>NC_092520.1:48221250-48927500 GCF_037038585.1 Patagioenas fasciata
TAAAAGACTCACAGAATCAAAAGCTACACAGCAAACTCTTTTCCTTGATGCAACCTTTAGGGAACATGACTTCATTCATGACTTTATTCCTTATTTATGAAGCTGCTAAGAACTCTTGGCATTTTTGTAAAAATGGAAATAGTTGTAAAGGCAATGTTACGCAGGACACAAGGTAGTATCTGTGTTTCTACACAAATACCCAAAATAAAATGCTATGAAATAAATAAATTGTGTAGTTTCACCTGGAATTCATAATAGAACTCATGTTGGAGTTATATAGGTCAGGTATTTCTCTTGTTTCATTCTAGAAAAATGTTAGATTTTAGGATACTCTAAGTAAAATCCCAGATAGCAACACGAGTGTTTGTGAAAAGTAAACGTAATTTTTAGTAGAAGTTCCTTGATTTAAAAATATGAATAATTATCTATTAGAATAGTTGACCTCAAATTAATAATATTTGATGTAATAAATTCCAGCCAAATTACCATTTTCCAATACACAATGCTTTCTTGGTATGACTGATCAATAAATCTCCATAGCAGAAGAAAGAGAAGAACAACATGCTCATGAATTGCAGGGAAAATTGTAGGGAACAGCTGACTACAACTGTTGCAAATAAAGCTGAAACTATTTCAAAACAAAGGGAACCAGTGGTAGCTCTTATTTTAGATAAGTGGCTACAACATCTGAGTGGATCAACTAGCTGTCTTAGCTGACCAAATCAAGCAGTTATATCATCTGAGTGAATCAACCAGCCATTTTACTGTTTGTCCCCAAGTTAATTAAAAGATTATAAATGTCTTCCTGAGTCAATCAGACCAGTAGGGTGGGGGAGATCATGTATATGGCTTAGTCACATGTGTGGTGTTGAAAATGAGCAATCAACAAAAAGAACTTGAACAATGGTTTTGACCTGGTTTAAACATGTGTATTTCCTTCCTAGATTTTGGAGATAGCAGGCATCATGGTGGTGAGTATATTGTGGAGAATGATAATAAGAATCACATTTATATTGTGACTCAAATGTATATTGTAATTGCTATACTCTGCTAATCATTATTGCAATTTATGCACACCACTATGTTTCTCTACTAAAATAAAATTGTATGTAACATCAAATATCTTGAGGCAAGAAAATTCATAATTAAACATTAAAACCTCCCCATGAGGAATATCTAAAAGAATCTGGTGAGAGAGGGTTAGCCTCTGACATTTGGGTTGTTGCTATCTTATCTTTATGTACAAAGAGCAACTCTGGATTCCTTATCATTGGAAGAACCTTCATAGAAAGCTTCATAGACCATGAAATCTCAAATCTCTTCAGTATTTTAGCAAAGTTGAGCTGTAATCTAGAAAAAGAACATAACATTTCAAGGAGTCAGGGGCAGATTAAATGAAAGAAAGCACAGCTATTTAACTTAGTAGTTACACCACACAGTAGATAAAGAGAGACTCCTGGATTCAGTACTCCTACTCAGATGTTTGCTTATATATTTTAGCTAATGACTGTTTACAGCACTATATTTCTGAGAGGAAAGGATAAGAAACATTATAAGCACAACCATAAGATATAAAAAAGAAATCAGCATTGCCTCTTAGATTAAAAGTCTTAATGCTGCTTTCCCAAAGAATAACCATAAGGACTACTGGAGAGAATAACAACTCTGGCTCTTTATATATGAGCCAGGTGCTTCAGCTTTGAATGTCTTTCTGAGATTTCAAAATAGCATTATCCTTGAAACCTCTCCTGAATAAGTCTTCAGAGCTTCTTGCTTTCTGAAAATAAGAATAGCAAGTTGTCTATCACTTCTGGAGTTATACTGCACTTACCATCATAATGCAGATACCACTTCCCAAAGCAGAGAGAGATTTTTCTAATACATAATGCTAGAGGGCCTAGTTCCTTTATTGGATTTAAGTTCTGAATCTATTTTTGTCCATAATATTAAAGTTGAACAGGTCCAAAATAAATCAGGAAAATAATGCCTTAATCTTCCTTGAAGATTATCTTACAGCCAGGTAAACTCTTGAGGAACAGTTAGAACACACTATTTTGAGGAGAATTTTTTTTTTATTATTAATATCTCCTCCTACAGTAATTTCTTCATAACTTTTTAATGTGGAATGTGGCATATATACTTCAAAGAATTATTTTTAGCTATGTTGTGCTTCAGTTTTTCATTCTGAAACTTACTTCACATGTAGCAGTTATTCCAAGTCCATATACTTCCCTCGTACTGTCTTTGCTGTACTGTAGAAGTCAAGAGGTTCTTTAAATTAGACCCTGTGCCTCTCTTTCCTCTTTGTTGGAATTTCTTTTCAAAACAGTATTTCAGCAGTCATTTTTTCTTCTTATAATGAGCATGAAAACCTATGGCCTCATAGCTGTATGGAGTCTAGAAATCATTATATGAAGGAATATTAATGTTATATTAAAATTTTATCTGTGAGGAATTCAGCAAAACCAAGTGGTTTCAAAGATTGTGCAAACTGAGCAGCTGCATCATCTTCCTTTTGAAGATATAAAGACCACTCTGAATAATAGATGAAAGATGGAGGAGTATAATAATGTTGGGAGCCTTTCATCTTTCAGTTACTAATTCAAAACTAACCTGTAACAATATTGACCTTATTGACCAGAATAGTCAGTAAAGTGCTTGTTTAAAGTATACTGTGACCTCAGGTCTCTACTTACCTGGTCTTGCAACATCATCATGATAAGTTTTTTCACAGTTTCAGTTATTAACAATTATTTTAATTACATTCTCAAAGCAGTTAAAAGCATCTAATATTAGAAAACAAAATGTGACATTATTTCCTACAGCATATTAATAACGATGACAACAAAAGTAGGGTAAAATACGGTAATATTTTTTGATCATGAAAGTAAATACTAGAGGAAAATATCTTCATTTGGAAAAAGGTCGTTATTAAAAAACTAATAAACAAAACAAACACAAAACCTCTATAATATGAAACTAATATTATATTTGAAGCAGATGGGAAAACCCTTTAAATTAGTTAGGACCACTCTGTTCTGTCAGTTATGTTTGATGTGATCTTGAGGAGCTGCTGTAAGGTGATAAAATAATATTTCATGTGACAAGAAGAAATGTTCTTTTTTTGTCCTTGTCAACTGTGTTAGGTCATTGACCAAAATAATAGTGTTTCTATAATGCTAGAAAGGAAGTGACAGAACAGCTGTTGAGCATATGTTCCTTGTAACATATGGAAAAATTGTGTTATTGCATAATATTATATCTGTACCTGAACATATTCAGGTGACATAGTGATTTTCTTATTGGAGTCAGTTTAAGTTAATCAGCAAAATAAATATATTATATTATATTATATTAAGAAGTGTAAATTTTCCATTTCTCTAAAAGAACTCGTAATGCTGGATTCACAAAATGATTCAGAATGTATTCAGTTATGGAGAAGGAAAAAAAAAAAAAGGAATTTGACTTTCTAACCAGTTGAGATGCTGATATTCCATAAAGGACAGACCTGAGAGACCTCTTCTCTGAAAACTTGATAATTATAAACTATACAGGATGCATTTGAGCTAGTAAAGGTAGGGTGAATCAGTGTGGAAGAAGGGAAAAATATTCCTCTGCCTCTACTCCCCATTTCACATATAGACAATGACATCTAAGATTATTAAAAGAAAAGGATGCACAGCAAATAAATAACAAAGTAAGAACTATGTATGTCAAAGAATCCTATTTTGATAATTCTGAAGAATAGAAAGAAGTAAAAATAAATTGCGCAGTAGAAATGGAATACAAAAAAATTCTAGTTCTGTCCAAGGCTATAAAAACTGTAGTGTTTTGTATAAGTACAGGAGCAATCAGATTTTTTTTTTTTTTTTAATTTTTATTTACTGTCATTCAAACTTATCTCCAGGTAAACTTCAGTTAACAACTGGAAAAAAATAAATTAAGTAGCCCTTTGTACCACTAACTTACTATCATAAATATTCAAGCTTTGCTTCCTGCCATAAAATTATGGTGCCAAAGAAAATTACTGTCCTGGACAAAATTACTATTCACATTAATCTCTGCTAAATGCATCCATTTCATGTTTAGCTTGGACCTACAGAATTCACTTATGAATAGGCTACTGCGTTTCAAAATCATGTAAGTGTAGTTATCCCAGATAAACCTAGTTTATAGTAAAGTATGGATGAATATCTAAGAATTCATTCCATGGTCTCAGAATACTTGGTTGTTTTCTCATACATTATTTATTGATTTATTCATTTGATTCTATTATTGTGAAAGGACATGGTTCACGGGAATTTTGCTCTATACATTAATAATGAAAACAACTAAGCTTCATTTTGCTTGAATGAACCTCACGTTACTGAATCAAGTATTTGTTTTTTCATATAAACTGAAGTTAAAAAAAGCTAGTGCCCAAATTTTGTTCAATTGCTACTACAGTAAAAATACTTGCCACATAAACATAGATGGCTAATAAAATGGGCTGCAAATGAGCTATTTAGCTTTCATCTAAATGGTGGTACCTCTAGGAGCAAAACTCAAAAATGTACAAGGAACTGAATATGTATAATAGACAGTGGATACTCACAGTATTTAATCATGGTTAGAGCTTTTTTTTTTCCTCTTGACAGTAATGTCAGAAAACTGCGTGGTACGAAGAGATTTACTTTTTGTTAAAGCTGCGGTACTGATATTAATAAACAAATAAGGCAGAAAAATGTGTGATCTTTTGACTGAACTGGTAGTGTAGAAACTGATTAATAAACCCACTTTAAAGTGTGTCACAGCAATTGCAGTCAAAGTGCCAGACATATCAACTGTAAGGAGTGTTGTAGAGTGAAATAACCTTAAACTTCTCAGTGGTCTTAGGGCAACCCCTTTCCTCTAGAAATTTAGTTCCATGTCACTGAAGTGTATTTCAGATTTGTTTCACAATCCTTTCAATTTCTTGTTCCTGATCTTATGTGTTCTTAATCTCCCATGTTGAGGGACTACACATATTTTTTCAGGAGGATATTCTTTATTATTTTATTTGCCATGACTTACTATCATTGCTTCTGATTCTACTTTCGACAGAAATAACTAATCGCAGTTTGTTTCTATGTGATTCTGCATCTTTAAAGAGTACCAAATCTGTGACATAAAATGTGTGACAAAGAGACACACTGAAGAGTAAGATATTCCAGATCTGATCTGTTGTTCCATATATCTAACATGCTAAATCCATAATAAATATTAACTCTTATGTTTCTAGGCACTGAAGACTATGAAGTGCATTTCACTAATGACTATGTAGAAATTTGCTCTGTCAGTTAGAAAAATGTTCTTTTTAACATACATTTGTATAGTTTGAACTACACATTACTGAATTTCCTAAAATTGACTTTAAAATAAAGTATATACACTCAACCATCGGAAATGAATATAAGAAAACTCCGTGTAGTCAGAGGTTTGGTTTTTTTTTGTTCCATTTCGGTTTTTACTTGACAGTATTTATTGTTATAAACCCTTTGATTTTGCTTCAAAAATATACAAGGTGAAGTCATTCTACATAATTATTTTTCTCTATAGGACAATCATGCTGGTTTTAATGAATCAGATGAATCTTAAGTTCTATTACATAGGTTTAAATCAAAAGTATGTTTCTCATCTTCAAGGCATCATATACTGTACGCCATTCCTTGTAGAAGTTTTGCCTAACATACTTATGAAGTCCTCCAAGATTTTATGTTTCATAAAGTCATCTTCAGCCAATCTAGCATTTCATTATTCTCACACTCAAGAGTTTTCCTAGGAACACGAATTTCAAGAATATGTTAGGTATTTGTTCACCCTGTGTATAAATAGTGCATGTATCGTATGTGTAGTGCATTTGTCAACAGCTAAGCCAGTCATATTGAAACCCCTTTGTAGTCAATGGAAAGAACTACATACTTTCAAAGTGTGTTTCTTAGATCAAATAGAAGTAGCTGTTCTTTATGGGTACATGAATGGAGCCTAGAAATGTGATATTTTTTTAATATCATGCACAAAGGAAACCATAACACTTGATTGGTACAATAGAACACACTCTTCAACTAATCTTCTTAAAAAGCATGACACTGTCATCTGTCATTCTTCAGGTAGGGTCACAGATACCTACAATAAATGTGAGTTTATAAGAATGATGCTCAACAGTTCCAGCCTTTAGCTACCCTGCATACTTAAAATACAGCATCAAAGAAACCTCTGATTTCAAGTTTTATACAATTCTAGTTTTAAAACCTCATCATATAAGATCTAGATCAAGGCCAACATCAGCCACCAGCAAAACCCACAGTCTGACTCTGACATCATCAAACTGTGTGGTGAGGTGGACACATCAGAAGGGAGAGGTATCTTACAGAGAAATCTGGACAGACTGGAAGAGTGGGCTATCAAGAACAGTAAGATGTTTAACAAAGCCAAGTGTGAGATCCTGTGCCTGGGATGACATAACAAAAGCACCCAGTACAGGGTAGGATCTGTGCAGCTGGGGAAGCAGCCTTGCTGAAAGGGAACTGGGGATCCTGGTGGATAGAAAGATGAACACGAGTCAGCAGTGCACGACAGCAGCAACAAAGGCAAATCAGATCCTGGATTGCATCCACAGGGGCATTACTAGTCGAGACAGAGATTTGATCATCTCACTCTGCATGTCATGCTGCACCTCAAGTGGTGCGTCAACTTTCAGTCCCAACAATTCAAGAAAGACGTGCAGGCTGGACTGAGTCCAAAGGAAAAGCCACAAAGATGATTGAAGGGCTGGAGAACCTGTCCTGTGAAGAAAGGCTGAAGGAGCTAGGTCTTTTGTTCCTGGAGATAAGAAGGCTCAAGGAGGGCTCTCCTAACAGTATTCCAGTATTTAAGAGGCAACTACAAAGCTCTCTTCACAAGGAACCACATGGAGAAGACAAAGGTAACAGTTACAAGTTATACTAGGAGACCCTTCATCTTCATGTGAGAAGGAAATTTTTTTACAATAAGAACAACCATTCACCGGAACAAGGTTACAGGGGTGTCGTTGAGTCCTAATCACTGGAGGTTTTCATGATGCAACTGGGCAGATCTCATGTAGGCTCACTTTGCCATGAAAGTTTGAACCAAACAATATTTCAAGGTCTCAAGGTCCCTCCAACCTGGGTTATTCTAATGGAACAGTTCTCAATGATTTGTTGTATTCAAAACCTCTTTTTTCCAATCCCTTCCCCTCGACTTTCATGGTAGTCTATCCAACAGCTGAATATCCATTAAAAAGTTAAAATCTTCAAATTCCTATTTTTTTTTTTCCTTGACTCTGCAGTCCTAGCCATAATCCTAATCCTCATTTAATTCATAGTGTGTAGAAAAATATGTTCACTGAGGAAGAATATAAGTAATGAGCTATTTCTTTTTGGTCCCTCAGTTTTCATTAAAGGGAAGCTTCAACAACAAACTGAATTTTTAAACTATTATTTTCTGAAGGGCACCTATGCCAAACTATAGTCAATTACAGAATGCTGAAAACTGACATAGACATCTAATGCCTTGAAATTCTGAGCTCAGAACACAGCTAGAATGGAGGATGCTGGAAGACTAATTCCTCTTTTTCTAACTGTAAATCTAACCTACAGATTTAGCACAGATGACTATAGTACAGATAAGCGGCCATAACAGCCATTATAACTTATTGTGACCATTGACATGTCATTTTAACAGCTGATAACACTAACTCCCATCTCTGTTTCAAGGAACCTTATACTCAAGAAATAGATTTCATACCCCCATATACAAACTTATATTTCCAATCATTTTAAGTGATCAAGCAGCAATTAATAAGAACATATACATTTATAGCCATATGAAACACTTTTTTTTTTTTCTGCATTAAGAAAAAAAGAACACTTAAACAAAGCAAATCATATTATATATACAAGCCTCTAATAAATTGTTCTTGAGGAAGACTGAACATTCAAATCCAGTGCAGCAGTGAAAGGGTGAACAGAGCACCTGAGAAAATGAATAAACTATAGATTGTTGTGGTTAAGACTGTGTAGAAATATTCACTGTATTTTTCTGTGATAATTCAGTAACCTGGAATACAGGAGCATTGAAGTGTAACCTAAAATAAGTTCTTGGCTCCAGAAACCTAGTGTGTTCCTTTATTGCACACAACAAAATTCTGGGTGTAACATAGTAGCATAGTATATACATAGTAATAAGTGGATTGGTCAAATTTGCAACTTGTTGTATTGATATGGGAAGAACAAGAAAGACGTAATTCAGTATGTGTCCCTATTTAACCCAAAAGAAGCCTCAGCATCATTACTTTAATTACACTCATGGCCAAAGAAATTTCTGTTTCTTTGTAAGTCCTAGAACTAATCCTAACCCTGGCATTTTACAGTTGCCAAGTGCCTTGTGGCAGAACTGCAGATCAATATAAATTGCTGGCCTTTAAAAACACTGCCTCCAATTTAGCCCTGAAGTCAGGTGCAGACTTAATAAACCGCTTTTTTCACTTTTGCCTTTCTAGCACAAAGCTTGACATTAATTATAGCCAACTGTAAATATCATGCAGTAGTTGTCGATAAGTCTATGAACTTCTGGAACCTCTTCACACCCCTTAGACTCTAGGTCACATGAATGTTGAATATTAAAATCAAATATTAAGATGATATTTTATGAAGGTATAACTGTAACAGAAACAGTAATTTTCACCCTTATTTTAACTCTAAATAGATCTCTAATACGTATATGGTAAAGCACCACTATATGTACTTCCAATTTTTAACATCTCAGCCCTGTATTTGTTCTTTAGAAATGCCAATGTTTCTACAAGAAGAGGCAATATACAATGATTCTGTTTAATTTAAAGTCTATTTTAAAGTATTACTCATCTTAATGTTACTTAATCAAAAAACGCATTTACAAAACCCTTTCATGTTTTCAGTTATCTTTTCAATCCAGAGAGCACTTAGATAGGTGAAATAATCTTCTTTTCCTAACACTAAATAATGATTCAACAACGAAAACAAGTCTCCCTTTAAACTCTAATCTAAGTTTTAATATTTTTTGTTAACAATGATTACAGGCATCTGTGCCTTCTCCTCAGTCCCTCAGCTCATTTCAAATTAGATTCTTGTTTCTCTTTTGGCTATGAAAAAGTCTCCCATGGGACTTTTCAGTACAATTCATTGCAGTTCCCTCTTGAATATCTAGCTCCAGTAGTCCAGCTAAAGTTTCGATCTTTGCTTTGACCTTGAAATAGTGATTTTCTTTTTTCCATCAACTCACTTGTTCCATACAGAAGGCCTACTGACAGCAGAGAACTGCTTAGAATGGTTCATACCTATCATCGTTAGATCTCGTGATTGCTTTCGTAAAAAAGAGGACTACTAAAGTTGTGTGAGGTGTTATGTATTCCAGCTCTTCCTGCAGAAGAAAGAACACAAAGAAGGCTTATGTGCTTCATAGTTAATCTGGTAGGTCTCAATCAAAATATCTGTGTCACACCAGTAAACCCATTTTGGTCCCAAAATCAATGTCTTCTGTTGGAAAAACACCTGCACTGAGGGCTGCAGTTCATTCTGCTTCTCCTGAAATGCTTTTTTCAAAGACTGACTCATGTTCGCTCAAGTCAAATTATTTGATCCATGGCATTGTTGCTCTTTTGTGATTACCCTCAGAGACATCTCAGCTTCTCTCAACTGCCTTAGTCCCCAGTTTGAATTTCTACTTTTCCATCTTTTAAGTCATTCACCACAGATGGTCTTACTCTATTGTTGATGCTGAATAAGAACTCTCTGCAGCAGAGACATACTGCAAAGTACTGTTTCTCTGCATTTGCAGAAATTCATTGTATTTCCATTCCTTCCCACCACTTCAGTGCTAAATTTCTATTTTTATTCTATCACTGATTTCAAATATGTCATTTTGCACTCCACAGTGGCCAATTCCCCTTTTATTGCCTTAACAGAGTAGTCAAGGTTTCTGCTCTCCACATACTACAGCAATCTCAATATCTACTTTAGGTTTAATGTTTTCCTGACATACTGAATGTTTTGGGTTGTTTTTTTTGTTTTTTTTTTTTTTTTTTCTGTTTCTCTCAATTCGTCTTCACATTTCCTGCTGCAATAGACAAATTATCTTCTAGATGACCCACATTCCTAAACATTCCTTTTGATGAAAGAAAGTTATTTGCCTATGTACCCTGGTGGGGGGAAGCGGTCATCTATAAATCTGATAGCAACCATCTCTAAAATCCTAGTAAGACATCTCAGATGACATCAGTCAACATGGTGAAATATTGCATATTTGCTTTCAGTTTTTCTTACTATCCGGTTTACTTTCATAATCTCTGGCTGCATTTCCAAAGCACCTGAGATTCCTAGACCCCCATCCAAAAGGACCTGAGCTGCTCTCATTTTCCACCCAGCTGTGAAATTCCTCCTAGTCAGTTAGTTGAAGTAAATCTTGTCACACACAGAGAGACTCTGCAAGCAAAATGTTCATACCAGAGAAGTAAAACAAACAAACAACCCCCCAACCTTATTTATTACTTAATATTAATACATCAGAGACATTAACAAGCTAGGCAAATCATTAATATTTTTACAATTCTATGAAGAAACTTTGCTGACCATTAGACAACAACCAGGAAATGAAAGGTTTTTATTGCTCCTTAGAATAGGTTGATTATAAATGTTGTCCATTTGCCATCTTCTGAGTCCCTTTTTTTTTTTTTTTTTGAATTTGTACCACTCATGTTTACATTTTCCCACTTCACTCTTTGAAATGTAACTGATCCTTGCTATCAACAGCCTTTTTTGTCTGAAATATTATCTTTTTATTTTACATAGTTATACTCTAGGGAATTTCTCACAGATCTTTCTGATAATGTAACAATTTTCTCAGAAGTCTGAGTCAATATTTTACAATTGTGCATCATCAGTGCTGAGCCTTGGATCACACAGAGCAGTATGAAGAATTCACACATGTTACCTTCTTTCTACTTTTCAGCTTTAGTCTTACTTTTCTACCCAATCCTCCCCATTCCTCTCTCTCTCTCTCACATCTGTATCTCACCATGTCTCACCCTCTTTCTCTGTTCCTCTCCACCTCCTCTCTGCCTCTCTTCAAGCTAAAAGAAGGTGGCAAAGTAAGGAAACCTCAGCTCTCAGCTGAGCCACAAAACCTGACAAGGTTACAACTGTTAACATTCTCCAAGGTCTCTTTCTGTTGACCCTAACCTCCTACTCAACTGCACCACTAGACAGCCTGCAGATCAGTCAGGCCTTGTCTCTGGACAATTCTGTTCTTCTCCCTGATGCTAAAAAGCAGCATTATCAATGTCACTTCATTGCATCTGACTTCTCAATTGTATCATCTTCAAGAACACCAGGCAAGAGTGTCAAGGTTAGCTGACACATTTGGGAGTAATGGCCTTGTTTTGGGCCTAAGACTGTTGAAAAATTTCACGAGAGACACAATCTAGTTTTCTTTCTCATAGTTTTAACCCTAATTTTAACCCTAAGCTCAGGCACTGATCCTGAGAGGGAGCTACGGGACTAACCTTGATGACCCTGTTTGGTTTCCTGTTTTTTGTATGAGTCCCAGTGTCCTCAGCCTTCATCTTCAAGCATCAAATGTAATGAGATATATTCTATTTTTTCCCCCGAGAAAATGTAATCATAGCCCAAATTATGAACATAAACCCATTTTTCTTTTTTTTTTTCTGCTTATTCTGTTCCCTTTATTTCTCAAAAAAAAAAAAATCCCAAAACAAAAACAAAACAAAAAAACAAGGCACACAAATCAAACAAGCAAACACATAAAAAAACCCAACAACCCAGAATATTTTTATATAATTTCTTTAACAGTTGGAAACAGTGGAAACAATGAATATTTTCCTGTGTAAAATTAGTTTGTTGGTTATTAACAGTTCTTCAATAGTTAATACTACTTAGATTATATTAGTTATACAGCAAGTCTGATTTTCAGAGATGACCAAGCTAGTTTGTCCTCCATAGATAATTTCACATGCTGCAAAATGACATCTATTTTCAATCATGTAATACATCTATTGCCATATAATTAAAGTGTTTTTCATGAACTTTGCTATTGCTGTCAAGAAATCTGATCAATGTGAGAATATGAGTAACACTAGGCTGATTTAACTTCAGTATAGCTGGCATTGCGACTCTAGCTCTTTTAGACATTAATTACCACCCATTCAGTTTTCAATTATTACTGCAGTGGATCCACTTTTTGTTGTCAATGCGTAAGTCAAAGATAGAACAATACATGTTATATACTTGGAGGAAAGTTTCTTTTCTCTAATTAAAAGCTTATTGATCTTTTTAATGTTATATTTAGAACACGTTGATGACTAAATGTTACTTTATTCTTAGTTTCATATGCCTTCAAGTACAGTAGCAAGATGTTTTGTTTAGCTTGATTTTACCTTGTCACATTTCCTGTGGAATTATAACATTTTTAGGGTAACAAAGAGCCTTCTGTCTTAGTAATAGTCCTTGTGGGAAAAACTAAAGCACACAAACAAACAAAACCAAATCCCAAATGACGCCTTCCCTCTGGTCATAGAGGTACCATATCTTTGTGTGTGTAGCTGAAATGAGAGCTTAAATCTATTACCAGTAGAAAATGCTGAGGCCTCGGGCAAATAATGAGATCAATCATGATGATGATATTGCAGTCCCACTTCCATAGGCACTTCCCCTCTACTGTAAAGGGGGAATGGCTTGATGTTATCCATTTATTCTTAAATCTTATATAACTCAATACAATTGAAGGTTAAAATACAGCTGACAGATAGATAGATAGATAGATAGATAGATAGATAGATAGATAGATAGATAAAAAGACAGATGGTAGAGTGAGTTGTGGGTTATTCTTGGCTAACAGCCAAATGCCTGCCTAGCTGCTTGCACACTACTTCCCCCTCAGTGGGATGGGGTAGAAAATAGGAAGAAGAGGGACAAGGAAGCTTGTGTATGAAGCCAAAGACAGGGAGATCCTTTACCAATTACCATTGCACATGAAACAGACGTGACCTGGTGAAGTTAATTCAATTTATTGCCAATTACAATAAATATTTTGGTTGGTGAAAAACAAGAAGACCAACAGTAAAACAGCAGCTTTCCTCTTCCTCTTTCCCAAGCTGAAGTTCACTCCTTCATTCAAGACTTCTGTCTGCCCTCTCCAGGAGATGCAGTAGTGGAAGAGACGAGGGTGGAGATTAAAATTGGTAAATAACAACAATAATAAACAAAAACAACAAAAATAATAACTGCCACTCCTTCCTTGCCGTACCTTTTTTTTTCTTTTTTTTTTTTTTTTTCCTCGAGTATAAGCTCTTCATGGGTGGCAGTTCCTTGGGATTATACTTGCTCCTGCACAGGTGGAGCAGGTCCTCTGTAGGCTGCAGGGGAATTCATGTTTTAGAAGAGTGGACCACTGCCACCTCCTACTCCTTCCTCTCTAACCTCGGTCTTTCCTTTGCTATTTCTCACTCTTTTTGCTTTCTCCTCCTCTTTCTGTGGTGCTTTCTGTCCTTTCTTAAACACATTGCCCCAGAGATGCTACCATATTGGCTGAAGGGCTGAGCTGTACCCTGCAGTGGGTCTGTTGGTGCTGACTGGAACCATCTGTGTCTGGTATGAGGCAGCCCCTGCCTCTCCTCACAGAGACCACTCCTGCAGCCATCCCTCCAACACCAACACCTTAATACATACACTCAAGACAGACAGATAGACAGGTGTCGACATATAGACATACAGAGCACTGTTCTGGATAGTTGTTGATTATGTAAGTTATATTAAAAATATGTAACATACGTTTAGTCTATTTACACTACACTTAGACCAGAAGTACCTTTCTTGCTTGTGCATTCTATCTGCCTCTGGTGGCCTTTGTTTGAGAGGGTCAACTCAGAGTCTTTCAGCATCTGCCATTAGACAACTCATTTATTCGAGAAAGCTTCACACCTCATTGAGCACTGTTCAGTATTCTCCTTTGGATGGATCTTATGTTATTTGTTAGTCTGCTTGTGGAGTCAACTAGCTGTTATAGCAAATAACCCCTTCGGAGTCTTCTGAAGCCCAGAGAAATTGAGTCTTTCACAATTAAACTCATTATCTTTCTTCCTTATCTAGGAGATAGTCTGTTTCTTGATTAAAACGTTTTCATTTATTTTCACTTCCTTAGACACAGTTGTTACAAAAAATGACTATAACATAGCAGGTCATTGGTCTCTGATTTTGATCTGCAGTGTGCATGTAAATATTTTTCTATGTGCAAATAATATGGAAAAAGAAATAAAAGATAGCACAGTGGGTTTTTTAAAGATGAGTTTAGAAGTACTGAATAAATAAAATTGCAAAAAGAATGTTTACTTGCTCTCTTTGCTGTAGTAGATTGTTGAGGTAAACAAATAAAATAAAAAGAATGAGTTAAAACTGTACCTTGGTTGAAAAGCCTTTTTTCCTCCACATTGAAAAAGTTTTTTTTTTTATTACTTTTAGTTCATAAACATCAAACAATACATATAGGAATATTTTACACTGCAGAAAACATCTATCCTTCATACTCTATAATATTCTCAAGTATATACTTTCTCAGTCTATATGTAATGTGTCAAATGAAGGTTTGATCTGAATTTTGCAAAACATGAACAATGATTGAATTCTTGAGATAGGCTTTTCAGCTTCAATTGTTGATCACTAGGAGATACAAATCATGTCATACAGACATATATTTAAGGATAATTATAGGCTGTACAAACTCAGAAAAAAAAGATGTCACACTTACTTGACTTGCAGAATTAGATTTAAATAGATACATCTGGTAGAAAATTGCATTAAATTAGAATATTCACCAGATTGTCCTTTAAAGATGAAAATAATGTAGAGAGTACAATCTGTAAAATTTGAAGTGGAAAATAGAAAGAACTCCTCTCTAACAGAGCCTAATTGAATTCATTTTCAGAAAAAAGAAATATTTGACTTCAAAAACAGTTAGATGCAAGCTTATCCATCCACTTTACAGAAGTTTAGGATATCTATACAACAGCCCAAAGGTGACACTGTTATAACACTACTGTTAAAATAATTATGTATGTAAATCAAAAGTTAAACTTCAAATTAGAATGAGGTTTTTAAATAAAGTGATCGAATTGTTAGTCAAATAGAGGACTCTAAAGTGAACTCAGTGAGAAGAAAAAAAAAAAAACACAACATCAATTTACTCAGACTTTTCTTGTGTTTGTGCATATTTAAGTATAATATGAAATAGGTTAACTGAGAAGTTAGAGAAAAGATGGAATTAAACGTAATTTAATAGGGTCTAGGTCTTGGACAGTTGTAACATTTGAAATAAGTAACCATGCAAAATATAACATGGTTTTATTTCATCCAGTTTAGCTACTTATGTGCAAGAACCACTTTTTAACAAATGTATAAAGAATTTATGTAGACAGTGCTAACTGGATAAGTATATCTGATTTCCTTTCTGAAGTGACAACTGTAGGGAAAAAATAACAGCTTTCTGAGGTAATTGGATTGATTAATTCAAAGTGTGAATGAATTTAATCTTGAGAGAAGCCACTGTACTCTGGACATGTCAGGGTGGACAGTTAGTGACCTATTCATTTTACTGTATAAAAAATGTCAGAATTTTGTACTAAGTATCCAAACAAAAGAAGTATAGAAACGGTAGTTCATGCTTTGGGGGGTAATATATTCAACATAAAGTTTCCTGTACATTTAGCTTCATAATTTCATGCTTGAGGTGCCAGTACATCGTGGATAACAAAAGGTAAAATGATGCTGGGTCTACGTGAAATGGAAAATCATTTGGACATAAACTCTAGCTCTTTTTTTCTCCTTTTTTTTTTTTTTCTTTCCCTAAATAATGAGGAGCAACTGAAATTAGAAATATGCTTAATGGCGCAGAAATAATTTGAATGCCACCAAAGATAATATACAGTTACCTCCCAGATTTTCTTCCTTATTTTTGACATAAATTAACTAGAAGACTTCACGACCTGTATCTTATATCTAAGGTTCATAACAAATACAAATGTACATATGATTTAAAGTGATAAAGGTGATGAGGCTTATCTTGGTAGTATCTATCAGTAAAATAAGTTGTATTATTTTAATAAATGGAATTCAGTTATGGCAGTGGGTTATACACTTCTTAATAAAAAATCCTGTCCTGGTAATTTTCAGTCAATAAATAGAGGTATGGTGAGATCAGTGTTGCCCACCACTAAAAAAACCCTAAAAGATCAGCTACCAGTAACATTATTTACAACCATTATCTTACTCACTAAATGTTTATCTGAATTTGCAGGGCTAGTCAGAGGGCAGAATACAGGCTTAAACTATGTCTTTGATGGAATGTGTTAATGAATATTTAATCTCAGCGTTGAGTTGTCTATATCGATTTTCAATTGACGTTAACATCAATGCCAGTGATATTAGGTCAATGACTATCTTTTTAAAAAATCTAATCTGTAGATCTGAATGGCATTACGATATTAACAAATAATAAGTAATAAATTACCAATTAATAATAAGTAATAGATCTATTGCAGAGTAAACCCTGAACTCATGCAGACTCACTTGTTCAATGTGAGAATAAAATTAATCTTTCCATGGAATGATATAAAAAGATAATTTGTTTTGCTAATTGATTAAAAAAAAAAAAAAGAAAAAGTGCTGATGGGGATTAACTGTCTGGAGAAGAAAAAGACTTTGGGAGGAAAGGATGAGAAAACTTCTCAACATTTTAGATATTTGACCATTATCATGTTATTAAATGGTAGTATTTTTCCTTTTATTTTTGGTATTTCTGTACAGTTGACTGTTGTTTCCAAAGGCACTTTTTTATGCACAATAAATATCCAGATGAAACACCTCAGACTGAAAACTTCAAAGCTTCAGCTTCCATTTAAGAAACAGTAAATCACCTCGATTTCAGAGACAGAAAAATGAGCTCTTAAAGCAAGACAAAAATTAGCTATCTTAAAATGAATTAAAATCAAGAAAATCAGAGTCAATAAATCTCAAATTAGCAATTAGTTATATACAACTCCTAAGCATTTTCCTGTTTCTTTATTTTGTGTGGGTTTGTGGTTTATGGGATTTTTGTTTGTTTGTTTGTTTTTCCTGGTTGGAAAACTGATTGCAACTTTTTGGAGTAAACATGGTCATCTAATCCAACTTCACTGCAATGAGCAAGGACATCTTCAACTAGATCATATTGCTCAGAGCCCCATCCAGCCTGGCCTTGAATGTTTCCAGGTATCTCCTGTAGCATTTAATTATTGCTCATACTATGCTGTACAGAGCAACATAGGCAACAGACTATTCTCAGTAGGCGGTTTATTAATGACCAGTCTGTTTTGGAATTTAATATTATGGATATGAACCATTTTATAACAGCTGGTCTTACTGCTAGGAAACAGTCCGGGACACATCAAATTTACCACAAAGGACAGAGCCTCAGAAATTGATCAAAACATCCTGGAAGAATCTGACTGCAAGAATAGCTATTTGTCTTAAAGCAGTTATAGGGAGCTTGAGGGCTCAAGGCTGGAACACTTAGAATATAAAAGTCTAAAAACATCTTCTCTTCAGACTCCAGAAGCCAGCTGAAGATACCAATATGTAACTTAAACTAAGAAGAATTTTCAAAAACAGATAGCTCCTTTATGGGAAAGTAAGAAATAAAACTGAAGAGGAAGTTGTGGACCATTGTATCTACCCCCTTCATGTCACAAATTATTCTACTGTAGTTTCAAAACCTTTTTATAGTTTCCCACTTCAAATTAGTCACAGACAGTTTCCTAGAACTACAGAACTGTTGAGGTACAAAGGTGTCTCTGGAGACTGCATAGGCTGACTATGCACTTCAGAACAGGGTCAGCTATAAAAGGTATCTCAGAAACACGTCTAGTCAGGTTTTAATCGTCTCGAACACTGGGGACTCCATAACCTCCCTGGGCAAGCTGTTCCAGTGTCTGACCATCATCACTATACATATATATATTAATATAGATATAAACAGAAATTCCTGCCTTTCAGTTTGTACTGCTAGTCTCTTGTCCTGTCAGTGAGCAATACTAAGAAGTGTGTGACTCTATTCTTCTTTTTCCCTGTCATTGGATATTTATACAAACTGATAAGATGTCTCTCTGGACCTAGTCTTGTCCAGGTTGAACAGTCCCAGCTCTCTCACCTTCTCCTTGTATGACAGATGCTCCAAATAATGACTGTATTAGCTATGAAAAAGTAAGGTTTCTAACTGTATGAAGAAAGTTAACTGATTTTCAGTCAAACCAGTACTGTTATCCTTACCACAAATACCTCAACTGACCTTTTCAAAAGCTCTCTGATACTGCTGTTTAACACTTGTTCTGTGATCAAATGATAATACTTTTATTCAGAATTTTATAGTCAGTTTTACTTTAGAAAATAGATGGTTGGTATTATTCTATAAGGGTTTCTGTATTTAGTCTTATTTATAGTATTTTTGTTTTTCCCGTGTGATATTCTGTTTCTTGTCTGTGCTGTTAGCATTTCAACTTCATCAGCAAAGCCCTTCATTTTACATTGAGGTGGAAATTTCCATTTCCATACAGGTGGAAAACATAAACCAAGATCATTCTGAAGACCACTCCTTGGAAAAAAAAAAAAAAAAAATCTATCTTGCTAACATCATTCCAACCATGTAAAACCATGTAATACTTCCTTTTTTATAGAAGTCATGCTTCTCTTTACACCATTAGAATTTTTTGTTTGTTTGTTTGTTTGTTTTTCCCCAGTTCATGGTTACATAGTGCTATCTCTACTATTTCTAGTGAAGATATACGGTCTGTTGCAGTTATTTTCTCTGGGCAAGTCATTATCAAAACCAAGTATGATTAATCTTTGGTCTTCCACTTTATTTTCTATAAAAACTTTGTCTATGTGCTCCTATATCTGTTAGACGTCTCGTACAGTACTGAGCATGCCCCATCGCACCACTTCTGGGACCCAGCAGTGTTTGCCCCTAAAGCTTCAGTTGCCTGCTTAGACAGGAGTTTCCTGGATCACTTTTCCAATACAAAATCTAAATTCCAACTAAGTATCACTGGATTCCTATGCAGTCTGCTGAACACCAGCCTAAGGGTATTGCTGGCAGCTGCATTGCAGCTATTTGCATTTTCATTAGTTTTGGAATATCTTGCACAAGAACAGGTTTATATTACATATATTTTTCACCTGAAAAAAAAAAAAATATCAAAACTAAATGAGACACTCTATATCCATTTGAAAAGTAAAGTCAAAATTAAGTGTGACCACAGGAAATATCAGTCTTGAAAAGAAAGTGAAATAGAAATTCTCAGAAGCAATAAAATTTTGAACTGGCTTCACAACAATATCTGATTCATGTATTTGCCAATGGGAACTAGCAGCTACACCTATTTAGTTTCATTTTCATGCATGTTTTATAGAGTTTCTTCATATTTTCTTTATAAATAATCATAGGTATAATCACTGTGGCTGTGAGAATACCCAGTGTCTCCTTCACAGTGTTTTTTTCTCATTTTCAAGGTGTGAGAACTGCTGGTGAAAAGAACATCAGTAGACAAATCTATTCTTTAGCACTTCTCATTTGATAAGCCGCAGACACTTTGGTGCTTGTGTACATCGTTGTTCATGTGGGTAGTTGTGGGCTCTTACCCCAGAAGTCAGATGCAGATGACTTCTCACACTTCCATACACTCTCTGTTAAAAGGCTGCAAGGGATCAATGAGGCCACGCTGGGGCTACCAAACCCACCAGATACTGTCTTACTTATATAAGTCCCACTCTCCCTGGTTCTGCAAAGTAAATAAGGATGATGTGGTTAGCACTGATTCCACTGAAATCTACACTCAACATTCTCCAATTTGTGGTCAACTAAATAAATACAAATTAGCATAAGACTCTACAAAGTTATAGTGCTGACCAAAATGCATGCTTGGCCTGTATCATAAAGTCATATCAGAGTGATTACGAGATATCTGCTTTGATTTAGTGTGAGTCTCAGATCACACTCATACTGATATCCAGGCATCAAATTCTGACTTGCTCTCATAATTACACGATCATAGGCAGTAACTTCATGGTTTTAAGAAAATAAAGTGAGTGGATACTTCCAAACATTTACACAAATGACTCCTTCTTATTCAGAAAATTTTAGATTGTTGGTGGACATAAGCAGCAATATTTTTTAATAAGATACAGATTTACAAATGATAGAAAAAATAATATAATAAGAAAAAAATAGTTTAATGGAAAAATCTTTTACATCGGTTTGTCTAAAAACTTCTCACTTCTGTTTTCTTTTGTCTGCCAAAGTAGCAGTTCAGCAGATATTTCCAGAATTCTAAGTACTTGTCTCTACTACACCATTACTTTGAAGTAAATAAAAATATCCCTCTTCTGTTTCCACAACAAGACTACAGATATCAAGAGGGCAATGCAATTATGAAAGAAAACCACTAGGTATTCATAGAGAACAAAATCTGTCAAAAACATTTGAGTTGTTTAACATTTCTTCAATGACTGAATTGCATCTTCGTACCTTTTAAAGAAAAGCAATTAATGCAGTGTTTTTCTTATACCAACAGGGTTTGAAAGACAAAACAATTATTGCAATACCTATAAACTGGTTTGCAGTATAGTTGCATTGGTACTTAAACATTTTCCCAGTGAGATTATTTTGCTGTGAGGACAAATTCTAAATAGTTTAATCATAGTCACTTTGAAAGCACTATGTAAAATACATGCCATTCTATTGTACAATCTTCATTTGCCAAAGTCAAAAGTGAAAGACAGTGGGTTGGCAAAGAGTAGGGTTTGTTACTATGATAATGTATCCAGGAAGTGTTGTAATGCCCTTTTAAGATAAGAAGGTTATGTTACTCCTGTGTCTATCAGCTAACATATGGAACACGATTAAAATTCAGACTCGTAAGGAAGTGTAGCAACATAGGTAGGAGGCAGTATATCACCGAGTCCAGTTAATTCCACTTTTTAAATGTTGAAAACAAAGACATACAATGGCACAACTGCTTACTAAATTAACTTCTTCTTCTTGTTATTGTTATTATTATAAATATATATTTACTATATGAGTGGTTGCATATTCTTCATTTGACAGAAGTCAAACTTCAGAAATCAGTTTAGTACCATACAACAAAAAATCATAGGGGTATCTCAGACTCTGAGTATTTTAGTCTCCTAATGTACAAAAGCTTGCAATAGAGTTTCTCAGCAAATTAAGGAGACTGAAACAATAAGTGGGAAGCAGACACTCTTTCAACTTTTGGTTATGACTCAAATGTTTGTATAATAGTGTTATCAACCAGAACATAAAGTCTAGAGATAAGTTACTGCAGTAAGTGGACCACAGTATGAAACAAATAGGTTTCAAAGTTTCCTGGAAAAGTTTAAATAGCACCTAGAAGATAGCTATTATATCTAACATTATGAGCGAAGCTCTTTGACAGTCAAAAGCTAAGTAGCAACTGCAAAGAAAACCAGAGCAAGAGAACATTAATGGCACCTTTAAATAGAAGTATGCCAGGTTTTTGTGTCAGAGTGTATTATCCCTGCTATAATTTGCAAAGTAAAGCCAGTTAGTATTTTTAAAGGCTAGGAAAATTAAGTTTATGTCCTATTAAGAAGCTTTTACTTTAAAAATATTATAAGAATAGTTCTTTTACAATGTAAATTACTTGTTTTCTTGATGTGAAATATAAATATTTATATAATGACACATAGTTGTACTATCTCTTGATCACAAGGTAAATCAGAACAATTAACCAAGCAAATATGCTGCATGTAAATACAGAAACTTTGATACTGTTTCTGAAAAGCCTTAAAAAAACAACCTTGTTCTGTGCTTTTTAACCATGAGTTAAGAAAGAGAATGAAATAACTATTCTACATAATTCATTTTATTTTTGCATAAGAAATACTTCCTCAGTTTTGCATAGATAAAAGTACATTTAAAAAAAAAAAGTCTGGAAGAGTCATTAGCTTTGTTTTGGTTGGTGTTATAGTATGTTTTGTTTAAAGAAATGCTCCTGTCAGGGTTTAAAGCAAGGCGACAATAAACTGTGGCAGACTCTCTCTGTTACCCCTTCACCCTCCTTCCACCCTCTCCTTTAGATCAGAAGGATGATAAGGAAGATGAGGAAGGAAGAGACACTTAGACTTCAAGTTGGAATGATTTTAAAGGCTTTACTGATGCTATTAATAAATAGAGAAAATATACAAAATATACAAAAGCAATCTTGAATGCCTGATATGGAACTGGCATCACTCTAGCCGCGGCAGAGTTAGGAGCTGTCTTGGCTTCAGTAGCTGCAGGGCAGGCACCCACAAGTCATGGACGGGACTTCACAGCAAACCAGAAACTGGATTTTAGGGGTACAGGGCATGAGGCCTATAGATCGCAGGCAGACAGGCAGACAGGGTCCTCTCTAGATGCCGTCTATAGTTGAAGAGTGAAGAGGCCCTCTTATATAGGGGGTATGACGATTATGGGATGGAATACTCAGTTGGTCAGTTTTAGTCACCTGTGATGTCCGTCCCTCCATGCAAACACCCCCCTCTCAATCATGGGATGTTACCAAAATTCTTTGCTGTCATAGCAATAAATCTAAACATGAGCTTCTTCAGCATTCCATTGGTCGCTCTAATCAGTTTCAAGCACAGTGTTTGAAAAACATGCAGGCAAAAATTCAGAAAAGTGCAGCTACTTAGAAGGCACTTAGAATAACTTAGCTGAAAGGAAAAATCAGTAAAAGAGAACTGGTCTCATTTTTAACAAATCCAGGACAGCTCCACAGAATTATTTGAATAACAGAGGTACTCTTGTAACTGCATACAAAGGCACACATCAATATATTTGCATAAATTTAATAGTTCTGTCCCATTGCATGCATCATTTTATATATTTATTCTTCTGTGACTTAGAGTTGACTAATACTATCTACCAAAAATAAAAGAGGAATTTTAAAAACATTTAACATGCTAACCAATATGTTTAAAGTCCTCATTGTAGTAGCAAGACTGTGTGAATTTATATTTGCATTTTATGTCTCCCTCAGTACAAAGAAATGTTCTTTTTTAGTTGTTCACCTAGACTGTCAGATCAAAAGTGTACAATGCTGTCATTCCAGTTCATAATCACTATGTGTAGTTCAATTATTAGATTTAATTATTTGCTGTCTTCAACTTGACTTGAAAATATATCAAGAATGTATTTCATAAATGGTCCATAACAGTCTACTGATCAGTTCATTTAATGCAAGCTTCTCCCATTAAAAAAAATCCTTAAACAAATATAAACCAAAATCTCTCATACTATCAGCTAAATATTTCTTTTCTAAAAAGTCATCAGGCATCTTTTTAATTGCCTGAAGAATAGAGTATCTGATCAAAATTATATAATCTATTGTCAAGTGGATTTGACTAATGGACTATTATACATGACTGTTATTTTTCTCCTGAAGCTCTATCTATATGCAGTGAAGAGTGTGCTAAATATTAATCTTTAAAATACACAAAATTTTGTGTCAAAAGTAGATTTTACAGTATTTATTTATTTATATCTGTTGTTTTGTAGCATCTTTCATTTGTCAGACAATAATCACAGAATTCTTTGAAGATAAATAGTATAAATGTATCAAGTATAAAAGTGTCAATCTAATCACAGTTACTACCGTTAAGCTTCAAAACACATACAAGGAAAATAATTCTAATGACTGCTTTAGATGAAATATCAGACATCTGGAGAAGAATTTTTTTCTCTTATTTTTGAGACGTTCAGAGATTTCAAAGATGACTGTAGAATACTTATCAAATAACATACTTATTGAAGTAAGAGTCAAGTAAGATATTTTTTCCCCCTATTATTCAGCATCCTTAAGGAGCCGAATGAAAATATTTACATGTTTGACCTGGTTTTTTTAAAAACAAGACCAGTTTCTCTTTTAGTGAATTTTTCTTTCAGCTAAGTTCTTCTTAGTAACTGCACTTTTCAGAAGTTGGATATGTGTTTTGGTAGACATAGCAATGGTACGCAAGAATGCACATCCTGTAAGCAAGGAGGATTGAACTGAACAGGTGACTAAAACTGACCAACTAAGTATTCCATCCCATCCACGTCATAATACCACATAAAAGTGGGCGATCACGAGGGTTTTGCTCTCTCTTTGACTATGGCAGACATCTGGGGAGGACCCTGCCTGCCGTCCCTGTGATCTGAGGCCTAGTGACAGACCCTGTATCCTTGAATCCAGTTCTCGTTTGCTGCAGAGTCCAACCCAGGACTTACAGGTGCCTGCCCTGTAGTGCAGAACTGGTGCTGAGCTGTGCTGGGAATTTCAAGATTGGTTTTGTATATTTTGTATCATTTTCTCTGTTTTATCAGTAGCATTAATAAAACATTTTTAACATTTTCCAATGTGCAAAAATCCTGTCTCTCTCTTTGCCTCTCTCTGCCCTCTTATTGCCTTTCCTGTTGGGGGGGGGGGGGGGAGGCGTGACTGGGTGGAGGGCAAGGGGAGAGGGTTAACAAAGCATCTACCACGGTTTATTGTCACCCTGTGATCAAATGGTGACAATGTTGAAAAAAAATAATGTTGTAAAGTGCAAAATAATGCACTTGAAATACTTGAAATGAAATATCCATATCTATTCAGTGCTCATCAGTAGGATCATTTGAGGGGAAATATATTGCACAGCAGTCATAGCTTAGGGATTCTTGCAGCTACTGAGCTATATTTTCTTTCTGGAAGCTATGGCATTTATGAAGTATCTAATCTGAATATTTTCCACTGTGTTTGAATGAACATCTTCCAAGAAACCAGCACAGCTGTTCTTCGAATTCATTGCCAAGGTCATCTGTCATTTCAGTTTCTCTCTCCACAGCACTAAGAGCTCTCAAATGAGAACATTCTTCCAAATTATACATGATGACTTTCATTGTGGATTAGATTTATGATGAAAACTCAAAGAAACCATAGAAAAGGACCAAGGAACTTGTTTCTTATCTGGGCAAGGGTTTGTTTATTACAGCACTGCAAACTGGGTATAAAGTTTTCTGACTGTGACATGTTTTCACATTTTTCAACTAAAAAGTGTGTGTGACTGTAGCTGTGTATGTGCAGGGGTGAAGGAGAGAAAAGGAGAGCAGGGAAATTAGTGAAAGGTTATGACCATTTTCATATATAGATAAAAAGATACGAACCTAACTGATTCAGAAAACAGTCTTTAAAAGAAAACTGGAATGTTGCAGGAAGGATACTGAGGAGGAAAAAAAACCAAGAAAACATTTTTTATTGTCTTTCAAATTTACCAGATACATTGAGGAAGTTGCTCAAGGTATAGTAAGAAATACATGTCAAAGACACTTGAGCCTGATCTCTTAATTTTCAGCCTGAAATATTTGTGGTTTTAAAATGTGATATTTCCTGTGTTTTGCCTCCTATTAGGCTTGCATTGAAATAATCTTCTACAATTAACTCTTAAACAAAAAGCACATTTTGATTTCAGGAGGAGAAAAGACAACCCAAAATGTTTCAGACAAACTGTGACTCTGTGATTCTATTAGTACTGAGTCTCTGATTAGTTTTGCGGAGCTACTGTAATAGAGGTCTGTAAGTAGGTTAAAACACAATCGACTTTCTTGTAGATTGCCCTGTCTACCATGTAGGTGTTTTAGTCTTTATATAAATTATGTTTGCCTACATTTGCCTAATGACATTGCACATGAGGGACTGCATAGCTGACTTTATCCTCTGGTTCTTAATGAAGCTTTTGCTTTTGATATTGAAATTGATACAGAAACACACTTGAAGGATGATAACCTGAACAAAGCAAAGACAAAAATGGTAGTTTTAAAGTAATAATATTAAAAATTGTTTTTATTGCCTAGAATTCTGGTTTATGTTGAAGACCTGTGACAGCTAAAATTATTTTTTCCGTATGAGATGGAACTCACATTTTCCCCTGACTGCATAAAGACTGAAGACTTTTTTTCTTACTCTATCTTTCTTGTAAGACAACACGTTAGAGTGCTTGCCAAGAAAAGGATTCTACTATATATCACTAGTAGAAGACCATGGTTTCTTATCAAGTGGCTGTATGCCCTGCAGTACAGATTTGGGGTTTTCAGTGAATAGCTCTGTGATGTCCTTAAGAAACAGCCGGTTTCCATTAAAAAAAACCAAAAACCAAAAAACAAACAAACAAACAAAAAAAAAAAAAAAAACAAAAAAAAGTACATTTGATTACTGGAGACAATTTTTTTATTACTCAAGTCTACCTTTCTTTTCATTTTCTTTTTCTTTATCTTTTTTCTTTTTCTTTTTCTCCGTGTTTTTCTTTTTCTTTTTCTTTTTCTTTTTCTTTTTCTTTTTCTTTTTCTTTTTCTTTTTCTTTTTCTTTTTCTTTTTCTTTTTCTTTTTCTTTTTCTTTTTCTTTTTCTTTTTCTTTTTCTTTTTCTTTTTCTTTTCTTTACCTTTCCCTTTCATTTTCCTTTTCCTTTTTCCCTTTCCCTTTCCTTTTTTCCTTTTCCTTTTCCTTTTCCTTTTCCTTTTCCTTTTCCTTTTCCTTTTCCTTTTCCCTTTTCCCTCTTTCTTTCTTTCTTTCTTTCTTTCTTTCTTTCTTTCTTTCTTTCTTTCTTTCTTTCTTTCTTTCTTTCTTTCTTTCTTTCTTTCTTTCTTTCTTTCTTTCTTTCTTTCTTTCTTTCTTTCTTTCTTTCTTTCTTTCTTTCTCTTTCTCTTTCTTTTCTCTCTTTTCTCTCTTTCTTTTCTTCCTCCCTCCCTTCCTCCCTCTCTTCCTCTCTTCCTTCCTTCCTTCCTCCCTTCCTTCCTTCCTCCCTTCCCTCCTCCCTCTCTCCCTTCCTTCCTCCCTTCCTCCCTCCCTCCCTTCCTCCCTTCCTCCCTTTCCCTTTCCCTTTCCTTTTCACTTTCCCTTTCCCTTTCCCTTCCCCTTCCCCTTCCCCTTTCCCTTTCCCTTTCCCTTTCACTTTCACTTTCCCTTTCTCTTTTCCTCTTTCTCTTCCTCTCCTTTATTTCCCTCTCCCTTTCCCCTTTTTCTCAGTGGTGGAAAGGAAGCTGGGTGACGTCTACAAACAGTTTTCAGAGAACATACAAGAGGTACTTGTGGACTTGTCTTCTGTGGAGCTAGAAATCAGGAAGGCTCCAATATCCACGTCATGACCTTGGAGAAATTCTGAGAATAAGTAACTGTACTTGGGTTGAATATAATATGAACACTGCAGGTATTGGAGTAGGAGGGAAATGATACAGTCTGGGTTATTAATGAAGTGATAGTCTAGTACTGTTTGAGCTCTACTTTTAGCCATTCCAGCAGACTTCAGGCACCTGAAATTCAGAGAACTGAGATCTTGTCCTGTTTTTAGATTAATTACTTATGAAGAAAAAAAAAAAATTGTTATAATGTAACACTTTCAGCCTGCCCTGAGTTTACAAAATGTATGTAGTATTACGATATACTTATTATTTTCTAGCACTGTTATCAAATGAATTGGACCATGAAACCAAAGTGATAAAAAATAATAGTTCAACTAAAGAAACAACTGCAACATCAAATGAAGCAACTAAGTCATTTTGTCAGTTCTCATTTGACCTTTTTTTTTACAGTTGGATTTTTAATAGACTGAGAGATAGTACTAAAGTAATGTCCTGTGCTTTCAAACAAAAACATATCAGTGCTGGCATAGATTTCATGGCCCTGAAGAGTTCAGATATGTGTCTAGCACTCAGACCTAAATATCTCTTCTCCTTTGTCCTTTAAAGTTTTTTTTTTTACTATTATTGCCATATTTTTTATTATTATTGCCATATTTTTTATTATTATTGCCACATTTTTTTATTATTATTGCCATACGGATTTTCTATTTTTTTCCACAGTCAAAAAATCTTGTTTAAAACCAAAGGAAAATTAAGCTCACTTCATTTTTCTGAGTGTCCACTAACTCACAAACATAAATGTAGAATATTTAAGGAGGAATTTGTTTTAATTCTTCAAACTTTCACACGTATACTTACATGAGTAGGTCTGTTAGCACAAATTGGATTGTTAATGTGCCTAAAGTTAAACATTTATTTGAAAAGAAGGTTCTTTCTTGTACTGACAATGCAGTAAACAGAACAGTACACATGCAGGTAGACTGGAATGATAAACTGTGCTGCAATGGCCTAATGCCCTAGGAATACTTATCTCTTCCTGTGGAGAAGATACTGTTTATATAGCTATGTCACATGTATTCCTATCTCCCTTTGAGGATCATATGCAAATGATTTCTACAGATACTTTAAAAAGCCTTAGAAATTTGGTGTCTGCCACAGAAATACAACCTGGTAAGCCCTAGAGTGACCACAGAACAAGGCGGAAAGAGACCCTGAATAAGTATTTCTGAATAGTAAAATAGGCCAAAGGAAGAGCTAAGGTAATACATTTTTTACTCTTTTCAGATAAGCAGAATAAGTATTTCACAGTTAAACTGAAATAAACTACTGCTGTTTCCTTTCTTCAGTTCCATATCTGGATTACACATCTTTCATGCAAAAAAAAAAAAAAAAAAAAAAAGAAAAAAAAAGAAAATCTATATTAATTCTTGTAAAAATAATCTAGATGGAGAGATGTACAATCTGACAAGCCAGAGGCACCTGAGGCTAACACCTGTATCTTTCCTTGTAAAGTTGTATGGAATTACATCAATACACTATAGAATGTGTACCTGCTACTTGATGTGGTTTTTTATTTGGTTGTTTAGGATGTCCCAACCTTAATTTTTTTTTTTTTTTTTTTTTCCTTAGGAGAAATCTTCATGGAAATGTATTTTATTATATGTGTTTGTAGACATGTACTTGTCTCCATAGCTATTTAATTAACAGGAGATATGTAACAGTTTAAACTGAATCAACACCTTTCTTAGAAAATGTTGGGGTTTTGTTTGTTTTGATTTGGGTTGTTTTTTCAGTTAGTGAAAGGTTTTCAAAATATAACTTAATTGACTTGTCAGCGCACACTGAGGCTGCCACCAGGCTGGTTACAGTACCCTGAGACTCATTCAACTTGAATCCATGCATACACAAGCTTCTTTTCTGTAGAAATCAGGGTGCAAATCTTGACCCATTTGTGTCTCACTCCAAATTTTGAGACAGTATGAAGATGATGTGGGGAGATAAGTGATTTTGGCTCTCTGAGTTAGGTCATAGCTTTATTCAAACAGAAAAAGATGCTACAAGAAAGAGTAAACCCAGTTAATATTTTTCATAAGAAGATAAAAAGATGTAAACGTACAATTGATAATTCATGCTTGGAATAGTGTTTCTTCTCTTTCGTTGAGGAGTAAATATTCTCATCTGTGTAAACGACAAACACAATTCCAGTGCGAACAACACAGAGAGACACATGGAAAGTTCAAAACCTTGAACCAAAATATGATTATCTGTAAAATAATGAGGGACAAACATTAGGAAAATGAAAATTAATACCAGTGTCAGACACAGAAATACTACCCCTTTTAGGACACATTCCTAATAGAAACTTGGGGCATTTTTCATCTTAATTAAGTCTCAAAACAAACACAAGACTTTTGTAACATTGCATCTGGATGATTGTGTAGCAACTTGTTTGTTGTTGTTTATCATTTTTTTTTTCTATGTCATCACCAAGAAGTATTTTCTGTTAGATTTTTCTTGGAGCAAGAGATTTCGTATATTGCTGAATTCCGTTACTCCAGATCTGTGTATGCTACTATATAAATTAAGTTTTAATATAAATAATTAACCAATTAAAGTAAGAATAGCAGAAATTGTTGCTTTGTCTTACTGAACTGCAAGCAGCACTAGGGTTGCTTTTATCAACCAGCTGTTCCTGTGCAGACACTGTACAGTATCACCTACAGGAACGTACAACATAGATAAAATATATTCCCCTAGGACAAAGAATTGCTGCTTGCCTATTCTGTTTCCAGGTCAAAAACTGAGAAGTAGACTGCATGATTTCATGTACTGTTGTCCTGGTTTTGTTTAAAACAAGACCAGTTCTCTTTTAGTGAATTTTCCTCTCAGTTAAGTTCTTCTAAGTAACTGCACTTTTTCTGAATTTGACTGCGTGTTTTTCAGACAGTGTTGGCTCAGGAGCTGATAACAGTAGTAATGATATGCATAAGACTTACTAGACTTATTTCTATTGCAGCCATCATTTACTGATAGATGTTGTACATTCCATAAGTGAGAGGGGCATATTTGCAAGAAGGGGCAGACAGAACAAGTGACTAATATTGACCAACTAAGTATACACCCTGTAAAAATGGTAGATCATGAGGGTGTCTCTCTCTTCGACTATGACTGGTGTCTGAAGAGGACCCTACCATTCCTGCTTGTGATCCTAGACCTAGTTCTAGGCCCTGCATCCCTAAATCCAGTTCCAGGTTACTGAGGAGTCCAGCCCAGGACTTCTGGGTACCTGCCCTGCAGCCACTGGAGCGATGTCAGCTCCACCGCAGGGCCCCTGCTGCACTAGGCTGGGAAATTCAAGATTGGTTTTGTATATTTTTTATTATTTTCTCTGTTTATTGGTGGCATTAATAAAGTATTTTTAACTTTCCAATTTGTAAGTCTCTCTCCCTTTTCTTCCTATTAGCTTTCCTTATTGGGGAGAGGGGGAGGTTGAGAGTATCTGCCATGGTTTATTGTCACCCTGCAGTAAATGGTGACAGCCATGTCTTTTGTGTTCCTGTCCTTTTTAACCCTAGATTATGGAGGAAGAAAGAAAATCACAATTGAACACGAATTTCTTACCATTTATATGCTGTCTCATTTTCAATCACAATGACATATATTAATAGTGATTTAGGATGTATTTAAAAATTCAGAAGATTTTGACCCCTTGCTTATGCAGCACCTTGCATGAATAAGATAACTGGAATTATTTATGGAGCACTGTGTCAATAAGGAAGGGTTTTTCTCAAAGTCTACAGAATAGCAACCAAATTTTCCCTGTTATAGAATGCATTTTCTCTCTAATTGGTGAATAATGGACAATCTTTCACAAACAGTAATTATTTCCCCTTGAGCAATCAGAGCAAATATGCACAGACTATCACATGTAAAACATTGACTATTCAGAGCAGTTAACCACACATTGCTCTGACTTCCAGCTGGCCATGAATTCCTTGTAATTAGCAAAACACCCAATGTTCTTTTTTTCAGCCTCTGATTTGGCTTCCAGCATCAATTAATGCTTTGTAAGACACAGAAACTGCAACATAACAAAATCTTGCTTATATAAAATTTTTGGACCTACAGAAATACAGCTGTTATATAGTTTATATGGTTTTAAGTTTTTATAAGTATTTGAGTCAACTTTTCTTCTGAATGCTGCTTCAAACCAGTTTTGTTTTGACTGGAATACACCACATAAGCTCTTGTAATGATGGTATCTACTAAAACTATCGTACGAACTATCACACAGTGGTCATTCCAAATATGTGAGTTTTGTGATGAGTCTGCAAGTCATCTAGATCTTTAAACTGCATATGCCTGCTCCTCTGTCTTAAGTAAGCACATCAGAAACACTGAAAGGGTTTCTAGTCTTTAATACTCTGATTTATAAGAAAACAAAGCCCAATCCCTTCCAAGACAAAGAAACACCCTAATGACTTTGGAACAAAATTTAAACACAAAGAAAATTAGATATAGTCAAGGTATTTCATATTGCAAATTGAAATTCCACTGGGCCCTTGCAGAATGACACCTTTACTTTTTTTCTTAAACTAGCAATTTTTAAGATTACCTGGGGTGGCCATGATCTTTAATAAGCCTCCATGTGTTCCTAGAATAAAGTGCTGTTTCTTCTGTGCCTCTGGAAAACTGCTTGCCTGTTTTCCAACTGGGCTATTCAGCTGATCTAAGAGAGTCTGCTGACCTTCTAGAGGTTTCTACCTGATTTTGACCAGCCAGCAGAAGAGAGCTTTCCTCTCTATGACCTGGTTATTCTTTTAATAGAACACACCACAGACACAGGGGACAAACAAACAAAAAGAGCACGCCATTCTTCACAAACCAAAAAATTAAACTCATGTAAGACGATGTTTTGTAAAAGGTCTCGTAGAGGTGATCAAAAGCATTTATTGTTTCCATAAATACCATTACAAATGGGAAAAAAATCAACATCAGAAAGTATTTAATCCTTACTGTTTCTCACTATTTTTATTACAAGGCATTTTCTAGAAATAAGTATACAGCTAATAAGAATGTAGAATACTTTCTTCTGCTTTTAGGGATTTTGGAGTTCAGCTGACATATTAAATGTAGCAAATATTCTGTAATTAAGTGTAATAAAACTCCTTTAGTACACTTCTGTTACTACCTTCTGGATTTCTAGGAAAGGAAATGTACTAAGTATTATAATACAAACCTAATAATATTTCTACAAAAGTCAGTACAATTTATAATTCATTGGCTGGAAGTCATGTGTATTACTCATATATGTCTCAATATCATGTTACTTATTTAGGAAAATCTTTTAAAAATATTATGAAGTCATGAATTATTTTTATGAACTGTAATATTTACTTCAAAATACATTTTTTTTCTCTCCTTCTAGAAGAAAACAAGCAACACTGATTATTTTTTTGCTAAGTACCTCATCTTCCTCTTTAACAACAGCTAGTGGACTTATCTGTACTATTATATAATGTAACCTGATCCTGATTTTCAATAATTTTACTAAACTAAGACATAGATACATCGCATCTCTATTAAGAACTTGTTTCTCCAGAATACAACTCCAGTCAAAGGAAGTAGACACTACTTTTTCTGTCCTATGACTTTAAAAGGTGCCTGGGGTGACTGAACTCAATTTAATCATCTTGGGCATATTGCTAGAATTGAATAAAACAAACTGAGTCATGTACATAGGTATATCTCAGCAAAAGATACATTAATTATGGTTTCAAAATCTGCTCTTACATAAAACCATATACACACATTTAAATACATATATATAAATCTAAATAAAATGTGATGGTTTTGTACTTGAAAAAGCATGCATAAAATGAAGCAACTAGAGTAGAGTGTTAGAATGCAAGTAACAATGTTGTATAAAAAGTAAAAGTTTAATGCATGCATGTACTAAAACTGTAGGAGTTCAGTGTTTTGGGGATGTGTGTTTTGTTTGTTTGTTTTTTGTTTTAATTTGGTTTGGGTTTTTTGTTTTTTGTTTTTGGTGTTTTTTTTGACATCAGGTCAATTCTGATTAATGACAATAAAAATTACTAAGATTGTCAGAGAGATTTTGAATTATTTAAATTAATATTACTGAGTTCTTATTTGCTACACTTTGTATGTTTACATATGTATATGTTTGTAATTTTAATTCTCTCTTGCAATTGTTTTAATTTACCATTTTCTTAGAAAGTTCAGAAAGTCTTTTAATACTGGATCTGCAACAGTGTTTCATGTGTTGCAATTTCCTCAAGGTGTGATATTATCTAAGAATAACTCAGGCACTGTTCTTCACTGTTTAATTACTAAGCACATTTTTGTCTTCAGAAATCACAATAACTAGTTTTTAAAAATCTGGAGTTTACAGACTAGTGTTTAAGTCTATTTCTTTGCAATCTGTCTAAAGTGAAACATTAAATTATCATGTATTGAATGTGTTTTAAAATGAGCACTAGAAAATAAAAAATCAGGACAAGATAGCTTAAGTTTTCTTACTTCTGATGAGACTATTGATTCTGTTCAAAATTAGAACACTGTGGCCTACTTAAAAATCAAAAAATATTCCTGCATGTGTGCCTTGACGCATTAGAAATTAACCCATGCTATACTTTAAATTAACCTTGTGTGCACAGATTAGCTGCTTATCTTAGCCCTATGAACGCCACTGTCCTTTCCTTTAGACCTTTCAGTGTGTTGAGTTTGAAGTCTGAAGTTCTCCTTCCCCCTTCCGGCTAACCTCCACGCAGTGAGATGTGAATAAATCCTACTACTGAATTCTGAACAAACATCTGCAACATCTTCCTAAAACAGGACACGATGGTGAGAAAGTGGTGACATGAGTTTGTCTGTAAGCAGGGACAGGTGTCCAGTAGGACCCTTTTTCTATACCATTTTAGAAAATAGATCATTTGCTACCTGCATATCTTGGAGAGCTCATGGGGCCTCAAGATATAAAGCCTCAATTATGAAATGTGCAGACAACATGATAATGGCTCACCTAAACCTAATTTCTTCTTGTCCTTGGAATTTTTACTTTTACACTTATTTCTACTATAGTTCATCTTAAAACAGAACCATAGTGGTAAAATAATTTCGTGGGGAAAAACGGAAGGGATCACAGCAAGTGGAAGATTCATACTGTTCAGCTTATTCAATTATTTAATTCTGTTATTTGAAGAAATCTGTGCTCCTTCACACCTCACTACATGACAGAGTGGTTGTCTACCTTGTAATGGATGCAGTGTCAGAGAGTAAAACCAATCTAAAAGCACCCTCTAAATGAAGGAGACCTGGAGTATGCATACCCAGCTCTGGCTGGTTGATTGGTTGGTTTATTTTATTTTATTTTTTTTAGCATGTAGAAGGACATGCCAGAAAACCAGTACACATTTTAATTTATTTCATTATTTTCTCACACATAAACTCTATTTTGTATGACATAACTACCAGTCATTTGGATGCAATATTAACACAGCCATTCTAAGTTATCTTCATAGACAAGTTGGCACGTGTTTGCTCCTTAAGTAATCTTTACTTGTTGAAGAACTTTATCAAGATAGTAATGTACTTTACATGAACATGATAATTAAATGTTAATTTAAAAATATCATTCAAATACAAATACATCTTAACAGTAAATGTAAACTTACTATGAAGAGAGTTTAATTGTGATATTACTTAATATTTAAAGCCAAAACTAAAATATGGTCAAGTTTTTGCCTTTTTACTTCAATAAACAACTCAATTTGATAACTTGAATGAAGACTTAAGAGCTTAAACCTTAGGCATTATCAGTTTAAATATCCATTGAAACTTTGTGCTGGTTTGTTAATTTTCTTTATGCAGATAGAAACTTTCATTTTTTTGTTGCTACCATGCTCTTTGTTTTAGATTTAGTATAAGAATAATGACATAAAATTACTTTTCTCTAAGCTAATGTTTTACTTTTGGTAGCTAGTAGCATTTTTTATTTGGTATGATGAGAATGCAAGAACTCAGTGATATTTTGGCTGTCATCAGGGAAACCAAGCATGACTTTTCCTGGTTTGCACTGTGCCTGGAAACACTCAAGGTCAGGCTGGACAGGGCTCTGAGCAATCTGATCTAGTTGAAGATGTCCCTGCTCATTGTAAAGGGGTTGAACTAGGCAACCTTTGAAAGTCCCTTCCAACCCAAACTATACTATGATTCTAGGATTCTATAACTTGGGTCATCCAGCTGCAAGTGCTAATTGTTAGGTCAAAGACAAGATAGCATCTTGATTGACATCCGTACCATTAACATCATGCTCCCTACATTACTAAATCAGTTTTTCTGGCTGCTTAGTTCCATTCTGGTTCAGTTCCATTTGGAGTTCTATGTTCATCAGTCTTTTTCTGTTCTGCCACTTTGCTGCTGGCCTTTTCACTTTTCTGACTTTTACCTTTTAACTCTATTATTGAGATCAGCTGTTTAGGATCAGGGTGCTCTCTTCTCTGGAACTGGCTGTTCAGCATGACTATGGTTTTGTGAGGGACTGCACTGACTATTTTTTAATTTAATTTAATTTAATTTAATTTAATTTAATTTAATTTAATTTTATTTTATTTTATTTTATTTTATTTTATTTTATTTTATTTTATTTTATTTACTATTATTTTAGTAGTAGTATATTGTTATTATTTTGTTGTTTTATTAAACTGTTTTTATCTCAACACATGAATTTTTCCCTTTCCTTTTTGGTTCTCTCCCTTATTTGGGTGGAAGCTACTATGGTCTTGATTACTAGATGGATTTGAAAACTCTGAAATAAAAGTAAACATCCTCTACTCAGGAAAGAAAATCCAGCTAGTTAGTTTTATTAGAAGGACAGTGAAATTGTTGGGATTTTTTTGTTTGTTTGTTTGTTTGCTTTTTCCCAGTAGATCATTAAATAGCATACATAGATAAGACTTTTTGAAAAAAAAAATTTTTTTTTATTTTTTTTTTTCCTTTTTTAAAAAATCTGCCAGGATAGTTTGAATTTTGACAAAGCGTAAACAATTCTTTCTAATTAATACGAAAAGGCAACTTCTTGACACCTTTGTTCAGCTCTAAATTAACAGAACTGAAAATAATATTCAACAAACAAAATTCAGCATCTGCTTTTCAGTTATATTCTTTACATACTAATGTGGAGGTCAAGGTAGATAGATAAAAGGTTTAATACTTTTACCTGAAGAAAATTCTGTTGTGAATACAGTGCTAGTAAAATTTCAAAAAGGTTTTGCACTTGTATGAAGTTAAGATATCAGGGGAGGGATTATTTATATTTCTTGTGTGATTCCTGGTTCACAGAAGAGCGTTCAGATTTTATGTCTGATTTTGGCCTTTAGGAATGTATATATCTTGCAGAATATCTAGTGGTACTAATGTGTATACGCATGGTGTTTTGTTATCTGTCATCTCTTCCACCATGCGAGCATTGATATAAAATTTGATAAGACGGTAACTTTTGTCTCTTCAAATCTCCACTGACTTTGAAAGTAAGCTATCTCTCTGGACCAGCGAAGATTCAAATCCAGCCATAGAATGAAACTAGCTATGAGAAAATTTTGTGCATTTTATTGTATTTTATGCGGTTGTTTTTCTTTATCATCCCCATCACTTAAAAAGCAATACTTCTTTAAATGTTGTAAACATTTGTGAGTTTTAATGCATGTATTACTAACAATTGCTATTGACACTAAAGTGGGAGTTTTACCAAAATAATTCAGAATGCACAGGGTAGTCAAAGAATTTTTGTCGTTTTGCCTTTGTCCTTTTCAACAGTCAATGCACCACTGCTTCACAGACGTTTCATGACTATGTTGCCTGACCCATGAAATTGCCTCTTTCTACTTATGCGTATGTTAACGAACATTGATTTATTGTGTCCTCTCTGCTCTAAATGGGTCAATGGTAATGCACTAAGGATTAAACGCTTGGGAGGGTTGTCTGTTTTATTCCAGTTTTTTATATTTTTTTTTTTTTTTTTTAACATAACGACTATATTAATTCAAGGTTTTGCTGTTTATACTGAGGTATGATGTAATTTGTGTATAAACTGCATAAACATTTTTTCATATTAAGTAAAAATGCATGACATATCTTTAATGGATCACATGGAGATAAAAAATCCTATATCTAATAAAAGTGTCATGAATTTAAAAAGTAAGTACAGAGATATGGTTTTTATGTTCAGAAACTGTAGGTCAGCTTTCCTTATGAAGATATTTCCTTGATATCATATGAAAAATCTTTGAGTTCTCTATGCTGTAAAGAGCAAAAAAGTTTTTGGTGTTACTCTATGTTCTTGTGTTAAGAAACCAATTAAGATGGCAGATGGCAATAATTTCTGTATCTCTTGATATCTTATGTTCTTTTATTAGCAGAAGACTTGAACGTTACAATCTTTTCTGTCAAAATTTCAGATTGTTTCTTCGTTATTTATTTTTTAAGGATATCAGCTTTTTCTGACAAGTCTTTCTAAAGGTTTATCTCATTTAAGATCCTTTTTTGACAGCGAGCCATTTGATGTATTGGTTTGGTGGTGGTGGTTTAATTTTTAATTATTATTTTGGGTTGATTTTTTTTTCTTTTTTTCCCCCCCCTTTTTTTTTTTTTTTTGGTACATAAAATACATAGGCTTCCTCGATGAGTAGTATTTTTTTGGTGATTGGGTGATTGTTACTTTTGTTCTCTGAAAGTATGTGAGATTTCAGTGTTACGTACAGGTATCAGCATACTGCTATGGATGTTTTCCTCTTATTCCACCTCTAATCTTTGCTATTCTAGGTCTCCTCTGACAAAAACAAGAAGGAGAAAAGAAAATCTATCTGTTGCAACATAAACATATCAGCAAAAAGCTTTTTTATTGAAGAGATACCAGAAAAATGCAGTGACTAAAATGGAGCATCTTTTTAGTTATTTTTTTAAATAAATATTACTAAATAAATGAAAAAGTCATAAGATTGATTTTCAATGGTTTATGGTGTGAAAATACACTTTTAAAACCATCTCACATGGTTACAAGAAGTGACAGTCTCTGAAATTAACTGGTGTAAGAGCTACAGAGAGAGTGAAGTTTTTAGAATGTCATAAAAATGTAAAAGTAAGATCAACCTGGCAGCTGGATCATCAGCTTGAGTTGTCAGAAAATTGAGTCATCATTGTCATGCCCATGCTGGTGCTTGTGGAAGATGGTAACTTGATAACTCAGAATACTCATTCCTAGGAGGTGTAGACACCAACACTTCCTCAGATGTCTTATAAAAAATGGCAAGCACACCTATGTTTACTTTAGTAGCTCATTAGATGCTACCTATCTCTTGTCCATGTAAACCTATAAAGAATTCCTTTAAATTTTTTAGGTGAGTATAACCTCCTGGCAGAGTGTCTTTGTTCAAGGCTAAAAATGACCAGACTGATCCAAAAGAGGGGAGGTAAAACATTGACTGGGAGATATCTGAATCTTTTTTGAGAGATCTGCAAAATATTTACATAATGTTAGTTTCGGTTCAGCTGCCCAAATTGTAAAGGTTTTGGGTGTGTTTCTGAACATTTATGAATTTGAGGGACTTTCTTGGTTTCAGGTAAGCTTTCATGGCCCACATTCCTACTACTTCTGTAGAAATGTTGTCTTGCATAAATGCCCTAATAATTGTTTATTTTTTGGCTGAGCGACTTTCTTTAAAATTTTCATCACACTGTCACAAGGCTGTGCTCAACCTCACCCATTTGAGACTGGTTGTTCTTCATGGGATTCACCTCATACTGATAGACACCTGGGATGGGATCTAGATATTAGTAATGTTGTCTAGTGTTTTTTGAGATGTTTTAGGCTATCCCAGTCAAGTGTTTGGGGCTGTTGGTCAAAAGACAGCACCTAGAGGAGATATAAGTCTTAGCAGAGAATCAGCTGGAGGCCAGGTGGGATTATCCAGTGAAATCTATGACATTAATGTCCTTGTTTGGACAGTTGTGTCCTATGCCAACATTTGGTCATTTGACCTATTTGGGATCCAGTGATAAAATAGATGAATGACTCACACAGACAGAGAGTATAATGCCTCAACCCTACATATATCTTCAAAAGGTACAGGTCACTTCACAGGGTCTGTGTCAGATATGTCAGTCCCAAGACAATATCTTAGGTACCCTATGGTATCAGAAAGGGCATTATGGATGATGGAACTGAGTCCAGATTTCCACTGACTACAACCAGAACTTGCACACCTAATCACCCATATTGACACTTAAATGCAAGTGTCTTAATACTGAACTAAATTCCATTTCTAAGTCTAATGTTGAATCCCATCAAACTGTCTTTTTTAATTGTCACTAGTGAAAAGAATCACAAGTTTGTTTCCAAACCCACATGTCACTGTACTGTATTTGGATGGGATAGAGTTAATTTTCTTAATAATAACTGGCATGGTGCCGTATTTTGGATTTGTGATAAAAACTGTGAATAACACATGGGTGTTTTAGCTTTTGCTGAGCAGTCATTACACAGCATCAAGAGCTTTTCTGTTTCTCACTGTGCCCTGCCAGCAAAGAGGCTGAGGGTGCACAAGAACTTGGGAGAGGACACAGATGGGACAGCTGACCCCAACTGACCAAAGGAATATCCCATATCATACAATGTCCTGTAAAGCAGTAGAAGCTGAGGGAAGGAGAAGGAAGGGGGGATGTTCGAAGCTATGGCATCTGTCTTCCCAGGTAATCACTACACATGATGGAGCCCTGTTTTCCTGGAGTTGGCTGAACACCTGCTTGTCAATGGAAAGTAGTGAATGAATTCCTTATTTTGCTTGGTTTGCATGTGCAGCTTTTGCTTTGCCTATTAAAATGTCTTTATGTTATCCCACAAGTTTTCTCATTTTTACCTTTCCAGTTCTCACCCCCATCCCACTGTGGGGGAGTGAGCAGGTACCTGTATAGGGTTTAGCTGCCTACCAAGGTTAAACCACAACAATCATCATAATACAATTAATTAGTTTGGGTAGTTAGAGATCTGACTGTATCATTATATTAACACGAGCTTACTCAGGACGGGTTATGTTACCTAATAACAAAGCTTCTGTTTTGAGGGAAAGCAAGGAACATGTTGGATTTTTAGTTTGGCTTACAGTAGTTTTACAGTTTTTGTAAATGGAGTCTGCATTAGTCTAATATATGATGAAACTGCAAAATCATCTCTCAAATAAGCAGATTGTTATAGAGCAATTCTTCTTTGCTGCTTCCTTTTATTTTCAAATTCTTTCAGATGCGACTCCGGAAAAGGGACTGCTTTGTTTTTTCCTTCCTGTTTTTGACATCTTGATCAGATGAAAAGCTTTCTTGATGAAAAAGGTACTCTTTGTTGTTGTTTTTCTTGTCTCTATAGACATTGCCTCAAATAAACCTAGTTTGCACAGTGATCACTGTCTGCTACTCTTGAATCGTGCTTGGGAGTTGCTTGGGATGACGCTAGCTGCTACAATCAAAGCACTGATTAGGACTGTGCTGACATCGTAATATTGTAAATAGATATGATCCAATACCTAGTAAAGTTCACTGTAGTACCTAATTTAAGAGTATAGATTTCAAGTCCTTTATGTTTAATTTGTTTCATTAAAACAGACTTCTAACAAATGGAAATATTCATTTTAAGTTAATGAATGTCCTTATGCAAGCTAGTAGAAGACAACAGTTTTTTTTCTCTCTCTTTTGTGGTAACGTTTTTTATAATACGCAAATATATTTAAGTATTGCTTGAAAAATATTCAATGACGTTGTTAAACAAATGTTTAACATGTCAGAGTTGTTTATTTCAATGTCCTATTAAAAAAATCGAATCTACTACTTGGTGTACTGAAGAGTACTGAAATTCAAGTTCCTAAGAAACAGAAATGTATTAAGTATATGATTTTTACTTTTGGAATATAGAATATTATATTTGATATGTGAAGATTCGATATAATTAATATTCTAATTTAAATATTCTAAAACTTAACTCTCAAATTTGAAAAATGAATGACTAAATGTATCATAAGTGTAATAACCCTAGAAATTTGATTAAAGTAAAACTATTTTATTCATTACTTATTTTGTAAGGACCCATAAGAATATAACCAGTCCTCATTGACTTTAGGTTTCTATTAGCCATTCCAGAGTTCTCCAATAATGCCAGTAAATCATATGGTATAACTGAAAAGTCTCTTAGGTGTGATTATTATGGCAAGATATTTTGTATGGTTTTGATCCTATTTTTTTCAGTTTCTTTCTCGTAACTCTATAGGTACTAGTTCCAACAGTTTTGGTGAAGCAATATGTATTGCAGTAAAGTACAAGCAGTATTTTATTTAGTGATCTATTTCTAGAAATACCAAACTGCAGTCTAACTGTAGTGTCACTACTTTTAAAGACAAACTTTCTGGGTCAAGGTTGTTTATCTCTTACACAGGAAGTCTCCATCACCTGGACAGTCTAAAATGCCCAGGGAGTAAGCTATGACTTTGAGTGACTGTTTATGAATATATTTGTAAATACACTGACCTCTATGATCAAAACTTTTTCAAGATTCTTACATAAAGTGAATGTTTTAATTATTAAAAAAAAATACCAAATTAATCTAGTGAATCCTATTTTTCTCTAATACTTGCTGGGGAAAAACAAAAAAAGTGTTGCCATTACAAAGGCATTAAATAATAAATATTATGTTTTCTATGATTCAGTTTTAATGTTATTTGTTAAATCGTAGAACATATTAATTTGATTAGCATTTAAATTATGTAGTTCTTTTTCCAGATCCCAGGTGACTCTCAGCTTTAAAGCTGACAACTCTGTCTCAAAGACATTCTCTTGTGAGTCATTAACAATTTCTTTTTTTTTTTTAATTAAAAACCTTAGATTAATTGATTTTAAAATAAAACAAAACTCAGAGCTACCTGTTATCTTCAAAGAATGATAATGAAATAATAAGGACATTTCAAAAATTTAAACAAATTATTTGTTTTGCTTTCTACCACCTTAAGTGTATAACATAGCTAATGAGCTTGGAAGTCAGTTACAAAGGCAAATATTTTCATTACTATTATTATGATATTTTAAAATTTCTGAAAAAACAGTATGTTTAAGAATGTGTATTCTGGCATGTTTAAAGCATGTCTTTACAACTGAATAGGTGCACCTCATTGCCAACAGCACTGAGGGGAAATGAGGATTTTATTTTTAGGAAATTTTATTAGTGAAGTAAAAACCTCATTCTTGTCCAAGCCCATAAAAACTCATAAAGCAAAACAAAACAAAAAGTACCTTTAAAGGAGTTTTTGTTTTTTAACCTGCCTTAGACATTCAATGATGTTCTCCTTCTCTCTTCTGTCAAAACACAGTAACACCACATCACAAATTAAAACATCCAGGGAATGGGAACCAGGAGTATCTCTGGCTGATCAGGAATAACCACATGATCACAGAATGCACAAGTGGCTCCCTGTTCTCTAACCATATTTTGTGTATTTAATTCCTATTTTCACAATGGCCTGAAGTATCATTCTATAGATTAGTGGGTAGTCTTCTGGTTCAGCTTTCAATCAAGGTTGAACCAGAATGAAATAAAAGAGAAAATCGAGATCTACTCTGTCTAAATCAATTTTTTTGGTCATTAAACTACTAACCATTTTTCAAAAGGTAATTGCTGTTTTTATCAGCAGTCTTTTAGCTACTCATTTAATGATGCAATCCACAGCAATCCAGACATGGATTCACACATGGATGGAAGAGTCCTGGCCTCTCAGATGAGTGGTCATTTGCAGCCCTGTGCTGGGTCTTCTTTGATGACGAGAGAGAGGCAGCTCTCTCTGCCCTACATATTGTTTTTCAAGAGAATTGACTTATTTCTTGACCTGTATTATGTCATCATATACTTACCTGTGCTGTTACAAATAATGAGCTAAACCCACACTACCTGAGTTCTAGGCAATAAAATGTCAAAATGTGATCTATATCTAGATAAAATGCCAGCAGGGAATAAGCACAAATTTTAACTTCTTGTTCTCACAGCTGTTGGGTAGAAAACATAAGAGATAGAATGCATCAAAAGAATAATGATCAAGGAGTAGACATACTCTTTGAAATATCACTGTATTTTTGGAAGAGTGAAACTAAATTAAGGAATAAAAAAAAGCCAGTATCTTGGCATAAAAATTCCCCGTAATACCGATTAAGGAAGTAAGAATCTACATTTCTACTAACAAATAAACCAAGCATATAATCATTCATGCTGTTTAACTGTTACTATGTTTCCTAGCACAGTTTTAGCTGTGCCAGTTAAAGTTCCATCATATACAGACACAGTTCCCCCAAATTCAGGCCTGAAAATTTTCCCTATGAGTAACCACAGAATCACAAAATGTCAGGGATTGAAAGGGACTTCAAAAGATCATCTAGTCCAATCCCCCTGCCAGAGCAGGAACACCTAGATGAGGTTACACAGGAAGGTGTCCAGGCAGGTTTTGAATGTCTCCAGAGAAGGAGACTCCACAACTCCCCTGGGAAGCCTGTTCCAGTGTTCTGTCACCCTCACCATTAAGTTTCTTCTCAAATTTAAGTGGAAACTTCTGTGTTCCAGTTTGTACCCATTGCCCCTTGTCTTATCGTTGGTTGTCACCGAGAAGACCTTGGCTCCATCCTCGTGACACTCACCCTTTACATATTTATAAACATTAATGAGGTCACCCCTCAGTCTCATCTTCTCCAAGCTAAAGAGACCCAGCTCTCTCAGCCTTTCCTCATAATGGAGATGCTCCATGCTCTTGATCATCTTCGTGGCTCTGTGCTGGACTCTCTCCAGCAGTTCCCTGTCTTTCTTGAACTGAGGGTCTCAGAACTGGACACAATATTCCAGCTGTGGTCTCACCAGGGCAGAGTAGAGGGGAAGAGAACTTCTCTCGACTTAATAACCACAACCCTCCTAATACACCCCGGGATGTCATTGGCCTTCTTGGCCACAAGGGGACAGTGCTGACTCATGGTCATTTTTCTGTCCACCAAGACCCTCAGGTCCCTTTCCCCTACATTGCTCTCCAACAGGTCATTCCCCAATTTATACTGGAAGCTGGGGTTGTTCTTGCCCAGATGCAAGACTCTATACTTGCCCTTGTTATGTTTCATCAATTTTTTCCCTACCCAACTCTCCAGCCTGTACAGGTCTCATTGGATTGCAGCACAGCCTTCTGGCATGTCAGCTGCTCCTCCCAGTTTGGTGTCATCAGTAAACTTGCTGACAGTGCACTCTATTCCCTCATCCAAGTAATTGGTGAATATATTGAGTCGTACTGGTCCCAGTACTGACCCTTGCGTGGCTCCACTAGATACAGGCCCCCAATTAGACTCTGCCCCACTGACCATGACTCTCTGGCTTCTTTCCTTCAGCCAATATTTCCCTTTTTTCACTTACTGGAGACTTCTCCTGTCTACCATGATTCTTCAAATATGATGGGGTGTGGTTTAGTGACATATCAGCTTACTCACTCCAGACCCTGGGATGCATCTCATTGGGTCCTATGGACTTGCGTATGTTCAGGTTCCTCAGGTGGTCTTAAACCTGATCTTCTCCTAGATGGGAGAGACATCCTTACTCCAGTCCCTACCTTGAGTTTCAGGGTCTTGAGAGATGTGGGAAATCACCATTGAAAGCTAAGGTAAAAAGATTGTTGAGAACCTCAGCTTTCTCCATGTCGGTGGTCACTACTTCTCCTGTCTTACTTATTTGGGGGCATACATTTTCTTTTATCTTTCCTTTCTCACCAACATACCTATGGAAGCCCTGCCAAATTTGGCTCCAGCTGTACCTAAGCTTTCCTAATCCCGTCACTATATAGCATCCCTATAATCTTTCCAGGATACATGTCCCTGGTTCCACCACTAGTGGACTTCCTTCCTAACTTTTATTTTTGACCAGGAGGTCCTTACTTAACCATGCTGGTCTCCTGCCTTCTTCGCCTGATTTCTTACATGTGGGAACATACAGCTTTGGCACTCTCAGAAGAATGTCCTTAAAGAACTGTTAGCTTTCTCCAGCTCCTTCAGTTCCTTTAGTTCAACTCCATCTAGTTCTGCTCCTTTAGTTCCACAAAAAAGAATCATCAAAAGCTGTTTCTTCAGTATAATATTTTTGCAAATATTACACAAAAAATAATAGAACATAAAACGTCAGTCTGTGGGAGTGCAAGTATACCTTTATTGACCCTTGCCTTCACTGTGTATTTTCAACATGAAAATGTGATTGAGCAAACAGTGCTTGTGTCCTTCGAGCCATACGACCAAATTTGCATTGAAATTCACTCTTCTTGCAGGCTGATTTGCATTAATTTCAGGATAAAATATCTTATTTTACATTCTAATAACTCAAACTGAATTTCAGTTTTCATATGAACAATTTGAATCAAACTGTTTAATTCTGCATGTGAGTGTATATATATGCTTTCTTTTTGTACAGGAACCCCAGGCAGTCAGATTCATAATTCCTTATAAATGCACTGATTTCTCTCTTTACTATGGTAACTATTGCAACTGAACTACATAGATCTTTATCTTTAGCAACACTGTAAATGCTGTCATCTTTCTTGAGATAATCACCTAACTTTCACGATAAAATATGTTTCAGAAAGTGTTTTTTTAATTAAAATTCAATAGGATCAGTTTATGTTTGTTACTGCATTAAAACTTTAAGTGAGTAAAACATTACCAAAAGAAAAAAAGAAACAGAAAGTTCCAAAGGCTGCCAGCAACTGCTTGAACAGTAGTTACAAAAATGGTAGACCCCTTCAACCAATATTTCTAAAATTCTATGAAACAAAAAAATAAATATTTTCCTATGTTTTAAAACACTTGTTGTTTATTCTTTTACAGATACATTTATGATGACCTTGCAAATAGTCTATGACTTTCTGAGATTACATATGTTATTTTTCCAGTTTACATACACTAAACAGTCATCAGGCAGGGAAGATAGAGAGGCTAAAATGCTGTCCCAAGGCATGAAAAACTCATGTTTAAGTAAGTTTTATGTCCAAATCAGAAACTGTAGGCCCCCTGTGTGTGTCAAATGGATACAAATTAGTTACCCTAAAATCTAATAGCACTCATTTGGTTTTGACCCCTATCTAAGCCTGACTTGCAGAGACTATACATTACATTGATTTAATAAAGCGCAGAAATGCCTGTGAAATATAAATTCTCCAAATGTGCATGCTCTACATAGTCTGGGATGACACAATTTCTGGGGAATTTTTGATGTCAGTGTAAAGATGAGCTGAGAAACAATTAATCATAAAAACATTCTGACTATCTTCTCACAGCAGATTTCATCAAAGCAGAAACTCCCTTCAGCTGCAGCTTCCCACAGATATTTTTCATAGTAATTTTAATTTTTTTTTTTTTTTTCTGCTGAACACCAGTTGCAACAGATGCTTTACCAAAATTATTTAAGGCAGACTGAAAGTCCATTAATGGTTACCTATTATATTTGTATTAGCATTTAATTGGTCCATGAAATGCCATTTTTTTTCATGTTTCGGGAATATTAGTCTTATTCTTTAAAACAAAACAACCAAACAAACAAAATACAAAACCCCAAACCCATGAAGCATGGAAAAAGAGTGACAAAGTGACAGCTTTTATTCTATGTGCACAAAGAATTACAGCTACAGCTTTCAGGTAACAATTCAAACTACGAACAGATTTCTGAGTGTACCATTCCAAAAAGCCACGTTCAGTCACAGTAGCTACTGCTGACCTCTTTAAAACACTTCTGTTTCAAGTATGTTTAAGTCAAAATATAAGGCAACCTATGCAAAACTTCAGGTACTGTCCTATATACTCTCATGGCAAGAATTGAGAAACTGGAGAACATAGTTATGCTACAGATATGAGATTATATTCTCTGTATTTAATGACAATATTACATTCTACTTTTTCCTGTTTTAGAAAAGGAGGCCTACTTCAGACGTGGACAGTGTTGCTGTTCCACTGCAGTTTTTTTGCCTATGAGACACAGAATGAGATGAAAAGAAAAACATTCTGCAGTGGTGGTTTGGAAAAAGAGCAAGGAGAAATATTTACAACAAAATTGTTAATAAAAAAGAAGCATTCAAGTCAATAGAATTATTTCTGATTTTATGTTGAAAGGTATGTTATTATATTATGAGAAAAAAAACCTCTAAAATGAAAACAGTTAAATTTCAATATTTTTCCTTAAATTAAAACTTTATTTGGAAATTTTAGAAAAGTTTAATAAGGAGTGTGTGTGTGTGTAAATATATGATTCAATAAATTTAATCTTTGGTCACAATATTATATTATTGTGCTGTTGTTTACTTTGAAGGACAAACAGACAAAATATTTTTATTTGGACTTAAAAGTTCCCTCTATTATTCCCTCTTACCTTCTAACTATTATTCTTTTAAAATGGGGTTGAAATGAAAAGATTACTTAAATTAACCAGAGATGATAGAATTCTAAACCTCATTTCTAGCCCATGCCACAGAATCAAAATAGAATTTTCCAACAGTTATTGAGAAGATTTTTTTATGTTTATATGCATCAAGACATCAATGTGTCAGCTTCATGTTTTACTTTCTGAATTAAACTAACTGATAAAATAGTGAAGATCTGAAAGATTGACATATTGGGCGGTTTATTTTTTTAAGTAGCATATCCCTTTGTATGTTCTATTTCACGAACTATTTCTGAAAAAAAAAAAAACATAGAAGAAATATATTGAGTCTAGCTTGATCTTCCAAAATGGTTGAGATATAATCTGAGCATTTGAAAGTAGTAAAACTATAGTTGTAGCATTATATGCTCTCCAGGTTCTGAATTTTAACTCTACAGTTTCCCTTTTCAAAGTTGGACCAGACCATGTTCCCTGCTTAAACTCTGCTGTTAGTCTATCAATAAGCACAAACAAAGCCCCCACAAAAACTAAACACATTTTCTGGGAAAAGAGGAGCACATGAGGCATGTTAAGCTCTTATAACATTTGTCGCATTGTGATTGTATTTGTAGCTGTATATAAAAGGAATCAGGGAAACATTGTCGGTGCTGTAAAAATTACTGGCTATGTCCCTAAATCCAGCTCAGCATTTAAGAACACATTTATCTTTAAATATGCACACAATCTCATTCATTTTAGTAGGATTAATCTTTTACTCTAAACTTTCAGAGAGGATATTTTGATTAGTCATGGTGTCAGATGCAGTGCCAAGGAATTTTATAGTCCCTTTCAATATTTATGAAATGATGTTATATTTTTATGTAAGTATTTTAATTTTATGATGATAATATATAACAGTTCAATAGCAGTTCCAATATGTAACATACAGCTACCTTACCAGTCTAGAAAATGGGGTAACTGGAAGTGCTTTTCATGTCTTTCTGGCTTCTATTGCAAGCCACTTACAGAGTGTTTACAGTACAGGCTGTGTTTGTAAAGTGAATCTTGAAGTAAATAAGATTATCAAAACAAAGGTAAAGAAGGAACTGAAACTTTCGTTAGTGGGTACTAAGGAGTACTCCGAATTTGAGAATTCAGAAATAACCTGTTTGAAAGAAACAAAAAGTTAACTTGCAAAGAAATACCACAAAGGAAAAAATAAACTTTTAATTAACTTCTAAACATACTAAATAAGAATAAGACTCAGTAATGTTTTTTCTAAACAAATTCAAAGTAGTTTAGAAATTCATTTTCAAAAAGCATGCATATAATTCTATTTGTGAACTCAGAAGGAAACAAGACGAAAGGGATTATATAATTATGTTTGATCCTTAGTAATTATGATGCAAGAAAAGGCCTGCTTCACAGTTCATGTACCATGGTTTTTGATAATATGAAAAGGAGTCATGATCTAAATTTTAGAGAACTTAAATTCAAAGCCTATTTGAGACACAAAGAACATCCATTATCTATAAAAGACAGAGGAACAAAAGACTTACAAATGTAGAAAGCTGACCTATGGTCAATAAGTAGCAAGAAAGAACCAAAATGTTAAATAAAATTGTAAACAGAGGTCAAGCAGTTAAAGTTCAATACTGAGCTGTCAGTTAGACATACTGTGATGCCTTGATAGGACACTTCATCAGTATAGAGGACTGTAAGTGAGGAAGTAGTCAAGACTTCCCTCAACAGAGGAATTTTAGGAAGGGAAGAGAAAGGGGAAGAAAAGTAGAGGAAAGAAATTTAACCTCACAGACAGACTAAATTTTGTTTTAAATGTCTAAATTTTCAATGGTGAAAAGAAGATTACCTACAACTCAATAAAATAAACGATAAAACCAATTGAAACACACTAGGTAAATGACTGAACTGCAGAACTGCAGAAAAAAAAGGGTCAGACACTTGAATCATAAAAATATTTCTGTATCACTAATTTCCATCTGTGCTTAGAGACACTTGCACTAGAAACATAATAAAGAATTAGTTGACAAAATACAGTCAATGGGAAAAAAAAATTCTTTATGGTGTGCAACTCACTGAAGTACTGCAGTATGCATCTTTTAATGAACACTGTATCAGTTCCAAGGGACTGCACATTGTGGTACAGAACCAAATCATAGATTGCAATAAATGTCTGGTTTTGTTTCTTTTAAATAACTTGAAAACTTAAAAAAAAAAAAAAAAAAAAAAAGATTTATAATAACATTTCTTCTCATCACACTATAGTAGAGAATTACAGGACAAAGATTTTGAAGACTGTGGTTCAACATGTACTGTTCAACAACTCTTAGATTTTTTTCATTTCGATAACTCTTATTGTTAAGTTAATGCTAGCTCTTCAGTACTGATGAGTTAGTTAGGAGTGTTTTATCAACTAAGATAGGGAGTGGACTTCTGTGTAGAACACATGAACAGGAAGGAAGTCCTATCTTGGTTTTTTTTAGTATTATTTCACAACTCCAGGCATGGATGCAATCCTAGTATTAGTATGGAAGATAAGAGTTACCTGTCCCTCCACACTGAGTCAGGTGAGGGGTGCACATTTCTTCCATTTCAATTCCAAGTGGCTTTTCTGGGGACTAAGCATTGTAAGCATACATGAATAAATATTTTTTTTAGAAATTGTACATCAATTGCTGACACCAAGACACTGAAAGGTAATGGGGTCTTTAGAATAAATCTGCGATTTCCATTACACAGTGAAATGAAACACATAGTGAGTAAAATGGAATACATAGTAATGTGCTGGTTATATCTAGTATAGTATGAACGTGTGAAGCAGGTCAAGATTTTCCTATTTTAAATTTTCTGTACTATGTAAATCTTCCTAGGACACCATCTATGAAGACCTTTCTGTGTGACCTTCCTTACTGTATTTGCCTTTTACATGAGCTTTCATAATCTTAAGAGTTTTCTCCAAAAGTAAAATTGTCTGAGAAATCTACTGTGTTTCTACCATCAGTGGGAATTAAGCTAACATCTTTTTCACTTCTAGGAGGAAGCAAACAAATTCTTAGACAAAAATCTTTGTTTTATAATAGTTGTTTGCCACTCACAAATTGGTCATTACACTTTCTTCTTATGCTCATCTGGTCTGTCCTTGTTTACTGTTGTGGTTCTTGGGAGGTATTAAACTGTTTTCTAAAGTCATATTACTAGAACAGATATACATCACAAGTAACTGTGGTGAGACAAAAGCAGTTATCAAAGAAATAATGAGAAAATAAAAACCAAATCTTAAAACACCTTCCCCCCACTTAGTCTCAACTTCATTCCCGATTTTCTCTACCTCCTCTCCCCACCAGAGCAGGGGAATGGGGAGCACGGGTTTTGATCAGTCCATCACGTTGCCACTCCTTCCTCCTCAGGGAGAGGACTCCTCACATTATTTCTCTGCTCCAACATGAAGTCTCTTCTACAGGAGACACTCCTCTATGAACTTTTTCAACATGAATCCTTCTGACAGGCTACAGTTCTTCACAGTCTGGTCTGGTGTAGGTCCCTTCCACAGGGTACAGTCTTTCAGGAACAGACTGCTTCAGCATGGGTCCGCCATGGGATCACAAGTTCTGCCAGAAAACCTACTCCTGCATGATCTCCTGTCTTCAAGGGGCCACAGGTCCTGCCAGAAGCCTGCTCCACCATGGGCTATCCATGGGGTCACAGCCTCCTTCAGGTTCAACCACCTGTTCCAGTGTGGGGTCCTCCATGGGTTGCAGGTAGATATCTGCTCCACTGTTGGACCTCCATGGGCTTCAGGGGGACAGATGACCTCACCATTATCTTCACCACAGGCTGCCAGGGAATGTTTGCTCTGGTGCCTGGAGCACCTCCTCTTCCTCCTTCTTCACTGATTTTTCCATCTGAAGACTTGTTTCTCTCACATAGTCTCATTCCTTTCTTCCAGCTGATGCTGTCACAGGGTTTGTTTTTTTTTTTCCCCTTTTTAAACCTCTTCTCACAGAGGCACTACCAATGTGGCTGATTGGCTCAGCCTTGGCCAGGAGTGGTTCTGTCTTGGAGTCTTGGCCAGTAGTGGTTCCATCTTGGAGTCATCTTGGAGCTGGAATTTGCTCTATCAGACACGGTGGAAACTTCTAGCAACTTCTTGCAAAAGCCACCTCTGCAGCCCCCCCACTACCAAAACCTTGCCATGCAAACCCAATATGTCTAAAAATGTTTATACTGTTACATTACTTTTCAAAAGCTATATTAACTTCTGAATACTAGTTGCAATCAGTAAGAAATATACTGCTGAAATTTCATAAAGGCAAAACAATGTGTGATCTTTATTTTATTTTCAGGTAAAATCATGGATGATTCATGATTATTTGCAGAGTTACAAAATTGTGACATTTGTTTTAAAACAGTTTTGAAGTTACTTGTAATGGCGATGTGTAACAGCATTGTGCAAGGAAAAAAATAACTAAGAACTCAAAAACCAAACACTGTAGAGTTTTTCAGAGACTTTGGTAGTAATAAAGTTTTTCAGAGAGGACTCCCACAGTCATCAAAATGAATCACTTTGCTTCAGAAAATATATCCAAAGGTAGCTGTGCTTGTATTAATTGCTACTCAAAGCGGGTCAGCCTGGTCTTTCTCATTTTATCTCTTTAGGAATGCAGAAGGTAGAATTGGAAACATTACAGTAATTCTACCAGTTGTCTGCTTTTATAAGTACATTCGCTGTTAAAAGGCACTGACTACTGCTGTCACTGGCCACTGTTTATGCAGTGATTACATGTTTTGAAAACCCTCCTGAATTGCAGTTGATTGTGGTGACAGCATGAAGAGGATTTATTTCAAAAATAAGATGATTGTGTGCAGGTGGCTCTAGGAGATAGTCCAAATATTTCAAGCATGAATAAGTCTTTTGAACTCATGGTTTGAATGGAAACTACATCAAGTGTGGTGTTACACTTGTTTAAATCTGCTTTGAGTCAAAGATGGACAATTCTACCCAGATGCTTCTCCTTAAGTTTTCTGTATTACAATGGCATACACAACTGTGAAAAGGGACTCTACCAAAATCATTAAATGTCAGAGAGCATAAAAGTGCATAAAGGATAGAGATTAATGGGCTGAATATTTTTCAGGTTTTTTAGTTACTATTTTAATATAGCAAAAGCCTTTGAAATTTTGCAGTAGTTACATTTTTACTTGGAGGAAATAAAGGATGTAAACTGTTCAGTTTTGCTTCAGTGTAAAAAAAAAAAAAAAAAGAAAAACTAAACATATTTTAAAACCAAAATCAAATAAAACTTTTTTTTTTTTAAATGGATTTTTTATTAATTTTACATAATGGAAAGCAGAGTCAGTTACTATGAATGGAATTAAGTGTCCAAAAGTGGGTCATGTGATCTGAAATTATGTAGGCTTTCTTAATAGCCAGTGAAATGAAACAGACATTTCTAGGAAGTGGTTCATCCTGGATTGTAATGTATGTTCTAGAGAAATACAATGAATCACCTCTGGAAAGAAATGTCTCTTGAGACTTGAGAGATCCGAAATGACTAGTTTAGATAGTTAACATTAGGTGAGATAAATTGTGTTCTGAATATTGAATCCCAACCCAAAAAAAGCAACATCTTGGAATCTCCAGAGATTCTTTGAGCCTTTTATTCTGATTTACCAGGACTGTCTTTAGCAACATTTTACATCTGAATACAAGAGTATTTGCTGCTGTCTCCTGAAATGCCATTTTCAAACTGCTTTTACAAAATGATACAGAGTTTGCAGGAACCACTTATGCCTAGCAATTAAATTGACTCAATGCCTTATTTTAGTGACAGTGGTAGCTTTTGACTTACTGCCAACAGAGTTGTCTCGTCTTTATAAAGATTACTGGGTGTTATGCTAATGACTAGCGATCAACAAGCATTGAAACACCTTTCACATTGTAAATTACATGAATGATGAAGAAAAACTGAAATTCTGTGTCCATCCTTGGTGGAAGCCATGTGCACTTGTTATGGTGGCTCTTCCTAACTCTAGTATCAAAAAATCAGTTTCTTGTTACAGAGAACAGTCGTAATTCCATCTAATCGGTACATTATGTCTGAGATAATTCACCATTTCACATACTCAAAATTTTCAGAGGTTGGTTGTGAACAATCTGCAAGTGTGTGAGCTGACACAGGCAGGTGGCAGGAACAACCAGAAGCCAGAAATGCAATGTAAAGAGCAAATTTATTTTTGTTATCTCTCTTACTGGGGGATCTCTGAAACAGCACTTAAGCTCCTAAGCAGAGGTCACACAAGCAGAGATGTAGGTGTTGCAGAGTTCAGCCCCTAGTGAAGATCAAGGAGCTTACTTGTTTCAGCCTGTACACAGGGATTCGTGCAGGTGCAGTTTACCACACTGCTTTGATCTTTGCCTAAAGGAATTTCAAGGATGTATATAAGGTGCCTTTAAGACTTTTTCCACAGGCCTGTGATCTAAACATAGAGTTTGTACTTGTGTTCTACTTTGTGTTTTTCTATATCCCAGCTACAGTTGTTTGACTGTATTTACAATTCTCCTCGCTATCTTAATTTCAAATATCTAGTGAAATGTCGAGCTACATCCAATTTACAAACAAGAAAATAAATTATTTTTTAAACTTTCTTTTTTTCAGTGCTACATTCCATTCATTATGCATTATTAGAAAACTGAAAGTTTTGCCGTGCCCCATTTTTCCTAGCATTTTACAAGTTATATTACAAGTTACTAAAATGTTACAAATCTTTCTCTTGTTTTGGTCTAGTTTTAAGATTGGTCACTCAAATTGCTTCAAGGTGTTGATTGATACTGGTTTTATGAGAACAGTCCTATTAAGTAGAGAGAATATTCATCCTTTCAGAGAACTGTACAGTCATAATAAATGTATCTTCAGGGCAACCTCTAGGTATACATGTTTCTCTGTCATTTTATATTATCAACACACGATGCTTTTGTTGATTGTTCTTTAGGCAAAATACAATTGATCCTCATGGAAAAAAAATGAGAATAGAAATAATAAACTTTTTCATAAATCATCAGTAAGATCAATAAAATAAATTACTTGCAGTTTTATTTATTCTTTTTATTATTTATTTCTAATTGAAACCACAAATGAAACACAAAAGAACACAATAGCAAAAGTGAATTTTTAATCATTATTTTAACAATGACTACTCTGGTACTAAATAATATATTAAATTATCACGTTAAAGATAGCATATGATAAACAATTCTTAGTAAAATACTGCACACAGAATACTTATGCATCTGTAGTTTGAGTCATATCACAGTGAAATCAATGTAGTACTATATGAATAAAAACACTTAATGAAGATTAAGATCTAGTATAAAACTTACACATAATTAAATAAATAAATCTTTTAATTGATGTTTGGTCCTGCCCTTACAAACTCTTCGGTATTTAAGCAACTTACGCAATGTTTACACTGCTCAAAGGAGTATTGTGAAGAGAATCACCCATATTTACATAGAGAAACAGAAACACTTTCATGTTGTTGAGACAACATTGGACATTACTTAGCTTATTTCTGGCACTACACTAACTTGTGATCATGTTTCAAGACCTCAGCTGACATCTCTCTGCATGTTTAGCTTGGTATGTCTTAGCAAGAATACCACAACCTGCCTCTAATTGTTTCAGTGTCTTGACACATATTTCTTTCAATGTTCTAATTTTGAAACACAGAAATAAAAAAAAAAAAAAAAAAAAACAACAAACAACTATCTATCAAACACAATAATTGTTTTTTTTTAAATTTATTTATTTTTATAAAGGAGTTACGTCAATTAAGCCATTAAGATTTTTTTTCTGTAAAGTAATCTAAAAACATTCAATTAAAATATCTTCCTGCACATCAAATTCCGTTCTGAGGTGCATTTTTTATGTTAATGATAAGATTTTTAGTTACCTATTTCTTATTCTTTAGAAGATTCTGTTCAGAGGATTTTGAAAGGAGATGGGAGGTGAGGTGAGGTGAGGTGAGGTGAGGTGAGGTGAGGTGAGGTGAGGTGAGGTGAGGTGAGGAAAAAATATGAACTACTCATGTGTACAAGACTACACAGATTGGTGTGTGATAAAATAGTCATTCACAAGAACTTCTACCTGTGCTGAGTTCCTGACATCCACTTCAAGCATACATGTTGAACCTTAAGGTACTATTGACTTATAAGTCATGAATGCCTTCTTCAATAATCGTTTTCTATATTTTCTATATTTAGAGTGTTTTCTTCTGCATTTACCAATTCAAATGACTGTCTTCTTTGTTTTCTGATACATACACTAGTCTTGGGTTTTGTTTTTGTTTGTTGATGTTGTTTGGTTGTTTTTGTTGTGGTTGTTTTTTGAATTTTATTTCCATGATAAATGTTTTGTGGACTCTTCTGCTATTGCAGTTTTAAAATGTGGTTGTTAGATTTTTAAGGAATTATTGCCCTCAAAATTGTCTTCATTTGACAGAAAGAAAAAAGAAGAGACTGTTGGATCTTGCCTCCTCTATAGTTCATAGCCTTTATCACCATTCAAAGTAAAAAAAAAATTATATTTGGATAATTCAATGGAAAGTGTAAAAATAGTTCTAATATACATTTAAAGAGCTGCCAAAAATAGTACAGTATCAAAAGCAATGGTGTTTACATCAATATTATCCTAATTGTTTCTTATTTTTATCTAGATGCCAATTCTTTCCAGTAATATTTCAAAGCAATCAATGCACAATTGCAAATACTGGAATACACTGTGCTTTCTGGTGGGGGGGAAAAACCCAATAGTTACAGTTTATAACTGTCTATCTCAACTTAGATATCTCTCTGAGGAAAATTTTGAGGAACAGCAGATTAACATAAAAATAATAGTATTTTATTGTAACTTCAAATATTATGAATTATGATATCATGTATCCATTTCTCAAGACCATACCTCTGAACGACACAATAGCATGATAAGTTTTCCAACTGGCATTGTAGAGAACTCTAATTTAAAATGATAGAATCTCAGATTCATTAGTCATATACACTTAAATACCATTTTCTGGTGTCAAAAGTTTAAGGAATGTGGTATTACTGACTTTTGAATAGTTACAATAGCCTGAAGTCTAAATCACCATCAGAACACTCAGTAAAAAAAAAAAAAATATCTGTGCTTTCTTTCTATAAATAAAGTTAAATTTATAATCTATTAATCCTTCAAGTAGTCTCTATCAACTTTGTAGAGACAAATGAAAGGTGATACTATATACATCCTCCAGAAATTCAGGGATTTATTTATCCTAACTTGAAAGCATACCAAAACACTGAGAGTCTTGGATGAGATTTTTCACAATATTAAGTGAATGTGAAAAGAGAGAACTTTGCTTTAGATCAGATCTGGTTTGTTTCCCATAAATACTGAGAAAACTAGACACTTGTGTTGTGGTCACATACTTTCACATCCACTTGATCTTTTTGCCTTTACTATTACATGAATAGTGACAATCAGAACAAGAGGGTATCAGTTTACTGTACAAGTTTACTGTAGCCATTTCCTCCAGTCTTGTGTTTTTACAAAATACCTATACATTTTGAACAGAAACAAAATACAATAGTCACCAAATAGCATTTACAATATTTGCTGAATTTTTTGTGTGAGTATACCATCTAACCTATTAACAAACTCTCCCTGAAAGATGAAACAGCCAGTAGCTTGTTATGTCAAGTACAACAGGGAATCTTTTTCAGCAAAGAATAGAATTTAACTATGACTGCAAATACATGGAACAAAATCTGAACAATTAAACTCATTGTGATCTTTTGAGTTTTGTCCGTATACATTGGAAGGTCACATTAAAAGTACTCTGAGCAATACTTTTTTATATAATTTAGCACATTGGCAAATATATGATTATGATGTTGTTCAATCACTTTTTGCATCTTATTCATCTTTAGGTATGGTCTTTAATGCATTATTACACTGTGTACTGAAAAATACATACATGCTCAGATACTGACTGGTGTTTGGAATGGATTTCAACATGATTCTTCAGAATGATGCATAAAGACTAAAACAAAACCAATCTGAGAACATGACAGAAGAATAATGGTTAATGATATGTAAAGGTCCTTTGTAAAGAGGCTAAGGTTTATGATTTGTAATATCCAAAAGTGCATCCATTAGACATTAAGATGCAAGAGTCTAGATTTATGTAATTGAGAATATAACCTGTCAGGGAGATAATTACTTATGCTTCACTTGAATGAGTAAGTGGGGTATCTATTACTACATAGGTACTAGATAGATGGTCATATTACTGATTAATGAAGTTTATTCACAGATTTTCTATGAATGTAGTTTTGATACTTGTTAATTTTGTTTAAAAAATGCACTTGAACATTTTTTTAAATGTGTCGTATCTTCCTTAAATGTTAATCAGAAGGTGATATATGCTCTGAAACAAGAACAAGCATGCAGTGTAAGTAGTTGAAAAAGCTGTTCCACTACTGCAATTTTAATTGTCTCTATAATTCTCTTCTCACCATTAATATCTTTAAAAGATTTTTCAGACTTACTAATGTATAGAGAATGAAATTTACTGACATTTTGTACATGAAATTCCAAGATTTCCCTAGGTCCTCTGTTTCAATAAAGATATGCAAAATCCAGACAAATTGCTCTAAGTACCTTGCACTTTTTTTCCGCAATTGTAAGCTCATACTTATATGAAAATAATACATAATATCTGAGCACATAGGTATCTTGATACTTACTCAACCAAAATTAGCATGAAGTTTATTTACAAAGGGTAATCAACCTTTTCTACTCTAAGATGGAAAGTTCTTGAGCAGATGAAGTATTATATCTGTATGTTGATGACTGGTTCAGGAAAAAAACCAAAACAAAACAAAACAACACAACACAACAAAAGAAACAACTTTCTTTCCCCAAATCTTTCAGAAAACAGGATTGAGCAACACCAGAACACTTCTCAGAGTATGTATTTCTGCTGTGAATTCCAGTTAAGGAAAAAAAAAAAGAACAAAAAACATCCTTTAGCTCGGTTGGATTTTTTCCCTGGTCTGCTTTGTATTACAAATGAGAGGTCTTTTTTGTTTGTTTGTTTGTTTTGTTTTGTTTTTGTTTTTTTTTTAATATTAAAAAATAACTCAAATTCCATCAAATTTGAGACTTTCAGTGTAACCACTATGAATTAAGTAAATTAATTCTTATTCTTCCCATGCCAGTTGGTTCAGGAAGTCATTCATAGTAATGTTAGGGGATTACTTTTATGTTAGGGGATTACTTTTGTCCATTTACTGATTATTCTCTGCACTGGAAATAAGAATGTAAATCTTATTCAGTAACTATCATATCATGATATAAAAGTAATGATATTATGTAAATAACATGTGAAGCAAAAATATAACTGACTGAGAATTTACTGCAGTACATGCAACTTCATTGAATAGAAATAGTTCCATAAGTATGCATGTCACAAAAAGATGAAAGAAAATAGTAAGTAGAACTGTTAAAATAAAAAAAAGAATACATTTTACCAAAAATAATATGAGTCTTCTTATATCATGTGGTACATCATGAGCAGTTCTTTCAGATTTTTGGCTGCTTTAAGTTTTTAATTTTTTTTTTTTTTTTTTTTTTTTAATGGAAGCATTACAAAACTGTTTTGCTCTCAAATAGAAGCAAGATTCCAGTATGCCAATATAAAAAGAAAAAAAAAAAAAAATACAAACTTCCACTTCCATTTTCAGTGGCTTTTATTCGTAAGCTACTCTGTGTACCTATTCCTCAAAGAACTATTCCTTTTCTGTTTCCCTGACTCTTCACCTTATAGCTGTTCTTTTACACAAGCTGTTCTCTTTTTTGATAGCAATCTTTTCCTTGCTCAACTTGACAGAGATAAACCCTAGGCAATGTGAAAAGACATTGCCTCTTATCTTTCCACATTTCATTCTGAATCTAGCAATGAAACTACTTCATCAAACCAATTATGAGTCCTTAGTGTGAGATATAGATCAATTTCTTATAACAACAACAAAAAAGTTCAATCCTTGCATAAAGCCTATTAAACAATTATTTTCACAACATTTGATTATTAATTGCTAACATAGATTGTGATCCTGCAAACACCTACCCTAGGATACTATAAATATATATCTCTGTGTATCTAACTCTGCTTATAGGCAATGTACCTACAATTCTATGAAAAGAGTTTATTGAGTTCAACAAAACTGTCCCTGCTACCTCTTTTGCTACTGATTCGGTCATAGACTTTGATTGCCACTACTGAAAGAGACGTTCAGGTGTATGAAAATATACAGACTCCTTTTTGGAACAGGAAAATAATATAATCAGTGCCTCTACTTCTCTCTTCTTACCCGAGGCACCGAATTCAACAAACCTTTCTCCAGAAATCTCTTTCCCTCTTCCTTTCTTGATACTACATCTGCCTTCTCCAGTTTTCAAAGTATAACCCTCCTTCTGTGTGTCACTGTTTGGGCAACTTTTATCGTTCACAAAGACACTCTGCAGTCAGGATAAACACAACTTAAAAGTACAAAATAACTGTTTATTGTTTGATACACACACTGATAGCTGAGAATAACGATCTGCTGTGCTAAGCATTAGTAGGTTCACCATTCCTGATAAGGCACCCAATGAATCTTTGTCAGTGAGGCAGTCATTGGTCATGTGGTAAAAATTCAGTATCTGTTCCTTCTTTAAACTGAGATGACCTCTGATGCTGCTCTGCTGTTGTATTATTGCCTCCTCCATTAGAATTCAATACATTTTCACATCAGTGTTTTTTTTCTCTTGAAGCCTTGAATTCTTATTTCAACAATCCTACTTCTTTCCCCCCCCCCCACCCCCACCTTGCATAATTTTATGTACTTTCCCAGAATTTAGCAATTTCCTCACATTTTACAGGAACATATCAGAACAGTCACTACTTAGAGGTCCTTCAGGAGTATTTCTTATAAACATAGATTTCTGGGCCAAAGAACTACACTAAAAGGCAGATAATTTTGATAAATCATAGCAAGTAACAAATGATTTCTTCCCTTCTTTCATTTCCTCCCTTTGCAAAAAATAATGATAAAGTCATACCTTTTCAATATTGCAGGAATATGTTAATTATACTCTCATGCTTTTAGCAAACTAAGCATGACATGTTTGCTTGGAGTGCATTTTTAAAAATTGCTTACTAAAATTACTGAAGGAAATGAAGCTGGAAAATGGTACTGAAAAAGGTCAGTGTCAGCAATATAATAACTTCTGGTATTTTATCAATTCTTGCAAAGATGTGATAGTATTAAATTAGCAAAATTGTTCTCTGGTGTCTCTTTGAAATGAATGAAGTATACCAAAAACTGAATAACAGAAGTATGAAGTAGGGTAATTCTTCATTAGTTGCATTGTTTGTGGAATACTATTTGACCTTAATTTCATGAACCAACAGCTAACGAAATTACTGAGAGCATTGCTAGTACTAGCAAACAGGGATATATAATGACATTAATCTTGTGTAAAGGTCAAATGCATGATTCTTTTAAAAGTTTACTTTAACTGAAAGGCATTGAAAACTGACTAAAAAAAAAAAAAAGTGAACATTGGGAGTATATATTTTGAGAACAGAATAATTTAAATGAAAACATTTTTAAGACTTCAGGTAATCACTCTAAACTTATGAGTGTACTCATAAATACAGTTAAGAAATCAATGTGCATAAAGTTGTTCTGTAAAATTGATGGATTGGGATCTAAACTTCTCTAAAAATAAACTTTAGTCCTACTCTTTGTTGAGCCTTCTCCCTAATAGCCCACAGGATCAGGAAATGAAGTGTGTTTCACATTCATTTTCTTCCAAGTTACTGGACAGAGCAGTTTCCTGGGAGACTGAAGTTTCAGATATGGTCTGCTCTTGTCAGCCACTGAGCCACTGACCGCAACTCTTTGAGTGTGACCATCCACTCAATTCCTTATCCACTAAGTTATCCATCTGTCAAATCCATTTTTCTCCAATTTAGAGACAAAGTTGCTGTGCTTAATGGTGTAAAATGCTTTGCACAGGTCCAGGTAGATGACATCAGTTGCTCTTCCTTTACCCGCCAACATTGTAACCCTGCTACAGAAGGTCACTAAATTTGTCAGGCATGATTTTCCCTTAGTGAAGTCACGTTGACTGTCACCATTCACCTGCTTATATTCTATATGGCTTAGCATTGTTTCCAGGAAGATCTGCTCCATGATCTTGCAGGTCACAAGAGGTGAAACTGACTTGCCTGTCTCTGGACCCTGTGTGGCAGGAAGAGAGGTAGCAAATTGCTTTAAATCCACTGATTTGTTACAGGTTTAGCTCCATCATATTTAAGCATGGTTAAAACCTACTAAAATTAACAGATAACAGATGTGCAGTTGGGGAGGGGGTGTCTTTTTGGTGGTTTTTTTTTGTTTGTTTGTGTTGTGGGGTTTTTTTTGTGTTTGTTTGCTTGTGGGTTTTTTGTTTTCACTTTTGTTTTTGTTTTGTTTTTTTTAGTTTTTTTGTGAAGGGGACAGACTGGTGAATTGGAAATTCAGATACATTTTTTTTGTCTACACGATACTTTTTTTTTTCCCTAATATAGATTAAAATCATAGTCCTTCACGATACCACAATAGCAAATTGGATACAGTAAACTTGAACTGTTCTTATTTTATGATAATTTCCTTTATAGCTAGATTTATTGCAAAAACATTTGATTTTTAATATAAATAAAAAGAACACTAATTAAACAACCCTTATTCATGTAGACTTGTATTATTAATAACTGCTGATTTTAGGTATCAAAACAATAGTAACATGATTAACATAGAACTGGCTCTGTCTGCCTTGGCTTAATTTGAGCTATGGCAAATGAAGTAAATCCATTCCTATCTGCTAATCAAAAGTTCAGTATGCTTAACAAAGCCTCAAGATTTAGCTCTAAAATAAACTCAACATCAAAATAGTTCTTCTTAACCAAATTTTGCTTTTAGGTAAGTAAATAAGCCAATTGAAAATTGGACAACTGGAGCCAAACCAACGACATAGTATGCTCTACTTTGAACAATTACTAACACTAATATGCATTGCGTGTTTCTCCCCAAATCAAGAAAGTTGGATAAAGAAGGAGAAGAATATGTTAGCTTCTTTTCCATAGATGTAGATTGCAAACACTGAGTGTCTGTGTTTGTTTATAAATTTATAGGTATGGAGGAAATCGGTAGTTCTGTTTACTGGTTTCACTTTAATCCTTCAAAAACTGAACTAAAAGTTTAATGCATATTTCCTGTGATTGCTATGAGACCTGATTGTGAAGCTGCCCTCAGCTTCTGATTGTATTCTCAAAAGCCAGGAAGATTTAACACCTCTCAGGAGGATATTCCTGCTTTCACTTGTGGAGTGACACAACATGCTTTTAAATTGTCTTTTCTTTGATACTGAGCAACATTGTTTTAAAAAGAAAATGGCTGGAAAATTATTCAACTACCATAGGGTGCTGTAGATGTAAGAAAAGTCTTCACCACAGACATTTATTTTGATTATATAATGCCGTTATCTCGTAGAATTTTTCTATTATGAGTGCCAGATAAAAATATCAAAACAACCTGGAGGTATGTAGAAATTCAGGAATACCAATTTTTCAATATTCATATGTTAAACTCCTGTGATAAAGTGTTTACTGGACAAAATCTGAAAGGCAGGTATGGACGTATATGTTTCTCTACCTCTTTGGACTGTGTGTTTTTCTCTCAAGATTCCTGAAAGGATACTTTCTTAATCCAAAGAGTTAACTGGATAAATAATTTCTTTTTATTTTTTTTTTCTAAAAGTTCTTTTTCCTTTTTCTAAAAGTTCTTTATTAAATTTATTGTTAAAATGCTTGTTAATTTAATAAGTAACTTTATATTTTACATATATTCTAAACCAATAACATGGTAGAATGTATGTTGGAGGGAGTTTCATAATTATTTTTTTAAAAAAAGGGAAGTTTGTCTTTAAACACAGAAAATAACATAAGACTGTAAGAAGATTAATGTGAGCAAAATGAATACTTCTGAATTATTTACAACAGAAAACTAGATCATTATGTAATATGCAGAGGTTTCTTAAAATCTACTAAACTACAATAATTTAAGATAGTCAAAGATCTGACCTAAAAATAATTCAGAAATTTATTTAAGTATTTTAAAAAGTATTGGGCTATTTTTAAATTTATCTTTTTAATATTAAGCTATAAATCATATATGTAAAACATATTTAATTGGACTCCACATAGGATCATAGAATCATAGAATGTCCTGAGTTGGAAGGGACCCACAAGGATCATCAAGTATAACTTCTGTCCCCGCATAGGACAACCCCACACTTCACCTCGTGTGCCTGAGGATGCTGTCCAGTCTTTTCTTGAATACTGACAAGCTTGAGGTCACGCCTCCCCAGGGAGCCTGTTCCAGTGCTCCACCATCCTCTGGGTGAAGTAACTTTTCTTAATGTCCAACCTAAATGTCCCTGGGCACATTTTTATGCCATTCCCTCAGATTCTATTGTTGGTCACCAGAGAGAAAAAATCAGCATTTACGCTTCCTTCTCCCCTTGTGAGGAAGCTGCAGGCCACAGTGAGGTCTCCCCTTAGTCACCTCTTCTTTAGGCTGAACAAACCAAGTGACTTTAGCTGCTCCCCATATGGCTTCCTCTCCAAACCCCTCACCAACTTCATAGCTCTCTTCTGGACACTCTCCAGTCACTCAGTATCTTTTTTTATACTGTGGTGCCCAGAACTGCACTAGTGCAGAGCAGAGTAGGACAATCACCTCCCTTACTTGGTTTGCAATGTTGTGCTTGATGCACCTTAGGACACAGTTGGCCATCTTGGCCTCCAGGGCACACTGTTGGCATAATACCTACAAGGTCAGTTAATTGTATTCAAAACTCCCTGGAATGACTTTCTCACCAAAACCATTGTACTCTTCAATACCAGTGTGTGACAGAGCCATTAGATTTATTGTTTTTAATCTTTTATTTTCGCATAAAAGCATTTTGATCTCCTCTCAAATATGTTGTTTGGTTGGTTGGTTTTTGTTTGTTTTTTGTTTGTTTGTTTTTAATTTGAGAATGCTATAATCTTGTTAAATTGAGACATGAATGAGTTTACACTTCAGAATAGAACATTTAGGTTTTCACAGACCAGGGATATTTTAATAGTATGAGTTTGTAGGAAAGTCTACCAGTTTAAGCACTTTGTTAAAGTTGTTTTCTTAGTCTATAATTTCAGTAGAGTTTTAAAAAAGGGACTCATGGTTATGAAGCCTTCTGTTTTGACGCTCAACTTCGCATAGCTTTTGAACAGGCCTATTAAGACATGTTCAATAACCTCACCTGGGCTTTCTTCAGCAGCTAAAACACAGGCATCAAGCAACTTCTGAGATGATCACCTACAAACCAGTAATCTTTAGAAAAACTGGACCTTCATTTTTTAAACTTATTTTCTTCTATCTGTTCCTCTTATTTGGATATTTCTCATGAGTAAAAGCATGCTCAGTGGTCTTGTTATTCAAATAAATATGTGTTGCAATAGATGTAAATGCCAGTACAGGAAAAAGGAACATTAAACTGGGTTTTTTGTTGCTTTTGTTTTTCAGTACATAGACATGAGAAGCTGTTTTCTTATTCCATGACAGCATCTGAACCCTCCTTGTAACTTGAAAAGGAATCAAATTTAAAATACATAGTAATAACAATTTCATAATTAAAGACATGCTAGTAAGAAGTGATTTAGAAGGTATAACACATACATAAGTACATATAGAATCATAGAATCATTTAGGTTGGAAAAGTGTGTGTACATAGACCCATTCATACATATATGTATTACTCTGACTCAAATTTCTGTGACTCTGAGATGAACATGCATGACAAAGAATGTATTAAGATAATTTTGAACCAAAAGTGGAAAAACAACCTCCAGTATCCATTAAGATTCTGCATCTTAATGTTACTTGGAAGGTAATTAGCTATGCTACCATAGGTGACCAGGCTAACTGAGAAAGTATACTATGATGGATGGTCCACAGGATGGATGTATTAACAAAATGAATTAAAATAACCTTCAGTGGAAAAACCAATTACCTATCATATAAGGATCACAAAATTTAGCCAAGGAGAGAATACATCAAAATAGACCATAACCAGTTGCACAAGTGGGTTGTCTATAAATTATGTGTACAAAACTTTAACTCACACAATTGAGTTGCTCAAGCACTTTTCTTCAAAATCAGGTATGCAAAACCAATCACTTTTGGTTTTCTGTATTGATACAAAGTTTAGTATTACTTCATTATATATAAGGCCTGGTTGCACTTTGGATGCCATCCCCCTGGGTCCAAGCACTTTCCCTGCTGCTCAGGTCATGCCCTGATCACAGCAAACTGCAGCTCTCACCTGATCTGCATCTCTGGGTTCACTGAGTGCTGTCCTCTCGGCCCTGCCCAGCAATACTGGGGCTGTGTATGGCCTTGATTTCCCTCATCAAGCATGTTCCTGACCCTCACCCACAGGACAACATCCTGGACCAACCCCAGCCCATGCCCATACCCAGGCAGGTGCCCAGTGCCGGGGGCTGGGTGCCAAGGTGCCCACAGCTTCTTCTGACTGGGATGGTGGGACAATCTGTGACTGCCTGTCCCTGCCCTGATGGACTCAATGCAGGACCCCATCGTTCGCATAGCCCTGGTCCCATGGAGCCACCGGCTGATATTGTGCAAATATATTTTCTTCCCTTGTACAATGATCAGGTTTTTGAATAGTTTGAAAGCAACAGCTAGTCTGGAGGACACAGCCACAGCCTGTCATTTGGTTGTACAAAATAATACATAGAGACAAAATAATCACAGTTTCTGAATCACAGCTGCTATGCCTGGTATATTTTTTTTGTATTTTCTACAGTAAGTATAGATGTTTATCACATGCTTCCATGCCTTTACTTCTTCATTCTCGGTTCTTCTCTTACAATCCCCTAATTTCCTAAACTATTTTTACATCGTTCCGTAGTAATTTACTAAGTTTTGTTTGTTTGTTTGTTTGTTTTTTGTTTCAACATTTTTTGTAGTGTTTTTTATTTGGACAGCTATTTTTATTGATGAAAATATTAGGTTTCATGTGGAATATGTCTCAAATGCTTTTTCTAAATGAAAGTTGTAGTTTTTCCTACTAACTTCAAAATGCTTCAACCAACCCCATCTATCTTTTTCCAGCACAACAATATTATTTTTAAGAGACATGTAATTGTGTTGCATTTTGAAAGCATTGTAAATTATGCACAATCAACAAACCTATTATGTGACACTGCAGAATGTACAACTAATGAAAATGTAATCACCAGACCTTATCATTTCAGCTGAAGTTCTAATTTAATAATACAGTTTCATATCCCCAAAAGCCTTCTAACATTTGTTTATCAGGCGAGTTTCCATTACCTAATCCAAAATAATTGTGTTGATTGTCCTAAATTATACTAATAGCATCCTGAAAAGGTCTACAGTTTCAAAAGGTTCATAACAATGTACACATATACATCACATTAGTATGCACATGCTGTAATATACCTCATTAACAAAGGTTTTTATAATTTATAATTTAATCTCTCAGATGTACTCTTCTGTGACCAGGCCACGGATTCAATTGGTTTGTTACCTCCATAAGACAAAGACTGCATCCAATGCACTGGATTTTAATCTGCTCTCTTCACTTCAGGTAGTTGCTCATTTACAGTATGATTTTTCACTCTCTTCATGCACCACTTTTGAAGCTCAGTTCAGTTTGAAACTTAAGACTTTGTTTTACACTTGTAAAATCAATAGCAATTATGCACAATTATTATGAAAATATTTCATAAATGTTGCAAGACTTGAGATTAACTGCAGAAATGGCTTCTGACAGAAAATCCTTTTCATGCAACTTCCACCACCTGTTGGAGCAGAGAGGGAGATGGAAGTGAGTTGCTAGTGAGAAGGACTGAATGCAGTTCTGAAAACAGAGAACTCTGGTTTGAGCCCCTGTTGTAGAAATAAATTCGACGAATCCAGACGTCGGCATAAGCTCTTTGATCGAACGGGCGGGCCGGGTGAGAGTAAGGAGTCTAATTCAATGTGAATTTACCATCCGTACTCTTTAATGAACTCTTAAACAACACTGAACATCAATGTTCCCGAGACCACGTTTTTCCAAGCCTTATATACTCTATACCAAAAGGCCATGTGGCAAGTGCAGGCTACAATTGGTTACACTTACAGTCACTCATCCCCCCCCACTATGGTGATTGGCTGCAGGGCACTGTCCACAGACTGTTCATGCGCAGTGGCGACGCCCCTCCTGCAGCCTGGGTCGAGGGCAGAGCAGCTTCTGTTTACTTTCCTTTTGTCTTTGGTGTCTCAGGGAAATCCTTCCGTGTAGCACAGCCGCATCAAGCCCTGGCTTGTTCACAGCACACAGCCAGAAACTCTCCACAAGCCCCTTCACCTTCCCTATACATCTTGACTACCCAGAAATTTGAACATTTCAAAGCAGTCTTGAAACTACTTTCTATTCTAGCATTAATTCATGAAACAAAGATTCATTTGACTAAAACTGGTGCAGAGAATAAACAAGAAAAATTCAGTAATAATAAATTCACAATATTTTTAAGTACTTTATAGTATTTTCACTCTACTTCTAAGCATTAAGCTTCATTTTTGATGTATAGTTATATTACTAGCTCTTTCTACCTTTCTTTTCCCATACTACAAAATCCTCATTCACGCTCTAATAAATAGGGATGAAAAATGCAAATGATCCACAGATCATTCTGCAGTTTCTAAGGGAATTACTTTCCCACCTACATTTGGTTATATACTGGTTAAAATGTTATTCAGTGTAGCATAAGAAGGTTTTCATAAATGTTCTCTGTAGCTGGAAGAGTGTATCTGTCACCTCAAACTGTACAACATATTGCTCAGTGTCTCCGCATCTACTAGGTCATCAGGATAACAACAGCTTATTAGAGCTCTAGGATAAGTAGAGCATCACAGAATCACAGAATCACAGAATGTTAGGGATTGGATGGACCTCGAAAGATCATCTAGTCCAATCCACCAGCCGAAGCAGGAACACCTAGGTCAGGTTACACAGTAAGGTGTCCAGGTGTGTTTTGATTGTCTCCAGAGAAGAAGATTCCACAACCTCCCTGGGCAGTCTGTCCCAGTGTTCTGTCACCCTCATTGTGAAGAAGTTTCTTCTCATATTTAAGTGGAACCTTTTGTGTTCCAGTTTGTACCCTTTGCCCCTTGTCCTATCATTGGTTGTCATCCAGAAGAGCCTGGCTCCATCCTCGTGACACTCACCCTTTACATATTTATAAACATTAATGAGATCACCCCTCAGTCTCCTCCAAGCTAAAGAGACCCAGCTCCCTCAGCTTTTCCTCATAAGGGAGATGCTCCACGCCCTTAATCATCTTTGTTGCCCTGCACTGGACTCTCTCCAGCAGTTCCCTGTCCTTCCTGAACTGAAGGACCCAGAACTGGACACAATATTCCAGATGTCATCTCACCAGGAAAGAGTAGAGGGGAAGGAGAACCTCACTGGACCTACTAATCACTCCCCTTCTAATACACCCCAAGATGCCATTGGCCTTCCTGACCACGAGGGCACAGTACTGGCTCATGGTCATCCTGCTGTCCACCAAGACACCCAGGTCCCTTTCCCCTACACTGCTGTCCAATGGGTCATTCCCCAACTTATACTGGAACCTGGGGTTGTTCCTACCCAGATGCAATACTCTACAGTTGCCCTTGTTATATTTCATTAATTTTTTCCCCACCCAACTCTCCAGCCTGTCCAGGTCTTGCTGGATGGCAGCACAGCCTTCTGGTGTGTCAGCCACTCCTCCCAGTTTGGTGTCATCAGCAAACATGCTGACAGTGCACTCTATTCCCTCATCCAAGTAATTGGTGAATATATTGAGTAGTACTGGTCCCAGTACTGACCCTTGAGGGACTCCACGAGATACAGGCCTCCAACTAGACTCTGCCCCATTGACCACAACTCTCCAACTTATTTTGCCCTTGTTCCACTTCAGATCTGTACATTGCTTTCTCTGTTTAGTGATAGTTTGATTTCTCTTTGCAGGACATACCTCCTTTATATTACTAATCAGCGATAATGGTATTTAAGATGTTTAAAGCTCAAAACATAGATTATCCTTGCTCAGATCTTTCTCCTAGTTGAACCTATCTAATAATGGAAATGCAAATGATGTCTTTGCTTTCCAGAATAAGATGCCTGAAGTTAGTTCCTTGTTAGTGACACATCTTCCTGCTCACAAAGCAAGTTGTCAAAAGTATTATAGAGTGTTTCAGTTTCCTTTTATAAAATTAGATCATTTTCACTGTGGTAAACCCTCTCTCTTGACAAATCTATTCGCATTAAGTACTTTATTTCAGTGAGAGCATGGACATGAGCATTAAGAACAAGTTAAAATCCTTCCCCAAAATGGGCAAAAGTCATCACACTTTTCAGTACTAGAATCATAAAGAGAATTCTGCTAGTACTAACGCACAACTCCTTTAAAAAAGGGCTCTTTTATATGAGCAGGAGCTAAAGAAGTTTATTTGTTTAATATTGTATCAACACTTACACTAACATTCTATCTTTTGTAATAATTGTTCTGGCTTTTACATGATATATTCATAAAATATGGTAAGTTCTACAGAAATGTAGGGAACAATAATATAATGATTTAAAAATTGAAAGCTTCGTCTTCAGTTCAATCGCCTCAGCTGCTTATTTACTTGCATTTTAAGTAATTCAGAGGAATAAAATGCTAGAGTTCATATAATAGAAAGTATTTCAATGTCTGATTTATTTATACTATTTTGCTGTTTTGCTACATAATTCAGCTTTTCATTGTCTTGTATTCTCTATAGCTCTAGATAATCTTGAGTTCAAGGGAAAGATAATAAAAATTTATGATATGCAGATGTCACTTCACCTATCATTTTGTTTCTACTTGTCAGGAATTCTAGAGACTAAACCAAACATACTTATGTATACTAGAATGGGTCATTGATTATAAGCGGGGGCACAACAGTAAATCTGTACTACTCTTACCTACTCTGTGAGACATAATAAAGTCTCACATAAAAAGCTGCAATTTATCAGACACAGTAGGAGTGAATTGGCCATTAGATTTTGCAAAGACTTCTCTTCAGATTTCTTTAGAAACAAACCATCATGCCATAACTATGTAATCTAATAAGCTGTTTCTAAAGGAATTGGTAGTGATCTATACAAAATGCCTTTGTCAATGACAGGTATGATAGAAATTAACATACTTAGGCATTATTTTTGTGCACACAAATTCATGTAGATCAGAACAGAATACATAACTCTATATTCCTTCTTCCCAAACATAGTTAACTGTCAGTACTGTAGAATAAACTAACAAATGGATACCTGATTTTTTAAGATTACAAAAACTAAAAGCATATACAGATAAGCAAGAAAGATTGGGGGTGGGGGAGAGGGGAAGTGAAAGTTTTGATTATGAAGTATTAAGACTCTCAGACCTGGATCTGAACTCAGCAGTCAAGTCTGAAGAATGTCACACAAGTCAATGCAAACAAACTTTATTCTCTCTGGAACAGATATTAAATACCTCTACATCTGTCATAAAATACACCTGTACCACTGCTGACCTGTTGATGATTCCCCTGCAACCTATGGAGAGGGCTACAGTTAAATGGGTAGTCCCAACAGCCCATGGAGAAGACCACACCAGAGCAGATTAGCACACTGCAGCCTGTGCAGGACCCCACGTTGGAGTAGGTGGATGCTTCCTAAAGGATCTGTGACCTGCAGAGAGCCTATGCTGGAGCAAATTTTCCTGACAAGCATTGCAACGTGTGGAGCAGACTGAAAGTCTGGGGATCAACACTGAAGCAGAGGAACAATGTGGGGAGGAAGGAAAGGAATAGAGGAGCTGTTAAAAACTGAACACAATCCCCATTCTCCAACCCCCTGAACCACTCGGGTAGGGGTAAGATAGAGGAGTTGGGAATGAAAGGGTGAAGTTGAGCCTGGGAAGACAGGAGAGTGGGAGTGGTTTAGTTTTTGGTTTTGCTTGTCACCATTCTAGTCAATTTTATTTGGCAATAAATGAAATTACTTTCTCGTTTTCCCAGTCCCTGTTTTTTTTCCTGAGCTTTATCTATATGGAAGTAGGGCACCTCATACAGACTTTTTTTTCAGGCATTATGGCAAAAATACAACAAGACTGAAAATGTTGAAGGAATACAATGTATAGGTAAAATACAGATATCTCATAAATTTGTCAAGATGCTTCTTTATCACTAAAAACAAACAAACAAAAAAAACCAAACAAAAACAAAACCAAAGCAAAACAAAAATACCTACCGCCCTTTAAAAATCTGTCAACAGGTGCTACTGTTGTGCAATTCTCCTTCCTCAGGACGTGGTCTCTTTTCTAGACTAGTAGATGTCATGGTTCCTTAAAGAAGTCAGATCTCCAGAAGCAATCTGTTCATGTGCATATGATAGAGTACAAAGACACAAGAAAATTTTTCAAGTGAGTAAGATTTGCTATAGGAAAAAAAACCTTTCCATCAACATGGATGAGATAGTGAGAAATGAGACAGTCCTGTTTTTAGGAAGACAGTATGAAAACTTAACATGTCTGAAATCGGTTAAAGAAAATCCTCATGTCAAGGCTAATATTTTACTAGCAACATCAACTGGGTTTTGAAAAAGACAGCAGCTCTTGCAATAGATCAAAGAATGAACAAGTAGACAGCAGAATTATTTAATAGATGAGGCAATGAGGCCACAAAGAGATACACAAAGCACAGTTAGCCCACGGAATCCAGCTGACAAGAAAAGTGATGCACGATATTAAAAATAAATAATGAAGACTTCTATGGCTAAATTAACTGTAACAAAAATTTAAAAAAGGATGGAACAAAATCAATCTACAGAAGGAAACTTTTTTCTTTTTTGACAGGTTATCCCACAATTTTCTACTAAAGGAATCTCTGAACATGTTATTTTGCTGTTTTATGGTTATGAAGGGAAATAAAGTACCGGAAAACATATGATCCAAATAAATTAATGACACATTACAGTTATAAGACAACTTTATTTAGAACCTGTTAATAAACCAAGATAGCAAACATTAGAGGAAAGAAAATTATGAGGAATGCAAATAGATCTGTTGATACATCTATACAAATAAACTTTAAACACAAATAGGGTTTATTTGTCTTAGGGCTGCTGGTATTGAATGGCTCATGTTTCTAAGGCAAAACTTGCTCCTGTCTCTTCTCAGAGTGGAAAAATGTAAGTTGTGTACCAGAATCTGCCCTGTGTTAACTCCTGAACAGTTTTTGAGTTTGTTTGGTTTTGGTACTTTTTGGTGTTTTTTTTTTTTTTTTTTTTTTTTTTTAATTTATATATATATATATATATATTTTTTTTTTTTAGGAGAATACTAGCTGGTACAGACTGAAACCACAAGGTTCATGCCAGTAAGTGAAGAGTAGGGGCAATTGTGAGCCAGGGCTCAATCTTGCACCTTGGAAGAGTTCGGTTTACTAACAGAGGTATAGTATGCAATTCTCTCTGTAAAATCAACTTATTTTCTTCAGGCTGAACACACCCTGATTCCTCAGTATATCCTCACAGATCATGAGCTGCAGCCCTTCAATTGATCCAGTACTGGGAGTATATCTACAGCTTCTGTTTGTATAAAAAGAGCAGACTGATATTTGCACACATTCATAAACCTCTGTCTTTACTAGGATTGAGATTGTTTGGTGTAACCATATTAGCAGCTTTTAAGGTGTCACCGTTTAAAACAGAATGGCAATAAAGTGTGACAGATGCTCTCTGTTAACCCCCCATCCTTCCCACCAAGGAAAGGGAAGAGGAGAAGGGAGACATGTGTTGGAGAATTAAAATAACTTTATTACTAATAGCAACAAGATAAATAATGCAAAATATACAATCGCAATCCTGAATCTCCCAGATTATCACTGCATTGTGTGCCCTGGGGGCTGATGCTACACCAGTGGCTGCAGGGCAGACACCAGAAAGTCCTGGACTGGACTTCATGGTAGAAAGAAATAGATTCAGGAATGCATGGATAGGATCAGATGGAGGAGAACAATGGGCAGGGTCCTCTTCAGGTGCTGTCCATGAAAGAAGATAGTGAGACCCTCCTGATCCCTCAGCTTTAAACAGAGTATAACATGTATGACATGGAGTACCTTCTTGGTCAATTTGGCTCACCTGTTCTGTCCACGCCTCCCTGCATGTATGACCCTGTCACTTGTGGAACGTCAGAAATCTATCAATGACCTTGTCTGTTATAAAAAGAAATATAAACATGAGCCTTTGCTATATTCCATTCCTACTGCTAGCTCAGTAAAACTATAAACATCAGGTGTTATTAGTCCTGGAAGCAGACACTGTGAAAAACATGTAACAAACTTCAGAAAAGTGCAGTTAATTAGAAGAAACTTAACTCTGCATATCCATTACAGAGACACAGCATGCTACAAGATGAAATAATTATGTTTAGCTTCTTCTCCCTGTTGCTTCTTGGGATAAACTTATTTTTGTTGTGTGTGTGATTTCCTGAAAGATTTCCATGGATATAAGGTGTGTAAATGCAGGTTCAGAAATATGAAAACGAGCAGAAGCTATGGTGCCAAAGACAAGATTCTTTAGTCTTCACCACACTATCCTAGCTAAGATGTTGAGACTTTCAATTAAAAATTTATTAGCCCATAAACCAGCTCCTGGGGTGTTTTTAATCCAAGAAAATTTTCTTGTCACACAAGTGGTCTGAGCAATGGTAAGTAATTTTTTTTTTTTTTTCCTAAAGACCACTACTAGTTGTTGAAATGTGAATGCTTGATAACTCTATACAAAAAACATTACATCTAGATAGAGTTATCATGAACGACATAAATTAGAGTTTTAGTGAATAAAACCAGATTTTCAGTTACTCATAGTTCTGTATTTTTTTCCATTTTGACCCATTCAGCCTGGCAGCCTGTCAGTGAGATACTTTCCTCTTGATGTCTTTTAGATTTCTCATAGTCCTTGCATGGTGGTTCTTTAAAACTGGAAGTCATTTCTGAACTGAAATAAAGGAGTTCTTTAAGATACCAATCACACAAGTTGAGGTTATATCATGATTTTGTCCATGAAATGCTTTACCTGGTAAACTGTGTGAGAAGGAGAAATCTCTCCTCTTCATAAAATGCCTGGTTTGTTATTTTTTGTTTGTTTGTTTGTTTATTTTGTTTTGTTTTGGGGTTTTTGTTTGGTTTGTTTTTCTTGTTTATGTGCTCACACCCCCACTGTTTCCCCATTTTTTGATAGATTTTCCAGTTTTCTTTCTTGTAACACAGTATTTCAAATCCTCTTTCTTATCTGTCTTTTAGTTAGCTGATAGATCTAGATGGCAGTACTTTGACTGCAGATAATGGTTTAAATCAATCTATCTTAAAAGCAATAAGAATTAAATTTTTTTAATTGCTTTTTCTTACTACTATTACTATAATGAACATAAATTACCATAAATATACTTTCACTCTACCAATATAATGCTTACCTGCCTCTGTAAAAAAGTTTATGGGAAAGACTTTGAAATTTTCAAAATGTTATGACCTTTCTTTTTTCTTTTCTTCTCTTCTTTGCAATTTACAAAAGAAACAGAGCAAGAAAAGCGACATCTGAAAATGTAAATGTTTGCATTTTATGCTTTTTTTGTCCTCTTCCTAGTTTAATTCTATTATTTTAGTTCTGTAACTCAAAAATATCCCTCAAGAGAAACTTGCTCTAACCAGAATGTTCCCCCAACATATTTTAATTTGCCAAATATTAATTTTCTTTAAGCAAATTTTGCACCTTTTATACAAGGCAGAAATATAAAAAGAAAATCTGAAAATCTGTAAGCTGTAAAAATATACAAGATAAGCTGATGGAACAAGGAAATATTTTTTCTTATAGTTAGAGGGGAAAAAAATAATGCACTTGTTAGAGACAGAAAGTAACTTTTAGTAGAGAATGGTCTTAAGTGGTTAAAATCTCTAGAATTTTCGAAAATTTCTGCTCAAAAATCAGCAAGTATCTACTCAAATGATGCTCAGCAGTCCTTACATGCTTCCTAAAGAGTGATCTCTGGAGTTTTTAGCTACTGTATTGACCTTTTACTGTCTATGAGAACTCCTCCAGTGTAATGCCTTTCTAGAATAACCCAAATTTCTGACTCTATTATTCAAAGTCTTTATTTGTTCAGGTGTCTTTAGACACCACACTGTCCTCTATAGAGGACTGAATTACAGAGAAACACAAGCATTAAGTTACCCAGGGTCATGCTACTTGTATATGTAAATTAGTAGAGAGAAAGACATAGTAATATCAATTTGAAAAAGCTTTTCTTTGATCTATAGCCAGGAAGGCCTATTTTGCCCTCAGAAATAAATAAAAAATAAATTAAAACAAAACAAAGCAAAAACAAAAACAAAAACAAAACAAAACAAAACAAAAAACACAACAAAAAAAGTCACACAACAACTCTTGGTGAGTTTCATATTTCTATATTCTGTTTATATTTCTACAATCCATATGTTTGAAAATGCATAACTTTGAAATAATGTCTTCCCAAAGCTGGAAATTGTTGTTGCAACAAACTAATGTTACATATTATGCAGTGACAGTCAAAAAATCTATCTGTGCAAGATAAATTTTAAGAAAAATAAAAAGGGGGAAAAAAAGCCAGCAGTCTGCAGATTCTAAGGCGTGAATATTTTTTTCTGAAGATATTCACAGAGGAAAGTGCTTAAACCATTATATTCTGAGAGCAGACATTAATTCTTAATTAACTAGTAGAACGACAAAGGATTTAGTAATGACATTCTCCTTGAAGACTATGTTGCATCATTCATCTAACTTAGCTATTGCTGTGTGGTAAATTAAAAACTCCATCTCTCAGTATATCCTCTTGTCTCATTCACCATATCTAATGTGCTAGAATCTAGGTTGTCTTTATTCAAAAGACCCCTGATTACATAGTACACTTGAGGTTGAAATGAACTTCAGAAGATCTCTAGTCCAATCTTCTGTTCAAAGTATCATCAAATATTAATCAAGTCCAGGTTGCTCAAAGCTTTATGTGCTTGGGTTTTGTAAACCTCCTGGGACAGAGAGTGATCATCCTTCTAGGCAACCTGTTCCATTTCTCAACTTTTTTCATTGTGAATATAATTTTTTTTCTAATATCGGGTCAGAACCACTCTTATTTTACTTTGTGACCATTGTTTCTTCTCTCTATGCACCTACTTATACAGTCTACTTCTGTATATTCAATAATTTCCTGTTAAGTATTAGATGATGCTGTGAGTTCTACCACATCCACCAGAGACTGTCGATGCTGAACAGGATCAGTTTTCTCAACCTCTTCTCATGTGGGATGTGGTCCAGACCTTGACCATGCTCCTGGGCCCATGAGGAACGTTCAAGGCTAACCATATCTTGCTTTCACTTGGGACCCCAAGCTGAATGTATTCCAGATGTTGACTAAGAAATGCCGAATGAAGAGGAATAAGCAACCAGTAGATTGATTCTTTTATTCTAGTGGTTTTGTTCCTTCTGATACAAGTAAGTATGCTTTATCTTTCCTTGCTGCTCAGGTACTTTTTTAACTCAAATCAAGCTTGCTGCTGTCCCCCAGGTCTCCTAGCTCCTTATCAAGAGAACTGTTCACCAGCCAGTCAGTGCCCAGATTGTACCACTCGAAAAGGCAAGTCAGGAGAAAACACTGATTTCCATGTTCTCACTTTCATACAAAACAGTAAGCATAGATAGTTATAAGGCTACAAAGTTTTTTTCTGGATAAATTTTAATTTCAGATAAAATAATTTCTGTAGATCTAAGCAGTTTAAAACTCAGACTGAGACTGGACTGTATGCTTTGTTCAAAGAATCACAGAATAGTTGAGACTGGAAGAGACATTTGGAGTTCATTTGGTCTGACATCCCTAATAGGTTCACCTTGAGCAGGTTGCCCAGGACAATGTGCAGATTAATTTTTAAGATCTTCAGGGGTGGTTAACTCTACAACCTCCCTGGGCAACCTGTACCAGTGCTCAGTCACCATCACAGTAAAAGAAGTTTTTATTTATGTTCAGATGGAATTTCCTGTATTTCAGTTTGTTCTGTGTCACTGGCTATCACTGAAAAAAGCCTGGCTCCATCTACTGTATGCCCTTCCTTCAAGTATTTATAAGCATTTACAAGATCCTGCCTGAGACTTCTCTAGACTGAACTGTTTCAGCTCTTTCAACCTTTCCTTTGTTTGACTCTCAGAAACTTGTGACACTTGTTGCTGTTTATACAACAGAAACACAAAATTTATCATCCTTTTATGGCTATAATAATTATCTTGATCAAGTATAAGTAAGTCTGTTCAGGAATTTATCACAGAGTTTTATTATTCTAAGAATCTTTCAAACTTGAGCTTTTTTAAAAAGCTGGTATTTTACTCAATTGTTATACATAAATAAATTACAGTGATGGAAGTTAAAGTGAGTTATGAATGCCTGTGGTAACTGAGAAAGGCTTTAGTACATACAAATATGAAAACCAGTATCAAAGATGAGCTGATGAACCCAATAATCTGAAGGTAACCATGTCCCCTGTACGCTTTTTATGCTAAAATTTTGCAAGTAAGTCATGAAGTAGATTGTGTAAGCATAGAATCTTATGGCATCTAAAGAAGATATTAACCAGTAGTCACAGTGCATAGAATCTATGGCAGATCACACACTTTTACTCAATGACGTTTATTAAAATGCCAGTAAAACAAATCATTAAGCTAATGCTAAATCATGATTAAGCAAAAAAAATTAGCCCAGCAGGTGACCAGTTTATCTGCTTCAGCTGAATATTAGCTAATTCCTGCCTCAAGTCTTTCATACTGTTAGATCACAAAGAGAATTTTAACTAGGTACAACAAAATTGTTAAGCTTCATTATTACATACTAATATCTATAGTCTGTATTTGATTTCCAAACAAAATAAATGAAAATCTATGCATAGAATTGTGATGACTTGGGCTGGCTGTAAATACAATAAAAGATGAAATGAGATTTCATATTTAGGAGAGAACAAAATTAAATGAGCCAAAATGCATCTACAAAGCCTTAATGGAGAATATAAAGGAACTAGAAAAGTAATTTAAATATTAATTTAAAGGAATAGAAGTTTAAAAATAACTTCTCAAGTTGCTGTACTTGTAGCAGAAACCTTCCCCCACCCCTCCCCAACAAGAATATTGAAGACACATGGAATACAATCAAGAACCGTGTGCATAACTAACGTGCTTTCTATTAGTATGCCCACTCTTCTCACTAGTCCTGAAAACTGAGTTAATCAGAGAACTATGGTAGGGAAAAGTTGCAAATAAATGAATAAAAGGCATCTCTGCTCATGCTTGTTACTGTCATTACTATCTGCTGTACACAGTTTTTAGATAAAGATAGATGCAATTACAGAAAAAGTTCCTGAGAGTTTATTTTTTTTTATTGGAGGTTATAGATTACTGAAGAGTGTTTATTCACCCAGAGAGATATCTAATTAAAGGCCAACTGCCATTTCTAGTATCTACGATGACTACAGAGTTCATAGTGAACTGCTATCCAGCTCCTTAAAAAAAAGAAAAAAAGAAAAGAAGAGGAAAGAAAAGAAAAAAAAGGAAAGGAAAGGAAAGGAAAGAAAAGAAAAGAAAAGAAAAGAAAAGAAAAGAAAAGAAAAGAAAAGAAAAGAAAAGAAAAGAAAAGAAAAGAAAAGAAAAGAAAAGAAAAGAAAAGAAAAGAAAAGAAAAGAAAAGAAAAGAAAAGAAAAGAAAGAAAAAAAAGGGGGGCGGGTAGGATTTAAAACCAGCTTTTCACAGAGGCAGAGCAGAAATAAAGAGAACAGCTGTCTATTCCAGTTTCAACCACCAAACAGTTTTTAAGCTGTTGATTGGTATTCTTCTCACATTTAGAGTCCAGTTTGCTTTAATTTAGGCTTCTGTCATGTTTAAAACTCTGTAAATAGAGTACGAAGGATGGATGTCTGTAGATATGAGCTAAAGTAAATACCTTCCGCTGTGATTCATGACTGTAGGTGTATTTTCAAACATGTGGTGTCCAAAAGTTACCCATATTATTAAAAAAATCATGTGGGGTGTTTCTAAAGTTTTCAACATCGCTATGGTGTTGTGTTATTTTCCTTTTTTTTTTTTTTTTTTAAATTAGAACAGTGTTCTCTCTTAGATATTTAGTTCTCTCTTAGATATTTAGGATCTAATGGATAGGTTTCTGCTAAAACATATCTGTGGCGGTTGCAAATTCGACGAATCCAGACGCCGGCATAAGCTCTTTGATCGAACGGGCGGGCCGGGCGAGAGTAAGGAGTCTAATTCAATGTGAATTTACCATCCGTACTCTTTAATGAACTCTTAAACAACACTGAATATCAATGTCCCCGAGACCACGTTTTTCCAAGCCTTATATACTCTATACCAAAAGGCCATGCGGCAAGTGCAGGCTACAATTGGTTACACTCACAGTCACTCATGCCCCCCCACTATGGTGATTGGCTGCAGGGCACTGTTCACAGACTGTTCATGCGCAGCGGCAACGCCCCTCCTGCAGCCTGGGTCGAGAGCAGAGCGGCTTCTGTTTACTTTCCTTTTGTCTCTGGTGTCTCAGGGAAATCCTTCCGTGTAGCACAGCCGCATCAAGCCCTGGCTTGTTCACAGCACACAGCCAGTAACTCTCCACAATTCCTCCTTTTTTTTTTTTCTTTTTGGACAAGCCAGGATTGATTAGCTGTGTGTTCTAATCCTTTTTTGATATGTGATAAAAAACAACTTATACATAACATATAAATAACAACAACAATCAACGTAAACAGTGCACTTTGCAATAAACCTGAGGTATTCCATTGCCGTTTAAATATCGCAATGGATTGATTAAACAAATTCCAAGAACTTTGGTTTAAAGATACTCAACTTATAACAAACGATGTGCTGGGTGTTGATAAACTTACTCAAGAGGTAGTGGTGTTTAAAGCTCTACTTATATAACTATAGTACGCATACATGTCACAGCTAAATCAATGCAAAGGTTACACCTCACTCTGTGACCTCCGAGGGTTCTGCTGCAGGGAGTTGACTTGGTTGAGTTTGTTTCAACTCCGGCTTTACTGCTCGGCTTGGAACCCACAATGGACCTTGATCTGTGGAGAGACACATATACCCTCTACCATTAAAAATAACAGGTACTGGTCCCTTCCACAATCCAGTGGTGGGATCACGATATCTCACCATGAATTCCGGTAAAGTGTTTTTCCTTCCTAGTCTGATCTGATAATGATGAATGATCACAGGAGGCTCCTCATGATCTCCAGTTAGACATAAATAATTCAAGGTAAACAACACCTTTGCTAAACGCTGTTGACAATCTAACTCTTCCTGCTTCTGTTTGCTCAAATACCCTTTAATCATTTGATGTGCTCTCTCGATGATTCCTTGGCCTGTTGGGGAATGAGGTATACCTGTAACGTGTTTCACTCCCCATTTCATTAGAAAAGTTCTAACTTTCTGGCTAACATAGGCAGGGCCATTGTCTGTCTTAATCTTTTCTGGGACACCCATTACAGCAAAACAAGCTGTAAGATGTTTACATACATGTAGTGCTTTTTCCCCTGGTAAAGCAGTAGCCCATATCATTTTTGAAAAAGTATCAATTGTGACATGCACATATTTAAGTCTTCCGAATTCTGGCACATGTGTCACATCCATTTGCCATAATTCTAAGGCTTTTAAACCTCGAGGATTGACACCGATTCCTATACCTAACATCTGGCTTCCACACTGAGGACATGCCTGTACAATACTTCTTGCTTCATTTAAAGTTAAATCGAATTGTCTTTGGAGACCTCTGGCATTCTGATGAAAGCTCTCATGACTTTGTCTCGCTTGTTGGAATTTATCTGTTGGAGGCATGTGCTGTACTGAACTTACTAAACTATCTGCAATTTGATTTCCTTCACCTAGACCAAGATTCCATTGATGACTGCGGATGTGAATCACACAACAGGGTTCTTTTCTTTGATTTAAAATAGCTCTCAATTGTACAAACAATTTTCCTAATCGAGGATTATTCGATTGTCTTAACAGGGCATTTTCCATTCTGGGTATTACACCTGCTACATACAAAGAATCTGTGACAACATTTAAAGCAGATTTCAGCCAATTATTTAAGGCCCATATTACTGCCGTGAGCTCTAAAGTCTGCAATGAATCCTCTTTTGAACCTTCAATTAAATGCTGTATCCATTGACTATTCTCTTGCCAGACACATGCTGCCTGGTGTCTTTGTTTTCCTGCATCTGTATATACTGTAAGGCCTTCAACAGGTTTTGCTTTTACTTTGCTTCTCTCTAACCACTGATTTGTTCTAAGGAATTGCCATAGTTTACCTTTTGGTTGTCGTGAATGTACCTTGCCTATAAATCCTAATAATGCATTCTGTATAGGCATCGAATGTCTCAGCCACCATTCTAAATCGGCTCCATTTATCGGAATACTGATGTCATCTGGTTCCTGACCACTAATTTCTAATATTCGAGATCTTCCTTTTCGAATCAATTCTCCAATTGCTTCTGGTCTCGTTTGAATACTGAATTTTGGTTGGACACTGAGAATAATCCACTCTAATAATCGTAAATCATTTTTTGTTTTCAATCTGACAGTGGCACAAAAGGAAGAATCTGTAGCAAGATCTATGGGGAATTCCCCGTTTTTGTTTTGCCACTGGCAGATGATTGCACACGGATGTTCTAGATTGCTAATAAGGAGGGAAATTGGTCGATCAGAAAGTCTTCGGCTAGACCAATTTGTCTGTACTTTTTGTATAATATCAGAGAGACATTTGGGATGCACGGACTCTAAGCTTATTTTCTTAGCTGGATCACCTCCTTTTAGAAGTGAAGTAAGAGGTGCTATATCATTGTTAGTAATGCCTACGCAATTTCTAATCCATTGTATGTCCCCTAACAATTTTTGGACATCATTTAATGTTTGTAAATCAGTATGTAATTCAATTTTTTGTGGACGAATCTGTGCATCACAAATGGACCAACCAAGGTATTTCCAAGGTGCAGACTTTTGAACTTTCTCTGGAGCTATAACCAACCCCTTTTCTTTGAGTTTGATTGTAATTTGGACTATGGAACTTTCTGTGAACTCAGCGTGTTGACAGAACAGAATATCATCCATATAATGATAAATAATTGTTTGTTTCCATGATGCACGAATAGGTTGAAGTGCCCATGCAACATACATTTGGCACAGTGTAGGAGAATTTTTCATACCTTGCGGTAGCACTACCCACTCATACCTTTTAGCTGGTTCCGCTTTGTTTACTGAAGGCAGTGTAAATGCAAAACGCTGTGTATCTTGTTCATGTAAAGGAATGGTAAAGAAACAATCCTTTAAATCTATAATTAGAATATGCCAATTTTCTGGTAACATTACAGGTAATGGTAATCCAGGCTGCAAAGCACCCATGGCTTGCATTTGATCATTTACCTTTCGCAAGTCATGTAATAATCGCCACTTTCCACTCTTTTTTGGTATTACAAAAATTGGGGTATTCCATGGACTAGTAGAAGGCTTGATATGGCCTGCAACTAATTGCTCTTCTACTAATTCACGTGCCTTTTGCAGTCGCTCTTCTGTTAATGGCCACTGGTCAACCCAAACTGGGCTATCTGTTAGCCAGGTCAATGGAGGGTTGGGCAACTGCTTTCCAGTGACCACTAAGGAAAAGGTGAAGTAGTTAACACGGCACCAAGTTGCCCCAAGACATCACGGCCAATAAGCGCCTCAAGGCTGCTTGGCAATTCCATTACATACACCCTAAGGGTAACACATTGACCTTCAGGGAAACTAATGGAAATGGGATCAACACTTATATTTGGAGTAGTTTGACCCCCTACTCCAGCTACAGTGGAAGAGATTGATTTTTGAAGTTTCCAATTTCGTGGCCATTTGAATTGACTAATGATGGAGACATCAGCTCCAGTATCAAGCATTGCATTTACCTCTACAACAACAGTAGAATCAGACTGAAATAGTTGCACACGTAACATGGGACGCTGAGTCATTGATGAGGTGAAGCAAACTGCAGGACCGGTCGATCCAAATCCTTTATCATGCCTTTGTGTTGAGGATGCTGGAGGAACTCCTGGAAGCATTGGTAGGCAGTTTTCCAGTGCTACTACCTGAGCTATTCTACTCCCAGAAGGAATAAAAATTGGCGGATGCAGAGTGTAGGCCAGGATTTGAACAGTTCCTGTGAAATCTGCATCAATTATACCTGGTATTACTATAAGACCTTTGATACTAGCAGAAGAACGGCCAATCAATAGGCCTCCAATGAGACTATCTTGTCTAAATAAAGGTCCTTTAGCATTCGTTGGTATTCTGTGAATTGCAGTATTGGTCAATGTTATATCTACTGCTGTCTCCACATCAACTCCGAGGCTTCCTGCGGTGCTTGGCTTGTTGAGGTGAAAGAAGCCTGGTTCACGGTTGGTCGCTGATTGTGATACAGGTTCGGAGATGTTCTTTGTGTCCTCGCGCGCACTCCGTTCGCGCTCACTTGACCGTTTCCCGATCTCCGGCAAATTTTTGTAGCATGAGTGTTAGACTGGCATCTGTCACACCAAACTGCTGCAGTACAGTTCGTTCGGACGTGTTCTTTACTTCCACAGCGATGACAGGAATTGTATGATGATTTACAGAATTTATTTGTTGATCGCTGAACTGCTGCTACAACTGGTTGCATTGTAGATGAGACTTGCTGGCTAACTTGTCGGAGAGATCTCTGCATGACCCCTTCGAAAGCGGCAGCCATCACCTCTGCACTTCGGTGTTCTTCTGATCTGGCTACTCGTGTCAGCATTTGTTCTACTGATGATCCTGGTGGCAGAGTTGCTAATATTTGTTTAGTCTTTGAATTTGCATTATCAAAAGCTAACAGCCGAAACATTTGATTTTTCATTTCTTCTGATAAGTCCGGATTTTGCATTACTCCCCCATGTAGCCGGTCAATAAAATGTGAGAAATCTTCTGTGGTGCCTTGGCGTATTCCGCTGAATGAGGGAGCTAATGGTCCCGGTAAGGTTAAGAAGGCATCTAGGGCAAGTTGTGCAGCTTTTCGGTGAATTTCAGCTGTAAATCGCAGTTGAACTTCTATGGTAGCATACTGTCCACGACCTGTATAGGCATCAGGTACCACATTGGTTAATGGGTCATTTGGACTGGTGTGTTTTGCTGTTTCTTGCTGCGCTCGTTGATACCAAGCTGATTCCCACAGGAGGAATTGCGCTGGAGTTAATAATAGGCGCATTAAATTTTGACAGTCCATGGGACACAATAAGTCAGCGGTAAAAATCCAATGCAGTATTTGTCTGGTCGCTTCTGAACGTATACCATAGTTGGTGATTGTTTGTTTTGCTTGCTGCAAAATTTTCCAATCGTGTGGTTCCCATACCGCTGTCTGAGTGTTCATATTTTGAATTACCGGTAGGGCTAATTTTGCTGGAGACCAATCACCTTCTAGAATGGCATCTTTGATGACCCCTGACCATCTGCCACGTCGGGGCTGCGGCTGGTCAGTAGAATCTATAGGCACCTTTGATTGCATTGTTTGTGAAGGGCAAGCTGGTTTTTGAAACTCATTTCGTTCCTTATTTTTCTCTACATTTGACACTCTTAAGTTGTTCAAGCTTGTTGGTAATGACTTGCAGTAACTGCTCTACTGCTTGGGGTGAGCCCAATGATGTAGGAGGAGGCTCACAAAAAACTTCCGCGGGTGCTTGCGGAGGCAAAGTTTGAGGCGGCCCCGGCCCCGGCAACGGCGCCGCGGCCGGTCCGGGCCGGGCCCCCACGTTTTTCTCGGAGGGAGGTGGGGTGTCCGGCTCGGGGCAGGGCAGAGGCGGAGCGGTAGGAGGAGGGCGGCACTCAGGGCCTCCCACGTCCGGACAGTCGACTAGTTGCACTTCCGCCTTCTTGGGACATTGCCCCAGAGACTCGGAGGGGGAAACTTCCGGTTCTTTGTTTACGAGCCGCGCGGTTTCTAATCCGCGTTGCAGATCGGATTGTGAAAGTATTGGCTGAGCCGGGACCCCGCGACCACCCCGAACGGCAGGCAGACCCCACAGAGTAGCCCACAGGCCCCTCTTTTCTTTTGGACGACAAGTTTTATCAGTCCAGGTTTGTTCTGGGACAAGCGCCTCCGCGGCTCTTAGGGCGGCACGTTGTTCCGATTTCAAAACTTCTAATGATTCTAATACGGTTTTCCACAATTCTCTCACAGCTTTAATTTCTTTCTCTTCTTTCCCTCTGATAGTTTTGTCCCACATAGTGTCCCCCACTGATCTCCATTCCGTTGGGGAAAACAAAAGTGGAACTTCCCCAAAGTGTCCCCACTTCTGAGCTAAAAAAATCAATGTGATTAGCTTTTCCTGTGACGATTCAATACCTCTCTTAGAGAGAATAGTCGTCAGCAGTGCCGCGGCTGTTTCAATATCCATTATCTTATCAGCGCGGTCTTAACGTAGGATGCGAGTGGCCAGCTCGACTGGTGCCCGTCTTTTGATACCGGACTAAGCACACTATCCCACACCCCGGCTTGGCTCCGTTTTTATGAACGCTGCTCACCGCAGTAATTTCGATCCGGAGCGATATGCTTTGCTAACGATCCATCCTTCTGCTACCATATGTAGATCCGAAGCGTTATGCTCTGCTAACGAACCATCCTCTGCTACCAAATGTGGCGGTAGCAAATTCGACGAATCCAGACGCCGGCATAAGCTCTTTGATCGAACGGGCGGGCCGGGCGAGAGTAAGGAGTCTAATTCAATGTGAATTTACCATCCGTACTCTTTAATGAACTCTTAAACAACACTGAATATCAATGTCCCCGAGACCACGTTTTTCCAAGCCTTATATACTCTATACCAAAAGGCCATGCGGCAAGTGCAGGCTACAATTGGTTACACTCACAGTCACTCATGCCCCCCCACTATGGTGATTGGCTGCAGGGCACTGTTCACAGACTGTTCATGCGCAGCGGCAACGCCCCTCCTGCAGCCTGGGTCGAGAGCAGAGCGGCTTCTGTTTACTTTCCTTTTGTCTCTGGTGTCTCAGGGAAATCCTTCCGTGTAGCACAGCCGCATCAAGCCCTGGCTTGTTCACAGCACACAGCCAGTAACTCTCCACACATATCTGAATGTCCCTCAGATTTGTATTTGTCCATTATTTTAAGGGATAGGAACAAAGTGGTACTGCAAAAAGTGTGTTCAGGATTTGTGAATACCTGAAGGGATTTTCAGGTCACTGAGTGACCTGAAAGTGGTTAGTAATTACTTGTTTTAAATAATAGATTTTTTAATTATGATTTTAGAATATTTGGAAATTGATCATGTTTCTCTGCAGGCTAGTATTTTTCTTCTCTAGGTAGGGAAGTTTTTTCTCTGTTGTGAGTGTACTCTGGTACACCCACTCTTTGTCCAAAATTCAAATTATTTTTTATTTAATTATATTGTGTGCCCAGTTATCTTTAGCAGATGGTTCTTCTTGTAAAGACTCGGTGCTTCACTGCCAGTAGAGGGAGCACAAATCACTGAATTTTACTAGACAAAATAACAGTAGCTTTTTTATATTCTAAATGCATTTTATTTAGTTCATTAAGGAAGAACTGTTATTTTTTGATGAAATAATAGAACTTTTAAAATTGTACAGTTATTATGGTCATTGTGAAAATACTAGTGCATCACTTTTATGAAAATTTTGCATGAGACGCTTGCAAGTGATTTTCTTTCAAGGACAAAATTATTGCCTGATACTGGTCATCTGCTCAAGTCCTCACAAGTAGTGCTTTAAAATCAGTTTGTACATAAACCAAAATCAGGCTTTACCTACTTAAACTGCATCAATTTCACTCAAATGGGATCATCAAAATAAAGATAAAATTAGTATTGTAATTAATATTTCACACAGTGTATTTCCTTTTAAAAATTTCTGGTGAAAATATATTTTGGTTTTAACATGTTGAATTTACATTTTCATGGCAACAATTTTTTTTTTAATAACTTAGAAATTAGTTAAGTTACAATATACATGCAAATAACATTGTTTATAATTTTATTTAATTTCATAGTTTGTGTTAGAATGGACTTTTATCACTCATTTGCATTACAAGCTGTCAAGCTGCAAAGAGTTTTGTGTCGGTTCTTCTAGAGCTGAATTTTACATTTTGATTTTACTTTTTTTTTGTAAATTCCTGCTTTATGAAGCTACAATCTTCAAAACAACTGAACACCCCAAACACAATAGCTTCTTTAGGAGTTAGAACTATTTGCTAACTCTCAAGACATATTATTTGTAATATTTAATATATATTTTTAGGATTATAACAGTAAGCCTATTAAGATTATTTGAGTGCAGGTGGACATTTTTGACTAGTAATCAAACACTGCCAAAACCCCCAATAGACAGTAAAAACTATGCTAGGTATGGTTCTGACTCCCAAGACAACATCTTCCTGTTAAGTTAATGGCAATTAATCATAGACTATGATTTACTATCACATAAAGGAACTGCATTTTTTTTTTCTTCTTCATGTATGTTTGTGAACGTGGGCTGCAAAACATATATATAATATTAAATTCAAGGTAATTGGTTTATTGATATGCATTTAATAAGCAACACTTCTGTAATTTTGAAGTGAAATAATTTAATACTGCTCTTTTTCTTTTAGAGAAACTCTGCTATTGATGCCTCTTTGTTAGCAAAAATAAATAAATAAAAAAATCCCAACACGAACATCTCACACAGGTTTACTCTTACCATCTGTTGACACAGATACCTCCATCCTTTTATGTCTGCATAGCACACAAGAAAGTAGTACGCTGTGACTTCTGGGTCAAATTAGGACACAAAACTAAACCTCTTGCATGTACTCGTTTAAAACCAATGGAAGATTTTGTCATGGCTGAACCTTTTAACTCTTAACATTGTTATTGCTCCTGATGCCTGAAAATTCACTTAACTGTCTTATGTCCAGCTACTACCTTTTGATTTGTGTCTTGCAGCTCTAGACTTCAAGGTGAGGAAACAGTGTCTAGGCAGGCACCTAAAAAAAATCATCTTCTCATATTTCTGTCTCAGGTAATTTTTCCAGAAAAGGCAATGAACGCCTTTGGTTTTTACAAATTATTTACTGAAACAGAAAACTCACAGCTTATAAAGCATTTTAAATGTATTGGCATTCATTTCTAACAGAACTTTCTGTAGAATTTCTTAGGGTATGGGATTTATTTTCTACTCTGTGGATACCCTGTGTATTGTGAGCCTGAGCACTCATGGAGTGCATGTTGTAACTAAAATCCTGCCTTTGAAAGTTTTCTTAGTGAAGGAAAAGGCCCTTTCACTTGCTAGGGCCAGCCTTTCTTGTATTGTCTGATTATATTTTCAGCATTTTCCACTGCGTTTTAAAATCTCATTGAGTATTAAGACTGTGTATATTCCTGGATCTGTGAAGATGTGTGTGAATATATGGTTTAAAAAAGAGACACTAAGTTATTTTAGAGGTTCTTGTTTTCTTTAAAAGTATTCTGTTGTATGTTCAAGTAAAAGCAATAGGGACTTAAAGTTTCATCTGAATGGATTTATTTTAAAATGTTTCATTTAAAGCAACCATGGTAAATTTCGATGCATGACTTACCAAACTGATCTAGTAATTTTTTTTTAGATTTGGTATTTCATTTTTATATTCCTGACAAAATGGTTTGATAGTTTTCATTTTGATTCAGGGTTTTTTGTTTGTTTGCTTTGTGTGGGTTTTTTTAATTTGTTTGTTTGTTTGTTTGTTTGAGAACACTGAAGATATCTGAGTGAATGTGTTTTTTCTGTCCAAAGTAAAATATTTAGTATTAGAAAAGCTTCAGTTCACATTCCCATAATGTTAAGAGATGATCCTTTCACCCCCAAAGCTGAAGATTAGGGGAAAAAACAAAAAAAGTGAAAACAACAAAAACCAATGAAAGGAACAATGTGAGTGGGAAAACATTATCCTCATTTTTCAGATGAAGAACTGGAACATGGATTTCAATTGGTTTGTCTACTGAGAGGTCTGGAGGGTGAAATGAGCTTGACATTTGAGAGACTGAGGGAAATTTCTTTATATACTGTTCTGAAGGGGTAGTGCTATTCTGAGGATATGGGCTAATACTTCTGAAAATGAAGCAAGGGATTTTTCACTCTGTTTTCCTGTAATGAAAACTAAACAAACAAACAAACAAAAGTCTCAAATATCACTTTCAAAAGAGACATTAAAAATGATGCATGCATTTCTCAAGAAATTTGAAAAAAAAACCACACAAAACAAACAAAACACCACTGTTACTTAGCAAAAATAATGATCGACAGTAAGCAGTGTATTTTGTAGTTTTTGATTGAGTCTTTATTCAATTGTTTTACCATAATATTTTTTTTCTTCCTGCTCTGACACAAACTTCATGCAATTATTACCAAACTATGATTTTGTCATCCTAAGATTTCCTGTTCAATAATTGTCTTTCATTTCTCTGTTGTTTTTATTGATTCCTGCTTCTTTTTTTTTTGTTTGTTTCTTTTCTATTTCAAATACTTTTACCTCAGTAATTTTTTGCGTATTCTAACTGAAAAGCCTCTTTCCCACTTGTCCCCCTAATATCTCCATGTAGATAAGCAATGACCACCAAGTCCTAAAGAAAATTTTTGTTCTGGTGTTTTCTCAGTATCGGAATGAGGAATTTTGGGTATCTCTTCAGATGGTTGAACAACACGCAACACATTAATTCATATTTCTCCTACTTTTTGCTGCCTTTGCTTTTCTGGAATGACAGATATAAATCTTGTAAGTTATAATGAACCTGAGACCTGTGGAAATCTTACTCTTCTGGAGTTATTTTATGTAAATTTCCTCAAAGAAAGACAACCAGTAGGGTTCTAAAAATACTTCAATATAGAAAAAAACTGGTAACTCCAGCTCCTATATTAATCTTCATAATGAACGAGTTTTAAAATGCTCATTCTGTTACTGTTTCTGACTGAGAGTTTAATGTTAGTAAACATAACATTGGGCTTATTTTCTGTGTTCTGGACCAGTCAGAGGATAACTGAAGAGCTGTTGGATTTCCGTACCAGCTTCCTTTTTGTTTTGAAAGTCTGAGCAAGAATGAGTCTGGCCATGGCAATCTCTCTCTCTCTCTCCCCCATTTATTTTTATGTGGTTGTTGTTGTTGTTTTGTTGTTGTTGTTGTTGTTGTTTTGTTTTTGTTGGCTTTTTTTTCTGTTGTTGTTTTGTTTTTTTATATATATAGCATTATTTTTGCAAGGTTGATTTGATATCAAGCTTGCTAAAATTAAAACAAGCTGTTTCCACCATCTCATTAACTTCACTTTTGACTCTAAATTTCAGTTTCTCTCTAAGTGAGATTTAAATTGTACAGGCAGATGAAGCTCTGTTTCCTCTAGGATACTGAAGTAAAGTCTAATTAGAGATTTCACTGCTATTGCTCTTTTTCACTAAAATCCTTTGGTATTTTCTTGTAGCTCAATAAAGTCTGCTATGTAATTGCAAGTGGTTCAGCAGGTTCATTAACTAATTCCCTTAACACAATGGGTTTCATATCATACTGACCTGCTAACTCATATATACTAAATTTTTCCAAATGTTCTCTTATCTACTTTTATCAACAGTTATATTGGCCTGGTTTTTATTACTTCTTTTGTATCCAGATAATTTTCATAATTTCATAAGAGGTCTTTAAAAAAATGTGGAAGCTTGGTTATTTTAGCATTATAATTAATTTGCTTGCATTCATCATTACTACACTCAAGTTTTCTGTACTGCCGCCCTAGCTCACCAGATCTCATCTTCTGATCTGTTGGTGAATATTGCCTTGTTTTTTTTCTGAATTTCCCTGGCAAACATTACTTTAAGGAATGGTGTTATCACAGAATGTGGTCTCCTGGAAGGGGAGCATGAAGTTAGTAAAGATGATAAGAAGTCCTTAATAACACATTTATTTTGTGAACATGAGCTTTCCAGCTGCATTAAAACAATGAAAAAAACTTCAGCATCCAGCTGTCTCTATAAGCTAATGTGATTGCATGCAGCAGCATTCTGTTAACATTTTTGGGGTCAGATTTTGCCAACCTTAATGAGTGTAACTGTTCAATGTGAATAAGATTTACAAAATATGTGTCCAGTGGATTATAATTTTTCCTAAGATATAATTGTGTTGTTTTGTTTTGTTTTTTCCACCTCCTGTACTTTTCTCTTTCTTGCCTCCTCTTATGTTTCCTTATAGAAATCTAGGCAATCTTCTTGAAGTCCACTGCACATCTGCTACACAAAGTAGTAGCATCACAGATGCAGACTGGAAAATTCATTGTTTATTTTCTTTTGAGTTTCCTCAGTTGCTCTACATTGCAAAGTTTGGGAAGATTCATATGCCAGATGCATGCTCACCCTGCTTGATGATTTCAGCTTTGCTGGTGTTTCTCAGGACAGGATTTTTTATTTGCTCTCATTCACCCTTTTACCCTTGCAATGACAAGATACAGTGGTTTTATTTTGATTGCTTTCTGTGCAACCATCTGTGGCTGTAGCTAACTTTTTTTTTTTTTTTTTCTTTTTTTTTTTTTTTTGCAGTCTCCTCTATGGGTTATAGTCTGGTCTACGTGGAAGAAAAATATGATTGCTCAAAGAGCTTTTCTATCAGAAAAAAGTTGATGCAGTTATTTGTTTCCTTCATATATCTTACTGTGGATGCAATAATAACAAAACTTTCATTCTGGCCTTCTAATACTGTTTGGAGTCTGTTCCAAAATGAAAATCCTTAGAAGCCTTAGAAGATCACACTCTTTTTCTAAGATAGTTCTTATGATCAGCAAATGCAGAGTTGAAGGTTTAAGGAACTTACATGTGTATCTAGAAATTCATGCTTTATCAAGCCAACATTCTTAATGGATCTGACAGTAATTTCTCCAACCTCAGGAGCTGAGAAAATTTTGTAATAGTAATTGGGTTTAGAAGTAAATAAATTAGCCACATTTCTAAAAATAACTCTATATAACTTTTTTCTTTTTCTACTTACATCAATCTCAGAAAATATCTTGCCATTTTCTTATCTAGTATATTGTAAAACTTTATTCCTGAGACCTGTGGTCTCTCTATATCAAATACATAAATAGCTAAATAAACAAACAAACAAAAATTCCTCTAAGCTGAAGAAATTCAAGACTGACTCCTCAGCAAAACTAGTTATTATTGCTTGTTTTGAAGACTTAATGCAAGTATATCACAGGCTTCTAATATTTTCTTTGTGTGTTATCTTTAACATTTGATAATTTTGTAGAGCGAAAATGGAATTTTCAAAATGGAGTTGCTTAAACCTAACAGTAATAAGGAAAGAGAGACATCAATTTGTCTTTTTTGTTTTCCTGAAAGGGAAAATTCTTAAACGTTTTTCTGATCTCATTTTCCTTGGAATAGTTGTGTTATAGATTCCACACAATTTTATTTTGTATGACAGGACTCTTGAAGAGAGAATCTTATGAGATGAATACAATTGTAGTACTTTGATAGAGCTAAATTATACTGTTATACATTTATTACACATTACAAAATAAATTATTATGAAAACATGCAAATATTGTTCCAGCTAACAAACACTGCAATGGGATTACTCACAAGATTAGCTTTCAGTTTGATTGTTTACATCAAGTCTACTTCATGAAAATAAAATGGAATTTTATAGTAAACAAATGTCAAAATCAATGAACAAGGATGAGGAAATGGAATCACAATTTTTTCGCTTCAGATAATACATTATGGAGATCCATTAAATTTAATTAGTTATTAAATTTGATAACAGAGTTTATATCAAGTCCTGCAATTTGGTGGCAATAATGTTTGGTGATTTATAGTTATGTAATTATGTAAATGCACACTGGAACACAAATTGATTCACAAACATAAATCTGTATCACAAAAACAAATGAACAAGCAAAAAAAAAACACAAACCAACAACAAAACTCAAAAAACTTTAAGTGGTGAGTTGTCCCTAGCCAGCAAGTAGACCGAGTTGCTGACTCTCTCCTTTCCAATGGAATGATGGACAGAGTTGGAAGGGCAAAAGTGAGAGGAACTTGTAGGTTGAGATAAAGACAGTTTAATAGTGAAGGGGAAAAATAGAAAAAACAAACAAGTGATGCAAAGATAGTCACTCACCACCTGCCACCAGCAGATTGATGTCTAGCCAGTCTCTGAGCAACTGCTACCTTGGAGAACAACAGCGCAACACACCTAGTTTTATTGCTCATCATATGGCATGGAATATCTCTTTGGTCAGCTGTCCCAGCTGTGTCCCCTCCCAAAATCCTGGACACCCCCAGCCTGTTTGCTGGGAGGTGGAGTGGTAAAAAGATGACCTCGATGATAAGTACGCACTGCTAAGCAACAGTCAAAACACTGGTGTATCAACACTATTTTAGTCACAAATCCAAAACATGTCCCCATCCGGACTACTGTGTAGAGAATTAACTTAATCTCATTCACACCTGGTACAAAGTTTCTGATGTTAATACTGTGTGCTCAACTTTAGATGATTAACATTTCAGAATTTCTGGTTTTGTTTTGTTTTGTTTTGTTTTTGTTTTGTTTTGTTTTGTTTTTTTTTGTTTTGTTTTTTGTGGTGTTTTTTTGTTTGTTTGGTTTTTTTTTGTTTTTTTTTTGGTTTTTTTTTTTTTTTGTGAAGAGGAGAGCCATATTTTATCGTGGTTGTGGTTACAAATACAACTAAAAAATATGTATCAGGTTTTCTCATTGGAAAAATGACGCTTAGTCATCTCATGGCTTCACAGAATCACAGAATCACAGAATGTAAGGTATTGGAAAGGACCTCGAAAGATCATCTACTCCAATCCCCCTGCCAGAGCAGGAACATGTAGATGAGGTTACACAGGAAGGCATCCAGGCAGGTTTTGAATGCCTCCAGAGTAGGAGACTCCACAACCTCCCTGGGTAGTCTGTTCCAGTGTTCTGTTACCCTTACTGAGAAGAAGTTTCTTGTCAAATTTAAGCGGAAACTTTTGTGCTCCAGTTTGTACCCATTACCCCTTGTCCTATCGTTGGTTGTCACCGAGAAGAGCCTTGCCCCATCCTCATGACACTCATCCTTTATATATCTGTAAACATTAATGAGGTCACCCCTCAGTCTCCTCTTCTCCAAGCCAAAGAGACTCAGTTCCCTCAGCCTTTCCTCATAAGGGAGATGCTCCACGCCCTTAATCATCTTTGTTGCCCTGCGCTGGACTCTCTCCAGCAGTTCCCTGTCCTTCCTGAACTGACGGACCCAGAACTGGACACAATATTCCAGATGTCGTCTCACCAGGAAAGAGTAGAGGGGAAGGAGAACCTCACTGGACCTACTAACCACTCCTCTTCTAATGTACCCCAAGATGCCATTGGCCTTCCTGGCCACAAGGGCACAGTGCTGGCTCATGGTCGTCCTGCTGTCCACCATGACACCCAGATCCCTTTCTTCTATGCTGCTCTCTAATAGGTCGTTCCCCAACTTACACTGGAACCTGGGGTTGTTCCTACCCAGATGCAATAATCTACACTTGCCCTTGTTGTATTTCATTAAATTTTTCCCCACCCAACTCTCCAGCTTGTCCAGGTCTCACTGGGTGGCAGTACAACCTTCTGGCGTGTCAGCCACTCCTCTTAGCTTGGTGTCATCAGCAAACTTGCTGATAGTACACTCTATTCCCTCGTCCAAATCATTGATGAGTATATTGAATACATAGGCCCCAGTACTGACCCTTGAGGCACTCCACTAGATACAGGCCTCCAGCTGGGCTCCACCCCATTGACCACGACTCTCTGGCTTCTTCCCGTCAGCCAGTTTGCAGTCCACCTCACTACTCGATCATCCAGACCACACTCTCTCAGTTTAAGAGTAAGAATGCTGTGGGAGACTGTGTCAAATGCCTTACTCAAGTCAAGGTAGACCATGTCCACCACTCTGCTGTCATCCATCCATCTTGTTATGCCCTTGTAAAAGTCAATAAGCTTGGTCAAGCATGACTTCCCCTTGGTGAAGTCATGTTGACTGCCACTAATGACCCTCTTATCCTTGATATGCCTTGAGATGGCACCAGGGATAAGTCGCTCCATCACTTTTCCAGGGATGGAGGGGAGGTTGACCGGTATATAGTTACCCAGGTCCTCCTTCTTGCCCTTTTCAAAGACTGGAGTGACATTTGCTTTCCTCCAGTCCTCAGGTACCTCTTCCGTTTCCCAAGACTTGGCAAAGATGATGGAGAGTGGTCCAGCAATGACCTCAGCAAGCTCCCTCAACACCCACGGGTGCATCCTATCTGGACCCATGCATTTATGGATGTCCAGATTGCCTAATTGCTCCCTAACCCAGTCCTCATCAACCGAGGCAAACTCCTCCATTTTCCTGACTTCCTCTGGGGCCTCAGCGGTACAGGGCTCCTCAGGACAGACTCCGGCAGAGCAGACAAAGCAGACATTCAGTAGCTCTACCTTCTTTGTATTTTCTGTCACCAGAGCATCCACCTCATTCATCAGCGGGCCTACATTGTCTCTGGTGTTAGTTTTATCTGCCACATATTGGAAAAAGCTCTTCCTGTTGTCCTTGACCCCTCTCACCAGGTTTAATTCTAAGGAAGCCTTAGCTTTCCTAATTGCCTTCCTACACCCTCTGACAATAGCCTTATATTCTCCCCAAGTGGCCAGCCCCTCCTTCCATGATCTGTAAACTCTCCTCTTTCACTTAGGTTTCCTCCAAATGCTTTGGTATGAATGATGTGGTTAAAATCGATAGACAAATCATCTGTAGTAGAAGGATGCAAGTTTTGCACTGACTGATAGTACAGGGTCAGGGTTGCTTGGATTTGCTCTAACCTGAGCTGTCTTGAGCTTGTTTAGCTGTCATTACAGTTTTCTAGCCATCAGGTAAGTATTTTCTAAATTTATTTTAGTTTAATTTTACTTCATAAAGAAAACAAGTAGTTATTTTGTGTTGACTGAACTGTCTATGACTTCAGAATAAAATGTGATATGGAAGAATGCAAATATAGGACATTATCAGAGGTCCCAGGCTACAAAAATTGAGCCACTTTTAGAGGTGAGACAGAGTAGAAAAATAGAATGATTGGAAAACAGTGAAAAGACAGAGCATGTATGTGTACTGTTTTGAGATAACATTAAAATAAAGCTGTACAATCTCAAGACTGAGGAGGAAGAAAACATCAACATCAGTATCTTCCTGTTGGAGAGGATAAGGAAACTCCTGGCTTTTTCCCTCTCTGACTAAAATCAATAACCTTATGACTCAGAGGAACATTGGAAATTTGAACATAACACCAGAAAAATGGTAGATAACATGCAAGTTTTCTTCTACATTAGAGTTTTAACTGTATTATTACTGATGATTTTTTTATTTTTTTTTTTTTTATATAGAATGGGGTTATGGGTATGTATTATTGACACTGGATTAGTAACTTGGACAATTAGACTGTTAAAATTTTAATCAAATCAATAATAACTGCTTGACTCCCTGTATCAAGTGTGTTCTACTTTTGTCCATGAAAAGCTTTTGAACATAACAAATTGCATAACAGTCCACAGTAAAATATGGCTAAAATCCAACTCTGTATTGTAGCATTCAGTTGCCTAAACTCCAAATCTATAATGTATTTTTTGACATTTTTTTTCTGTCATTTCATTTATTGAATAACTTTTTTCCTACAACCTTTTTTTTTTTTTAAAGTAACTTTCAGGAAATAGCAATTTATTTTCATGGGAAGAGTCTCTAAATTAAAGTCACTAAAGTAAAGAAAGGGTCTAGCAGATAAGCCAATCCATGAATGTCACAAATAACAATGCATAGTTTCTTTTGGGCTAATGCTCTTGACCTGATTGAATTAGCAGGATTATACTGAGAAATAATGCTACCAGCATAAAGAAAATGTCTCCTCTGTCCTGGTTTAGTTAAAAAGAAGACAAGTTTCTCCTTTAGTGAATTTTCCTTTCAGCTAAAGTCTTCTTAGGAACTGCACTTTTCTGAAAGCTAGGTACATGTTTTTGTATTTGTATTTGTATTTGTATTATTTTCTCTATTTTATTAGTAGCATTAGTAAAACATTTTTTTTCCAACTCTTTGTCTTTCTTTGCCTTCCTATCACCTGTACTTAGTGGGGAGTGGGGGGGGCTTAACAAAGCATCTACCATGTCTTATTGTCACCCTGTAATGAAACCTTGACATCCTCACACTGAGAATTTTGGTGACAACAGGCAAACCTTATACATTTGACAGAATAATCAGTCAGTGATAATGTCAGTTCTCTACCTGGCCATCTACTTGCATAAAATACACAGCAGTCTATTTATGTTTAAGGTCTTTGTATGTCTATCAATTTTCATTGGAATATTAGCATGTTTACTAGGGAGGGTTCTTACTGGCACATGGTGCTCAGATGTAAACATATATATCCAAGGTAGCTCTCCCAAGTTTCTATAAAGCTGCTGGAGACACATAGGCACAGTTCCTTTTGTGCAATTTAACTTATCCTAATGTAGTCATCTGAAAAAGTGAGAGGATTTGTGCTCTAAATCAACTTAATCTCTCCGATGCAAAAGAAACATGATAAGATATGCAGTCTACTATACGGATTACTAGTTTAACTGCTAAAGGTGATATCATTCTCCACAAAACTCAGACACTGACAAAAGATGTTTAAAATGTTCCTGTGGCTTTCACAAATGTCTGCTGAGGAGCTGTGGTGCTTTGTGACCATAGGACTGTAGAAGAATCCAGGTTGAAAGAGACCTTGGAAGTTTCTAATTCTGCTTGAAATGGAGGCAGCTGTGTGGTCAGACCAGGTTGCTCAGTGCTTTGTTCAGTCAGGTCATGAAAACCTTAAAGGACAAAGACTGCACAACCTCTCCTGGCAACATCTTCCACCACCTGACTCTCCTTACAGGGAAAAAGCTTCAATTCAAGTCTGTTTTGTGCCTAATTATGCCCTTTATCTCTCATCTTCCAACTGCTGTGAAGGGGTCTACCTCCATCTTCTTGATGAGCTCCCCATAGGCACTGGGGAGATGCTCATAGGTCCCCCAAAATTTGTCACTTTTCCAGTCTAAGCAAGTCCTGGTCCCTTTGGCTTACCTAACACAGCAATTGCTATAGTCCCAACCATCCCAGCAGCCCTCTGGTGAACTTGCCCTATGTATGTCAATGTCTTTCTTGTACTGGGGGTAGATTAAGATCTAACAAAACTCTAAGGTCTTTCTTTATCTACTTTCAAAGAATTATTAAATGACTCAGTAGTGCTTTCTGACCTCTAAGTTTTAAGCAGTTTTACCTGAGGTTTTTCTATGCAAAAAAATCCATTCATTCAAGCTCACTGGTCTTGAATTACTTTGAGATTTCTGTACATATCTGAATCTCAAAGTAAAATTTAGGGAGATGTAAGCCCCAGCAGATTAAACCACTCTGCATAACAAATTATCTGATTTTTCAATAGCTGTAGACAGGAACGGACATTTTTAAAAATTTCTTCATAAAAACCTAGTAACTATATCTCCAATATTCAAGTTTTACATTTCTAAATAGCATATTTTTCTTCCTCAAATTTCCTTTGCTAATTACAGACACAGAACTAATTTTTTAAATTATACTTAACTTCTTATATTGGTGTATTTACCAACACAGACAGCTTTTTTTAACATATGGTTCGTTTACTTGGTGTTATTAGCACATTGTAAATGTATTGAATACCTATTGTTAATAGGCGTTCGAATCTTTCAGACTTAATTTATTCAGTCACATTTTATTTACACATTTCTGAGAGTTTTCTTTAAACAGAACTTTTTTTCTCTCTCTCTTTTTTTTTTTTTCCCCTCTCTCCTTGCATACAACATGCAGTCTGTGTGTGTCACGGTGTTACAAGATGAAGGGTATTACAGATGTAGGGAAAATATTAGTCTGTATGTACACCCTTTGGAAAAATCAGTGCTTGAAAGAGTCTTTGATAGGACCACATAGCACTGTAAATAGACATCTCATGGAACTTTTTCTCTTCAGAGAGAATCCTGATAAATCAGACATATTGCCTTCAGAACATTTCAGTCATGTATAAATAAAAAGGCGAGTTAGGAAAAAAAAAAAAAAGAAGCCAAAACAAACAAACAAACGCCCACAACCAAAACAACCACCAAACAACAGTTAAACATTTACATATGTATTATTTGCTGCATCTCTTTGTAACAACAAAACCAGGTCCTTTTAGAAATGGAATAACCTTATAATCGTTACTAAATACAGACCTCTACCTTTCACTGAAAGCCCAACACTGAAAACAGTAGCAACCAGCCTTCTTCACAGTCTGTATTTTCATCATTAAAATAAATGTATAATGGTTTCAAATGCTTTATTACATTTTTTCTTGAGAAAGTTATAGATTCAGAAGAATTTATTTTCTCTGGGCATTTTCATCTGTTCTTAGCAGAGACAAACTTACGTACTTTGAGATGAATATAAAGCTTTCATTTCAATTAACTTGTGTCCATTTAAAATTAATGGTATACATATCCTACAATGTTTTGAATCTTGTATTTCCTATCAGAGGGAATTGTAGAGCAGGGTTATAACTCTTGTTATTTTCAGTTACAGGCATGTAGGTCAAGGACTTTGAGAAGCTGTACAGTAGACCACATAAAAAGCTTTATTGAAAATATTTTTCCGTGAGTTATTGCTAACAGTTATGTACTAAAATTACGTGATCCTCTAAGGCTATGTAAAGCAGCAGCTTTACTGCTAGTGCCAGTTTGGCAGGAATTCTTCAGGGAAATGAGTCTTACTGTTCTCTTTGATCTCTGGGTACTCCACACAGATTATGATTTTCATTGTTTATTCTGACTTTTTAGACCTAGGCAGAGCTCAGATTAATATAATTGCAGTGGATGTCTTTCACAGGTCAAAAATTTGTTTTTCTGAACAGAAGTTTCATAGTTGAAAACATTACCAGTCTTTAAATCTGCTACTTAATGTTATGTGATCAACATAATTTATCATTCAGGGTTTTCTGTTTATAGAGATTGATCAATTGCATTCAAATACAAACCTGTGCTTGTTTGCTCTGTATGGAATATGATTTGGATCACTGAGACTAAGTAAATTACTGTACTAACAATATTTTACTTCAGCAAACTAAAATGTGAGTAATTCTGGTTTCACAAAAGATTTACACATATTTTTTCTCTGGAAATCCTAAAGCTAAATAGGACTTCTCCATAAGACTTCTGCTGAAGACCAGGTCAGATTTCCCCAGTACTCCAAGGGTTAAATGTTCTAGATAAGCACATTGTGTATCATTTGTGCAGTCAATGACAGGCTCAAGATCAGCACAGAGTGTGCCTCTGAGCCCTGGTAATGATACAGACATTCAATATAGAGGTAAAGATGGGAACAATGAGGTAACCTAAGAATCAGCTGAAGGATATGAAAAAAATCCTCTTCCTGGAGAAATATATTTGTGTTGAAATATACTGCTACTGAAATGACACAAACCGTAGGGAAATTAGGTATGCAAGAAATCCTAGAACCAAATTTGAATTAATTTCTTAAGGCTAAAATTTTCCGAACTAATTGACTATATCAAAGCTTCACTCCATTTTCTGTTATGTTTGTCTAAGGATCTACCTAAATAACATTGAGGAAAAATACATAAATTTATTTTTTGATAGTAAAAATTTGTCTGTCAGAGTCCTGAGTGCACCAAGAGACTCTAGCTGACCTGACCAGCCTATAACTGTCTTTTTCCATAATTCTTTGCAAGCTCTTCCCCAGGGTTTGTCTGCTTGTGTTGAAAGTCAACAATGATATAGTGCAGCTCTGTGACCTTGGATCAAACCTCTGTAAATACAGACAAATTTCTAGAAAGAGTGGTGAGAAATAGAAAGTGATATAATACAGGAGGGCCGTCAGGTGCCTCCCCTGGCCCTCTGTCTGTACAACTTCTGCCTATTGGTCTATGCATTGTGTTTAGGCTCAGGTCACTGATTCTTGCCTGAGATATATCAGAAATATGCTATGCAGGGCCCTATTTCTTGCTGACCTCAGCTTTGCCTTGGTGACTTGAGTTCCCAACTTGGTCTCAGACCTGCCTGATCACTATAGATTTACTTGATGATCGCTGGGTATTCATTTGACCCCAGTCACCATTGCCATCTCTGCCCTCATACTGAGGGTTTGTGGCTGTTGATGAGTTGCTGCCCTGTCAGCCTCACATCACCCTCAGCTCCTTGGTCCCTTGCCCTCATGAAGCATCCCATGCTTGCTGCTCCTCACACATAGCTCAAAAGATCTTGAATCATAAATCAAGCACCATAGAGTATTTCCCTTAGTCTGTGAAGGAAATACTTGGGGGTTTTGGTGGGAGGTATTTATTTTATTATTTCACTTAGAAAGATGAATAAACTAAAATTATCAGGTATGAGCAGCCAACACACCATGCATAATATAATACATATAATCTTAAGTCCTGATGTTATGTTCAATTTTAGAAAAACTAAATTAGATCTATTTAATAATTATATCATGAGAGATGGAAGAATGCTTTCAGTCTCTCCCTAAAGTCCGAGTTCCGTTTAGTCTTTTAAATCTTGACTACAAAGTGAACTTGATCTAGCCTTTTGCTTTTTTTTTTCTTTAAATCAGGTACCTTTATTTTAGCTCAAGTTTGTTGGTTGTTTTGGTTTTGTTTGTTTGTTTGTTTGTTTTCCACCTGGCTGGTGATAAGAAGTCTTGAGCTTATAATACTGAACTCATTTCCAAAACAGGCTTTGCCAGGATTCCTTCTGCCCTCCAGAAAAGATTGCTTCCAAAATTTGCATTTTCATACCTCAGCTCACTGATCTCAAATAGTTCATGAATGCATGTGGGGACTTGACAGATGTAAAACTGGGCTGCACAGCATGTAATAATGCTGATGTGCTATTAGATGTTAAGTGAGCACCTAGAGCATAAAATCCAGAATTACAGGAAATTGCTGTTTGAACCCTCATTTTCTGTTTCAGATTCTTATTTTAATCTATTCCAGTCCAGAATTTATTCTGGAAACTATTACTAGTTATAGCTTTTGGTTTTTGACCTCTATTGATATTTTTGTTCAATTGTTTTTGGCACATGTACTGCAGTTGATAGTGGATAAAATTTAGGCTGGATTCTTTTCATTTGCTCAATTTTCCTTAGCTCAGTCACACAGAACCGCAGTTTATACCAGCTAGATGTACTTGTTTCTGTTTTCCTTTGCTTGAAAATATTTCCTGTTGTTTTTCTTCCTATTCTCTGATTTACCATTTATGAAATACAAGAAACAAGGTGCAAAGGCAGCCAAATCTCAAACATCTTTAAGCTGTATTGCTCAAGCTGGAAGATGAAAAAACAAATCTATAACTGGTTTTACAGTTTTCTTATTCTTGGAAATAGAGGACAATTAGAGATATGTGAATTTGCCAAGAATGCAACTGTGCTGCCAACTTTTAAACAAAGGGAGGGATGCAGAGAAGATTCATTTACTTTTGAAACTAGTTCCTAAGGCTATGAGGCTTCAGCTGGTCTTTTCTATTTCTATGTGACATTTAAAAAACTGAGGAGTCATTTAAATTATTCTATATCAAATGTAAACAACAGTACTGCAGTATGATTTGAGGTTTTCAGTATTTTTCAAACCACATAAGAAAGCTGGAGAGAGCTACTGTCAAGAAATTAACAATGTGATACAGAAATGGAAAACCAGTGAGGCAATGGAGTGAACTCATTTATATGTAGGGCTTTTTCTTTTTTTTTTTTTTTCCAATAACTTGATACTCAAAAGTAGTTTGTTCTCAAACTCTGTGCAGAAAAGATATAGAGATATTATTTTGAAATTGCAAGAATCACAGTCTGAAAGCTGATGTTTGCCTAAATAAATCGAAATTGCTGAAACATCAGCTGCAGAAGCATTATACCAAAAGTTGATATGATAGCTAGGAAATAAATTGAAGAATGGGGGGAAAATGTTGTCAATTAGATCTAAGTCAATAATCTCAGATTTTTTTTCACCACTTCTTTGCTTTGATTTAAAGGACCTTCAAACAGTTCCACAACAGATTTAGTGAGTGATCTGTTTATTAATATCCTTGAAAACATTACATGACTGTCATCTATGTGTCGAGGGTTAAGATTGTGGGGTGACAATCAAACCCTGGCAGATGTATTGTTAACCTCCTCTCCCCCCCACTTCCCTCTTTTTGCCCCTCCCTCTCCCCCCTTCCCACTCAGGACAGGCGATCGGGAGGGAAAGAAGGACAGAGAGAAGAGAGTTGGAAAAAGTTAAAGATGTTTTACTAATGCTACTAATAAGAATAGAGAAAATAATACAAAATATACAAAACCAATCTTGTAAGTCTCAGCAACTGCAGAGCCAGCACCCAAAGTCCTGGATTAGACTCTGTAGCCAACCGGAACTGGATTCAGTCTCTCACTAGGCTTCAGTTCACAGGGACGACCAGCAAGGTCCTCTCCTAATGTTGGCCATAAGCAGAAGGGAAGGAAAAGGGGATGAGATCCTTGTGATCTCCTACTTTTATATGAAATATTCACGTGAATGGAATGTTATACACCATTGGTCAGTCTCTCGGTCATCAGTTTCTTGTTACCCCTCTCGCGAGATGTCCATCCGTGTTTATCAATAAGTTTGCATTCCATTGCTAGGTTTAACCAAAACATGTGTTGGGTTCTCCAGGGAAATGCAGCTAACATGAAGGCTTTAACTGACAGGCAAATTCACTAAAAGAGAAACTTGTTTTTAACAAAACCAGGACACTATGGAAAGCATGTTCAGAGTGAATCAATCCATGAAGCTTCACTGAATTTGCATGCAAATATGTGGCTGTACTACAATAACAGAAATATTCAAGGATAAACGTTATAACAATCATGGACCACATACCTGGTAATCAATTTTTTTCTGACTCATTCATTTCTTTTATTCTCTTTTTCCTCAAAAAAAGTAGTCTAACCCACATGCTAGGAATATCAGGTGCACGCTGAAATAAATCCATATAAAACATAAAGACATGTTTTGAAAGAAAGTTGCATTCTGAAGATAAATCTGGCTAGTGTTAAGAAAGATTCCATAGGCTTTCTGATGCAGAGACTCAGGCATGGATCCAGAAATTCTTCTTTAGTAATTAATTTGTTTGCAAGGTACAGTGTAGAGCAGCTTGAGTTGGGTGCCTCCAGTAGAGGGACCCCCAATCAAGAAAACCTTGAGCAATTATACCTTTACAATTTTAGATTCCCACCCCTCCCATCTCAGTTTGATCCAATTGTAAAATTAAAGTCCGAGGTCTCCTCACTGTTCATTGGATCTCTTCATTTGCACCAGTTGGGCCATTCTTATCCCTGAAGATAGTTGTTTTTCTTTATCAGCCAGACCAGACATCAATCCTTTATTTATCTCCAGGGACATAGCTCTTCACAAACTGTCAAAAGCTTCCCTTATCTAACCACTTTTTGGTTAACAAGGTAGAAAGTTCAAAAGTTCGCTACTTGCAGACTAAGCAAGCTTACTTATGCTAAGTGAACTCTATATAAGCAGTTTCTAAACAAGTTCTATAAGAAACAGTATACCAAATAATTCAATAAGCTAAGGCAGTCTATTCCCTAACACTAAGGATCAAGAAACAGTTTTCTTTTGATCAAGAAGGAAGAGACCGTATTTCACAAGTCAGCACATAAGGGAAAAAAACTCACTAAAAGCTACCTTAAAATATCTTGTTAGGAAATGGTGTCATGGAGGCACCCCGAGGTTAGTTTAAGGGACAACAGGGTCCAAAACAACTTTTATTAAAGCAGTGAGAAACAGGGTTTTAGCACTCCAAAAGTGACTTAAATACAGGTTCGGATATCAGTTGAGGAAAATTATTAAGGGGCAGCAACTAGTACAACAGGCGGTCCACAGAGTGCATGCACGTGGCTTCACCCAAAACAATGCCAGAACCGTCTCTGAGTCCAGGAGGAGTGCACACTTGCCTGAACACGATGTGGGATTATTTTTAAAGAGATACATGTACTCGTAGTGAGTATGGAAAGTTAGTACACTCGTGATTCCACAAGGGTAAATTTATAATACACTCACAATCCCGCGAGGGTTAATACACGTGCAAATGTGCATGGAATATTACACGTGCTTATGTGCAAGCACGGGAGGAAAATACACTCGTGATTATGCGAGAAGTTTTATTCACACTCGTGGCGACAAGGCAAGTGGAGTCTCCATCCCAGGGAGGGGGGGGCTCTTGGCAGCAGCATCTTGCTTGCGCTCTGAGAGACCCACGACAATGGGCGGAGTCTCAACGTGAGTTCTTGTTTTTATATTGGCTGATCAGATCTGACTGTAGGCATTCTAGAAGCTTCTCTGCACCCCACACCAGCTGTGGGGTGCCCCTGAAGCCTCCAAACATCCCCCACACTGGCCACAGGTGCCCAGCGGCTCACTGGCACCTCGGCACTCCCTTCTCCTAACGGCCCTGGCCAGGGTACTCTGGGACCAAACAAAAGAAGCTGTTAGCCTCAAACAGCAGAGAGAGAGGGAGATGTGCCTACCCCTTCCATACTGAAGGAGGGAGGGGGAGAGAGGGAGGGTTTGCATCCTACCACAAATGGTATCAAGACTCTTTAGATTTTTTATTTCATATAAGACTCTGGTTTAAAATGATAGAAGCAGAAAGAGTTTTCAGACAGATACCTATGTAAAGTCATATCAAACACCTGTTCTCTTCTACTGACTGAGATGACTTCTCTGTTATGCTACACTAAACTCATTAGTTGTGACAATGAGACTTGAAACAGAGATTATGACAAAGAGAAATGTTATTGTCATTGTTTTGATGTAAGTAGGAAAAAGATTACATATTACTCCCAATAACTAAGGAATGAGGAAAAACTTACTGAGTTTCTAGATGTTTCCTCACAGCAGCTACCAGATGTTGTGAATTATATTTTGAGTAAGCTAGCTCTTCTTATTTGCTCTAGGTTCAGTTTAGTTCCCAGTTTAGATACATTAATTTCAGATCCATAGATAGGTCTGTAAAAGGTAGCTGTTGTGATTCTGAGCCTCACCAGGATCAAGTTCTTCTGCACATCTCATCACAAGTTATTTTGGAACATAAGCACAGATGCTTAGGTTCTTGTGAATTGAATCTTTAGTTGCCTACTAGAATGGGGGAAAGATTGTAATTATATATTGTGTTTTCCATAAATACAAATTTGACTTCAGAGTTCTTGAATAGCTTTCCAGGTGGTTTGAAAAGCCAAGATGCTGTGATTTCACAAATACATATAGTTCATCAAGTAAACAATGATAACATGATAATAACAATGGTAGTAACAATGCCTTCTTAACAAGTTAAAGGCATATATTGAGTTAAGGAGAAAGCAAGTGACTAATTGCTTAAAGATATTCTCAACCTTCTCCTCAATACAGTCACTCCCCAAAATTTAAGTCTGAAAGAAAATAATATTTTTTTCCTATTGAAACTATGCAGAAGTGTTACATTAAAAAAAATCTACATAAAAAAATATCTGTTGACTAACTTATAACAAAAATATGTTGTAGGACCATTAGTGGATGTTACTTGCCTCCAGTTGTTTTTTACATCGCACAAAATTATCATAATGCTAAAAAGCTGGAATATCACACTAAGAAATATTTGAGTATGACTCAGAATAAATTATCAAATACTGAATTAGCAAAACTACTTCCTGGAGCACTTGGGAGGTTGTTGTTGTGAGTGGGGTTTTTTTGTTTGTTTTGTGTGTTTCTCTGTTTGTTTGTTTGCTTGTTTTGCACAGCTGCTGAAACATACAGGCATTATGAAGATCAGTAGTTCTGAAGAGAACATTGCTAAGGGTTCTATAAGTACAAAGTGAAATAAACTCTAAATTTTTAGAGTGTGTTCCAGAGAATAAACATTTGACAGCAAATTCAGGCATCATTTTGCCCAGAGATTTATGTAAGATTAGTTTCCAAAGCAGTTGCTGCTATGTATGGGCAGTAGAAACACTTTGACTGTTGATGAAGAATTTATTTTTTTTTTTAAAATCCACAGATACAATCCCTCATTTTAGTGCTTCTAATTAGCAACTTACAAAACAGAGCTTAAGTGAGGTAGAAAATAAATCAGTTGTTATTAAGAAAGACAAAATAAATTATACATCTTATTACTGACATGTATAATTGTTTTTTTTCAAATATTTTATCTAAATGTTTTGCCTGAATGTTCTCCTGTCAATTTTGTTATGATCAGTTGCAATGAAATACCTAATGGAAAGTGTTAATGGCTACCATAATTCAAATATGTGGATCAAGGTATTTGGTCAGTTAACAAGTAGTTTTGTAGATGAACGGAAGGAACATTTTAATGAATTGCAAAATGGGGAAAAAGGAAACTTTCTTCCAATGTATTAGGCCCTTGGGCAATTGCCAAGTAAGGGTTTCACCTAAAACCAGTTCTCATGAGGCCAATAGCAAATTTTACCTGTTTACCTGCTTGTGGCAGAGATGCTAAACTGCATAAAGAAACACTTAAAGGCAGAACAATCAATTATGTTTACTTGTAGAAACAAAGACAGTGATTCTTTGCATATACTATTTTGACAGAGATGGCTGAATGTGTAGGCAAGGAAAAGCCTCTTACACTATATTGTAGGACAGAACTGTATATAAATTTTAACGTTAAAAATATACATGTCCTTCAGCTACTGTCCTGGTAACACTATTGATTTTACTCTGTATCATCACTGTTAAAAAAAACAAATAAGTAACCAGCCAACAAAGCATAAACAAAACCAAACCAAACAAACAAGGAAATATGTTTATAGGAGATATTAAAAAAAAAAAAAAAAAAAGGAAAAAGATTTCGAAACCTAGTTCTCTGTTGATCAGGAGTTTGCTAGCGAACTGCACTTTCCCCAAGTATTATAACATATAAGCTGAGAACATGTAAATATTTTATGGTTCCCTTGATGCTACTGTTGTGGACAGTGAGGATGAGATTTGGGTCTAGATCAGATTCCTAAATTAAGTTGCTTACATATTAACCTTGTGTTAAAATACCCAAAGATATTCAAGGCACCCGCGTGGTACTTAGAGGTACAATAGGTACAATATAGGATATATGGGAGATCCTTGCCTTTCTGGAAGAGCAGCTGGAGACTGGGAAAGATACACTAGGAAACCTCAAGTGATATTAGACATCCACATTTGGGAAACTGAATTGAATGTCTGGAGAATACAGCAATGAAATCTAGGGAGCAGTCCAGCTTTCCCTAAAGAGAACCCCTTGGACTCATTCAGTTGTCTACACATAGACAACTAATAACATTTTTGATTCTGTGGGGTACATTTACCTGGTCTTTAACTTCCATACCAGGACACTTCTGCCAAAAGCTCCAAACTGACAGTGTATCTGGATGATTTCTATTCAGTCAGGACCAGGTTGGTACAGTGTTTCCTTCAACTTCTCTGCATGATCTTGTGACCTAGCAAACTGCAGGTTTCTCAGAACAAAGAAAGGTGTTGAGGCAAGGCGTCCCGGTAGCCAGAAGAAGAAAGAGATTAAATACAAAGGAAAAATATAAATACTTCTGCCCCAGGGTGTCTGTCTTAAATGCACAAGGAGGGAACTAATAGAAAGTATCTGCAAAACAGGCTGACAGACTGAATGATTTAGAACAAAATCCATCTGAGAGGAGTGAGGATCTTAGATTCCCAAAGAGATTACAGCCTAGTTGGAAACAATACAATGAGAAAATCAAAGTATTATATATCTGTGTTACTGAGAAGGAAAGACATTTCTAGTCTATTAATGCATAACTTTTCTTATCTATTATGTCAGGACTCAACACAGGTAGCAGTCTGCAAACATTAATAGCAGTATGCAGTCATATAACTTAAAAAAATAGAAAGTTGTGTATGTAAAATAGAGTATATACATGTTCAAATATGAATGTGAACATTTCCAAGTTTGCGTGAATGGAGTTGAAATTGTTGAAATGATGCAGTTTCTTGTACAAAGTTAGTTGAATATATTAAGATTACAGTCAAACTGAAGGATAACTGATCAGTGTGGATTTGTTAGTTTAAAAGTAGACATCAACTAGACACCTACATTGCCTTTTAAATCAACTTAGAGAAACAGGGACTACTAGAATGCTTCATCTCATCCTATTAATAATACAGAAGTTTAACATAGGTCAGTGAGTCTATTATATCTTAATTTCACTTTCCAGGCTATGAAGAGATGTTAGTGTTAATGTCTATATTGAAGCTGCTCATATTTTAGATACCTAAAGTTAGGTAACAAAGATCACATGGTAATTTGCCTGTGTACAAGAACCATTTTTAAAAAAAACCCTTCAAAGGCACATAGCATCGTTAAGGTTGGAAATGGCAAAAAAAGTTTGCTGGCAGGAATATGTCTGTGACAGAGTAAACCGTGAGGATAAACAATACATATGAACCAGAATAATGTAAAAAGTGGCAAATGACAGTTATAAATTAATTTGGTACTGAAGGAATTAAACTGAAAATTCCAATGAAATAAACAGCTCATGGTGAGTCTGAAGAGTCACCGTGGACAACATAATAATTTAGAGAGAAGAAAGTGTTAAAATGGCTGAAGTGTAAATGTTTATCAGCATTAAAGACACACCAGTGTATTCTACCTGTGGTGCAACTGGTCCTCAAAGAGGAGGACATCCCTGGAAAGTTGCCTGGCAGAAAAGAACCTAGCAGTGTTGATTGACAGTCACCTGAATATAAGCCAGCAGTGTGCCCAGGTGGTCAAAAAGGCCAACAGCATCCTGGCTTGTATTAGGAATAGTGTGGCCAGCAGGACCAGAGAAGTGATCATGCCACTGTACTCGTCACTGGTAAGGCCCTACCTTGAATACCATCTTCAGTTTCGGGCCCCTCACCATAAGAAAGACATTGAGGTGCTGGAGAGAGTGCAGAGGATGGTGATTAAGCTGGTAAGGGGTCTGGAGCACAAGTCTTATGAGGAGCAGTTGAGGGAGCTGGGGCTGTCTAGCTTGGAGAAAAGGAGACTGAGGGGAGACCTTATTGCTGTCTACAACTACCTGAAAGGAGGTTGTAGCATGAAGGGTGTTGGTCTCTTCTTCCAAGTAGCAAGTGGGAGGACAAGAGGAAATGGCCTCAATATGTGCCAGGAGAGGTTTAGACTGGATATCAGGAAAAAAAAAAATAAATCACGGAAAGCGTTTTCATGCGTTGGAACAGGCTGCCCAGGGAAGTGGTGAAGTCACCATTCCTGAAGGTGTTCAAAAGGTGTTCGTTTAGATGAGGTTCTTAGGGACATGTTTTCATGCTAGAATTGGTTATGGTTGGACTTGATGATCCTGAGGGTTTCTTCCAACCAAAATCATTCTATGATTCTATGATCCTGTGTCATATCTGACAGCTGTTATGCCCAAAATCTTGCTGTGAGGCATGAGGACCTCACCTTATTTGCAAATCCAGGAATTTACTGACAAATTAAAATCTTAATTACAATTATATCTCAGTAGTCTAATCTAAAGCATATTATTGGTTTAGTTGCAATATAACAATTTTTCAAATCAGAATCATAGAATGATACACTTCAGTAAGGTTAAACTGATACAAGCTTTCTACTATCTACCCCTTTCTTTGCTGTCATGCTTTCCTATGGTTTTCATGTCCAAAGCTCATTGAATTCAGCTGGGGAGGGGATTTATAGTGAATTGTTGCTGTCCTAAGTTCTTTGCTGATAGAAGCATAATGCAGATGATGGTATCTCTTTTTCTTTGTCAGGAGAGGAGTATGTTGTTTACATGGTTCGTACCACATCTGAATTCACCATATATTCAGTGACTTCCATAAACTGCAAGACTACATTTCCTTTACTATCACTAAATGATATTTGGTGATTTTTTGTGTAGCCTTAGGCCAACTGTATCACCATATGCTCCTTTTTTTATTAGGTTACATCTGCATCTGGTACTCTTACTTTTGAGAACTCTGTCTTCCTCTACTCTTTATAACTATGCCAAGGTAATTTATATTTCATTTCACACAAAATAACTACTTGATTGTTACTACTAACTACTATAAAATTATCAGTATTTCACAAAATTATACCCAGCTAAATTATAATTAATAACATTAGTTTAATTTATTAGTAGATTACTTTATTTGATAGTAAAATTAATTTTATGTATATATGTAAAAAGGGAGCTAACATGGAACCATTATTTTCTGCATCAAGTCACCTTTGACATGATCGGGAGTGGAGGCAAACATGGTTTGTATGGGTGTGCATACACTGAAGCGACGTAGCGTTTCTGTTGTTATATAACAAAGACTTTGCATTCTTCATTAGTTAGTTCTAACTATGGAAAAGGATAGTATGTTTCTCTTAGGTGCCAATAAATCCACCTTAACTAATAACACTCATGTAGGCACATGAAAAGGATCATTGTAACAACATGCAAAGGCTTTTAATTTTTAGTTAAGGATTCTTGTGTTTATTCTTTGTTCAATTTACCTTACTGTGAAAAGAATTTTCATTGTACAAGTTAGTGTTTTCTATTCCAGATGCAAAACTGGTTATCAGATAAGGCTGGAAATTTTGTTTCTTATAATTTAGCATTTATGAACACTGCCAGGTTCTTCGATTAGATCTATCATTTCCTAGGCAGCTTTTGTTTTACGATTCAGATCCCTGAACACCTCAAATTTTTCCTTCTTTGGTAAAAAAAATGCCTATGGTCCACAATCTTGCTTAATTAATATCTCTATGTTCCATTTTTCAAAGTGATTTTTAGGAAAACAAAAAACTATCCTTATTAAATTGCTAGATGTGATTATTTCTACATAGTATTCCTCTGTGGATTTTTACCTATTCATTATAATGACTTGTTCATTTTTAAAGATATTATTCTTTCTGCTATTAAATTATTTCTCCTATTTGCTGTAGTTTTATTTCTCACAGGTGTTATTACAGACTGCATATATTCCTAATATAGTAATAAATTAAAACAGCAACTCAGAAGATTAAAATATGGAGTGAGTGGTTTTGTAGGGTTTTTTGGCTGGTTGGTTGTTTTTCAATCTGTTAACACTCTCTCAGACAATCAAACTGAACCTGGGTGTGAACCACGTTATTATTTAACATGAAATGTAAGGTCTTTGTTGAACTCATATTAGAACTGTAAGGAAAATTCCTAAATCCTTATGCTTATTGTCTAAACTAGTCTTCATATAAAAACTGATTTCCTTGTTTATCCTTTCAGTCCTGACTGACAGTTCAGGATTAACACACTTTTAACTCCAAATAATTTGCGGAGGAGCATTATGTCACAGTTTTCTTATTCCATTCCCTATTCATCTTTACACAAGCAACAAGACTCAGTTATTTCTGGAGTGGAAGACAAAACAGGGAGAAGCTTACAGGTGGAGAACTTCCTTTGTGGAGTTCGTAGCTAATGTTATGCATCAACTTCAGGTAATTGAGCCCAAGTGAACAAAGAATCAATTAAAAAAAAAAAAAAAGTAAAATAAAGAAAGGGAAGAGAAACAAAAGGAAAAAAAGTAATTCAGTGGTCAGTCGTAAAGAACAATGGGCATCTCAGACAGTGTCCCAGTGTCCTTCTCTGGGTATCCTGTCCAGCACACCACGTAATGATAATGCTTTGTCGCTGGCACAATTACACTTTTCATTAAGACTCACTCAACCTCCTCAATGGTAGTTTCTGTTTATGACTCTGTTGGTGTTGGTTGAATCATACCTAATTAGGGCTAGATACTGCACACTAACTGGTCATTAAGTTCTGTACAGGTATATTACTGGGTAATAACAGATATTAAATTACTCTTAATTTATTGTTATCTCTAGGTTTTCTTGTAATATTATTTTATAGGTGTGGTGGCTTAACTTTAGTAGCAGTCAGATGTCATCCAGCTGCTCACTCCTTCTCTTAAGCAGGACCAGGGAAAAAAAAAACCAAAAAAAACAAAAAAAACAGGATGAAAAACTTGTGGGTCAAAATGAAGACAGGGAGAGTGTTGCCATTTACCACCATGGTCAAAATAGACTCAACTTGTGCCACCTCTCCAGCTCCTCCACCACCAAAACCTTGCCATGTATCTCCAATACAATAGACTAAAATATGTACATTGAAGAGATCTTAGTGCAGAGTTATAGACTAAAGCTACTAGCAAAACTGTGAGGAGACAGGGAAACAACAGAGTGATTTAACATTGGTTTCGATTTTTTTTCTGTGAAAAGTCCATCATGATAATAATTCATGCTCTGACAATGCCAATCCATGAGGGTAAGTATTTAGGACACCAGGCTAATGGCACTGTACAGCAGCCTCAGGGGGTGGAGATGAGAGATCACAAGGTTGAAAATTAATGGCAGAATATCGAGGGCCCTCAACACTGCCAAGTATAAAGCACCTTAAGTGTGGTGCAACAGGTGCAGGACTCTTTCCTTTTACACCATAAGATTATACTGTGTTGCTCTTCCTTGCTGATCCAGACAGGTACCTGTTCAGTAGTTTAATGGTTTTTATTTAGAACTTCAATAATTATATTGATTTATCATTTAATTACTTTAATATTGAAGTAGAAGTTACTAATGAGTTGTTTGAAAACTCAGTTATAAAATTACTTTTTCATCTGTTTTACCTTCACCTTCAATATATTGTTGGTGCTTACTTACTAGACTCACTTTTTTGTTGTCTTTTTGTTTGTTTGTGTTTGTGTTTGTGTTTGTTTGTTTAATCCCAGATTAAAATACTTGTTTTAGTTTTTTTTTGTTTTTTGTTTTTTTGTTTTTTTTGTTTTTTTTTGTATTGCAGTTGGATGGATTTACAACTGAAGTTGAAAGAAAGAGGCAAAGTCAAGAAAATGGAGAAACAATTTTGCCTTCAGGATAAAGGCAGCTCCTCTCTCCAGACACAGAACTTTTAGGAACTTTTAATGAGACTGCAATAGTGTGTATGTATTTGGTCTTGATTTATTTTGGCAGTAGTATTGATGACAGTTTTTTTCAGCATGCTGTGAGGAAGGAAGATGAAAGGCTTGTACTACCTTTCATACAAGTAACGGTTGCCTACTTTCTTTTCAAAACAGTTTGGTCTAGAGTCTTTGAAAGAATAAAGTTAGCAAAACACTCTAAAGCATGAGTTAATCTAAACAAGAAAATGTTTAATGTCACATTTACAGGGCGATGCTTACTGAGCTTTAGACCATTTTGTGCATCAATTCTAGTGCTTTTCATTTTATGTTGCTTCATTTCATTGAAATAATAAGGAGTGATCAAGGGCTGGCAAATGGATCAGTGTTTTTTTGAATCCTTTTTCCTTCTCTTCTGATACTAATATTAGAGAGATGAATGCCTTTCAAACTTCAGACCTCTTGGAGGATGGGTGAGGGAGAGAGTTAAAAAGGTTCCAAGGCTTCATATGGATTTTGACATACTTTGCCAAGCTTTGATGCCACGACATGCTATTTTGGCTCTTACTACCTGGACTAACATCAGTCTGTATCATTCCTAATGGCACACCTTCACTTCCTACCCCAAACCGGAAACCAGATACTCTGTTCACTGCTGTTATGTCTCACTGCATCTTCCTTCAGGGACTAGAAGCTTATATTCCCAGATACCAGTTCCTCTGACTGGAAACTGCCTGCAACAATTAACTGTTACTTGACTGAAATTAAGTCTCCAAGCTGGCTGGTAGGATTTGTTTTTATGAAATGTCTGAACGTGTTTTGAATGCTATTGTATTATGGATATAGAATGGATATATTACCTAGTGAATCTATGGCTGCACAATTTTACTTCTATGTTTCAGATTAATGTTCAGGAAGACTGACAGCTGAGGACAAAATGACACTCCAGAGGGCAGACACTAAATAAGTTGAGGCTGCCTTGCGCAGTATCTATTTGTATGATAATAGATTCCTGGAGCAAAATTGCTCCTGAACTTCACTGTGTAGAAAACTAAGGGTTAAACAGCTAAGCAATAGGTAGAAAATGACAACCTGAAAGTCAGTTAAAGGTGAGTTTAGGACTGAAGTGCACCTGAAAAAATAGTATGTGAATGTGGAGCATGTCAAGATAACGAGGTATGTCAGTAGACTGAGTAGCTACCTGGAATCTGTGTTGAGGTCAGAAGGCCAAATTGCAGCTCATTGAGGAGAGACAGATTGATTGTCACATCCTAATTTGTGAGCAGCAAGAAGTGTGGTCAGTGTTTGTGATCATGTTCCTGGAAGAACTATTATTCTGAGGAAGAGGCTGAAGACAAGCAGGGAAAGAAGGTTAAATAGTTGGGTGTCAATGGTAGAAGAACTTGTGGCTTTTGGGGTCAGTCTAGAGCTTTTATCATTTTAGGATATTGTGTGTACTGCAGCTTGAGCCGTGTAATATTTGTGTACATGTTGAGAGGTTAGGACTGGCGATTTTTTTTTTCCTCATCTGTCTTGCCCATGCTTACAGTGATAAAACTGAATTCAAGAGAAAACAAAGTATTACTCTCTGAGTTGGTATTATGTATTAGACATTTCCAGATAAAGAAGAGAATGCTTAAAACTTCCATTTTTATGACTGGAACTGGAGGTGGATCAAATCAATGCAGACAGTTTCATTTAAAAGATCAACCATAAAATCTTCAACTTTGACAATACTCAGGTTAAGTACAGCCTGTAATGTTACATAAGTTATGTATAACTATAAAATTATCTATTAAAATAAAGGATAAGCAAAGGATGACTAAAATATCAAGCTGTCTAGTACCAACAAATACTTCCCAGATTGTTCCTATTTATGATAGTGTTGCCACAGGAGGAAGACCATGGAATTTCCTCAAAGTCTGACACCAAACCTCATCAGCTTGTTTTACATCTCAGTCAGAAAGAGACAGGAAGGGAGCAGTACATGATGTGGTGTTATAGGAAAGGCTGTGAGAAAGCCATCCCAAGGAGATGTTCCTGAGCAAACTGGAGACTGAGCAGCAGGTAGCACCTATTATACAAACCTCCCTCCTGTCCTTTCTCCTACCACCCTCAGTGAAGCAGGGGTCTGAAGAAAACACTTGCCTGATGAGACACATCTTGTATGTCTTTAAATACCAGACAATGATTAAAGCTAAAAGGTTGTAATATTTTTACCTTTATTAGCTGTTTGTTTCCTATGGTGCTCCAATTATTTTATTTTCTAAATAATCATGTGTAATATAAACTTTCATTTCCTTTTCAGCTAGAAGAAATTTCTTAGCTATCTGTAAAGCAAATTATACAGGGTGTTTCATAAAGATGGACCCAATTTCAAAACAGTGAATTTCATGATGGTAGCATGTTACAATTACACAAAAAATTGTGTCTAGCAGTGATCTAGACTCTAGTAGTAATAATTTTAAACTCTATGCCCCACCCTTTTAAGTGGCAAGAGTTTCACTCCTGGGCAGCTCATCGTTGCAGAGATATAGTGATTTCAAATTGGGTCCATCTTTTTGAAACACCCTGTTTTCTGCTAACTGTCTTCTACATCTACTTTACCAAGCTCATACTGTAAAATAAAATGTTCTGCATTTTTTTAGATTAATATCCCTGAAAACATTAATGCTCTTAAGAATATACATATCTTTTTCAACTCATATATATCTATTTTCATATATCTTCATGAAAAAAGATATCTCAAATTTCGTCAGTTATTGTACATTAGTCATCATAGCTTTTAGAAAAATTCTATAATTTACTAAGAACAAGCATATAGAACTGTAATTCCACAAAAGAAACATCAATACACCACTTTATAGAATCCATTTCTTTTCTAGTTGTGGACTTCTTTAATAACATTCAACAGCACCTTTTCAGAAAACATTACTGTACTTTTTTAAAGGCTTATTGTGGGAGAAAAAAAAAACCTACTGTCAAGAATTTCTTGGCATGAATTGTTGTTCTGTAGCACAGCAACATCTCATTTGTATAGCATTACTCACATAACCAGTCTGTAGGATGCCTTATAAAATCAGATAAAATAGAGAATCAAAAAAGTACTTCAAAAAGAGTGACAAAAACAGTAAGAATGAAGCAGGAAATCTAAGCTTGAATTATTTCAAAATCCCTTAAAATAAAATTTAAAAAAAAAAAAAAAGTTTTCCTTCAGGTAAACAGAAGTACCAGTTTTGATTAATTCCACTCTATTACTGTGATTGGGATGGATTACAAAATGATTACAAATTTGGTATATATTCTGAACATTTACTTTGTCAGACTTACTGAAATTTCAAAAACATACTGTTTCACAGACAAGTATTAGGAAAGTATTACATTAAGTTATAGATACATTTCATGATTTTAATTTTCATATGGCTCTCTTCTGAGGGCAATATTACATTATGCAAACACAAGACAAAGCAGGAAAAAAAAAAAAAAAAAAGAAAACACCAGAAAATATGTAAAATGAACTCTTAGAAATATGATTTGTAAGAAGTTCTTTATATTTTATAAGTGCATATTTATGTGAAATACAGGTGGGACAAACAAATAAAAAGGGACTATCAAAGCTAGTCACCACATAGATGACTTTTTCAGAGGGCATTTCCTGCTTCACCATTATCATCATTATTATTGTCATTAGTTTTTGAAGCAGTGATCAGGATGCTTAAGTAGTTGTGAACATGCAAAGGAAGTGTTTATATGGGAGTCTGTTAATAGGATTAATTTGAACTTCATAAAGATAAGATATTGAGTGCGTTTTTGCAATGATGCAAAGTAGTATGCAGAAACTTACATCTTAGCTGAGTGGAGATTTTTTATAAGAAGCACAGAGAATTCACCTTGGTCTTTGAATTACTCTGTCCTGCCAGTGCTGTACAGGAGTAGAAAGCAGTAAAAGAAGGTATATTCCATGAGGTCACTTTTCTGCAGCTTTGCCTCCCCTTATTCTCCAAGTGCCCTTTTTCTCCTATTCCATGTATTTTTGGAACCTGACCGCTGTATGATAGCTATTTGTCACTCAAAACAGCTTTAAGCATTATGAAGCTTATGTTGTGTTCTGTGTTTGACATGTACCAATAAATATTTCTAGAAAACTGAAAGGATTCCTTTGAAATGTTATGAGACACTACCAATCCCTCTGCAGATCCTAACCTCGCACTTCTTTTTCTATGTTATGTCTATGTGAGCTTGTTTAACCACACGTCATGTTCACTTCACAAACATGTCAATTCCATATTGTGCCAATATTTGCTTTTTGTCTACATTCTGCTAGACCAGGTCACTCCAGCTTGCCCTAGGAAAGCACTGTGAATTTTTCTATCAATGCAAAAACCTAGCATGTTTATTGGTGTTTGTGTGTGAAATTCTGGAAATTACTATTCCATGATTTTTCACTTGCAAAACACTGAATGCAGACAACTTCAGTCTTGAACTTCTGCTACAGTTGGTATAGTAATCTCACTACTCTTTCTTCAGTGCAGACATAGATGGAATGCTTGTTCAACCTTCTACAGAAAAACATTCCGCAAATGCAGATAAACTTAATACAATGTATCTCCACCTTCAGCATAGCACTGTGATAAAATGGATGGAAACATTAACTTTTCAGCCCTGTACTGTAAAAGTATTCAAAATTTCTGGAACCAAGTTTAGCTCTGTTAAAACCTGCAAGCCTAATGCCTTTTTTTTTTTTTTTTTACTTGCGGAAAGCTAAATATCTAGGCTACAATCCCTGGTCTCGTACCTGTAGCAATAGCTAATGATTTTCTGTTAGATGACAGAGCTTGGGTTGCCTGGACTATGTATTATGCTCCTCTGCCTAAATCCCCTAAATCCTACTTTTACCTTCTTTTTTTCTTTTTTTTCCCCCTCTTTCCCCCTCCTAATAGTACAAAACTTGTGATTCTTAGCACAATTCATATACTGTTTAATGAATAGTCAGGTCAATCTCCACCATTTACTTTGCGTTACTGGTTTGTCAACACAAATGGGTTGAAAATAGATTTTAATGAAAACTTCTCTAAAACAAATTTCTAACTACCATAAAAATAAATGCTTACATAGGATATTACTTGTAGAGCATGAGTATATTTTGAGTCTTGAGGAAGACATTGTATTTGAGGAGTCAGCAATCTTGAGCAAGACCTGACTACCATTTTGAGCCTTGTCCTAGGACTTGAGATACCTTTATGCTAGCATGAGTGAACATATATAAGCCCGGGTACATAAGGAAAAAAAGGGAACTTGCTGGAAGGCTCAAGATCTGTACCATTTCCATGCACAGATCCTAAATACATCTAGGACATATCTGATCTGATGGTCATTAAGAAAAAGACCTGTCAATGATGAGATATAGTTGTTTCTTGCACTAAATATAAAGAACCACACTACTATGTGTGGGTGTGAAGCTCTCCACAGGTGGGATCTGCAGTGTACTGTGGCTATTCTTCTGAGGTCATCTGATGCTGCATGAGAGTGGAATTCCCAGCATCTGAAAGAATATGAGATGTACTTGCTATCTATATTTCTTTTCCTATTTTCTATCACATTATTACTACTGCTATTTGAGGCAGTTTTGTTAGACCATTTGCTGCTGTGCATTTCTTGTTGAGATCCAGAAAGACCCCTCCATCTCTCCTGTTGCAGAACAATATTTTAAACCTTATGGACTAAAGAAACACAATTTGATAGTAAAATACCTAGTTTTGTGAAATTCTGTTAAATTAAAATTAAAAATTTATCTCAGGATTTATGTTCAAAATTAAATTATCAAAAAACCCTGAATCAATTGATTTTTTAAATTTAATTTCACTGTGGAATTGACTTCAGGCTTTACTGCTATTTGTCACCATTCAGGAAATCCATCCCTGGCTCCAGGAGAACACTCAGTCCCTGCTGACAGCCTGGAAGAGGGAGAGAAAATAGATACCAGAACTGCAGCTATTAAGACCAACAGGCAAATACTTCATTCCAATTCAATTTTCTCTTCACTAATTACTTTTAGAGAATTTTTTTATCTTTGTGAGAATATGAATGAGGGTTTGCTTGTTTCTTTTCTTGGGGACTCTCCTGTTCTGTTGATCTTCACCTTTTCCCACATTTCAGACAGTGGAGCTTGCAGCAATAGCAAGATCTAATCCCAAGTAAAACTGCTTCTGCCTGTGGCCTTGGTTAAACTGCTGGCAATGATACTTGCCTGGGTATGGGGCAGCTGGCTTTTTTACACAGCTTTTAAATTTAATTTTAAATTTAATTATCATTTTAAATCATTCGATCTGATTAATAGCTCTAGGATTTGTGTCCAGTTTGGGGCCCCCCAGTTTAAGAAGGACAATGAACTACTGGAGGGAGTCCAGTGGCAGACTGTGAAGATGATTAGAGGTCTGGAGCATCCTTCTTATGAGGAAAGACTGAGAGAGCTGGGTCTGTTCAGCCTGGAGAAGAGAAGGCTGAGAGGGGATCTCATCAATGAATCAATATCTCAAAGGTGGATGTGAAGAGGATGGGACTAGACTCTCTTCATTGGTGTCCAGCAATAGGATGAGTGGCAACGGGCACAGACTGACACACAGGACGTTCCATCTGAATATGAGGAGAAACTTCTTTACTTTGAGGATGACGGACCACTAGAACAGGCTTCCTAGAGAGGCTGTGGAACCTCTTTCTCTGGAGACATTCAAGACCAGCCTGGATGCATTCCTGTGCAGTCTACTCCAGGTGAACCTGCTTTAGCAGATGGATTGGACTAGAGGATCTCCAGAGGTTTCTTCCAACCCAAATAATTCTGTGACTCTGCAATTTCTATATTGGATCAATATTTAGAGGTAGTAGAAGCACAAATTGACAGACTTGCAGAAAAAGAAGTGCATCAGCAAATATTCAGAATATTTGAATTTATGAATTTTTGCTTAAATATTTAAGTGCAGATCTAACAATCACAAAGGACTTCCAAACTGTTTTTTCAACTGAATCTGATTAGTTCATATCAAATCACAATTTTTCATATTTCTCTTTTTGTTGCTGATATAGCAGAAAGAGCTCTTCATGCTTCTCTTTTTACCTTCAACTCCACTTGAGCTTTGTTTTTCCTCTTTCCATCTCTGCATACTCAGACAATGTTTCAGTACTGCTGGATATCCCATCCTTTCTTACACTTGTTATACCCTTCAGATTTTGCATTTGAGCTCAATCAGGTGTTCACTATTCAGCAATCCTGGAGTCCTGCTGCAGCAGTTTGACCTTTTGCCCAGTGATATGGTCCATTTTTGTGCCTGAAGGAGGTTGTCCAGTATCTCTCCTCGACCTCTTTACTCTTCAAGGCAACATCTCATAGGAAATGCTAACCAGACTAATGAACAAAATGAAACCTGCATTCTGCAAGTTCAAGTTTGTAATTTTGTTTTTTGTTTAGCTGACTTATCTTACTAGTTAAAACATCATCATCTTTCGGTTGCTACCGTCAAGTCTGTCATCAGTCTTAATATCCCCAATTATTTTCTTTCTTATTCAAGGGTGGCAAAGTTCTCATTTAATCAACTTGTTAATCATTAATGTCAAACAAATTTCTTTGACATTCTTGAGAAATCTCCAGAATTGTTTATATTCCTTTCCAAGAAATGGTGATCGAAGTCTCCCATGAGAACCAGGACTTGTGGCCAGCTTTGCTCCATCAATCCAGCCTCCTTTACTCCCCCTGCTTTGTTACTTCCTCAGGTTACACTCAGTCTTTTTGGTGTGGCAACTAGTCCTGCTGTGTGTGCTTGTGTGTGTGTGTTGGGAGGGTACAGTTAGTACATAGCAATTTTTATCTGCTGCTCTTTTTTTCCATGCTTATCTTCTGCTCCAGCATGGGCTCTCTGCAAGCTGCAGGAATATCCATCTGCTCAGGCATGGGGTCCTCTGTGGGCTGCAGTGCGGATATCTGTTCCATTGAGGAGCACCTCCTCCTTCCCTTCTGACTTTGTGCTTCCTGTGCTGTTTTCTTCCCTCCTTCTCTGACTGTCTGAGGTTTTTTGCCCTTTCTTGAACATGTTTTCCCCAAGTCACCACCACCTTGGCTGAGGGGCTCAGCTGTGCCCTGCAAAAGGTTGGTTGGGCTGGCTGACACCCGCTGTGTCTGGCACTGGGTAGCCCCAGCCTCTCCTCACAGACACCACCACTGCAGCCACCCCACTACCAACACCTGGGCACCTACATACAGTACAGCAACAAAGATTCATAGTCTGAGTAAAATTCAAAATAGTGGCTACCAGTATCTCTTGGAGCTCATGTAAAAGGTAATATATAGACTACTGGGCCCAACACTGATAAATGGGTATGTGCATTGAAAAAGGAAAAAGAAAAATATGCTGCTGGTCCTTCAGTCTCATAAATCAGGTTGTATTTTGAGAAATGCTATCTCTAGTCATGCAGACAGACTTAAAATAATTTTTAAAAATCAACAATGGAAATTGATAAAAATTATATACCTGGGGCTTTACTAACCACTTTAGTTTCACAGTTTTCTAACCCAAATTGAGAATAGTTGTGTAAATATGCATAAAAGAAAATTATTATTATGTGAGCAATTAATACAGTCCAGAGGAATTTTTTTTAATATTCTCTACTAGACTGTACATTAAAGAAATAAAATTCAGAACTCGCCAACTTTGAAATTCATCTTATGAACATCTATGCCCTCTTCTCAGCATTGTGGATGGTTTTATGCTTGCTTGAAAAGAAAGAAAGCTTGAAGAAAAATGTACAAACAGATTTCCTGATTAGCTGTGGAAACATACAGTGAAGGAAAACATTGTGCTGGCCCCAAGGTGAAGAATACAAATATGACAAAATCACTATTCCCAAAACTCCAAATATATTCTTTAGTCTTTCAGCACCACTTCTCTCTGACTCTTTCATGGCTTATGTGTTCAACATCTTGTGTGGGACATAGTGAAGATAGAATTCCTAAGCTAATGGGTTTTAAGAGTAAGAGGGTAAGTAAAACAGAAATAATTAATAAAATATCTGCAAGAATTGTTTTGTTTTATTTAGTTATATTTTGGTCTTGTTACATACAGAAGGCCACTGATATTCTCTTGAAAACTGAGCAGTTGTAAATTTCACAAGCAAATGGAGAGGGAGAAAAAAATATAGAACATAAAGGTGACTGTTCTTTTTTAAAAGCTTTGAAAAAAAAACCTGTGAGATATACATGTTTTCATTTGAAAGGGACTTGCCTTGTGTTTGAACCCTGCTGGGGACAACAGTCTCAGGGTGAAAATGAAATGAGCTTAGCATGTCATTATGATGTGCACAAATTAACAAAAACCTGTAGGAATTTAGAATTTATCATCCAAATCACATTCATGTTTGTTTTTTTTTTTTTCTGATTTGTTATCTATAATCATTACTTCTGAAGTGTTACCCTAGTATCTATTTTCCATCTCAATTCAGTGTGGTTTTGTTAAAGTAAAAAACCTGGTAAGTACATATCTGAAGGAAATAAAATGAATGCTAGGAAAAAAAAAAAAAAAAAACAAACCAACAACCCCAACTTATATTCAGGCCTGAGGATATAAATTATTTTAATGGAATAAGAAATTGAAGACCTTGGGTTTGAAATTAATCTCCAAATCACACTTTCTCCTTTACTTTAAGATCATCGAGGATTTCAAGAAAAAAAATAGTCACAGAATCGGGATGAATCTATTTAAATAATTCATTTCCTTTTGTTCTTCCAGGTCTTTGATGCTTCTCTGCAAAATTGATTTTGCTAAAAAGGCTCTTCACAGGGAGAAAATAGAAAAAAAAAAAAAATTGACACTGATAGAGTAATGTCTGCTGTGTAAAGAAAATTCTGAGATGTATATTTTGTCAGCTTCAGAACTTTATTAATTTTGCTTTATATTAGTTGTCATCAAGATTTTTTCTTCTGTTCACAGCCTAAGTCTTAATGGCTATGTGTTTTATATTATTTTGTCCAGGAAAACACTTCAAGCATGGTATTATCTTCACTACACCTGCATGACATCTGACATTGAGTGTTCTACTGGATAGTATCTATCCTACTACTCGTACAGTATATTCAACAGTGTGTCTTTAATACTTACCATGTGCATGTCCACCACAATTATTCTATTACTCCACTACACAGATGTACATTAGCTAGGGACCAACCTGAGATATCCCCTCAGTAGCCAAATACAAAGTTTGGAGCCCCCTACTTCAATTCTTCTGACATCTCACTTCTCCAATTATTCTGATGTCTTTGTCCTGACCATAGGATTTCAAGTTGTCTTCTTGGCCTTTTTGTCCTTGGTTCCAGGGCTCCTTCAGCCTAACCATCTGATAACAAGTATCTCACAGAAATACCACCTCATTTTCACAGAGGGCACATGATACTCACAAGCACACTGCTTTCAAAAGGAAGGGATTGCATGGCCCCAATCTGCCTTCTGAGCAACAGGATCAGAATTGACATCAAGCCAGCCTGAGCATCATTGTAAACAAGTATTCAGTCTGTGAAACAAGGTTTATGAAAAAGGCATAAGATTGATGCCTACACAGGTAGGATTAAACCAAGGACAATTAGATGCTTCAGAAAGGAAGATAAAAGGAATAAAGTGAGCATCATGTAGGCAGGAACAAAAGAAAAGTCTCAAAGGGTGATGCATAAACAAACTTCAATTATCTGGTGTTTCCTATGAGCTAAGACCTAGTACCTGTGCTGTTACACGTTACATGAACTTAGTTTTACATCTTTGGATATCTAAGTTAACAGAAAATATGTCAGACCTGCACTGCAGTGATAGTTATGCCTCGTTAATACTAGTTATGTTAAAGAAGATGCTTAGCATCTATTTTGCACCAGGAGGTGCTCCTTCATTATGATTCAAGTAGAAAGCCACTTAGACTCATAAGGTATCATCTAAAATGCTGTTTGTTAGAGCTAATGCTCTGCAGTAGTACAGATAGCCTCATGTCCCTTTAGATGATGGAAGCCCTGAGTGGTGGAGCATCAAATGGGACTCCTTGTGCACCACACCATGCTGACCCTGTCCATAAAAGAGATTCTTCCCTTTCAATCGTTGAAGTTATGACAGGATTATTTTACAAGGAAACAAATCTTTTATTATCTCTACAGTTGTCGAGGGTTAAGATTGCGGATTGACAATAAAACCCTGGTAGATGTATTGTTAACCTCCTCTCCCCCCAACTTCCCTCTTTGGCCCCTCCCTCTCCCCCCTTCCCACTAAGGACAGGTGATCGGGAGGGAAAGAAGGACAGAGAGAAGAGAGTTGGAAAAATTAAAGGTGTTTTACTAATGTTACTAATAAGATTAGAGAAAATAATACAAAATATACAAAACCAATCTTGAAAGTCTCAGCAACTGCAGAGCCAGCACCCAAAGTCCTGGATTAGACTCTGTAGCCAACCGGAGCTGGATTCAGTCTGTCACTGGCCTCAGTTCGCAGGGACAACTAGCAAGGTCCTCTCCTAATGTTGGCCATAAGCAGAAGGGAAGGAAAAAAAAGGGACGAGATCCTCGTGATCTCCCACTTTCATATGAATTATTCACATGAATGGAATGTTATACACCGTTAGTCAGTCTCTTGGTCACTGGTTTCTTGTTGCCCCTCTCGCGAGATGTCCATCCGTGCTTATCAATAAGTTTGCATTCCATTACTAGGTTTACCAAAACATGTATCTGGTTCTCCAGGAAAACGCAGCTGACATGAAGGCTTTAGCTGACAGGCAAATTCACTAAAAGAGAAACTTGTTTTTTTAACAAAACCAGGACAACAGTCAAAACAGAAAGTATGTTCTCATCAGAACTTCTTGGTGCACTGCTATATAAAGGGAAGACAGGTGACATAATCACTGGTACCAAGCCAGAGCTGCCTGCAGGTTTCTCTGTTACTGACAGCTGGCTGAGGTAATCATGCAAGCAAAGGGATTTGTGAAGTAGAGAACACACTTGAAAGCCCCACTGTACATGCAGCACAGAACCTCACATTCCTGGGTCTGCTCAGGTTAACTGTGTTGTGTATCACTAACTCCTCAACATACAGCAGTCTTCAGGTCAGGATCACTACCTTGAAGGTAGATCTCCATTTGTTGATGTTCTTAATGAAGTTAAATGATGAATGCAGAAGAGAGGGAAATTTCTGTTGGTATCATGGGTGAGTGATTTAGGGTTCTGCTTGCCACAGAACAATGTTTAGATCACTCCAAGATAAGTGCAACATAAGAGAGTGTGATGCCAAGGTTCACTCTGTTATTTACTTCGTGGAGGAAATACACCAAGCCCAGTTCTGTTTACCTTCCCTCCAGGGTCCTGATTCCAAGTCACTCCAAAGTCTGGATCCTAGAACTCTTAAATAATTTAATGGAGTAGTATAGCAAGAGGTCTGGCTTGAGCTGGGTGCCTGATCTTTACAGACCATCCATACCACGATTCAGTCCAACAGCAATATTCAAGTCTGTGATCTTTTTGTTTCCCATTGGATTTTTTTCACTGATCTCAGATGAGCTTTTGTTTTGTTTTACTATAGCACTTGAAGGTGCTGTTTTGTCTGCATGAATCCTTTTCTTCTCAGCAAAGTGCAGAACAGGTCCTAGCTCGCAGAAATCCATAATGTCTTCACGTTAGCCTTGAAGTGTTCATTTTCTCTCCAGTCAATTCATTCTTCCCAGCAAAGTGCAAACCAAACCTTATGTCCCAGATGTTCACTGTAGTCTGTAGCCACTTTTGGTAAACATGAACAGAACTTTACAGCACACAGCTTACTAAGTAACATGAAGCGCACAATATATTAAAAATCACACAACCTTATAATTCTAGGTGATTCATTCTATTTAGCATGCATTTACTTAAACTAAATGACTGATATGAAACTTAAATTTGGCTCATCCAGTGATCTGTGAGTAGCAAAATATCATCACCATAGAGCCATGCTTGTTGAGCAGAGACACCTCAAAGTAGGCTCACCCAGGCTCTGATATTTATAGAATAAAGTGGTTGACTTGTAGTCAGATTGCATATAGTGGGAAAGTTCAGCACAAGACTCCTGGCACCCACAACTTGTAGGTGTTGAGTATGTTGCTCTGCTTCCTCATGGGCTTCCTAAAAGCGATTCTTGGCTCAGCTGCAGCTCAAGCCTTTGCCTCCTTTAGAGACTGTACCAAATGCCTGCTGGCTTGACCAGGGAGGGATGGGGACGGGAGGGTCGAGAGCATCTGCCACAGTTGGTTCTTCGTTGTCTTCTGTCCTGGTTTTGACCTGGTGTGTGTGGGAACACAGGCAGGTTGCAAACACAACCAGAGGCCATGAATGCAATTGCAAAGAGCAAATTTATTTTAGTTACCTCGCTACCAGGGGATCTCCGAAGCACCACATAAGGTCCCAGGCAGAGGTGACACAAGCAGAGATGCAGGTGCTGCAGAATTCAGCCCTGATTGAAAATCACTGAGCCTGCTGTACTTGCCTATATTTCAAGGCTTCAAGCAGGCGTAGCCTTCTGCTGTGCTCTGCTTTCTCAAAACAAAATAAGAATCTCAGGCATGATTATAAGGTGCCTTAGAGTTTCTCACAGGCTTATGTTTCCTAAAAGAGGTTCTACTTGCTGAGCACAGGTCCGTAAAACAATTACTGTGATGTATGTGCTTTTTCCTACATCCTAGCTGCAGTAACTTGAGCATTTTTACAGTTAGCCTCCTCACCATTCTTGTGGTATTTCCATAGACTTGGACACAATTGTTTTTTTCCTAGTAGCTGGTATAGTACTGTGTTTTGGATTTAGTATGAGAAGAATATTGATAACACACTGATGTTTTAATTGTTGCTAAGCAGCCAAGGACTTTTTGGCTCCTTATACTGCCCTGGCAGCAAGTAGGCTGGGAGTGTGCAAAAAGTTGGGAGGAGAGACAGCTGTGACATCTGATCCTAACTGTCCAAAGGGATATTCCACACCATATGACACCGTGCACAGTATATAGTGCTGGGGGAAGAAAAGAAAAGGAGGGATGTTTGGAATAATGGTGTTTCTCTTCCCAGGTAAACATTACATGTTATGGAGCCCAGCTTTCATGGAGATGATTAAACATCTGCCTGCTGATTGGAAGTAGTGAATGAATTCCTTCAATTCTAAAATGATTATTCCCAAAGTAAGGTTTCCCACCCCCAGAAAAAGAAACATAGTTCATATCCAAAAAATGTCTTATCATTTCTCTTCATTTGCGTTTACAGATGATTTAACAGCAGTTTTTATAGCATACAATATATCCGCATCACAGAGCAGATATCAGATTTTCAGCCATACTTCCTAAATTCTGTGGATAGATGTCTACCACAGACTTCTAGTCAATAAACACAGGTTGAAATGATTTCTGTTTTCATTTGAGAGTTGTAATTTATAGAATATTATTTTATTTTAAAAAGGCCCATTGTGTAGTCTTATGATCTCTGATAGCTTTATGATCTTGGAGCTATTTTTACTTATTTCTACAGAATAATCTCTATATGAGAACCTATAGATGAAGTAGACAGGATATGCTGAATTTTGAGACAACTTAGATTATTTTCAATCTAAAATCAATACAGGGCTCCTGAGATAATATTCTGAAACTTCACAGGCTAGAAAAGGTTTGCTGCAGTGGTTTGAGGCAATTACAATTTTTAGAAGGATAAGCAGCAAAACATCAAATTATATGACTTGTATTACGTTTCGACATATTAAAAAAAGTGTTCTTTTGCTTTAACTCACCTCCTCTGCTTTCTCACTCTCTGGTTGTGGAGTTTTAATTCCCAAACAGCATTACCTACTTTTCCCTGCTCTCATTACAACAAAGGCAAGCACCTCTGATCATTGCAAAGAGGATTCTGACTTCACAACAGAAATGTGGGTTTTTTTGAGATGGGAAAAATATCAAAAAGGTAATATCCATAACTTTAGCCAATCTTACAGACAAATACCTCCAACCAGGATGTTTCAATGCAAACATCAATATCTGTTGGAGAGAGAAACCACAATATCTGAGACATTTATCAGATATTAAAAAAATAAAAAAGTCTTGTGTACCTGTACCTCTGACTTCCTTCTCTCTCTGGAAAACTCATAAAAATATACCTTGAACAAATATAAGTCCAATCTGTAGTCAAGTATATATGCAAACAAGTATAGAAAGACTTTTTTTTGTTTTAATATACAAAATAATTTGCATAGTTTAGAGGCCCCTGCTAATGTGAGATCAGGCTACAAGAGCACAAATCTTGTTTTGCAGTGCAGTAGAGGAATATTGCGGTTTTGGGACCTGTAGCCAGTAATGGCAAAATATTCCTCAGAGAGTTTTCTCCAGTCAGATGGAAGACTGTAAGCATTAAAATGAATACTTGAATTGAATTGAGGGCAGGCCCATTGACTCGATGTGCCTGTTGTTTGAGGTAAGTCATGGCATTTTAAGTGAATTGAAGTCATTTACACGATTTCACATGGCAAGCCACAGACAGAAAAGGGCATGTATCTGATCTGTCATTGTAATTATTTTGAGAAAAGTGATTCATTCACAGAGACAGTGTTAATGAGTGAATGATAGAGAGTAATGACTAATTCTTCATGATCATGGCTGAGGACCAATCAGCAAAGTTGCCCAGAAGACAGTGATTATCAAATGGATACAAACAGTAGTTAATCAGAAGTTGCATGTATTAACCCCATATACACCCCCCCACCTAAATGCACAGACATTTAGGTTGCATAGGTGAATTTATAAAATTATAACCTTATGTATAACCTGAAGCTTTGATATCACCCTGACAGATGTAAAAAGAACCCAAATATTAATGGCACAAAATCAGGATAATAGCTTGTTAAGCTATTTGTTACCATGAGAGGATTCCAAATACCTGTGTCCAAAGGATATTACTGTATTGGGGGTAGATGTCCAGATGCTGGCAGTGGGAAGCTACAAGTGGCTTCTGTGAGGAGAGGCTGGGACTGCCCCATTTCAGGGACAGTCTGTTCCAACTGACTCCAATGGACCCATGCAAGGGCACAGCTGATCCCCTCAGCCAAGGTGGGGGTGCCTCTGGAAATATATTAAATAAAGGGCAAAAATTTATGGACAGACAGAGAAGGAAAAAACAAAGCAAACAACCCCATAACAACAACAACAACAAACAAAAAAGGAAAGACACAGGGGAGGGAACACTGAGGTTAGAGGAGGTGTTCCATAACAGAAAGGATACACCCTGCAGTCCGCAGATGAACACTGTGGAGCAGATATCCACACTGCAGTCCATGTAGGACCGCAAGCCACAGCAGGTGGCTGTTCCTGAAGGAAATGTGGCCTGTAGATTGCCCATGCTGGAACAGGGCAAAAGATGGAGAAGCGAGGAACAATAGAGAGAAATCATTCTGTACTGACCATAATCCACACTTCCCACTGTCCTTATGCCATTCAAGGCAGGGGTAGAGAAGTCTGAAGCGAAGGAGTGAATTTGAGTCTGCAAAAGGGAGAAGGAAATACATTGTTTAAATATTTGTCTTTTTGTTTCCCAAGGGCTTTGTCATTCCATTCTCAGTGAGAGAAGAGGTAATGCAGTAAGCAGATGGGTGGGCGCTTGGCTGTTAGCCAAGGCTTGTGTATAAAAATTACTGATTCCAAAGTATAAAAAAGGCAACAAATACTTAACATAAATCTGTAGATAAGGACATTCTGGGAGGTAGAATGAAAACTTGATAAGAACAGAAACAAAGGGAAACTTTTGCAAGTGGTACACATGGAAGAATCCATCCAAATTAGCCTCTTGTATTGTAAAAGTGATGTCAAAAAACCTGATCAGCCCTGTGCTTGCATAAGACCTTTGACAGATTCAAACCTAAACGAGATAGTATAAGAAACCTGGTTATCTGAATGTATTTTTTTTCTTATATGTGTGTGTGCAGATGGATGGATGGATGATCCTCACTGTGCTTTCACTTGCACTCTTTATACACACTATTGCTTATTTTTATCTTAAAAAGGATTTGCTTTTAGTGTAATTTTCAAAGTAGCAGGTCCTGAAACAAGTGCTTTGACAACTGCTTTAGTATTCTTTTTTCAAAAACAAGAAGTTCTTAAGGCGTGCCTTCTGTACCACCACCATAAGGGTATAATAGACAGTGTTACAGTTAAATTTTCGAGAGTATGCACATGAATATGAACTAACACTCCTCTGTAATCTGTAGCAAATACCAGAAACTTCTTTACTTGCAACAGGACAGGAAATTGTGACAAAATTTCATTCTTATGGTACTTGAACTAAAGATCTCTATTTTTATACCATTAGAAGGATTCCTACACATTTTAGTCCAGGTCAAATAACAGCTCCCAAAAGATTTTTAATTACAATGCAGGACCTGGTGTAATGCAATGACCATTTTCAATGAGTTATCTGGTAGTGACCACCATTTTGGAAGCTAGAAGAGTTGAATAGTATGGATACAGGCCATTTTAGACCAGCTGGTCCCTGTATCGTGAAACAGTCCACTGTTGCCCAAGGTCCCAGCTGTCTGTAACAGGACAATAGTCAGGATTTGGCAAGTTCATTAAAGTACATCATTACTGACATCAATTCAGTTTTTCCCTTTGCCTGCTGTAATCTTTGTCTCTCGATCGGCTCAAAACCAAACAGCAAACTGAGCAAGACTTGTTAATAAGCCTCACAAATCTAGAGAAAGAAAAGATACAGGAGTCTTCTGTGACCAGAATTCCTAGTGTCTACTTTTTCTGTTATCCTAGTGGAATGCATGAAAATGTGGAGCCATCACAGCTGATTTCTTCTCCTCCAGATTTCAAGTTTTATCATGAAGAATGAAGACTTCATGCAATTACAGCTAAAGTAAGGTTTATATGGGACTTACATTTGATACATGGAATCACACAACAAAATTGAGATCTTCACTGTACAAACAGTTTTCAAGATGGAAGTCTTGAGAAAAATCTAGATATTTTTGGATTTGAGCTTTTGATCCAAGGTTTGTTGCTTATTAAAAAAATAGCATGTTAGATATTTTTAAGATTGAGCTAGAAAACTTTGAGCCTCAAACTGTTGAGATTTACATATATTGTACAGTTTTTATTCTGCCTATATTTGTTATTATTCCAGTCATGTTGCAGGATCTTCTTATCTTGATAATGATACTTTTCATCTGGGTAACTGTGTTCACTTCAAGTGTGTGTATATTGTTTATCATCTTATTATTTACTAAATGCTTTCAACTTTATTACCATTTTCTGTTCCCAATGAAGACATTTCATGATTCAAGTTAAATTTGGCTTTTCTGCCATTTTTTCTGTTCTCCTTTTAAGTTGTTATCCATACCTGTCAGTTGTTCCCAACCATCTGAAGCTGTCTTTGATCAGTGAAGAAGGAGAGGGAGGAAGTGCTCCAGGTGTCAGAGCAGAGCCTGTAGCCTGTGATGCAGACCATGGTGAGGCTGGCTGTCTCCCTGCAGCCCTTGGAGGACCCTAAACTGGAACAGGTAAATGCCTGATAGACTCTGTGACCCTGTGGGAAGCCCAGGCTGGAGTAGGCTCCTGGTAAGACCTGTGGTCCTGTGGAGAGAGGAGCCCATGCTGAAGTGGGTGTTCTGTCAGGACTTGTGTCCCCGTGGGGGGGCCATGCTGGAGCAGTCTGTTTCTAAAGGACTGAACCCTGTGAAAGGGATCCACATTGCAGCAGTTCATGAAGAACTGTCTCCTGTGGGAAGGACTCCATGCTGTAGCAGGGGAAGAGTGTGAGAAGTCCTCCCCCTGAGGAAGAAGGATTGATAGAAACAATGTGTGATGAAATTAACACAGCTCCCATTGCCCATCCCTCTGCACCACTCAGGAGAAGGAGGTAGAGAATTCAGAAGCAAAGTTAAGCCTGGGAAGAAGGGAGGGGTAGGAGGAAGATATTTTAATATTTGGGTTTTATTTTTTTGTTATCCTATTCTGATTTTGATTCATAATAAAATAAACTAATTTCCCCAGGTCAAGTCTGTTTAGTCATTGACAATAATTGCTGAACGATCCCCCTTTTCTTTTCTCAACCCACAAATATTTTATTTTCTCCCCCCTGTCCAGCTGAGGAAAGGAATGACAGAGCAGCTTGGTGGTTACCTGGTGTTGAGGAAAGGTCAATCCACTACAGTTTCCTTCCAGTATCCAAAATCCTAGCATTATTTTAACTTGAAGAATGCTTAATGATTTTCAGCTGCTCCAATAGTATAGTTTATTTGTCTTTGGCTTGACAGTGAAATTCCCATTATATAGACTTGATCTTTTAGTCCATTTAAAATCTTCATTTCTAATCAACCTGATCATGTTTCTGAGTGTATTATATCTTGACTTGATTGTGGAGTTAAGATGAAGTGAGTTTGTTGTGGAAGTGTCATAACAAACTATGAAAATCATTAACTCTCATAGCCTTTGTTCAAAGAGGCAACTATAAATTATGGAACACAAATACAATGTAAAAAGCACCCTCTTTTTTTTTTTTTTTTACATAAAATATCTGTGTTTACTGAATGGTATGAAGACACTATCATGGCCAGGAGAGCTGTCAACTATGCATAATCTCTTCACTACAGGTCCAGGATGGGTCAACTACTGGAAAAAGAGCCTTCTCCTTTATACTAAGGAAGGCAAATCAGGCACCCCTTGGATCTCTTGCTGTCTTTGCCATTCTTATAGACGTTCATTTTATACCTTTCTTGCTTCGCTTCTGCTACTACTGTATGAGATATTGCCCTTCAGCATATGCTTTATCAATCCCTCCAGTACTGTAACATAAATTCAGAGTCAAGTTAAATCAGAACATCTGTAGTTAATTATTTTAGTACCCTTTTAACACAATATGCTATCATTTTTATTGGAAATTGAAAACTTGGATAAATTTAAAAAAAAAAATCCCTCTGGAAATGAAAAAAGAGAATCTGCATCATTTTCATAATTTTATTATCCATATAATGGATGTGAAGCTTTAGGATAACAGTGGTTTGCATGATGTTACAAAAGAGATTATGTATTGACCCGAAGATACAGAAAAGCAAGAAATCAACCCTTGCTAAGATTAGCACATCAGTATAAATCTGGCTATTTTCTCACAAGACAGCTTACTGTCAGAAAAGGAATGCTGTTTGCTGGGAAGGCACAGAGAGCCTAGCATTTCTGTTGTACAGCCAAGCAGTAAATTCTAGTGGAACAGTCCCTTGACTAGTTATGTACAGATTTTTATTTATTTTTTTAAATGATTGTTGAACTGGCTGCAATTTAAATCCTTACTGGGTTTCACCAGTTCTTTAAATAAATGCATGAATATGACTTTCTTAATTGCAGGGGGGGTGTTAATTATTTATTTTTTTGTTTGTTTGTTTGTTTTGTCAGAGTTACTATGCTTTAACAAGTTCTGCTGCTATTTGCATTCACATACCTGAAAAGATTATGACCATTCTGGTGTGTTTGAAATTCTAAAAGAGATTATAAAAACAGTATACAGCAATGTGTATTGTATGCCACAATATTGAAAGAATAATACTATCTAGAGTTAGAATAATTTTAGCCTAGTATGATTTTGTTGACTGGCAATGCATTATCCCACTATTGAGAGAAAAAAGATCAAATATGCCAAACAGAAGAGATTATGATTTATGCCTAGTATAGATTAGTCTCCAAAAGGTAATAAGTGACCCCTGAGCTAATAGTTCAGAACATACAGTGTATTTAATGTATTAACTCTGTTTTGGTGGTGACAGAATATTTTATACAATTAATTTCTTAAGCACAGGCTAAATTTATGTACTTCAGATCTAATAGCATTGTTCAGGAAAGTAAATGAAGCATATGAATAAGTGTTTTGCCAGGCGAGGATTTGTCAGAAGGCCACAGAAAGAATATAGACTCTTGAGAGTAATTTTATTATTTAAATATATTTTGCTAGTTTTTTTTATATTTAAGTAATCATCACAGAGTAAAAAAAAAGTTCACAGCGAGCATTTGAATTTTGATATGTGACTTCTGAGTTGTATTAATTAGTTGTAGTGACAAAAATCTCAAGGTACTATTTTTATTCCTAGTTTGTTTTTGTGTAAATCTTTTAAACAGAAGGAAAGACTAAAAAGTTAGATTATTACAGAGACAAGTGGTGTTAGATATCACTGGGGAGGTTCAAAAAGTATATATACATCGTTTTTCCTTTCTAAGATAAACATTATTCTCTTTCAAGCCAGCAACATAAACAAACATGAATAAATAAGTAATAAAATACCCTATGGAAATGAATTATTGCACAGAAAACACCTTCAGTTTAAGGACAAATCTCACAGCAGTATGGATGTCTTAAATGATAGTCTGAAACAGTTTAATAGTTATGTTTTTGGGAGAGTTATAGAGTCTTTGGGATGAGTCTTCGTTTTATCAGTATGTGGTTCGTTAGAGTCTTTGTGTTATCACTATGTGGTTAAATTAACATTTTATTGCAAATAATGGCTTATGCTAAGATTTACATTAAGCTCTTATTTTTCTAAAAAGAAATGTCTATATCTCATAGAAATAGTACTGGTTATACTTATAGAGTCACATCACCTAGGGTGAAGTGCAAGAACATACAAGTCATAAGAAGGGAAGAATCTTACCAGCATTTGAACAAAGACATCTTTATTGCTTACTCATGACTAATTCTTGAGCATGTGTCCAATCCCAACAGATGGGATGAGGGATGAGATAACTCTGAACGTGACACCCACCCTGACTCAACAGGTGAGATCAGGTGTGAGTTAAATCTGGGTTAATACTGCACGGTTATGTGAAGTGAATGACAGACAATCACTCCAGGAGTCCAATTCAATTATGAGTTTTACTAAAAGTACGTGGTGGAAATACTAATTACAGTGATTAGTGACTTGGCAAAAGTATTTTATGATATCACAGAACTTATCAATACATTAACAGCAAAAGTCCTTCTACGAGCGATGGATTGGCAACCACTAGTAGCTATAACACAAAACAAGACTTTAACGGCAGAACTTAAAATGATGTTACTTTTATATGTTCAAGAAGAAGAAGAGTAAGAGAGAGGGAAGGAAAACTAAGATATGAGAGAAAGAGAATAAGATATAAACTAAGATATGAGACAGAGAGAAAGAGAGTAAGATATGACCACTCCACAGGATATTGATTCAGCGATGTCCAGCGAAGAGAGGGTAGACACATTGAAGATTTCGGTCATGCTGCGCAGCATATTCATGCCACAACCTGATGCCACATGCGGGGTCATTTTATAACTCAGTTCATTTACATGTGGGCAGTTCATCTCCTCCCTCTGTTCACTCTTCATGCTAATTAGGGACACTCTTCTGGAAATGGGTCTGGAGTCTGCAAACTAGGGGAAAGTTCACAGTGCCGACCAGAAGTTAGTTGTCTTGCCCGTCAGAGATAGCTGCTGATTCATGGCTTTCTTCAGATAGTTGGGTGTCCAGCAGATGAGATCATATCATTCCAACTAGGCCAGGAGGGCTTCACAGCAATTAACAATGTACTTGACACCATAACCATCTACCTCTTCTGCTGCCAAACACAATACCTTGAGAAAGATGAGGGAGATTACTGTCTGCACAACCACCTGCCTTGCCCTCCCAAAGTAACAAAAACCAGTCATGTAAGGCGTAACAAGGTCCTTTGTTCTGCTAGTGATGATGGGAGAAGCACTTCAAGGTTGTCACAGAATGCAGGCCATTTTTTAATGTAGATTCATTTTCAAGAGGAATTAATAAGTTTTGTCTAAAAATATGTTAACAGAACAGCTTGAGCTTTTTTTTTTTTTTTTTTTTTAGTGTGGGTTCCCCTTTGTTCCATTTGATCTGATGTACATTATTTCCTGATGCATGTTACATAATGATAGTGTAGATATGCTATCAGGAAATGGGATGTATTTATCAGTACTACCTTACAACACCTTGAGATTTACTATGTCTAATTTAATAAACACTATGATTAAAATGTAAGTTTTTAATCTGAAGACAAGTGGATGATTTTTTTAAATATCCTCTGTTCATTTTTATGCATGTCTAGTCATAATACTGGTATATAATATTGATGTACATCTTCAGAACATGTATTTTATCTGCTCTTCCTGGGACATTATTAAAAATAGTGGCAGCTTCATATACCTTGCTAAGTTAGCATTAATCACAGCAGCCACATTCCAAGGTTGCCCTTTTTTTTTTTTTTTTTTTTTTTGTAATTTTAAAAGAAATAAATGTGTATGCACTGTAATTTCATGAGAGTACAAAATGTGGTTCTGTCAGGGATTTGCCTATGTAAAAACAATGGACTTGGTATGAAAGCACAATGAGTGCTTTCCTTTGTAGGAATGTGCTGAAGTATCTCTTCACCTTGCTGTTTTGGATTATTTTTTGCTATGCTCTGAATAAACCACAAACTGATTTTGCATTTTCATCATATGACCTATATTAAATGGCATACTACTAGACTATTCCTCTGAGAAGCAGATCATATGAGCTCCTATTCATCTGAAGACGAATATAAATCTCATACCTCAGAAGAGGCCCCTACTTTTTTAATGGTTCAGGCCTGTGTTGTTGTTGTAGTTTGGGTTTGTTTGTTTGTTTGTTCTTGCTTTTAACTAGATCAGTCCTGAGAAGGCTGTTCTATTCTGTATAGAGAAGAAACGTTAATTTGACTAAAGACTGATTTTTAAAGGGTATCCCAGAAAGGGTTTATTGATTAACAAAATGCATGGTGGTAATTAGGTGCCTTAGACTATGATTCTCACTGGCTGGTAAAGGTTTAAAACTTCAAAAGGTTGTACAGTTATATTCTCTTCTTGATTTAAGCTTCCTTTTTGTCTCTGCAGCTTTGGTATTCCAGTCTAGGGGACAGAGCTTTCTCTCAGAAGATGGTAAATTTGAACTTTTCTGGTCAAGGTTAGAACTGATACTCAGTTTCCAGGCATCAGGCTGTTATCTAATGCGAACCACCTCCCTCTCTGGCTGTCATTTTGCATAAGAGTGGCTTTGAGGTTGATGGGTTTTTCTTATAAGGATGATATATGTATGTCAAATATTTTTGAAAAATCAGATCAGCTTGAGCCTCTCAATAAAGTGTGTGCCTGATTTGTGAATGCCCAAATGTCCTGAGGTTTGAGAAAAGACTTGAAAGCTGTGATCTGTCAACTTTGTTATATTCCTAGTCATGAAAAACTACAAAATTTAGAGTACAAAATCTAATGAAGTTATCCGCAATGGACATGTACATTTCTAAACAGCCGTTTTCTGGAAACATGTTCTTGGATTTAGCTACTGAAATTCTATTTAAGTTGCACTTTACTCAGGTTTTTTGACGGGCACTGCTTAAGAGAATCATCATTACTTCTCCTCCATAATAAACTATCTTTTAAGGGTCTAAGATTCCTGTTTTATATCCACTGATAACCACAAGTGTTAAAAAAGATTTCATAAAATAGGAAATAATGCAGTTATATTTTATAACCACTGTTAAATAATATATAACCAGAAGTTAAATAATATTCTTAAAGAAAATAAATAAAAATGTGTGTATTAGTTTTCCTGAGATGACAATAGCAATGCCCCGTACCAAATTCTAGATTATGCATCTTTTTTTTATGTTTCGCTGTATGGTTGGTTGATTATAATTTAAAAATAATTAGTCCCCCTTAGCTTTGGGAAATATTAGTGTACACTTTTATTTGTTTGATATGATACCTATATTTCCATTTATTGGGACTGGTATTACTGAATAATGTACTTTCACAGAATCACAGAATGTTAGGGATTGGAAGGGACCTCGAAAGATCATCTAGTCCAATCCTCTCCCACAACAGCAGGAACACCTAGATAAGGTTACACAGGAAGGCGTCCAGGCAGGTTTTTTAATGTCTCCAGACAAGGAGACTCCACAACCTTCCTGGGCAGCCTGTTCCAGTGTTCTGGCACCCTCACTGTGAAGAAGTTTCTTCTCATATTTAATGGAACCTCCTGTGTTCCAGTTTGTACCCATTGCGCCTTGTCCTATCATTGGTTGTCACTGAGAAGAGCCTGGCTACATCCTCATGACACTCACCCTTTACATATCTATAAACATTAATGAGGTCACCCCTCAGCCTCCTCTTCTGCAAGCTAAACAGACCCAGCTCCCTCAGCCTTTCCTCCCTTAATCATCTTTGTGGCTCTGTGCTGGACTCTCTCCAGCAGTTCCCTGTCCTTCTTGAACTGAGGGGCCCAGAACTGGACACAATATTCCAGGTGTGGTCTCACCAGGGCAGAGTAGAGGGTAAGGAGAACCTCTCTCGACCTACTAACCACCTGCCTCTTAATACACCCCAGCATGCCATTGGCTTTCCTGACCACAAGGGCACAGTGCTGGCTCATAGTCATCCTGCTGTCCACCAGGACCCCCAGCTCCCTTTCTCCTATGCTGCTCTCTAATAGGTCATTCCCCAACTTAAACTGGAACCTGAGGTTGTTCCTACCCAGATGCAAGACTCTACACTTGCTATATTTCATCAATTTTTTTTCCCCACCTAACTCTCCAGCCTACCCAGGTCTTGCTGGATGGCAGCACAGCCTTCTGGTCTGTCAGCAACTCCTCCCAGCCTGGTGTCATCAGCAAACTTGCTGATAGTACACTCTATTCCCTCGTCCAAATAATTGATGAATATATTGAATAATACTAGGCCCAGCACTGACCCTTGAGGCAGTCCACTAGATACAGGCCTCCAACTGGACTCTGCCCCATTGACCATGACTCTTTGGCTTCCTTCCTTCAGACTGTTTGCAGTCCACCTCACTACCCGATTGTCCAGACTGAGCTCCCTCAGTTTAGCTGTAAGGATGCTGTGAGAGACTGTGTCAAATGCTTTGCTGAAGTCAAGGTGGACCACATCCACCACTCTGCCATCATCTATCCACCTAGTTATGTCCTCATAAAAGGCTATGGGGTTGGTCAAGCACGACTTCTACTTGGTGAAGCCATGTTGACTGCCCCTAATGACCCTCTTATCCTTGATATACCTTGAGATGGCACCAAGGATAAGTTGTCCCATCACTTTCCCAGGGATGGAGGTGAGGCTGACCGGTCTATAGTTACCCGGGTCCTTCTTCTTGCCCTCTTTGAAGACTGGAGTGACATTTATGTTATTAATGGTAATATAAATAACTAAGATGACTATAGAAATTAGAACCTTTATGCAGGCATGTTGAACTATCATGCATTTGTGATGTTCAATTTATATTAATATCCTGAAGAGTGAGTATAAATATTTCTTAATAAGATTGTTGCAATATTCATTACTTTAAAGTCAGTTTCATTAATTACAGTATCATATTCTTCATTGAAAATATACAAACATATATAAAACATGTAACATATAAAATATATATTAAACCCTTCCCCGCTAATTGCAGTTTTAATTAGTATAATCAGTTGTCCTACAAACTTAAGCAGATCATGATGAGGTCGCCCTTCAGTCTCCTCTTCTTCAACCTGGAGAAGAGGAGACTGAGGGGAGACCTCATCATGGTCTACAGCTTCCTCACAAAGAGAGAAGGAAGAGTAGGTGCTGATCTCTTCTTTCTGGCAACCAATGACAGAACCTGAGGGAATGGCAAGAAAGTGTGCCAGGGGAAGTTTAGGTTGGACATTAGGAAAAAGGTTCTTCACCCAGAGGGTGGGGGAGCACTGGAACAGGCTCCCCAGGGACGCAGTCATGGCCCCAAGCCCAACAGTATTCAAGTAGTGATTGGACAATGCCCTCCGACACGTGGTGTGAATTTGGGGACAGGAGGTGGACTCAATGATCCTTGTGGGTCTCTTCCATTTCAGGACATTCTATGATTCTACGATTAAGTACCTTCAGCAATAAAATCAAACTTTCTGTGCCAACAGATGGAAGTGTGAATTCCTGAAGTTATGAATAATAGAATGAAATTGACATTGTAATGCCAAGAAAAGGTATAGCTACGTTAAATTAGGTTGGAGGCATATAGTATCTGGTGTAAAAACACAGACAGGTTGTCTCAGTTTCGCACACGTAGGCTTCTGATAGTACTAGACATTATAGAAGGCATTTTCACAGGGCTCATGCATAAAATGCAGGACTAATGAGAGACCTGCATGTTTCTACAGCAGCAGCTGAGGCCTCAGGAGGGACACCCAAGGCACTAGTAAGTCATATTAGGTGTGGGAATATTAATCTGTGTGTGGGAAACTAAATCAGTTCCCTGATGGAAGTGAACAGAAGGACTCTTCTGTTTTTACTGATGATATCGTCAATAAAGCCAGTGTCCTCATTTAGCTCGTGTGTAGGAAGCTTAATCTCAAACTGAATATCCTTTCTAGTAACTAAAAGCAAATCCATTCATATATAAAGACCTTTAGAGATGCCCTAGGATATCCTGCTTTACTTTCACCTGCTGGTACATGTTTCCCACAAACTGTGCTGTCTCTGTCTTACCTTGCAAATGCCCTGTCATCAGTTAGAGTCACTGCAGTGGGCTGACTTTGGCTGGATGCCAGACACCAACCAAGCCGCTCTCTCACTCCCCATTTGCAACAGAACAGGAGGATAAAATAAAATTAAAAGCTCATGGATTGAGACAAAGACAGGGATATCACTTACTAATTACCATCATGAGCAAACCAGTCTCAAGTTGGTGAAAATTGTTTTCATTTATTGACCTCTCTATGGGCTGCAGTGCGGATAGCTGCTCCATCATGGTGTCTCCACAGGTTGCAGTATGGATATCTACTCCAGTGCCTGGACCATCTCCTCCCCCTTCTTCTCTGACTTTTATGTCTTCAGGGCTGGTTCTCTCACATTTCTTTTTTGGTCCTCCCTCCCAATGGCTGTGCCCTTTCTTGCATATGTTTTCCCTGAGCCACCACCTTCTTGGCTGAGGGGCTCAGCTGTGCCCTGCAGTGGGTCCGCTAGAACCAGCTGAACCCATCTGTACCTGGCATGAGGCAGCCTTGTCCCCACCACTTGCTAACACACCTTCAGTCCCACCGTGCTACCAACACCTTGACACCTACATATTTAACCATATTTAGACAAACCTACTGACCTTCAACCCAGAAGAAAAAGGAGTAATTACATCCTGTATAACATTCAGTGACTTTTTAGGTCATGTGATAATTATTGTGGACTTAATTTAACCTTCAATGTTTATGGACAGTGAAATGATAGAAGTGCACAGCCCTTGGGAAGCAGGTGTCTCTAGGCTGGACAGTGGCGCAAGCTGCTTGCTACCCCTCTTGAGGGAGTACAATGTGTTCTGTTGGCACTGTCCTCCCAACAGATCCTAAACATACATGGAAGGTCCTCTCCCTTTACATATTCTGTCACTGCAATGTTAATTCTAATATTCTGTGTTTGAACTAACCAAATCATCAAGCAACATAATTTGTGTTGCTGTGTGTGCTGAAATTATTTTCTTATGCATAGTTACTATTAATATCTGGGTATTGATCAAGCAGCTTGACCAAAAAAAAAAAAAAAAAGGTGGGATGATCTGTGTGTGTAGAAACAACAGAATAATTCTTTGTTCAGAGATCCTTGATGAGAACAAAAATAAGTAATTTGAAATCCTGATTTTGGGAAATAAGATAATCAGTTTAGTCACATCTTTACAAGTCTTCCCTTTTATTGCATCTTTGGTTTATCAAATTGTGTCATTCCTAGTTAAATTACAAAGTAGGGTTATCTGCTTTGATGACAAATTTTGAAGTCCATTTGACATTCACTGCCACTGATAATAAATGTCTTCCTATTGAAAAAATCACTGTATTTGTGTGTTCATTTAATGGGATTGTGTTGTTTGCTTCATAAAGACTATGTTTAGACACCATTTCTATAGAACTGTTTAGTTTTAATCTCTCCATTTGTCTTCAAATGTAATTCATGTCTAGAATAAACAGTAATGACTTCTACTAAATTTCTATGGAGATGTCCTTTAATAATGTAATATGTCAAATAAAGTCAAGCAGATCTTACTGATGACGAGGGACTTGGCTCATTCCCCAAACCTTAATTACCAGAAGATTTTTAAAAGTTCTGCAAACTGAGATTCTTAAAAAGAAGAAAACCTGGGAAATATCTCTCCAAGACAATGGTAATAACTCTTCAGAGAAATTTCAATTTAATTAATCAGCTTCTCCTCCTTAAATAAAATTATGAGATTAGTGGAGGAAAATTTCTCGTAGCATTATATTATTATTAAGATTTTTTTTTAAAAAAAAGGAAAAAGAAAAAGGGAAAAAAAAGGAGAAAAAAGGGAGAAAATATGGAAAAAATAAACAATTTACTTCATAATTGCCTTTGGTTAAAATCAAGGCTAGAATAAAACACAGGCAAGAGCATTTAGATGAAATGTTTTCTATGATTTTGTTTGTTTGCTTGTTTTTTTGTTTGTTTGTTTGGTAGAAACAATTCTTATATATGACTTTAATACTGCTGTGTTTGCTCTTCAGTAAACATGCAGCTTAGACAAAATAATTGTGTCAGCAGTTGATTGCAGATCAATATTTTCACAGTACTGCTGAGTGTTGAATTAAGAAAGCTGTCTATTTCAGAGATAAATAATGCTGACAACTAAAGGAAAAGTGAATTTATCTAGGTGAAACCTCAGGTTTGGAGGCAGCTAAAATCTGTTCAGCTTGTGTCATGTAAAAATTGTGGTTTGTTTCTTTAATAGCTAAACAATAATACAAATGAAAGATTTACAAAATACAGAATTTCCGTGTTGACATTTTCTGTATGTCCCTCTTTACTGAAGAGTACAATGACATAAAAGCTGTATTCTGTCAAATTTACACTGTAGTTCAGTCTGTTGAAACAACACATATTTAAATTGAAAATCAGTCTGCTTAGCAGATGGAACAAAGTGAGCTGTAGATTTTTCTTTCAATTTATGTAAAAACCTTGGAAACAGAAACAAAAAATGCTTTGTCATCAAACAAAATATATGTTCGAAGTGTTTATGTGACTGTGTACAAAAACAGGGGGGGAGAAATACTAGTAACATATACTAGTAACAGGAAATATTAACAGATAGTGCACTTCTTCTTTACATTTTTCATTATAATTGTTGAGACAAATATCTAGCCAGTGCAAACCTAGAAGAGGATAAAGTTGTTCATAAAGTTGCTAGCAGAGATAAATTAGGCATCCAGTGTTCAAGTGAAAGGTGAAGGGTTCCATGTAATCCTGACAAAAATCTGGACGATTCTGGATGTCATGAGAACAATCTTTTAAAAAAAAAAAAAGAAAAAAAAAATAAAGGATGAATCAACACTAAAAGTTAATTGACAATCCCTATAACAAAGTGAATACCTCACTGGGGAACAGTTCTTAACACCACTCAGGGGACTTAACAAATTATGAGAGAGATGTACTTTCAGCACAAACCTTCAGTTTCTGATACAGTGCTTTCTCTACATGATAGTGTCACAGATGTATAACAGTATTGAATCTGGTTTTAGACAGTAGTCAATGTCCTTTTTCTTCATCGATAGTATTGGTAAATTATGGGAGTGAAAATACTTCCATGTACAGTGGACAATGAGATATAGCTGGGGATCCTGCTCTGTATATGCTAACTAGGGCTTAAGGCAAAAAACCCCACAAATTAAAATAAAGATACAAAAGATATTTTCCAGCTTAAATTTATGGCAATAAATAAGTATATATTAATGTAAACTCTAAAGATTGTCTCCAGGTATTTCATACTCACATGATCCCTAGGAAACCTGTATTTATAATAGAACCTCCTAAACAGGTCTTCCTCAATGACTGGCTGAGATTTTAAATGCTGCTACAGAAGCCAAAACCACAGACAGTTCATCACTAGTAGTAAGGAACTACTGTTGCGTATAGCTAGTGAAGTTCAACACTTGCCTTCCCTGCCAGGGAGAAGAATAGACAGGTTTTTTTCTTTTTATTTTTCTAATAGAACCTGCAAAAATCACTTTAAGTTCACAGCTTTATGAAAAACAGTTGCCAAGGGCAAGAGATATTTAAAAGTACAGTAGCTAAAGGCTGACGGTGTGGTAAACATACATGGAATTATGAGTCATTACAAATGGAGTTTCTGTAGCTCTCAGGGAGGAAGGAAATATTTTCCATGTGGAAATGCTCAGTGTAAGAGAAACATCTGGGTTTAACATCTGTAAACTTGTCCAAAATGTTAGTATTTGTGGGTTGTGTCTGGACATCTTAAATGTCCCTCTTCATGAGTTTGTGTGAATGGGTTCTACAGATGCTAGTAGATGTGGTTGAAAAAAATAGCTACCAGAAAATAAGCTAAGGAGTGGAAAAATAGATGCTGAGAAGTAGCAGATGAAAGTCTCTAATGCATTATGAACTCTGGAGACTAGTTCTGGAGACTGCTGAATCCACAAGAACAGATAAATAATAGTTTGTTGCCTCTAAGGTCACCAATGGACACCAGCATAAAGAGTGGGTTTGCATAGTTCAGACCACATCCAATAAGGTGGTGGCTGTTATATGCAGACAAGCACTTTAGGACTATATGGACACTTGATGAAAGAAGGACCTTCTTGAAAGACTTTCTGAAAACCAAGTGGCAGCCATGCTGTGTCCCTCTGCTTCTGCATAAACAACTATGGCTGGCCTGCCAGTTGTTTCTCCAAACAAGTAACAATTGATAATTGTGTATATGCAACTACGTGTGCCCCAGTGCACTATGGGAAGGGATGTGTAAATATATTGTATTACACAAACCATTACCTGCACTTAATAACAACAGCCTCAATAATAAAAGATGTTCTAAAAAATTCTCTTTGTAACCACTGTCTCCCCTGACTTGATCTACTTAACAAGAAAAAGGGCATTTACAGCAGAAAACAAGTCTCCTGTGTTTCTTGGAGAAAGAAGGAGCACAACATTGGCTTGGAGATTTTAAGTGTGAGATTGTGATTAGTACCTGTGAGAATGAGGGGAAAAGATGAAATGGAATGGGAGGTAATAAAATAGTTATGAAAGGCAAAAATTATTTGAGTTGTTGCACTGATTCAGTGGTCCAAGAAAAGTATTTTGTCTGCTCATCCACCCAGTTCACAGACTGTTGTCAGATGTAGGGTGCTGGACACTGGTCTTTTTCCTATGAGGCTGAAATCTACAGGACTAATGAGGAGAGAACTGAATGAGACTGAACCACTTGCCATGTGAACTGCACACATACTCATCAGAAAGTTGTTATTAATACTTCCATTTATTTATTTATTTATTTCAATAAAAGAGCTGAACTTCTAAACTAAACAATACTGTGTTTCTGGGTGCCATTTTATGAATGACATTACAGAAAACACTACAACTCAAAATACATTAAAATGTAGACCTTAAAAGGCATCATCCTGTCTGCATTTTGGAAGTAATACAATATTTGCATATTTTTTTCTTGAATTTGGAATGGGTAAAGAAAATTAGTTTTGCTTCCAAGTAGTTGTCCCCACAATGTCATACAATGATGGAATGGAATCTGTCCCAATCTTTTAAAGCATTAATTTCGTAGACTAATCTGAGTAATACTTGGGAGTGACCCATCATCCTGACTAGAGCAGAAATAAAGGTGCTCTCACAATGCACAGACTATGATGAGAATCACTTGGAGACAGAGTATATAAGACAGATAAAAGCTCAGAGAACACATTTGGAATTTTACTCTGTTTTAAAACAGCAATAGATTGGGTTTTTTTTGTGTACTTGCTTAAGAATTTCACAGTAAGCTTAAGATAAACACTGCTGTAGAAAAAAAAAAAACAAACAGAACCTTGTATCACTGATGATTTGTCAGCAGAATTGTACTTTAGCTTAAGCTTTACAAGACTGGTATTTATTCTCTTCCCTCTAAGAGTGATGGCAAAAAGCATGTAATTTTAATTGTGAGGAATATATTATCTTTAGGCTTATGCACAGCTGCAGCTAATGATAATAGTGTTTGCTAAAATTGTCCATTTTAAAATAGATGAGCTTGAATAAGCTTTGTCCAAGATCCCTAATAGACACAACTGTGGAATTTTTGTTACTAATGTTAAAAATTTTAACAGATCTTGAAAATTCATACAGTTTATAAAGATTCAAGGACTTCTAATACAATTCTGATTTTTTTAAGAACAAGAAAGCTTGGGACTACTCTTTTTTTTTCTGTGTTGGACAGCTTTTTAGGCTAGTTAAACCAGAATAAGAACGAGAAATCTGTTGTTAAAAATAAGTTGGGTAAATTGTTCTGTAGGAATTAGATTTAATTAAACCATTTAAATTCCTTCATTGCAGGAAAAGTAGATTTAAAAAGCTGTTGTTGGTATGGCTTGAATTTCTCCACAGCATTTGATTTTGCTTCTTGCCATTGTCTTAAAAACAAATAATATTTCAACTAATCTCAAATTGTAATAGTTTAGAAATTACTTCTGAATTTTTGATTCAGTGTCATTAGAGGTTTTATTAAAGGATGAAATTATATCACAGGATGGTGTTTCTTCACTTCAAGAAGTCAAAATGCCACAGAGTATCTAAACAATGGACATAGTAACCAGCATAAAGCTGTTACAGTATGAAGTGACATTAGCTGAGCTTCAGAAGCTTGTTTAAAGAATAACTTGATTAGTTTAAATGAGATTCAATAACGTTACATTGCAAAAAGTTCTGCAGATCTCCAACAATGTCATAGCAAGTTCCAAAAGCTGCAACTGGAATACAGAAATTTAAATCAGAAATGAGATGCGACTTCCTTGCTGTACTGTGAGAAGATTAAATATATAAGAGCTTTCCAGCTGCAATTGTGGGATCATCATGAGCTGAAGACTAAGATAAGTCCTTATATCTTTCTAAAGTACATCCTGTAAATTATCTTCTGAGGAAACTGTGAGGTCTATTTACAGAGAAAATACTTGAATTGAATGATTATGTGGAATCTTCTCACCTTAAGAGGTACAAATCTATTTATGTTTATCCCTTATCTTCAGGATTTTCTTGTTTTTTCTCTCAAACTGCATTTTAGTGTCACCTTTCACTACAGGAGGAAGTTCAGTTCCTCCTGTAGAACAATAAGGTGTTACAAACTTATTTCAGAGACAGAAATTCTATCAAATATGTAAGAAATTCTTCAGTCTTAGTATGCAGAACAACAAATAGTTTATTTTCCTTTTGTAAAAGTTATTTCCCAACATGCTATAATACTTTTCTCTGTTACATACTTATACATGTTAATGAATTATTCTCAGATAAAGTTGTGACGCAAAACATTTATTTGGGTGTCTTATAGACATTTTTTAAGGTTTTTAGTTGGTTAGTTGGGCTTTTTAAAAAAATTATTTACACAGGCTGTGTATGCCAATACTATTGATACAAAACTCAGTTTCTTGAAAATGTAGTATCTTCACAGCTTTGCTGACATTGTATTCAAAATTGATACAGAAATTTCTTTTAGACTGATTCTTATCTCACTGTCATTATTCTTATTCTTATTGTACTACAACATAGCCTTCGTGGTTATTGTGTAATTCCATATGCTTTCTTTAAATAACAGGTTTATAATAAATATTTATGCAACTCATCTTCTCTCAGAGTACTAACTTAGGATACTAACAACAAATGTGTTTTTAATTTTCTTTCGTAATTGCTATGCGTGTTATGTTGGAATTAGAAATTTTTGGAAAACATCTGCCAGTGTTTTGTGGCATGGAGCTTTTTGTTATCCAGTGTTTCAAGGTTTATCAGTATACTTAATCTCAGAAACATGGTTTCTTCCACAATTAGTAGAAGTTAGAATTTTTTTCTCAATCCATTTCAACAACTGTCAATTAAAGGGTATATTTCAACATCTCTACATGATTCCAAATTAAACAAATGAGATTACAAAATATCTAAGAAAACACTGCTTATGCAGGTCAGTCTGCATGGTAGTTGTAGATAGAAACACTGGAAAAAACTTAACTGAGTATTTTTCAAATTATTTTATTATTTCATTTTCATATGATTTACTTCTTCAAGTTCTTTACAAGCATGCATCAAAACTATTAACAGGCTACAAAACAGCATTTCAAACACTTTGATCGATTTTCTGAAGGAATACAGGAGATAAAAAGCTGTAAAAGATGAAGTAAATGCCAGGTTTGATCCCTTTGAAAAACAACAACAAAAAAAAATGACTTTAGCTAGCTGTTCTGTCTTTTTGTTGTTGTTGCTGTTTTTTTTTTTTGTTGTTGTTGTTGTTGTTGTTTGTTTTTTTTTTTTTTTCTGAATTTCCGAGGCAGATAGACATATGCTCTGGGAAGGTTGCCATACCACTATTTAAAATAACAGAACCTAACTTATTGGTACAAATCAGGAGAAAACAGGATCATAGTAACTGGAATAACTTCAAGTTGTTAACATTTACTCCATGGGAGAGAGACACCTCAAGGTATCTGCCAATTGTTTATCAGTCACAATGAAGAAACTGTTACTACTAAGGTCCTGGGAAGTTCTTTGGTGCGAAATCTGGCTAGAAAGAACAGTTGCCTGCCAAAATATTTTGTTTGATTTCTGTCCTAAGGCTGAAGAGTAATCAAGTAGAATACTAAGTCTCCTTTGCCAAATATGCTAGTCTTTTCCCATACAACTGCCAACTCTGTTAGGAGTGAAAAAACCCTGTGTTTTCTCCACAGCTTAGTACAATGGTTAAAAACATTCTGTCCTGTATTGTGTTCACAGCACAGTCATCTATTTAATTTCAGTGAAGAAAAGTATTTCAAAGGTGGGAGGTTATAGTGTACAACTAGTCTGAGAAACAATTTAGAAATTTCTGAAGATTAACAGTAGACCATTTAATTTTTAGTACTAATGAATTAAAAGGTGGATGATTCACTTCACAAATTGGCTATGTGGTTAATAATTTTGAAAATTTAATTTTTCATTGATCAAGAAAATATTTGATTTCTCTTTGATGATTTAAACCTCTCCATATATATGCATATATATGTGTTAGATTCATTAGTACTATATCTGGTTATATACACTATTTGGCATTACTAATTTTGCCCTTGAACTTTGTAAGATGAAATATTTCATTTTAACTAGAAGCAATTTAAGTGATATCGGTGTGAGAGGGAGATAGAGCACTGGAGCCACACTCTACCTTCCCAGAGGCAGGCCCAGCAAGTAGGCAGAGCACACGGTATGGAGGTCTCCCTGCCCTCTCACTGCATGGTGGAATGCAGTGACTCAAGGGATAGGGGACAATGGCAGAATGTTCCTGCCTGGCACAGAAAGAGGAGGGTCTCTGTTGTGACTATCCCACCTTCCCAGGTTTCCTTGCAAAACAAGTATGAGGCTCATGGAATGGTTGTGAAACACTGAAACAGGCTTCTCAGGGAAGTGGTTGAGTCACTGTCCCTGGGAATGTTTAAAAGACATATAGATGAGGTTCTTAGGGACATGGTTTATTGTCAGAGTTATGGTATGGTTGGACTCAATGATCCTGATGGTCTTTTCCAACCAAAATGACTCTATGTCCAAATTCTTGTTCTACTACTCCATACTATTGAAATCCCTGGCATATTCTCCATATATATGATCAGAAACAGCATATATTATGTGTGAGTTACTAATTATGTATCTACTTATCCAGAAGTCAGATGTCTGAAAACAAGGACACAAGCAAAAATACTGAAGAATAGCCTAGAGCTCAAAGAATATAACTGCTTTAGAGAAACCTAGATGTCCTCCTCGGAACTTTATTGTTATCCACTTCTCCAGGCTAAGAACTTAGTCAAGTTTTGAAAGATGAAGCAGGATATATTTTCTTCTTTACAACTCTATAAATGGAAGACTGCTTATGGAATTTAATGTTTTAGTGTTTTATATATATATATTTGTTGGGTGTGTTTTTTTTTTTTTTTCACGGGGTTTAGCTGATGGCTAGGTTGTTATTTCATTGGAAAATAATGTAAACCTGGAGTTGGGGGGTGAGAACACACACCTTATTATTCTGTACTAAAAGAACCTGAAAATTAGTGTCATTTTTTGCTTTACAATATGGAATATAAGCACTGATTATTATTTATGGAAAGTGAAGTGGAAAATTGGTAATCTTTCTCATGCGGTAAAATAATTTCAGGATATGAGTTGAGACAGTTTTCTGAGAAAATTGCACTCCCGAAGTCCTAAAATTTTAATGTAAATGATCATCAGCTATTAGTATTCTGGAAAACGTTCCTAGTGTTCCACAGAGTTTAAAAAAAAAATCAAAACCCAACAACACCAGAAAAGAAACCTCTGTTTTTCTTTCATGACTTACTTTCTAGTGTATTTTTTATCTTAAAAGATGGCTCTTGAGAAATACATATATTAGATGACGCTTCTCAAACATGAAAATGGCTTCATAATTATTCTGGAATCGTTCCGCAATTTGATATTTTTTTTTCTGAGCACTTAAGTATATGGTGATCAGAAGTATTAGGCAAATATTTCAAGTGCAAGCACTGTGGCAACAAGCCTAAAAATATATATTCAGAAAATTAATTATATCCTCTGGTCTTTCTTTGTTTAATAAACATATTTTAATTCAATGGTTTTAACTTCAATAATATGCTGATTTAAGGAAAAAAAAATCCTGCCCGTTCCCCAGATATATATCTATTTAGTTAATCCTCTTTTCTTTAAAGGCTGTGGTCAATTGAATTAAAATTAGAGTAAATTTGAATGGCTTAAAAATATGTAGTGGTGCTACTAAAGTACATAACTAGAAATTCTGTCTTTTTCTTTTTGTTTTGTATATATAATACTGGAAAATTGAAAGGGAAAAAATAAGCATATTTCTTGCAACTTTATGCACAATACTTAATATTCTACTATCTCTGAAAAAAAATTCTGCTAAAAAAGCTTATGATTTTTACAATTGAAATTGGTAACTATGCTTTCTCATTCATACAAAGATGGCTGCATGATTTGGTAGAAAAATCAGTATATGCATCTAATAAAAAAAATAGTTATGTTCAGCAAACTGAGATGTGTTCTTTAAAACTGTCTAGTATCTGAGTATATATATGTATTTATTTTATTACACATTTTACAGTTATTTTTTGCCAAGTAAGTGTGTCGGTTAAACAAATCCCAGAGAATTTCAGTATGGTTCATTATTGGGAATACATAATCCTCCTGAGGTTTTATACATAGATGTGGTCATTTAACAATAATTACAAAACTCCTTTCTTGCATATGAATTGTAGCCTAATTAAACTACCCTGCAGGCAGCCACAGCAATGGTGCTGGTTAAGCAGCATTTTTTACATTCCCAAATGCTACTATGTTCTTTTTGCTTTTGCTGATTTCATGCATTTTCTGCCAAGTTAAGCTACTGAGGCAATGCTGTAGGGGAAATTTTCATTGGAAATACATCATTTTCTAGCTCTCTTCTAAAAACTAAGAGCGCTAGCTGGCCAAATGTGATAAAATGTGAGTTAATCAGTTTTATTGGTTACAGACCTTATTGATTACAGAACAAATGTGAATTTGCAATTAAAAGTTAATGGATCAGTGAATATATTTTGGAGATTTTTAATCTTTTACTTTGCATTTTTGATCCTGTGAATGATTAAGCATAAAATCCCCTCAGTACTCTCAGCTCTTGTTTTCTCTGGAGGTTTTAGAGACAGGTCGATTGCCATAGAACAGATGTTCCAAAGTCAGTAATTAGAGGTTAATATAATTCTAGTAAATTACAGCATTCTTTATCACACTTTAAAAATTTATATTCATGAAATATAAATTTAAATAATATCTTCAATATCTCCTTGATAGGCATAATTATTATGTGCTATACCTATGATGCTTTCTCTGCTTTGTTTTAAGGGCATTTACAAAAGTACAGTTGGCAGGTGGCTTCTGTTTGTATTTTTAGAAATTTGGGGTTTCTTGTCAAGACTATAGCCAGAAGGCTGAGGATAGTGATTCTTCCCCTGTATCCAGCATGTGTTCAGATCTTCTAAATGTGTTGAACATGCCCACATTTAGAGTGGTTGTTTCCCTTTGACTCTTCATAACCACATTCTAATGTTTACTATAATCTTCATGCTGATTAACAGTGTGCTGTTAATTCAGAATTATATGTGCACATTCAGTTTATCTTCTGAAGTTTCAGCATATGCAAGTTCTCTTAATTGCGGAGACACATGCTCCGTGTGTCTTCACTTCTGACACCAGAGCCTCAAACACAAGTATAGAGTTCTTTTTTCTTTCATCTGCCTAGGTATATGTATTTATATTATGGCGAAATATATATATATATTTTGTAATTTACTTTTTAACCCTAATCTTTATATTTATTTTATTTGGGCATATAAAAAATAAATACAAAGTTATTTGAGCTGAAAGCTATGTTCTTCCACTTTCTCACTCTCTTCCCCTTTTGCTGTCTTCTTCCTTGGATCCTATTAAGGCCATATTTTCAAATGGCATTAACATATTTGGACCAATGTGGACCATCAATAGTGGATCAGCACAAGATGACATTACAAGCCTGTCAAAAATTATAGGGAAGTAAACAATGTAGGTGTTAGATTGGCACTTCCTGAATGTAGTTTCCACTTCACTTGGTATAGATCCTCCAGCAATAATCATCCATCTTCAGTGTGTGCTGGAAATGAATTTTGAAGCCTGTCTTGTGTGCCGTGGTGGATGGAGCACAGGAAACATATCTCAGTTCAGCTGACATTTGGTTCTTCAGAAAAAATTTCCAGTTTCCAGATAGATAATTCTTTCCAGACAAATAATTCTTACTCTTTCGGAAGAACTTGATTTTGTGTGTGTGTGTTTCTTTTTTTCCTATTTTTGTTTGATTTTTGGTTTTGGTTTTGTTTTCCTTATATAATCTTTTGGGGGGATGGTTTGGTTTGATTTTGCTTTGTTTTTCTTTTGCAGGAGGGGCAGGTAGGGCTGCTCATATTCTTTCTTCTTTGGCCATTGGGGATGTTCTTGTGTCTGATTTTACTTCCTAGTTTAATGCATCTTGAATGTAGTTGGCTAAGATTTCCTCTGACTCACTGCTCTTTTCCACTCAGATAAAAAACAACTTATTTTACCACAGAAGAACATATTTCCAGATTTAGAGAGTCTTATGAAACAAAGCAAAGCAAACCAAAAGAAAACAAAACAAAAGAAAAGAAAACAAAACAAAACAAAACAAGACAGTAATAAACAAAGACATCTACCTACAGACTTCCAGTTTTGCTCATATTTCTTTCTTCTCTGCTCTTTTTTTTTTCTGATTAGCCACATATGAATACTAGATATCTACTCAGAACTTTTCCATTTGGAATTTTCATGACTGATATGGAGTACTGATACACTTTCTAAAATATCTGAAGCATAAGAAAATTATAATACTTCCTTTGGCTATCAGCTTCACCATCTGGGGATATTATTGTAGAATAGAAATGCAATTGAAAATGAAAATTTTAAGGAAAACTTAAGATTTCAGTTTACAGTGTTATCCAAAATGTGCTTCAATTTCATCCTAGCTAAAATTACTGCTGTGTTAGGATACATTCCCACATAAACACAAAAGTAACTTTTACTATAATTTCTAACAAAAAAAGTATTTTTCAGATTCAGACAGTGGGTATAACTCTGCAGCCAAGTAAACATTACATCTGGAGCCAGGATGGCCAAGAACAAGAAAAGGTGACTCACCAAGATGTGTCAAAGGGATTCTTACTTATTCAGCTATTCACAGACACACAGAATGGTTGATGTTGGAAAGTACGTTTAGAGGTCATCTGGTCAAACATCCTTGCTCAAGCAAGGTCACCTAGAACAGATTGCTCAGAACCATGTCCAGATGGCTTTTCAACATCTCCAAGGATGGAGATTTCACATCCTCTGGGTAACCTTTCCCAGTGGTCAGTCACCCTCACAGTAAAAATGTGTTTCCTGATGTTCTAACAGAACCCGCTTTTAGATATAGTAGAATATGAGTAAAGAATCAAGAAATCTCTGTGGGTACTGAAAATTGTGTGACCTCAGCATATGACATGTGTAAGTCACTGGTAAACCTTTCACAGATCTCCATTGTTTATATGATAGCTCCACATATGGGTAGAAGGAACATAAAATGTAAGTCTTCAAAAATCTCAACCCCAATGGTTTCAATAGCATTAGTCAGTTAATGGATTTATATGCACAAAACACAGCATCACTATTTTGGATGACAACATCACAGAGTAATAGGCTAAAAACAGCAAAAGAAACTTCAAGACACATGCAACTGTTGTCCTAAATGAAGTTTTCCAACTAGATAAATCTCTATGTCATACACTGCATGAAATACAGAACTCTCTCATCTGTTTTAAGGTCTACTATTTGAACTAATTAACATAAAAGTTGAACATTGTATATTAGTGATATAGTTCCATATTCAGTTGATATTCTGCAGAATAAAACCATGAAATGTGATGGTACATTTAGTTTCGTTTGCTATGTATCCAACTGTTCTCATCAATTCATAGTTTCCACACATTATTTTGGTTTTTATTACTTATTAATTCTAAAAAATCTTGCAAAACTACACATTAGGTTCTCAGTTGCCTCAGTACACCATTTTTTGTCTGTTTGTTTTTCCAACAATCTATTAAATACAGCCTGTAAAAGTTAAAGGGCACAAAATGTTTATAGACAAGCCTGACAATGTGAAAGAGTCAAGATTTACAGACTTAAGCTTTTCATATTGTAGCGTTGTTACAACACAGTATTTATGGCAATATAGTGTTTATTACACCATGTAAAAATAGAAGTCCTTTAATCACTGCAATTTATGAATGGTTAAATTAGAGGACGTAATTTTTATTTGAATTGATCAGCAAGCTACCAGATAGTGTCCTCTGAAAGCTTCTGTTGTTTCTTATCCTGAGTTAAAGTTTATATTATTTGATTTACTATGACAACGAGCATTTTGCCTACACTATTACACAATGACATCTTTCTTCCAGAATCAGTCCCCAGCAATTCAGTGCAGCACAAAATAAAAAGAAAACCTAAATCCAAAGAATACCAAACCAGCCAAACAAACCGCCTTAACTGGACAATGCAAGATGTGCCATCATGGAAATGACTGAAATATATAATAAATGATCTTCTTTAACATTCACCTTTTCTATCTCTCACTTCATCCTCCAATCTCTTGCTACTGTTTACATGAAAACTACAGTTGGAGCAGGTTATCTGTGGAGACAGGTCTATCTCTGTCCTTGGAGGTTTCCAAGGTTTGACTGAATGCAACCACTCATGACTTCAGAGTTGTCCCTGCTTTGAGCAGGAGCTTGGACTAGAAACCTCCCAAGGTTCCTTCCCACCTGAGTGATTCTGTGGTTCCAGAATTCTACAATTTTACGAGTCCACAAATCCTTCAATGTCATTGTGATTGTGGTGAGAACTTGAAGGAGTAAATGCCTTTAAACTCTTCTCCCTTTCTCCAACCCTTTTCCCCATTTCACTTACCACTTTCCCTGTAAGGTTGGACTTGACAATCCCAAGAAGACTGACAATTTAATATTAGGGATTTCCCTAAATCCATCATTAAAAGGGCCAAAACTAAGCTATGTTCTCAGTTCTAAATATAGTATCTTTCTATATAAGCTCTTTGCACACGCGGAAACCTGTGCACACAAGGTTAAGTTACATAGTCTATTAGAAATTCTGCTTCTATGCCAGTTTATGGATTTTTTTCTGTGAATCATTCTAGCAGCTTACATGAAAAGGAGAATAGAAAAGATGATGCTAACTTTATAAGCATATTACAGAAATCAAATCGTCTATATTGTTATTTTGTCAACACCCAACAGAAATCAAACTGCGGAGGGGTTATTTGCTCAGCACCTCTAATTTGCTCATCTACCGTAAAAGCCTGAATGCTTGTTTTGCCAAGTTTTCAGTAATTCCAGCTTGCTAGACACCTGTCAATACACAAGATACTGTCAGATAACAGTATGGGTGCACCACTGGGAGGTTGTTTGCTTGATGTTAATGTCTTGCCAAAGTTTGATTATAAACTTTGACTACTTGGGCAGCATCTTCTGACTCTCAGTTTGCTAAACTGGTGCCATAGGCACTGTCAGTTTATTAACTGAATACCTTAAGTTGTCTGTTCATGTCAAGGGCACTCTTTTGTGAGGATTCTGAATAAGAATCAATCATCTGTGATTTTAATAGTTCAGTGTTCCCAGCTATTGTCAAGGGAGAGTCCTGTGTAATGGCACTGCCTAGCTGGCAGAGCTTAGGGCCCTTTCTGACTGCCCAGTTGTTATTTTGAGGCATGTGTATTTCAATAGCTTTTGAACAAACAAGTATTTTTCTTTCCAGGAAAGCTGATTGTGCACAATGTATTGTTCTTGATCTTGAAGGGATAATGCTGGCTTTGATTTTACCAGATGTTCCTTCCCTCTCAGATGCAGATAGGAGGGATTTCCATAGAGACAAAGAATGTATGCTTTTAGATGACTGTTATAACAGTACAGTTTTTATGGTTTCTTATAAAACTTTTTCATATATCTAGATTTTTTGTTTTTCAGCAAATAAAATGAATTACCTTCCTTTCTCATCTTCAGGTCTTTAACTGTCGAGATTAATTTCTTGCCTAATGCATTCATTTGTTATTGGGAAGGAATAAAATTCAATGCAATAAAAGCAACTTTTTAATTTTCATTATTAATGCCCGTATTAATGTATTATTTTTCATTCATGCAGCTGTTAGATTTGAGAGACATAAGATGTAACCTAGGACAAAAAAACGATGCTTTGTCCAGCATTCTCATAAGATGTTATGCTGATGAGATATGTGTGAGGATCTGATCTTTGAAAAGTCACTGAACCTGGCTGCTGAACTAGCAAGAAGAACAATATCAGTCAGTGTCTGCTGATCCTCATCTAGAGCTTGTCTGACTGATGTCATGACACAGGCCCATGTGCGAAACTGATAGTTCAGTATCTCAGATTTTTCAAGCTCATACCCAGCTAAATGTGGCTGTCTTTATGCTAATTTGTCTTACATAGAATAATGAACTTCATGCTGAGAGGCAAGGAAATATGCCAGGAATATTAACAGCTATGGATCTTTCATGTTCAAGACAAACAAGTTGAAAGTCATGCAACGTGAAGCAATCTGCTGAGTGGTTTTGAACACCCTCAGTTAAAGGATGTAACCAGGATTAAAACAAAGCAAGAATCAAAAAAGTGAAAAAATGCTTCTACATATTTCTTTGATGTCAAGGTGAAGGTTAAGAACATTACTTTTGCGAATATGAATATTTAACCAGACCTTGTGGAAAGAGAGAAAGCAGCTATATCTTAGTTTAGTTCTAAAACTTTGCATATATAAATATATATACTCATATTTATATAGCAAACTCATTAATCCCAACTGTTCCACCTAAGGATCACTGACCTGCTCAGGTGTAGCTATAAACAAGCATGAAGAATGCAATTATACAGAACCCTATTCTCCGATTTGATACAAATTGTGCTACATGGCTTCAAGTTTTCCTAATGTTATCATACTTCACTTTTGCTTGAAGCTGGTTTTTCCTTTGGTGCTTTGTTCAAAGACAGACTTGATGCTTATGACCTTTGGTTATCAGAACTCATAAACTCATGCTGTGGTCTTTCCAGACCTCTAGGGTGTGCAGCCTTTCTTCCTGGACAATTTTTGAATATAAACATCCCTGAAAGCTATACTTCCAGAGCCTTCTTTTAACTGAATTGTATCTTAAATTGTTTTTGCTTTCTCTCAGCATTAAGAAGTAACTTGTCTACTTGTCTTCTAATACTAAAGTGTTATCTGTTCTTAACATCTCACTTCAGTAAACTGGAATACCCTATAGGTTTGCAAGATCTACACACTGCCTAGGTAACTGTGTGTGTCAACAAGAGACTGCCAAAATAATGTTTTAACAAATAATAATGTCAACTTTTTTTTTGTTTACTTTTTTTTTTTTTCCCCTTCATCTCTTTAATTGCCCAGGAAGAGCAAATGACTTTAAATGTCCTTTGAGGAAGAAAAGCACATCCTTTAATATATTTCCACTCTCTTGCCTTCTAAAATAGAAAACAAGCAATTATTGACTATTACTCTGCAAAACATCAGCACAAAATATGCATGCTCAAAAACATTAAATGTCTGTCTTAACATTTAAAAGGGAGGATTTTTTTCCTTAAATGAAAATTATTTTACATCTGAATACACTAATTTGCATCTGGCGATAATTTAAATGTTATCTTCTATCAGTTTTACAATACATCAATGCAAAACAAGAACATTTCTGCACATAATGAAATTACTTTTTTACAGTCTGAAAATCAGCAGACTCTGTCCATAAAAGATGCCTGCAGCACACATAAATTATGTTTTCATTATGCAATAAAATGTTTTGCAGTACTTTGATTACTATTTTATTCCCATATCCTTACCAAATAATAAAATAACAAATTTGTCTTATTTTGGAGTTCATCCTTTTGTTTTATAGCATCAGATAATCCTTCAGAAAGATTAATCTTCAACTACTTGAAATAAACCATTTTGACTGGTCTTGCCACTCTCTTTTAACCTTCTGTCTCGATGTGGACAGTACAAAATGAATGAATCAAACCATGTGAAATAATCTATTTTAATACACTTGAATTTTACTGACAGGACTAACTTTCACTTAAAAAAAAATCTTACTGAATATAATTTGTTGATTCAGCAAACTGTGTAGTTGACATTGAAATTAAGAGACCAGAATTTTTTCTTATAACATTTCTGAAAAGAAAATACACTTATCTTTGGACATTATTTTCAAACTTGTTTCAGATGTGTATTACGTGGGAAACACCTTTTTTCTTCCTTTCTTTTATGAATTGGGAAGTTAAAAGCAATGTGAAATCACCCAGGAACAACCAATCATCTGCCAATTAAAATACATTGTGATTGCAGAGTTTCAAGTTTAGAAAAACAAAAGTGACAATAACAATTAAAAAAATCCCCAACTGTATTTTAATAGAGTAAATCATAATAAAGAACAAAAAGTTACAAACAGAAGACATCTCAACATTAATAATGTACTAATAAAAAAATTCCATATCTTTCCCCTGCTTCTATGACAAAGGTAGATAAATAGATGAATGGTTGATGGGTTGGTTGGTTGGTTATTTGATTGGTTTGCTTGAGTTTTTTAAGGCTAAAGAACTTGTGTGTTGGATGTCTGTGCTGCATATTTAGAGAAAAATGAGCAGGATGGGTAACAAACACTCAGATCTCACTCTGTTCATAGATCCCTATATTAATGTAAATTTCGTATGTATAAGAATCACCTTGATTATGATTTCATACTGCCAAAGAAACCAAGAAACCTAGGTAAGATGAAAGGAAAAATCCACAGATGTGTTTCGTAGCCTGATGATTACTGAAGCAACTAAGTGATAAAGCGTAATTTGAACAAACGAAATTATTTGTCCCAGAACATGATAGGTCAATGATGACAAACTCCTTCAATGAAAAATATATTAGATCTGACAGACCTCAGACTGGATATTAATATGTTTTGGAAAGTGTCAAGGAGATATTACTGGTTAGAAAAACTGTCAGCACTGCTAATTTCATGACTTCAAAGAATAATAAGTGCAAAGCTGCAAAGTTGTTGTTGCTTTGTTTTGTTTTGTTTTAATTACTTATTCCCAGAGCTGTCAAACAGAATCAATAGAAAGAATTACTAGCAAATTGTGACTCCAGCCAGAAGAGGAAAAAAAACAGACTTTAACAAGAGGGGTGGTTCAGGCTAAGGAAGCTGGTACTGGGTGAAAGGACAGAAAAAGTTAAGTTCTGAAAGAAAACAATCTTTAGCTCAGGGAAGTGCCAGATACAGCAGAGTACGTGGCTTAAAAGAGAAAAAAAGCAATTTAAAATAAATAAATAAATAAATAAAGAGAGAAGCTAGGGTTCACTTACTCACACCATTATCTTCTTTCCTTACTTTGAATATCTGTTGTATTTTTTGTCATTCCAATTACTTCATCTTATTTGCTTCACAGAAAGATACGTAGACATTTCATTTTATGAAGCTATGACTAACTTTTAAAGTCATTAATAAATTTGAAGAGCAAATATTCTTTATAAATCTGTCTGTGTCTAAACCAATAAAAATAAATGGGAGATAACTTGATCTAGATACTGTTTTATGGCACTTTTTTGTTTTTCTCCTGATATTTTTTTACTAAAAACACAAACACCATAAAATCAAAAAGTACCCTAGAAATTTTAAGAATAAATATGTTGGAAATTTTGAGTTCAACCTGATTTTTTTTTCAGCATGAACTGTACCTATTTATATATTAATTTGCTGGTTTAATATAATTTCATGTAAAAATAAAAGCCAGAAAAAATATCAACACAAATACAATTGTATATTCTTAATATATTGTTTCTTAATAAATTTTCCTACCTAAAAACTTTGTGGGCCCCAAGCTCTTCCTGGTCTGCAAGAGAATGAAAATTTAAAGTAATTTGCCAATGGCAGTAATGAAAAAAATACCAAATGTTTGTACTGTAATTGGTGTAACACATTCACACAATTACACTCACTCACAGGGAAAAAAAAAAAAAAACAAAACCAAAACCAAACCAAACCAAACCAAACAAAAAAAAACAACCAACCAACCAAAAAAAACCCAGAAAATGTTCTCTTCTGTTTCATTTTGGTATGATTTTTATTCTGACTATTAAATAGAGAATCCATCTAAGAAAGATGAAAACTTGACCAAACCCCTTACTCATCACCTTCCTTTATTGCAGGTTTTCTTCAACTATAAAATAGTGAAAGTAAGATTATCATTTTCCTTGTGATTTAGACAGAATCTGCCATGTTTTTTTTAGAAATGACAATTCATAAAAATTAATCAATAATTTGATGGAAAGTGTAAAGTATTGGTCAGCTTTCTATTCTCACTGTTACAGTTATTATGTTTTGAATTGTTCATGTCACACTGGAAGTGAAGTGTCATTTAGCCAACTGAGAATTGTCATTCTACTAGTTTTCCAGAGACTGCAAAGCTGAGATGCATTCTCTCTTTTTCTCAAAATTCCCCTTTGGGACTTCAGTAGCCAAACAAATTGAACAATATGAAATACAACAAATTCTGGTTTTGTGAGGGAGGATATTATTTAATGTTTAGCAGCATTATATTCCTGACAAGGACTGGAAATATCTTGGGTTAGTATTTTCTTACAGAGATTAAATATTCTATAGCTTACATTTCTGTTTGACTAATTTTGTGTATAGTCTCCTGGGACATTTCATGAGTCATTTAGAAAATCTGTTAAAGGAATATTCCAGATTGCTACCATTTTAATAGTGACTATTAAATACAAGTAGATTTTTAATATTTTTCACCAGCTCAGATGGTTTAAAATGTTATTGGAAATTCTCTGAAACATCTTAGAGGTGAAAACTAAGTAAGATATAAAAATAGATGTCTGACATTTAGAAAAAGGAAATAATAGGTATTCAGCCCTGACAAAAAGATATCACTCATTCATATATGTAAAAATGGACTATCATATCCAGATGACGATGTTGCTAGGTTTACATGAACACTTTTTAAAATTCTATAAAACACCTTCCTGTATTTTAAGTGCTGGAATAATTTAAAATTTTACCTAAAACCCCTTGCATGAGATTTAAATGTACGTACTTATTTGTTTAGCTATTTATCCCTTTTTTTTCCATGGCTATCTAAGTTTGTCAACTTTTGCCTCTGAAAAGTCATTGGATTTAACTTAATTTTCTTGGTTCCCATTACTGTCAATGAATAGAGAAGGGAAGAAAGAAGTCCGAAGAGTATAGTCATCAAATAATTGACTTACACTGTTGTTAGGGTCTTTGAATCTGAAGCACGTAAAACCAAATCAAAACAGAAAGAGTTCATACCATTCTTTGATTAGTATTATGTAAAATATTCTCAGCAAACCCTGTATATTAATAACATAGAATATGGTCTTGGTAGTCAAGTTGTATAATTAATGCTTTCTTCATGATGTGATGGATGTAAAGTGTTGAAATTTTGAAAAAGTGTATATAATTTGCTTATTTTTTATAGATGGTGCAACTGAAAACCTTTTGAATCTATTATAAAGCCTTTAGGATAGGACAATTATTATAATACTGTTGCAAATAAAACTGTAAAACTACCATTTGTAGGGGATATCACCAATGCAATATCCTGCTGTGTCCATCTATCTGCTTTTTCTCTGGAAACATTCAAAACCCGCCTGAAAACATTCCTGTGCAATCTACTCTAGGTGACCCTGCTTCAGCAGGTGCGTTGGACTAGATGATCTCCAGAGGTCCTTTCTAACGCAAACCATTCTGTGATTCTGTTAAAGCTCACAAATGAATATCTGTACTGTGGATTGCAACTGAATGCCATGCCATTCAAGGAAAGTAAAACTGTTTCCTAGGTGTTACTTAGGAAACACAACATATTAAAGTCAGAAGAAAAATCAGACACTCTGGAGGCTTAACAAAGATATATTTTTCCAACTATGTGTCCAAAATGGTATGAATTATTTCTTATCATAATAATGAAAACTGTCATTTTAGTGACAGTGCTGCAGAAGGGAACTTGACATTTTGGGTTGTTCCAAAAGTCACCTGTGTATTTTAAAGGATGATTATATACCTATCATATTTTGCACACAGTCTTACCACTTAAGCGTTTAAAAGATAAAGAAAGCATGCTAATCTTTTAATATATCTTTTACTTTTAATGTATTTCTTCTTTATCCTGAATGCAACATCAAAATAAATTATGTTAATAACCATTTTAGACCTAAAATCTCTCTTAACAATTTAATCAGTAAACAAAAAAAATAATTTTGTGAGTTAATTTTTGTTTTCTTTAATTCAGGTGGACTGCTATCTTTTATTAGGAAAACTGTGTAACTGTAAAATTATTAGTTCATTAATATGACAGCTTGAACCTTTAAAAAGCAGGTACCATGAGAGTCATAAATACAAAGGTAAAACTAATATTTAGACATAAACATATTATATGTATAAACTTGTGATGAAACAGTAATCCAGAATCTTATGTATGATTCTAGCTCACCAGAGATCATAGTTTTTTACAAGTATGAATTTCAGTTACATTCTTTGCTCCTCCTAACTAATAACTCTTGGACATTTATTTTAACACTTATGAAGAAAAAAAGCTTTCTAAAATGAAGTTACCCTGAAAGATGCCAGAATGATACAAACATGAGTATTTTTTAAAAAATGTATTTACAAGTTTTCTTTGTGTTTTCATATCTTTTGAGCTCAGAGAAAACATTTTTTAGTCTTGACATGTTCTCAAGTATTTACCAGATATTATTCTTCCTAGACTACAGGAATGAAAAATCTCCTGCCTTCTATAAAAGCTTGGACAAACTTTGTTGATTTTGAATGAAGCTATTTATTCTTTTATTAAACTCACTTTATCTTGTTTTACCTCTTTAATCATCTCTCCATGGATTATGATAAAATCACATCCACACATTGTAAAAAAAGTACAAAAAATCTCAGCCTGATATAATCTCAGAGAGACAACAGTAGTACATCTAGAAGATTACTTGCTTGCTATCTCATTTATGTTTTCCCAACTCTGCATTCATCTACTTTCTGTTTTCTTCACAAAATATTCAAATAAGCAGAAAATAAGCTGAACAAGTTGGAATCAATATTGGAATTAATTTTAAGAAAGAATTTACATTACAAATATTCTGAGAGGGCACTTGGTGACTAATATCATATGCAAACCAGGAGGTAAGGCACACCTGCACTCATTTGTCTGAGACTTATGATTATCACTGAATTGTACAAAACGGATACAGCCACAAAAGTTCATCTGTTCCTTCTTTTTATCCACAGGTAAAATTTATTATATATAAAACATTTAGTATGTTGTGTTTGGTTTGGTTTGGTTTGGTTTGGTTTGGTTTGGTTTTTTTAATCATGTTTTAATCATGGAGATTCTATTAGTTACTAAGCATTGTGTTGTGATACTTACTTGTCCTTACAGATAGACTCCTTTCCTCTTAATATTTAGATTAAATATGCCTAACAACATTTAGGACTGTTGACTGTTCCTATCCATAGCAGAAGTAAGTAGTCCCATCTTCAATTAAAATAATCATTTCCTATTCTTGTTAATAGCCATATTGGTCCAGAGTTAATCAAACTAATTCAACTGCAAGTAGATTATGGCTTTGTGGGGACATATGATTCATAAACTATGAAGACCTTGAGAAGCATAAGTTTTTTAAAAACCTTCTGGCCATTTTCAGAACTGGCAGTCAGTATAGCTAGGTCTGTGTCAATGGGAGGTATCTTGTCAGGGTGATTCTTTCCACCAGAGCTAGATATCTGTGCTTCCAGGACATCCAATTAAAAGATCAAGTGTCTTCATCAGGCAAATGAAGAACTGATTAGGAAAAGTTGTATACAAGGGTAATCTAATATGAAACCCTGAGTAAGGGTTGTTGCACTGATATCGTTTATCCATGAGTTTATGACTCTGTTGCTTTTGGATAGCAGAAATAGTATTTTTTACGACTACTATTATTTCTTAAGAAATATCTCTTTTTATCCTTCACTCCCTTATTAAATTATGTGAACTGTGTGCAAATCAACAAAACCAAACCAGATCAAGAAGCGAGAAGTCAGACCTGTCCCTTATTTATTTTTTTTTAAAACCTTTATTGGTGAGCCATCATCTTTCCCTGACTTGCCTACATGTGACAGACAGAATCTGGAAAGTGATAACATTTTGCTAGTCTGGGGTTAGCTGTGTTACAAATCAAATGGAGTAACAAATCAAACAGCAAAAAAATATTGTAGGTTTTAGACATTTTAACACCTTGCAACCCCTTCACTCTATAATCCCCTCTACAACCTCCCTCCCATTCCCAGAGGTTCAGCTGCCTGTGATCCCTGGTGTGGAACAGCCTCATTACCTTGACTCAGATTGCTGAGGACACTGCAAAGTTTTGAAAAAGTGTGGTGAAAAGGTTTAGGAGGCTGAACTGTACCAAATGAGAAATGCTAAACTGCAGATAAAAGTGTCCAGATGGGATTGTTAATTGGTCTAGGATTCAAGGAGAATGCAAACATGGAAAGGTATGAGACTGTGGGGCCAAAAAAAAAAACCAACAATCTGGATCAGGTGTTGGCCCTCTTTCTTCACAATGTGACTAGATGTTGGCCAGAAAAAACTGTAGTCATGGGAGTTCTTATAAACAGTTAGTTTAGTATCCTTTGTGTATTACACAATTAATAATTGTTTTGTACAGTTAAGTTGTCTCCATTCTGCTCACAAAGTCTCTTTACACTCAGTAGAAGTCCCTGAACAAAATGTCCCTGGTGATACAAAGCTTGGATAGTGGTTTTTTTTGTTGTTGTTGTTGAAAATAGCCTTTTAGGTAAGATATGAGACTACTAGATCACAGCATGCAATGATGCATTGTTTGAATTCAATACTCTCTGACTAGCTCTTTTAGGTATTCCACACATGGAAGGTGTGATGTTTAATATCAAGGTTACTTATCTGAAGGTAGCTGATGTTACATGGGATTTCTGATTTAGCAGTGATACAAAATATACTGGAAATATAGTAAAATTGTGACATTTAGCAAAACGCAGCAATTTCAATACACACTTCAATCACGATACCAATGTAATTCCTAGTAACAAACTTTATTATGTGCTCACTGTCAAGATGCTCAATATTCTCAATTGCCAGAAAGGAATACATGGGTTTAAGCCAGGGCAAGTTGGCACATTTTTTTAACATTCCTTATTTTCCCCTCTGGGAGGGACATAATCCAAGTCAAAGGCTGACTGCATAAAGAAAGCAAAAAGGAAGAGTAAATTTCATTAGCAGGAGTCTATTTTTTCATGGCTTCCCACAGGACAAGAAATTGTAATGAGCAATCAAAAAATCAAATCAGGTTTTGGTTTTCTGTGGATAGTTTGAGACACCAGACTGTTAACTCTCCATTGAATTGGGAAACGTAGCTCCATTTGATTGAATACCTGCATATAGGGTATGTAGCACATTTAGATACCTTTCCTGTCCTATCTGCAGCTACTAAAGGGTGTGGATCTCCCATAGGTCATATGTCATATCTATAGTCCTATTCAAATTTCCTGTACATTGGACAGAATCTAAAATGGTACTAGACCCTTGTACATGGCTAGCAAATTTCACCTTGGGTTTCAGAAACAATAAAACTACAATAGTAGGTGTAAATCAAATAATGTACATAATTTCATTCACCATGGGACCCTCTGTTATCTGCTGTATGTTAACAGCAATTTAAAATTTTTGCTCATTGTACTTCTTCTCACTCTTCTGCATTATTTCTTTTGGAATTACTGGTGACAACATGGTAAGGCACTTGGCTTCTATAAACTAAAATAGTAATGGATTGTAGGGTTGCAGAAATTATGTATAAATCTAAATTTTTGTTTAGATTATGACTGTTACTAAATAAATGTTGATGTTAGGTACATTTCCTGGGAAGCTTAACAATAAAATCACAGGTGAATTAGTTATGAACACTGAGGTGAAAATATCTATATATTAAAACTGTAGGAAATAACATGCACATCCTATTTGCATATAATGCAAACTGATATTCCAATTTCTAAAGCAAGTTCAAAGAAAAAACTTGGACTTATTTCTGTATTTCTATGATGCTCACAATAGTTCTTAAAGTTTTCTGTAAATCCTTTAAGGTAGGTCTACATGTTAACTTTCAGGAATGTCAAGACTACTTGGCTGAAGTTTGGAAGACAAGTGCATTAATGTCCCTGTTTGGATATTGTCATTCAGAAATGGTAACTTTAGTTCGTTGCAACTCAATATGCACTCTAAGGGGATCAACGTGTGGTGAACCATGACCACTTTTCTTGAATGACAGCATCCACAGAATGGTATAATGTGTGTTAGCTTTAAAATTCTAATGATTCATGTCAGCTTTCTGTAGTGTTCCTGCATTATCAAATCCTGCTGCATAATGTTAAATAAAATAATGGTTTACATAGTGCTTTTCAGAATTAAAACATTACAAAGTATTTTAAAAATCTTAATAATTTAATCCTGAGATAATTTGATATTGAGGAGTCAGGTATGACTAATCACTTATTTTTTTCGCTTATTTCTCAAATAGTAAAACTCACGGTAGTTATTAGTCAGCAGGACTAAAGGTAGCAGGATATAATCCTTCATTATAATTCTTAGTGCTTACTTTTATGGTCATAGTACTGAGAAGCTTTGAGAAAGGCAGAATCCTCTTGTGCTAATCACAGTGCAAAGATAAGAACTAAAATGTTTCTAGTGATTATACAAATAGGAGTAGGAATCAACTATTGGAACAGTAACATTCAAATTAGAGAAGAATTAGAGAAGAATTCTTGGTCACACTTAATATTTGACATGATTACTTTCCTCAAGATCTTATATTTTATTTGGTGTAGTTTGTCTTTGTCACTGGTGTTAAGAGGCTTGAAATGCACTTTTTACATTGAATTTGTTGTTTATTTTTGTTCATGCAATTCATGTTAAAATCTGAGATCTTTTTGTGCAAATTTATTTATGCTTATCTGCAATTTCATAAAAAGGTGAAAAGTTTTTCAAAGGCTTAGTAGCCTTATGAAATAATACCTAGAAAATAAGTAAATGTTTTGAAAATGTCATAGAATCAAATAAATTAAAAAAACCCCAATAAATTAGCTTATACATGGAAATGTAAAATCAGTCTGACTGTCTGACTTCTTTTACCAGTTTCAAATCCAGGAAAATCTAGTACAAGTATCAATGGTAGCTATTAATCTCACTGATTCAATTTATCTTCTGAACTTTTAAGAAGATGATAATTTTAGTTTCAAAGAGAAATTTACCTGTAGTCACTTTTGCATAGTTCAAATCCTTCATAATCCATTCTAGACTGATGATTAGGTCACAGAGAATTTGCTCAAATATATTTGAGCTGGATGTATCAGACATATTTTATTAAATCCTGGATGACAGACACATTTCTATGGTTGTTACTCTATTGAGTAAATTTTTAGCAAAATAAATTATTATTATTTTCCTAAATTTTCTGAAATTTTCACAAATGTTTCATCTTTACTACACAGCAGTGTAAAAATATAATATAAAACTACAAATTCCAAGTTAATATTTACCTCTCTGATCACTCGCTGTTATTAATACTGCATATAATCTGTCACAAAATTCCAGTCCCCCACATTCTGTTCTGGTCAAAGAAGAGGAAATCTTTCATGATCCTTTTCTCAGAATAAGTTGTGTTTCATATCAAAAAAACAGAATGAAGACTACTTTAATTCTCACAGGAACTAGGTACACCGACTACACGTAACTGTGATTAATTGCACCATAGTGTCTGGATTCATGTCACTCTTCATTGATGTCTGATCTGAGACTGTCTCCTTCAGTAAGTGCTCAGAGTACTCTAAAATTTGTATCATGCCTGATCCTGAACCTACTGTGTATTGAGTTGTTCAGGTCAACAAGTTTCATTTCACTATTTCAAATAATTCCATCTGTATCTGAAAAGAAAACATTCTTAGTCTCTTTTTCTGTTACTTAATGCACACTTTTCTTTTTCTTTTTTTTCTTTTTTTTTTTTTTTCCAGTTAACTGTAGACCTCGAAGACACCTTGGTGTGTTCAAAACTGCTGCAATCACAAAAAAGGATTCATGCTACAAAGAGGTCTAGTTTGGTTGCAACAGATAAAATACATTATCAGTTGTATTGTTCTGCTCCACATTACTAAAACCTTTATGGTTCATGACTTTTACTTTAAAAGTATAACTCAGGATAATGCTATCACTGAGAAGTATAACATCGTTATATGGTTTCCTGTAGTGTTCAACTTAGCAATAGGGTAATTTTATTTTTCTTCCCCTCTTTCCTTAACTTGGTGATTCCTTAAGCACTTTTTGCTCCATGACTGTTTGAATGCATTCTAATAAATGCACATTTTGCTCCTTGAGATGGTGTAATAGTAATAGGTCTTACAGTAATAGCTTATATCCTTTTTTTTCAAATTTCAAACATTTACACAGCTCTCAAAAACCTCTGTTTGCAGGGAGGAGGCATCTTGTTCAATGGAAAATTAAGTCTGTAAAGAACACCTGTGTAGTCAGCTCTTGTCCTCTTCCACCAGAGAATAATCATATATTCAACTGGAAACAGCATTTACATGCCCAAGTGTTCAATGCACACAGACTCTCTCAGAGGTCTGTTTGTTTTCTGCTTTCCAAACAGTAGTACTTTATCAGATAGTTTGGATGTGCTTTAGGGCCAGAATGATTTTGCTCAATTTAGATGATTTTCATTCTGAAATACAAATAACCAGAAATATATAACAGTGACACCTGGTGTCTCTGAAGTTGAATTTGTTTATGACTGGTAGGGTGGTGTCTGTTAGCTTTGGATGTATGGTGTAAAGTCCATGACACCAAAAATATATATGTCTACTTACACATACCATGAACATCCATTAAAAAGATTCAGAAGTAGTTCCCCTCCAGGTCTCACGCTTTTCCTTTATTGTGCATCTCTCTATTTTGATGCAGCATTAGGAAACAAGCTAGCAATTTAGTAGTAAGAACATAAGGAATAAGAATCATATGTATTCAAATGCCATTTGACCAATGTTTAAAACTAATCACAAGTGAAAATCAATAGCCGTATTTCAGTGTCTAACCTAGTCCTGATGAAAGAAAACTAAATGTATTTAACTATGTACCAAAGCTTAAATACTTTTTTTTTTTCCCCTGTAAAAGTGAGAATGTAAAGTTTATGGCTTTATATACTTCTCCATTTCAAAGAACCTTTGAAAAAAATGCAACAATAAGAATCATATGTATTCAAATGCCATTTGACCAATGTTTAAAACTAATCACAAGTGAAAATCAATAGCCGTATTTCAGTGTCTAACCTAGTCCTGATGAAAGAAAACTAAATGTATTTAACTATGTACCAAAGCTTAAATACTTTTTTTTTTCCCTGTAAAAGTGAGAATGTAAAGTTTATGGCTTTATATACTTCTCCATTTCAAAGAACCTTTGAAATAAATGCAACAACACTCACTTTCATTCTCTTTTGGCCTTCAAAATGCTGAAACTTTAGCTATTTCCTTCCTCATCTATCCTAGTTTGAACTAAATGATCCGTCTCAATTTTTTTATTTTCTGAATTATCTATAATTTTGTAGCACAACAAAAAGAAAAGTAATGCCTCTTCCTAAAGCTTCAAGAATAGTGGATACATTAAAAACTATATGATCTTAGAAATTGGAGGAATCTATCTTAATAAATCATGTGAAACAGAACTGTTGTCTGGCTTCTTCAAGTACATCAGCAGCAAGAGGAAGCTTAGCAAAAATGCAGGTCTGCTGCTGAATGAGTTGAATGACCTGGTGATGAATGACACAGAGAACGGAGAGTTACTGAATGCCTTCTTCACTTCCATCTTTACTGCTAAGATCAGCCCTCAAGTATCCCAGACCCTAAAGACAGAAAGTCTGGCAAAAGGAAAACTTTCCCCTGGATGAGGAAAATCAGGTTAGAGATTGTTTAGACAAGTTGGACATCCACAAATCCGTGAACCCCGATGGAATGCACCCAGGAGTGCTGAAAAAGTGGGCAGATGTTATTGCTAAACCACTCTCCATCATTTTTGAAAGGTCTTGGAGAACAGGAGAGGTGCCTGAGGACTGAAAGAAAGCCAGTGTCACTCCTGTCTTCAAAAAGAGCAAGAAGGATGACCCAGGAAACTACAGGCCAGTCAGCCTCACCTGGAAAGTTGATGGAACAGCTAATTCTGGATGTCATCTCCAAGCATGTGTTGGGAAAGAAGGTTATCAGGAGTAATCAACATGAGTTCACCAAAGGGAAATCATGTTTGACCAACCTGATAGCCTTCTATGATGGTATGACTGTTTGGGTTGATGAGGGAAGGACAGTGGACATTGTCTACCTTGAGTTCAGCAAGGCTTTTGACACCATCCCTCACAACCTCCTCATAGGCAAGTTCAGGAAGTGTGAGCTGGACAAATGCATGGTGAGATGTATCATGAACTGGCTGGACGGCAGATCAACGGTGCAAAGTCTGTTTGGAGGCGTGTAGTTAGTGAGGTTCCCCAGAGGTCAGTATTAGGTCCAATCCTGTTCAATCCGATCATCAACGACTTGAATGAAGAGACTGAGTGAACCCTCAGTAAGTTTGCTGATGATACCAAACTGGGAAGAAGGGCTGACATACCAGAAGGCTGTACTGTCATTCAGTGAGACCTGGACAGGCTGGAGGACTGGGCAGGGAAGAACCCGATGAATTTTAACAAGGTTAAGTGCAGGGTCCTGCACCTAGAGAAGAATAGCCCCAGACACCAGTACAGGTTAGGGATGGACTTGCTGGAAAGCAGCACTGCAGAGAAGGACTTGGGAGTTCTGGATGACAAAACAGGTTGACCATAAGTTAATAATGTGCACTTGAGGCCAAGAAAGCAAATGGTATTTTGGGGTGCATTAGGAAGAGTGTGACCAAAAGGTCGAGTGAGGTTATCCTCCCCCTCTACTCTGCCCTGGTGAGACCACATCTGGACTACTGTGTCAAGTTCTAGGCTCCCCAACCTAAGAAGGGTAAGGAATTACTGGAGGGAGTCCAGTGGTATGCTGTGAAGATGATTAGGGGCCTACAGCACCCTTCTTATGAGGAGAGATTGAGACAGCTGGGTCTGTTCAGCCTGGAGAAAAGAAGGCTGAGATGCAATCTCCTCAGTGTTTATAAATATCACAAGGGTGGATGTCAAGAGGATGGGATCAGACTCCTTTCAGTGGTGTCCAATGATAGGATCAGGAACAATGGGTGCTGAAGCACAGAAGTTTCCATCTGAACATGAGAAGAAACTTCTTTACTTTGAGGGTGACAGAGCACTGGAACAGGTTGCCAAGAGGACTTGTTGAGTCTCCTTCTCTGGAGTAATTAAAGACCTGCCTCGACACATTCCTGTGTCATCTACTCTAGGTGTACCTGCTTTAGCAAGTGGGTTGGACTAGATGATCTTCACAAGTTCCTTCCTACTCTAACCATTCTGTGATTCTGGATTATTTTTTTTTTTTTTTTTTTTTTAAGACAAATATAGGCTTTGAATTAAACCTTTTGCTTTTTCTGAACATTTATTTCAAAACAGGTATAATAGAAAATGTTAAGATATCAAATCGTGCAAATGAAATGTATTTTAATACTGCCTCACAGTAGACAGCACCGTGCAAGAGAACAAGACAGTCTTCTATGAATCCAACACAAGAGAACTCTTAAGAGTAAATGTGTTTTTATATTCTGATAATTTAGAAAAACATTGGAACACAGTCTCCTCTAATTTATTTCCCATAAAGATCTCTCACAAAGCTGTTTCTGCCCCTGTGTATCTAATTCAGATGTTTCACTGTCTTGAAACTCATTATTTCCTGAAAGTGACTTAAGAAAATTTGTGGAATTGAAAATTAGAAGCTATAATCCTTATGTGTGTTTATAATACTGATAATAATGTCCTTGATGATTAAAGCAAAAATATTTTTCCTGAATTGTTCTTTTTCTCACAACTGATCCTGTCTAATTAATGTCATCATACTTACTTTTTAAAGTCTCCCTTGTCAGTTTCACCTTATGTTCCTTAGTAACCATCTTTAAACTATTAGACACAAAAGCTTTTGAGAATTTTTTGTTTAAAACATTAAACTAATTTAAAATCATGATAATCACTGGAAGATAAACAGACTTACACCATTCTTAGAAAAATAAGAAAATGGCAGTGCTGTGCAGTTTCTAAAGCAACCTCACGTAACACCATTTTGAGTCACTCAATATAATTAGAATCAATTACTTAGCACTTTCATCAAACTGATATAATGGTTTGATGTATCAGAAAAATAATTTACTTCTAATGTAGAATATACTCTCCACTTCATCATCTTCTTGCAGCTTGCCATTTCTTTGACACTATTTGTTTTCATCTCACCCTTCTTTACCAGTGGATATATTACACTTATGCATTAGGCAGCTGATTATTTCCTGCAGGTCAGAGAGTGATCATCAGCTCCAGTGTAGTCAAAATAACTCCTTACTTGTCCTATCTTTCAGGTAAATATTTTCTGCAGAATATCCATGATCGTTACAAATTTTGAAAATGCAGTTTAATATATATTTTTGCTTTGATAATTTTTATCATTATTATACTGCTCAAAATTCTTAGATAACAACATCTCTTGTCATCTTTCATTAGCATTCCTTAAATTCTTCTAAAGGGATCTTCAGCAGCACAGAGGAGCCCGGGTGACAAAAAAAATGAATTACTGGTTAGTAGGCAGTATATGTTTCCAGTATCAGCTCAAGCTTTTAAAAGACTGACGTATGTCAGAGGGTCTTTTTCCTCTGAAATCAATTGAGTTGCACCATGGGATTCTTTGGAGAACTTTCACTTTATTACAAGTATTATAGAACACAATTATAACATGTTAGTGAAGAATGCCAGCACACTAACAGTTATTTGGATAAAATAATTTAATTTCTTTAGAAGAGATATGAAAAGTAAAAATGTACATAATCTAAAAATTGTCCCTCATTGTTATGATGGAAAAAATAAAATCGACTTTCGTTAGATTCCGGAAAGAAATAAATCTTGGATTGTCAGCTCATTCCCTTTTGAACAATACTAATCAAATGCACTAAAATTTCCATTTTGATGTCAGTGGGATTTGTTTTGAGATACGTTGTGATGCAACCTACATGGCAACTTACAGCTATAGAGGTGTATTTAGCTGATCAAGCAACAAAGCATTGCTGGACGATTCAATTAAGAAGGGGTTTTTGTGTGTGTTTGAATACTGCCACTGCATCCTCAAGGAGGTTAAATACAGCAGAGGATTTACAGTCGGAAAGGGAAATACAGAGATGAGTAAGTCTCTCAGACTAAGTAAATATACCTTGGCAAATTATTTTTATAAGTTTTCTTCAAGAAATTCAGTTGATGAAATGACAGGAATACTATAAATGTTGCACAGAATTTCTTAATCAGCAACAGAAAGCATTTTTACTCTGTCAAATAGTTAGAGGAATACAGTGAATTTTGTAACCTTCAGCAAAGAATTCTAATTTTATTTTATATATCTCCAAAGGAAACCATCTTTCTAAAGTATTTTGACATTTTGGTCAGGCCAACTGCCATTTAGTTCCAAGCCCTGTTGTTTCTTAACTGGTTATAAAATAGCAACAGGGTTAGTCTGTTTTGTTTTGTTGGTGGTGGTTGGTTTTGTTTGGTTTGGATTGGTTTGGTTTGGTTTGGTTGGGTTGGGTTGGGTTTGGTTTGGTTTGGTTTGGTTTGGTTTGGTTTGGTTTGGTTTGGTTTGTTTTTTTTCCATGCAAACTACATCTTGTTCTTAGACCTTTAACTTATACTAAGAAAATACAAAAGTAAAAAGAACAAACTCTTTTCAATCAAAAATGTATTTCTTTGTATCATAGGTTATCAATTCTGCCTCAGAAAATGGCAGCTGTCCACTGCATGTAGTGGTCTTTAAGAAATTAATAGGTACAGTACACAGATGAAATCACAAAAATTACAAAATCTCACACTACTGAAGTTGCATGATAAAACTAGAGGTCAAAATGACTGCCACGAAGTCATAAAATATTAAACTAAATCAAAGCTCTTCAATAAGTCTTTGACAGATTGTCCTGTAACTGGATGATTTAATCATAATCCACATCTTTCTGAAGAGACATCTGGAGCTGCAGGTGTTTGAGATTTCCCCAGGGAATCATACTTATCAATTCAATTTTCTATGAGCAACACTGGGTTGTCAAGGGGCATATGCTTCTGTGGCTTATTATTCTGCTAAACTGCAAGGCTTTCAGCAAAAACAATGATGATAAACTGGAAACAAAGAAGTGACTTTGTCCGTGAGCTTCCTGGAAAGAGACAGCTGTCAGAAGGCTTTAATTCCTGCAGAGCAGGACAGCTTCTATGAAACAAACCTTGGTAATCCCCAGTTCAGCAGAATATATTAAAGGCATCTTGATATTTCACTTTATGTGGCATTAGTCACACACACAGAACAGCAGAAGGAGAATTACATCCTTTCATTTGTTTTACTTCATGCAGCTATTTGGAAGAGTATAATAAAACATCCAGGATTAAAATATACCATTAAAAATCTAGCTTTGTCAAAACTGGCCCAACAAGGCATTTTATACAGTATGGTTGACGTGAGCTATCTTCAGCAGTGCACAGTAACAATTATTAATCATTCTAAATTTGGATTAAAGGTTTCCTGACTTGTGCTACTATAATCTTGGCATAACACAAATTATGCTGTCAGGTATGGCATTTGGTCATTTATTTATTTATTTGTTTGTTTATTTATTTATTTGCCTATTTACCTATTTATTTAAAGACTCTGGCTTTATTTTGTCTATCCTGATTGAGTTGTGTTTCTCTGTTTAATGACACTGGGAGAAGCTCACTACGGCTAATTTCACTGATTATTTCTGGGTCAAACACTGTTTAGTTTACCATTTGATTTACCATAATGCATACTGTAAGGTATGTGTATCATCTTCCTCGATTGCATTTTTCTCTCAGATTTATCACTTGTTGTGGGTTAGGGGTCATATTTTTGTTTGGTTGGGAGATTTTTTGGGAGAGCAGAGGGTGGTGTTGTTTTGTTCCTCCCACAAAAATATATATTTTTAATGAACTCAGTTATTTAATAAAATGATTATGATGAATGGAAATGGTCCAACAAATACAAAAAGTCAAGAACCTGTTTACTGTCAGTGACATGAATGACCTAGCTTACTATGCTATCACATTTAACTATTTGAATTTCTGAATGAGGAAACAGTAAAGTGAGAGACAGTTTCAGTGGAAGGCCATTTTCTGAGATATTTTAAATAGCTATTGGTAAATAGTGTAATAAATTTTCATAGCTCAACTTTGTTCTTTGTTGCTGATGAGTGAAAAACTAATTAAAGGCACTCTAATGACTTCAAAGAAGAAATGTTCAACTCCTTTGAGCTTTTAAGCAATTTTTATTTAAAAGAATGACCTTTTCTGATCATGCAAATGTCTTATGAACTGGCATTCAGGAAAACTGTGGGCTGGTTTGATTGACGCAACCATTTTTAATTTTTAGTTCACTTGTCACTTTATGAACAGAGACTAAACAACAAGGAAAATATCAGGGTGGCTGTTATACCTGTATGTCACTTACAGTATTCATAGATTACATTGTTGGTACCCTTATTCAAATATAGTACTTATTATGTTCCAAAAGAATTATTCAGCTCAGAATTAAGATATTTATCTTTTTAAAAGTAAGTAAATGAAGAAAAAATGATGTTACTTATTTTATAATTCCTTATAGTGTTAAAAGAATCTTTTCCATGATAATCAGAACTCCACTACTTGAATTTTATTTCAGTGCACTGTATGGAAATTCGTCTGCTATATCCATGAAGTGAAGCGGTCTGCCCCACTACTATAAAGAAAACCTCTCAGGAACACCAGAGTGGGTTTTAAATCTCTGAAAGTAGGTATTTGTGAAACAGACATTAGCAGAATGCATGTTTATAGATAGAAGGAAATAAGTTATTTTGGGCAAAGCAGAATACCAACAAAGGGTCTGTAAATAAATTTTTTCCTGCTATTGTGGCTAATTTTTACTTGTCTAGCCTTGCTGCCGGTCCACAGATTCTAATTGGCAATAAACTCCATTCAGTTTCTTTTGTGAACCTCCAAAAAGGACTTTTTTCCTAATTGACTGAGGCTTACATGTCCTGTTCCCTTCTCATATTTCCTCCTTTTCAGTCTCCTGATCCTCCTTGTAAATTTATTTTTCATTTTCACTGCTTACTGGTTTTTGTCTCCTCTTTCTCCACTCTGAATTATCTATCTATCTATCTATCTATCTATCTATCTATCTATCTATCTATCTATCTATTTATTTTTCCCCAGCTGCTACAAGGGAAGTCTTCCCTCCTTTAAGAAGGTTTCATGGAAGCTATGTGTAGCAGCTGGCATGTACCAATCAGGTAGGATTCCCCTCTGCTCCCAAACCACATTCTCATAAATATTCAGGTTTTGCATAGAGTAATTCTTTTAAAAACAAGGAACTCCCCTCAGAAACTCCATTTCCAATAAATTTTTAACACAGTGGTTATCTTGGAAATTTCATTGCCTGACATTTTTTCAAGTTGTTTTCACTATATTTGCCTAATGCAAATAATAAGAGGATCTTCTCAAGACAGCAGTCACTAATATTCATTAGGTATTGTTGAAGGAAACTGTGTTAACCATGTGTTTGATATATGGCACATTAAGGTCTCTAAACTTTAGTGAAACATTCATAATAAATAAAAGAAATACAATTTCAGGTTTCATGGATATTTCAGGTGACATTGAACTTATTAAGGGCTTAACTGGGATGTAAATTTTCTGTGAGACTGTGCAATGTGAATTCGTAATAATTCTATATAAGGACAAGCCCCATATAGTACTATTTACTACTTCTTGTAGACCACAATAATTGAAATTTTAGTCCCTGAAGTCACCTCCCAGGTACAGAAAAGTTCTCAATAAAAATCTTTCATTTCTTTGGTTTAGGTACTGTAGAGAGTAGTGTTTTAAAAGCTGTCAGCTCATATTTTTCCATTTTGTCAGAAACTAGCTTATGACACACAGAGATAGAATTCCTGGCAAGAATGTCTTTAACTAGATGGTAGGAGCATGACATAAAATTGGATAGAGTAGTAATAGAGAGTATTCAGCTTTACATAGGAGAAATACTGGGTCTCTCTGTACATCTTTATGTGTGTTAATTTAGTTAACTAAACTGAAGTAACCTCAGTAGTAAAGATAACATAAAAATAAAATAATAAATAAAGAAAAGGAAGCAATACTTTTTTTTTTTTTTTTTTTCTGTATAGCATCTTCTCTGTTTAACAACATCCTTAACATGCTTAACAACTGTCAGAGAAATAACACAAGGCTGTGCAAGAAGACCAAAACTTTGCAGGGGGTTGAGAAATGAGTCAGAAGTGTTTGCAACATATTTGGAAAATAATAATCATAACACAGAATCTTGATAAGTTTTATCAGACCATCTAGTAGCCCTAATTCAGTCTGTGGATGGTAGGAATGTGTCCCCAAAGGTGCTATCAGAAGAGGACATCTTTGTCATTATCACTTGCAGAATTCCACCTAGTGAGGATTTTTCCTATTGAATAGGGCTCCGTGCAGGGTAATGCTACATTTTGCATGTGGATGAATTTTTCATTTGAGCTGTCTAGGAGTCTAGGTTTACCATCAAAAGGAGTTAAACAAAAGTTTTGAGATACGCTATGATTGTGTCAAGTAACTTTGTGCATGAGGCAGTAGCACCAGGTGATTCACAGAAAATGTAGTGTTATAATCCACCCACCTTTCTGGCTGGTAAAGCTTTTGTTGAACATAATAGCGGTTCCTCGATACAGGCTCATAGCTCTGCAGCCTTATTCTATCTATTTCTCAGTCACCCTTGTGAGAAGATAAGTAGAGTGCATACACAGTTTTCTCACTCTTCTTTCTTCTTGCAGTGAAAGAAAACAGAATAAGTATTTACAGACCTCACTAAGTTCCACCAAATAGAAGGGTTCAATAATGCCATTTAATAAAGTAAAAGGTGATTTTTAAATTTTTTTTTTTAATCTCACTATCTGCCCTAGTAATTATCGATTATTCCTATCCTCCATAGCTACAACAAAAAAGAAAGCTCAGCCTAAGCAGAATTATAATTGGTCACAACTTCAAATTCTTTGTACAAAATAAAGCAAATGTGGCATTTTGATTTTTGCTCCTGGCGTGCATAACAGCTCTTCCTTTAACATACGGGTTTTTGTTTTGGTTTTTTTTTTTTTTTATCTTCCAACTGTTAGAAACATTGCTGCAATATCCATTGATGTTCCCTTTGAGTAATGCAAGTCAGTAATTTCGCCAACAGAGACAGGCTGATTAGATTTGTTGCACAATGATCAATCAAAGCACTGTCCTGATCTCAGCGACCTTCAGACACTGCTTTAGAAAGACCAGACTTAGGGAAAATATTTTGCTTTTTCTTTTCATTCTTTCATAAATAAATTTGGCAACTTAGGAAAAATAGAAACCATTTTCTTAACTCTATGTTTAATATCACATTAAAATAAAGATTAAACATCACACAAGTAATTGGAAGCAGAAATACAGAGAAATAAAAGTAAAACAAGACTTCAATCTAAAATGAATGATACATGTCAAAAGCAAACTGAATACGAAAAAGACAGAAAAAAGTTGAGAAGGGAGATATGAATATGAGAATAAGCACAAAATGGAAGATGAGCAGAATCATATCTGAATCAATTTCTGAAAGAAAAATTGCTGACAAAAATACTGTATTATGTATTTTTTTTTTCTGAAGAGAAATCCTGGTACTAACATAATATACACAAACAACGTACCACAACAGATAAGTGTCTCCTTATCATGATAAAAAAATTGATTAAAGAGCCTGTGAGCTGACAGGCAGGAGAAGAATAACTAGTATACACAAGTACATTTGCAGCAAAACACTAACGAAAGATCCAGATAAAACTTTGGACAATACTGTGTTAGTTGGTGAGTTCAGAGGGCTAGTAATGAATTAACACCAACAACAAATTTAAAACAAATAAATGAAGAGATACCGTGCTGTGAGTATGCTGAGCACAAAGCAATCTAGAAACTGTGAGAACTGTTTTGTTTTGGGTATTTTTGAGGCTGCAAGCTTGGTGTAACATAGGTTTGTTGGTATTGTGAGAAAATGTATGGAAATATATATACTAGTGAGTTAACAGGGCCAGGACAGAGGTTCAGACACCAGCTTGCATTTACTAAGGTCACTTTATTTTTAGCCCAGTCCCTATTATACTTTTAACCCACACTGCTGGCATTCCTCTGGGAAATGCCTGCAAGGTGTCTGGTATAACATGGTTTGGTCATCGTTTCCCACAGACCACCTCACTTAGAGGAGGAGAGTTTGGTCCTATTGATATGGCCATACTACCCTCAGACACAGAGAAGGGACACCATTCATATTATATGCTGTTCTTAATGTAGTTTCTAGGCATGTCTTGTGGCACAGTGTAATGTTACCTGTTGCATTTAATGAGACATTTCATATTCCAGAAACAGTATATTCTTGTTATAGTAATGTTACGCTAACTACAGAGTTAGTTCTCCACAGCTGAACACCACACTAATCGTGATTACTAGTTTTTTGATATATGAGCTGTCTTGTTTAGAAATAGTATGGGTATCTCCACAGAGTACAACTTGTATTAATAATACTTGTTTTTCTTCAGGTATAAATTCTTAAAAAAAAACTTGCAAAACATATTATTCAGAGAAATTATTACTGTTACCAGAGTCTGGGCACAAAGTTTCCAGACTCTCATGCCATTGGGCTCCCTGAACTTCCTAGCATCTCAACTTGAGAGCAGTTTTCTAGACAATCCTCGAGATGGGAGTCCATGTCATGTAACTAAAATACTCTCCGAGAAATGGAATGAGTTGACACATTTCTGTGTCAGCGGGTTTTCATCGTTGATGGCTAGCCACAGATTTTCAGTAACACTGGGTGAAGTGCTAGGATTAACCAGGATTTGCAACAAACTGTATTAGAAACTGAGATTTGTAAATGGCTTATTTTTTAAAATATGGAAGAAATAGTAGAATTCCCTATTTTTCTTTGCAATGAAGGTAAAACACTGAGTGAAGCAGAGTGACACCATGTACCTTGTGTTAAACAATTGTTGAATCTTTCATATGTGGAATAAAAATAAGTAAAGCAATAGACAAATGGAAGAACAGAATGTTACAGTGTTGACCAAAAATGGAAGTCTTCTGCACATGTAAGACAAGATAGGGAAATTTCAGATAATACTTCAATAGATGCCTGTAAACACTAGGTGACAGCAAAAGTAATAGATTTCATGGAATAACCAGATTTTCAAATATTTTATTTTTAAGAATTTTACATAATTTTAGTTAGCTCAAAAAGATGGATGTTGTCTTATTAGACCACAGATGTGCAAATTTCTCATATCTGTGGAAAGACAATACCAGCCAAAATTGTCAGATAGGAACCAACAAGCATTCCCAAAGAACCTAGACATCATTTCTTTCTTACTCTTTTATTATAAAATGTAGTTTGAAAATATTCTTCAAAACTGGAAGAGATGATGATTGGAAAAAAAAAATCATATAATTTAATGTATTTGGTTTATGTGACAAGGTTTTGGTAGCAGAAGGGTTACAGGGGTGGCTTCTGTAAGAAGCTGCTACAAACTTACCACATTTCCAATAGAGCCAATTCCAACCATCTCCAAGATGGACTTGCTGATGACCCTAGACAAGCCCATCAGTGGTGGTGGTAGTGCCTCTGTGATAATGTATTTAAGAAGGGGAAATGTGCTGTGCAACAGCTGCTGGAGAAGAGGAATGAAGATATGTGAAAGAAACAACCCTGTAGACATCAAGGTCAGTGAAAGAGGAGGGTGAGATGCTCCAGGAACCAGAACAGAGATTCCTTTGCAGCCTATGGTGAAGACCATGTTGAGGCAGGTTGTCCCCCTGCAGTCCATGAAGGTCCATGATGGAGCAGATATCCACCTGCAGCCCATAGAGGACCCAGTGCTGGAGCAGGTGGATGTACCCAAAGGAGGCTGTGAAATTGTGGGAAATCCATACTGCAGCAGGTTCCTGGCAGGACCTGTGGGCCTGTGGAAAGAGAGGAGCCCATGCTGGAGGGTTCTGGCAGGAGTTGTGACCCCATGGGGGACTCATGCTGGAGCAGTCCATAAAGAACTGCAACCGACAAGGAAGTCTCACGCTGGAAAAGTTCATGAAACACTGCCTTCCATGGGAGGGACCCCACACTGGAGCAGGTAAAGAGAGTGAGGAGGAAACAGCAGCAGAGACAATGTGTGATGAATTGACTGCAACCCCCATTCCCTATCCCTCTGCACCACTGACAGGGAAGAGGTAGAGAAAATCATGACAGAAGCTGAGCACAGAAGGAAGGATGGGATGGGGACAATGTGTTTTAAGATTTAGTTTTTTATTTTTCTTTACTCTACTCTGATTTCATTGGTAGTAAATTAAATTAATTTCCCCAAGCTGTGACTGTTTTTCCCATGATGGCAATTGCTGGGTGATGTACCTGACCTTAGCACAAGAGCCTTTCATTGCATTTTATGTCCTCTGTTTAACTGAGGATAGAGAGTGATACAGCAGCTTGGTGAGCACTTGGCATCTAGTCAGGATCAGCCCACCACATTTAACAAAGGAATTAAAACAAAGATAAAGGGTTTACATATCTGCTAAACAAACAAAACTTCAAACATTCATAGAACTAAATGTGATGAACTTCAAGTAGTAAGTATGCTGCAACTACCAGTTCTGCTGTTTAGAATGGAATTTCTGTAACCTAAGGTTCAGATTATCAATACAGAATGGCATAAAAATAGGAATTTACTGAGTTATATTAAAAAAAAATAAAGATGAAATATTATTAGAGTCTCTCTCATAGCAAAAAAAGCTAATATTTTTCAGTTTACTATAGAAAATAAATGGTAACGGTATTTTTGCAGATCATTATAGAATAGGAATAAATAAATGATCTAAAAAGAAAAAATAAACACAACAGGTGGAATAAGAGAAGAACTGGAAACTATACTGGCCTTGAATGAATATGAGGCTTCAGTTTTCCAAATGTGAAAATAAAACCAAAATCAAACTCAATAAAGGTGGTACGGAAGAAAGCGAAGCAAAAAAAGTTCATTCTAGGTTATTATTCTTTCAATATATCTTTGAGAAAACTCCAAAAGACTGAAACTGTACATATCAAATCTACTTTTGTGACAGTCTTATATCTGATCTATGCATGTATGGTGTCCTAGTTTTGGTAAAAACAAGTTTCTCTTTTAGTGAATTTGCCTGTCAGCTAAAGCCTTCTTCTTAGCTTCATTTTCCTGAAAGCCAGATACATGTTTTGGTAGACATAGCAATGGAACGTGAGGTCATTGATAAGGATGGATGTACCTTTTGCGAGAAGGGCAACGAGAAACAGGTGACCAAAAACTGACCAACTAAGTATTACATCCCATTCACATGATACTTCATATAAAAGTGGGAGATCACGAGGAACTTGTCCCTTTTCTCTTATGGACAACATTAGGAGAAGACCTTGCTAGTCGCCCCTGCAAACTGAGGCCTAGTAACAGACTGAAACTAGCTCCGGTTGGCTGCAGAGTCCAGTCCAGGATTTTGGATGCCAGCCTTACATCTGCCAGAGCAGTTGCCAGGACTTTCAATATTGGTTTTGTATATTTTGTATTATTTTCTCTATTTTCATTGGTAGCATTAGTAAAACATTTTTAATTTTTCCAACTCTCTTCTCTCTGTTCTTCTTTCCCTCCCGATCGCCTGTCCTTAGTGGGAAGGGGGGAGAGGGAGAGGCTGAAGGGGAAAGAGGGGGAGAGAGGGTTAACAATGCATCTGCCACGGTTTTATTTTCACCCCACAATCAAACCCTCGACATATGGTTATAGTATTCATTATGGCCAAAATAACTTTAATTATTTTGAGTGAACTGTGCATGTAAACAACTAACCTTTTAACACTATTATCCACAGATTCAAGTTTTGGTAAGAAATGACTTACAAAATCTGTTGTCTAGGATGAAAGACATCCATACATGTTTAAGTCTGTGCAGTTTTAAGACAGCATCAATGAAATAGAGATTGCCACCTGCTGACCTTTAATTTAGAACAGTGAGAGAAAGAGCATCTCTAATGTCAGATATCATTGTTAGATTTCTTTATACTAAGTAAGCCAAACAAATAATTAAATTTAGATCCTGAAAGCAGGCTTGAGCTTTGCAGTTGTTAACTTAAAGTCATTTTTCTACCTACTGAAATCCTGCCTCAGGTATCCAGGCACCCTACTGAGTGTGCAGGCACTGTCTGGTTCATCTGAATGGGATCCACAGAAGAGAACCTGCTGAGGAGAACAGTGGGGATTGACAGTTTATTACTGTGGAGAGCTGAACATTATTCTCTATTTGGGTTTTACATTCAGAATCTCTTTTAGATTCACTGTGTGAACCAGGTCAATTTTGTCTTGCAAGTAAAAATGGTTAGTGCACTTTACTAAAGTGCTATACTTTAAAAAGAAAAAGATAGAAAACTCAAAGTGAAATGTAATGAAGGGAAACAAAGTGCTGGAAGCAACTGAAACTTTAAAGTCATTCAGTGCAACATCAGAAACAAGAAAAAGTGAATATGCTGTTCCTGGATGTGAAAAGGAATCCGGTTATAAATAGACAGTATGCTCAAGTTCTTGTAGGGACATGCAATAATTAGCAACCCTGTGACACATACATACATTTGCAAGAAGTGAAGCTTCAGGAATTTTGACATATTAGAAACAAAGGAAGTATATTAAAGTCATCTGTTTGAGTACCGTTTGCCTGAGTAATTCTTGAATTGATTATAGGCATCTATGTTCAGTATTGTGATGTTTCTGAATAAAAAGAGATATGGCGAGTTAAAACTGTCTTTGATATTTTTAATAAATCCTGATTCAAGTATTGTTTTTTATGTTCAGCAATTAATTTGAGATCACAGCATTGCTAAAAATAATCTATAAAAATAAAGGTTGTGTGGGTTTTTTTGACGTATGTAAAACTAAATAATACACTGGATATATAATTTTACTTAAACAGATTTTTTCAGTATAATTAGGTACCTAGATTCAGCTGGAGAACATAATTGACTTTGCATTTACATGTAAAATAATTAGTGATCATTATGTTATTTTTGAGGTTTTTTTAAAAAATCAAAATCTCACTTCAGTCTTCTCAAAAAAAAAAAAATCACATAACTCACAGCAAACAGTAAATTATGAAAAAAGGAAGTACAGATGAAGAGACAGAGTATAACAATAGGTAGAGTACATCAATTGTGAGCAAATAAAGAATTAGATTACCCAGACTTATTTCATTTCTGTGCACCTTCAACAGGTGCAGCTGATGCTGTGATCATTAAGAACCAAACATATGACTTTTGCCTAAAACTACACTTTGTATAAAATGAAGATAATAATAAATATACTACTGTGGTATATAGTGCGTAACACTGCACATATATAAATATAATGGCCTCTCTGAAGACAAAGAGTAGTTAAAGTTGTATCTGGTTGTTCAGACTTTCATTCACTGGAAGTGAAAGCACTCTCATGATACGTAATGCTTCCTGCTGGTTCAGAACATGACTGAGATGCTCTTTTGCAGTGTGACACTTTAAAAAGAAAATATATTTCCATACCTTTTTGTAATTTAAGACTTCTAAATGTTTAGTGTTTCAGCTGGTCGTAGAATTATATTGCCTTCAGGTCTCATAAATGTTAAAAAAAGCTGCTGTGTTCCACTACTTTAATAGCTAAATAATTCTCAAAGTTCTTTGGGATCTGATACAGAAAAGAAAGTGTTTATCTCAAAATTTGGTTTTTCGTATGCCCACGGTTAGGTGGTAAACCTAATAATAGGGCCGAACTATAATAATGTAGTCAAACAACTAATGTATGGACACTTGGTCTTTAACAAGATGGTCAGTAGGCCTTAATTAGGCTATGTCTACATGACATGTTTGAGTAGTGTTGGAACAATAAGCTTAGATGTGGGTAACCATTTCTGTATTTAAATTGGGAAACATCCAGCATATTCAAACATAGCTCCTAAACCATCTATGTAGCTAGTTTCGCCTTACAGTTGAAAAGTGATGGCTAATGTCCAATTTGTAGTACCTCCTGCATGGTTCTGTCTGATCTGATGGTCAAAGACATTGGACTGGATTTTTGATATGGCATCATGAGAATGAACTTCCTTTAATCTGTCCTCTTAAACTGAAATACTATGCAGTGTGGAAGCCATAGATCTAGAAGACAGCAGTCAAAGTTTATTGCACTAAGCCAAGAATGAGGAGACCTAAACTTGTAATCTTGGAGAAATTAGGTAATTCTTGAAATCAGTCACTCAGTAAGATTTTAAACCTTATAATCCACTTAAATTACTGTTGAAACTAGAAGAAGCTGGTCTTTAGGCAGTAACATCCATTTTTAAAGAAACCTGATTTTAGATATCAACATTTGAAGTACAATATGATGAAGAAGAGTGCGATCATGAATAACAGAACCTGGCCCAGAGCGTACAGATATTCTTGGTGTCCAGAATCTCGATTATAATTACATTATCCAAAACTTGCTGTAATGAAAGTTCCTTGATCTATATATGTTAATACATCCTATTTAATGATTCATGAGTTTTCCTTAATATTGCATCTAGGTATTTGGGGTAAAATAATAATTAAAAAAAAAAAAAAAAAAATAATAATAATAATAACTGGGTATGAATAGGTCCTCTCCTCTCTTCTACACTTCAATTTTTGTACCTGGACCATAATTTTCACTGAAGAAAAATCCATAAAAAACCCTCAATTTTAATGTTTCAGATATTGACTCATGTGGAAACGAAGAAAAAAACAGTACATGAGCAGTCTTCAGTTGTTTAGGTCTGAAAAGAAATATTTTTTTTTCCTTTAGTATTCAAAATAGAGGAAGTATTGCTTGTCCAATACTGTACATGTTGAAGAAATAGAAATGAACATACTAGAAAACTGAGGATTTAAATGGTATTGATTAGAAATATTAAAGTAGAACTGAGAAAACCCACTTTCCTGTAAATAAACCAAAGCAACAGAACAGAATTTTTTTCTTTGGCTGTCAGTGGGCATTTAAACAATCTGGAAAAGAACCAACAACGGTAGGATATTTTAGAACTGATGATACCAACAAACAAAATAAATCATCAGAACAACATTTTGTCACTAAATGCTACAAAAAACTGACATTAAAATGCCTTTCTTGAAGCCTTCCAGCATAGTAAACTTATTGAGGAATACTCCCAGAAAGTCTCCTACAAACAACAAAAAAAACCCCCTCTGCTTCCAGCACTCTAGTGTCATTCTAGTACAGCTATGAACACTTCAAAAGACTGATTTATAAATTAAGTAAGCACTGGCTTTGAGATTCTCAAGTATATGTTGAAAGGCAAAAAGCAGGAGGCAGCAGGGAAATATCTTGACCTTTTGCTGGTGTATTTTTTAGCTGTCATAAGAGAAAAAATAAACTAAATAATCAGAAAAACTCAGCAAACCTCCTATGTCTGGAGAAACCAAACAACAGTATTCAAAACAATCAACATATCAAAACTAATTAAAGCAGTTGGATTTGGCTCATGAGTTGAATGCATGAGCAATGTAATTATAATTTCCTATTGTAAGTAGCGTAATGTGCAAACTCAGTAAAATAGATATGCCATATATATGTGATACACAACATGTATCCCCTAGCTTTTGTCCACATCTTCTTATAGTTTGTATAGTCTTCTAGAAGAACACAGGATATAGGATTTGAAGGAAGGTTTTGGATCATGTCCAGAATCTTCCTGTCATGGTGATGTCACACACTTAATATTTAGCTGTATTTTAAAATATATATATATTTTTGCCTCCACTAATTTTTCAAAGTTTTTCAAGAAGTTCAGTTCTGTACCAGTTCTTTATTCTGGACTAAATTTTTTCTATGGTCTATTCATGCATATTTCCTTCCAAGGCAATATTCTTTTTAAGTTAAAATAGCTCTTCTCACTCTAAAGTAGTTATGTCCCTTTTCCTCATTCTCCTCCAGGCAACACGTTTAAGAAAAAAATCCATCTTTTCCACGCTAAGCTATCATTTGGTTTAGTTTTATTTTAAAACCTTGCATACTGAGCTGGAATTACCTGGGTCACTTCCCCTTTTCTTTGTTTAGAAGACTGGTGGCTATTTTGTAATAATGCTATATTGCCATGAGTTTGATACTTAATTACCACACCTCAGTTCTTAAAATATTCTGGAACAAAGAATATCTGGTTCTTCTGACCAGAATGTGTTGATGGATAATAAGATTCTTCAACAAAATAGTGATGTAGATCACTAAAGTATATGTGAAATAACTACAGGACCTTGTAAGGGATGACAAGGCAGTCTGCTCTTTAACTGGAAGTGGGTTCATAGTCTCTGCTTACTTAGTTATAAATCTGTATTTTTGAAAGGGATTTGACCCATTATATCTGAAACAGAAGAGTTTGAAATCTTTCTGAGAACAAGCTCTGCATGAGTTTGTAGTCAACAGTCAACTCTCCAGTTGGATTAAGTACAAATAGTTGACAGACTGTTGCAAATCTCCAGAGCAGAATGCAAAAGCAGTTGACCAGGATACAATCCTAATTCATTTGAAATTACTTAGATGTGAATTCAGTTTCCACACTGGATAGCAAATTTCACATAAGCAGCTGATGTTGGATGTGAACAGCATTCAGTAGGATCTTTTAATTGCATTTGCTAGTGTCTCACAAATAGAAGACTTTAATTATAGTCAGACAAATTGCTTGGCAACAGAATATAATTAATAGTCACTGTGTATTAAACACTATTTGTCAGGAAGGACTAGGATGGAGTACCCTGGGATAATGACAACTTTTTCAGGAGAGAGGGTCAATCAATCTCTACTCTTAACATCAAATTTTGAGGTAGAGTGAAATACGAAAATAACTTGGTTCACAACAGCAAATAAAATTATTTATAACATGATAAAGTTGTTTTTCCTGTTAGTGCTACTTAGTTTCATGTTTCCTGTTTATTTTCCTTACATGCTCATTAGAAAGGTTCAAACTAACATGAAATTCTGATTCATTTGCAGATCGCATAAGCTTACCTACTCAATTCCAAAACACTGGATTTTTTCCCAACTTTACAGTAGAATACAATAGTCCCCCTTCCCTATACTACAATATATTTTGTTCTAGAATGAAGTAAATTAGAGTCTGTGTGACATATAAAATACTTGGTGGGAGAATAAAAATGCGCTTCGTTTTCTAGTGCCTTCATTACATTAGAAAAAATTATGTCCTGCAGTGTCACCCCTCAGGGAATGTTAAATATAAAACTATATTAATAAATTAATCCATCATTGCGTATATTTGGGAAATTAAATTATTAAAATCAGAGTATGATTTTCAGACATATATATTTTCATAGGTGAGACATCATAAAATACAGAAATCTGAATTAAAGTTCCTCAGTTCCTGAAATATAAGACCTGATGAACTAGTACAAAAAGTTTTTCTTTAAAGTTGCATAGGTAGATAACTTCATATTGACAGTTCCATTTTTTAACAGCTACTTTGGTTTGGTAAATGATTAAAAAAATTGTATTGTTTTCCTCAGTGACCTCTTTAAATGTCTTAACACATAGCAACTTGTTTAATTTGTTTCTTAACATCTCTTATATAAAATTATATAAATTGTTAATTATCACTGCAACTCCTGTAGAAATCAACGATGCTTTTTATGTTCCTTGTTGAATATCTTTTTTTTTTCTCTTCAGTAGAAATACTTTGACAGAGTTGTTTTTCAAGTTGTATTAAAAAAAAAAAAAAAAGAAGTAAGAAATAAATGTACATGATCAAAAGAACTTGGAAGCTGAATCTTTTCAGTATTTGTAACTTGATCTTATAAGCTGTACCAGACTTGTCTTTTGCCTTACCCTTGTGATTAATCTCATTGAACTGCAGGACTTTTCTCATGATAAAGCATTTGCAGAACTGGCCCTGAGATAGTACAGGAAATTAAAGATTCATAGAATTGCTCATAGTGGAAGTTATAACGCACTTTAATCATATCTGTGTGGTGACTTTGCTGACTATGTTCCTCGCATTGCAGCCTATATTATGCTTTTTTTCTTTTCCCTATGGCTGAGATCTGTTATCTGATTTTGCATGGGACTGAAAACCATTTTCTAACAGATCTGAAGTTAAAAAAAGATTATGTCTGACAATAATTTTTATATGCTTTAGGGAAAATATCTCTCCTCATAGACACAAAGGAACAGTCACTATCTGGACTCTAGTAACTCAGAAATCCAGTATTTGATATGGAACATTTATCTGCTGGTGTATTTATAGTAAATCCTTTTATATTTGGTTGTCATTAAAAAGGGTAGTAGTAATTTGTTGTTGCTTTTGTTGTACAGAAGAAGATCACAATTCTTTTTAACATAACTTCTTCAATCTCATCAACCAGCATGGGAGCCCTGTTAGTCTTGAAAAACAAACAGCCTTGATGAGTATTCCTGCTACTTGTATTTTTATGATTGGCATGTACTCTCATTTGGCAACAATCAAAGAAGATCTGGGTGTTGTTTGAACTCTTTTCAGAAATTGTGCTGAATTTTTAAAATGGGTTTAAACTATGTTTCTATGGCATATACAAATAATGTTTTACTGTCATCTAATTTAACTTAAAAGGAAAACTATTTCATTAGTACCCACTTAAGCAGCTTCAGTTTGAGTCCCTTAAGTTCCTAGTCTGACAGTAAACAGACATTTTTAAGGGAGGTATTTACAAGGAGTAGGTTTTCTGTATTAACTGTCACTTAGGAGGATCAGATTCTGTTGAGAAAATCGTGTTTAATTCAGTTCTCTGACTAAATATTGACAACAATTTGGCATTTATACATATCTTTAGTACAATGAGTTTCTCTGTAGTACAGTACATTCTAAAAGACCACTGCATTTTAAAGCAGTAGAAAAGGTTTTGAGTTCGAACTCACAAAGGCACTCTTCTGTTAATGGACTTGGACACATAACTAGTAGTCTGAAAGAGAAACAAACCCATGTCAGGATAATCCACAAACAAGATATGCTTGGATTTACAAAGGCTCTTAACAAGCTCCTCACATAGAGCTTTTGAGGAAGTTAAGACAGCATAGGATAAAAGGACAAGCACTTGTACGGATAAATAATTAGTTAAAAGAGAGGTAACATGACATGGGTAGTTTATTAGTTTTTACAATGGAAAACGATCCCTGGCAGGATTCTGTGGGGTCTATATGATGGTTTGTTCTGTTTAAGATATTGACAAGTGATGTGGATAATAAAATGAAAAGAAGGACGAGAAATACCGCTGATGACACAGAACTATTCAAGATAGCAATTATGACAGTACACTTCTTGAAGAACTGTGAAGGACATTACAAGACTGAGTCACCAGGAAGAAAAATTGACAAAGAAATATGTCAGTGTAAATAAAAATGATGTACCTGATGAAAAACAATCCCAATGTCACATACAAAATTATAGGCTCTGACCTGACAGCTGTCACACAAGCAGTAAAATGGGACTATGATAGTAAGTTTATGAAAACGTCACCTTTTGATAGTGATTGAGAAACAACAAAGAACAAATTACAAGGAAAGGAATAAAACAAAAATATATAGAAAAGAAACAGTATGGTCTTAACAAATCCATGTGTTGCCCAAGTTATAGTATGTGCTGGCTTGTTTGGTTGGGTTTTGATTTGTTTTTTGTTTCATTTTTATTTGCTTGTTTGTTAGGTTTGTCCTATCTCAAAGTTATAGAACGTTTTCGATATGATGAATGACTGAGCAGGATGGAGGTCTTCAGTTTGAAAAAAGAGATGGCTAAAAATGGGCATCATAGAAGTCTATCAAATTGTAAGAGACATGAACAGAATGGATAGTGTTCAACTCTTCACTGTCTGTTCTACAATCAGCAATAAGGTCCATGAATTTAAACAGGAGGAAAATTCTGAGTAAATGAAATTATCTATCTCTTCACAAACAGATCAAATAATATCTTTGGTGCCATCCAAGTTGCAAAAGGATATTACTGATGCAAAATTTTGCACAAGTTCAAGAAGGGAAACTATAAAAGTATTTATAAGAACAATCAGTTAAGAGTAATTGAATAGACCTCCCACATCAGGTTCAGGGAATTACCAGAGATAAAGACAGCTGAAAATGCTCAGGAACTACTCATAAGTAACATGTTTACTTTCTGTTACAGCCACTTTTAGAGAAAAAAACTTGAGCTCAGTTGACCTTTGCTCAGAAACAATAAACCATTCTTCTTATTTGGAAGTTTATGTGAAATTTTTAAAACATGTCAACTCTGACTCAAGTGCAGTTTAACCTTTGACAAAATTAATTTTAATAAACACCTAAATATGTGCTGAAGACATGCCAAAAACTGCCTGTATGATGACACTGATAGAGTTGGGAGATACTTTCCTGAATGAACTACAAAACTTTGTTATCTTCAAGAGAGGATTTGAGGAAATGTTACTAACAAGGTTTTTTTGTCACAAGTATGAGAAGAGTAGAAACTTATATTTCCTTCTGTTGAAATTGTCTTCCTTTAGATCAAAAATAAAATTCTCACTGGGTTACAGAGAGGGATTTATTTTTCTTTTTTATTAGGATATTAACTTGTAATAAGAGACAGATTTGGGGGCCTTCTCAAAAAGATGCACTGGCGTTTGATATAAAATGCATAAAACAATGTCAGATTAAAGACAAGAACACAATTTTTCCATTTGGAGAGTAGTTCCTTAGGCACTATGTTTCTTACAGTTCCTTTATGAGAAATCTTTCATTCTTTGCTGCATAATGAGAGTTTCAAGAAGGCAACTAAAAGTATAGTCACTCAGTATAGTCAACTGAAAAGCAGTTTCTCCTGGGAAATGTCAGAATACATGGAGGTATGTATTTCATTTTGTTATTATTTTAATGTCCATTAGAATCAGAAATTAGACTAAATATTTCTCAGGTTTGGATTTGTTCTTATAAGTAGTCCAAAGGGTAAACTATCTTCTGTTTGCTTTGTTCTTTAATGAAGCAGTGCCACTAAAGCCAATTAAACACCAAGGGTGAATTATTGTTTGCCAGGGCATCATAGCTGTAAAATAACTGCAGGATACTTTGAATTCTTTTTCATGGGTACATTACTAGATTAAATGAAGTTACCATTTATATTGTCTGGAATAGAGGATGGAAAAATTACATATGTATTTAACTGATACTGGTTTCTGTCTGATGAGGATTGTATATCAAATAAAATAAAAGGAATGTAACTCTTGTGCAGGATAAAAGTGTAAATTCATTGTCAATCTAATAATCTGTATTTTTAAAATAATTTTTATACTACAGAAAATTTAATAGAATCATAGAATAGTTTGGATTGGAAGGCACCATTAAATGTCATCTAGTCCAACACCCTGCAATAAGCAAGGACATCTTAAAATATATCAAGTTTTTCAGGGCCTTATCCAGCCTGGTCTTGAATGTTTCCAGGAATAAGGTATTTACCACCTCTCTCAACAACCTGTTCCAGTGTTACAACACCCTCATCATAAAAAATATCTTCTTTATATCTAGTCTAAATCAACTGTCTTTTTTACTCTAACACCATTACACCTTGTCCTATCTTAACAGGTCCTTGTAAAAAGTCTGTCCTTGTCTTTCTCCTTGGAGCCTTTTCTTATCCAGATTGAAGCCTGATGACAAGAAATATCCCATTTCAACACCTGGAACCCACAGAAGTGTGCTTCCTAATTCAGGTGATTGTGGTTTCTGATACAGTTCTTGTGCAATCTGAGCAATGAATCAAGCACTCCAATTGAAGCATTACAACTTTCACTGCCATACACAGCAATAACAAATAAACCCAGTGAGAAGTTCCCTTTTAATGATAACTTAACTAATTAGTTGTCATGTTCGGCAACATGGGGTCTGGACATTAGAAATTTCATTATGCACAAGAATAACCATGAATAATACAGGGTTTATGCTTTATTGAAATAAAAGCTTGCAAGCAGCTGTTTCACCGCTAATAGGGACTGATGATTAAAATGAATAAGCATTATAACAGAAATAAACAAGCAGGCTTTGTGAATTATGATGCTCTCAATTCATTGAAAGCTTGAGATGGAGTTATAGTCTAGTGAATATTTCCTCATTTTCATATCCATTAGACAGATACATCTATCAGAATTCTGCTCATTTTCTTGTTGCTCCAACTGCTTGTCTGCTTGTCCTTTTCCCTGGATCTATCCTAGGAGTGTATCTCTTTGTCACCCACTTAATTGCTCTCTTTCTTTTTTTCTTTTTTTTTTTTTGTCTGTTTGTCAGAGTAATTTTTTTGTTGTTCTTGTTGTTGTTGTTGTTGTTTGTTGTCAGAGGATATAGGGAGGCAACTAGGAAAGCTGAGGTCTCCGTAGAATTAAACCTTGTGAGAGGGGTCAAGGACAACAGAAAGAGAAACAGAAAAATGAATGAGATGGGTGCCCTGGTGACAGAAGATACAGAGAAGGCAGTGTTACTGAATGTCTTCTTTGTCTCTGTCTACACTGCCAGAGGCTGTCCTGAGGACCCCCATCCCCCTGAAGCCCCAGAGGAAGTCAGGACAATGGAAGAGTCAGCCTTAGTTGATAAGGACTTGGTTAGGGAGCAATTAAGCTATCTGGACATCCATAAATCCATGGGTCCAGATGGGATGCACCCGCAGGTGCTGCGGGAGCTGGTTGAAATCATTGCTAGGCCACTCTCCATCATCTTTGCTAAGTCGTGGGAAACGGGAGAGGTGCCTGAGGACTGGAAAAAAGTAAATGTCACTCCAGTCTTTAAAAAGGGCAAGAAGGAGGACCCGGGTAACTATAGACCAGCCAGCCTCACCTCCATCCCTGGAAAAGTTATGGAACAACTTATCCTTGGTGCCATCTCAAGGCATATCAAGGATAAGAGGGTCATTAGGGGCAGTCAACACGGCTTCACCAAGGGGAAGTCATGTTTGACCAACCTCATCACCTTTTGTGAGGACATAACTAGGTGGATAGATGATGGCAGAGTGGTGGATGTGGTCTACCTTGACTTCAGCAGAGCATTTGACACAGTCTCCCACAGCATCCTTACAGCTAAACTGAGGGAGTGTGGTCTGCATGATCAGGTAGTGAGGTGTACTGTGAACTAGCTGAAGGAAAGAAGCCAGAGAGCTGTGGTAAATAGGGCAGAGTTCAGTTGGAGGCCTGTATCTAGTGGAGTGCCTCAAGGGTCAGTACTGGGACCAGTACTATTCAATATACTAATCAATGATTTGGATGAGGGAATAGAGTGTACTGTCAGGAAGTTTGCTGGTGACACAAACTGGGAGGAGTGACTGACACACCAGAAGGCTCTGCTGCCATCCAGTGAGACCTAGACAGGGTGGACAGTTGGACAGGGAAAAATTTAATGAAATATAATGAGGGCAAGTGTAGAGTCTTGTGTCTGGGCAGGAACAAACCCAGGTCCCAATTTAAGTTGGGGAACACATTATTAGAGAGCAACGCAGGGGAAAGGGACCTGGGGGTCCTGGTGGACAGCAGGATGACCATGAGCCAGCACTGTGCCCTTGTGGCCAAGAAGGTCAATGGCATCCTGGGGTGTATTAGAAGGGGGGTGGTTAGTAGGTCGAGAGAGGTTGTCCTTCCCCTCTACTCTGCCCTGGTGAGATAACATCTGGACTATTGTGTCCAGTTCTGGGCCCCTCAGCTCAAGAAGGACAGGCAACTGCTGGAGAAAGTCCAGCATAGAGCCACAAAGATGATTAAGGGAGTGGAACATCTCCCTTATGAGGAAAGGCTGAGGGAGTTGGGTCTCTTTAGCTTGCAGAAGAGGAGACTCGGGGTGACCTCTTTAATATTTATAAATATGTAGAGGATGAGTGTCATGAAGATGGAGCCAGGCTCTTCTCGATGACAACCCATTATAGGACAGGGGCAGTGGGTATAAACTGGAACACCAGAGTTTCCACTTAAATGTGAGAGGAAACTTCTTCTCAGTGTGGGTAACAGAACACTGGAATAGGCTGTCTAGGGAGGTTGTGGAGTTTCCTTGTCTGGAGACATTCAAAACCTGCCTGGATGACTTCCTGTGTAACCTGATCAAGGTGTTCCTGCTCTGGCAGGGGGATTGGACTAGATGATCTTTTGAGGTCCCTTCCAATCCCTAACGTTCTGTGATTCTGTGTGATTCTGTTCCTGCCAAAATATCTCTTTCTTAGCTTTTTCTTCATTGTGTGTTGTAGGGTATATGCCTGAGTTTTAAATACAAATTTAAACAATTTCTAATAAGTATGGAGATGGTCTTCCATCTCCGAAGCTTAACAAGATAATCTATGCCATCTATTTCTTTATCTTCAAGGCTGATTGTTCTAGAGAGAAACATTTGATACAGAATCAATAGTAGGCAAATTTTCTTATGACATTAAATTTTGTCTATGGATAGTATGAAAACAAAAAGAAAATCTGTTTAAAAATAGAAGAAAAATTCTACACACAAACAATCCAAACAACAACACCAACAAACACCATGAAACCAGATAGTTTACGTTCTTCCTCCACCCCCCTCCTTTCCATGAGCTTTTATTGCTGAACATATCATATGGCATGGAATATCTCTTTTGTCCGTTTGGGTCAGCTGTCCCAGGGATATCCTCTCTCAACCTTTTTCCCACCCTCAGCCCACAGGTTTTGAGGGAGCCAGGGGTTTGGTGAGGAAGCCTAAATGGTGTGCAACCACTGATCAGCAACAGACCAAGTACTGGTATGTGACCAACTCTAGTTTTGCCACAAATGCAAAGCACTGCACAACACCAGCTGCTACAAAGATTAACTCCATCCAAGCCAGAAGCAGCACAATCCTTCATGAAGAATTACATGTATTTCTGGCAGATAACTGGGAAGAAGTTCATCAACTCTCTTGATCATGTAGACCTCCATTTCTTTCCTACAGTCATAAATTATTAGTTGTTGCTGTTGTGTATGATATACTGTCACAACCTAACATTCAAATATGAAACAAACCTAAATTATTCACACATTTGGGCTTCAGATCTACTGACCTTGTATTTTATTCTGCTACATCCTGTCATGTGTCAGCATCCATGATGATCTTTTGCTTGGCTATTCAGATAATTGTATGTTTTGAGTATTCTTTTTCTCAGGTCACCACAAGCTACCAGTATGGTATTCAGAGTTGTTACTGTACCCATTTATTACTGGACAATGCACAGCTCTCAGCTTTATTTGTGTTCATTTGCCACCTCTTAAATTGTCAAATGTCTTTTGAAACACTAAAATACATAGTCTTTTAAAATATTAAAAATAACTTATAACAGAGAACTAAACTCACAATTAGCGCACAGATATGCAAAAAAAATAATAAAAACAAATATCAGCACATACTTGTCTGCAAGTAAAGTCACACCAGAAAATTTTCAAGTAGCTTCCTCCCCTTTTACGACCCCTAATCACAAACCTGACTGTTGGTAGACTAATCATAGTACCTTCCCACACATCTAAAGCCATGGTGAGTGGAAGAAATTAGGAGGCAGTGGTAAGTATCAGTTTCTTTAGAATCAATAATAGCAATTTCAAATGATTAGCAACATTCATAATATTTTTTCTTGGTGTATTTACAATTTCCCCTGTTTAAATACAGAAAGTCTGTACTGCAAATGCAATTCTAAACCAAAAAGGTAAAATTCCTCTGTTTTAGACATCTATATCTAAGCTAGTTGCTACTGCTTTTACAGCTAGTGAAGAGGAAAAAGAATAGCAAATGCTAAGTTAGCTGTCTTAAACAAGCAACATGGAAAACTTTCTAAAACTGTCCCTTTACCTGCAATGACAGTGAAATGTCTAGGGTAGTTAGCATAGTTGCAAATATTTACATTTTTATGTTTTCTGCAAGGTGAGAGGTACTGTTCTTATCATGTCTCTTTTCATACTTTTAGTGTTATAGTACACCACTTTTCATGGCAATACGGAGTGTCAAAACAACTCATAAAAGCATAGGTCTATTTAGAGACAGATTTTGACAGTTTTGTTTTCATTAAGTAGCTTTTATTCCACAGATAGTGTTGTTGCCTTTTTTTTTTTTAAATTGCTACTACTTCTAGAGAGAGATACTAATTAGCATAAATAAGGGTGGCAGGCACAATTAGCATATACTATTTTGAAGAATATTACCCTCACTTAACCATTATAGTGCTAGAAGTTGAACATATTCCTTTGAAACAAAAAACAGTAACTATAATTTGCATATTGAAAACGTACCTAGATGGTTTTAGTTCATGTATTTGCATACATGATATGTATCTTTGAAGCACCTAAAGATGTTCAATTGAAAAAAAAAAAAAAATGGTAGAAGTCATCAAAAGAAATTGAGAAATGCAATCATTAAAAAATCCATTAGCTAGATTAGCAAGGAAAACCACTTTTCACTCTAAAAACCCCAAACCACCTTTTCTTCATATTTTATATTTAACAAATCTAAAATGATCTATTTCCTTCAATAACAAAATAAATTTATGAATCAAATAAGATAACTAAATACTAATGTCATTCATAACTGTATTACTTTGATTTACCTAGAGCATTAAATTGAAGCAGGCCTATGTCTGGTACGATAATGTAACAGTTTACATTCTCTGATCAGCTAAGAAACTAAATTGAACATAGAAAAAGCCAAATAAATTATTTATAGTTATTAAACTACATGAACAGCTGAAACAGACCAAAATCTTAGCTTCTCACAAAAACAGGGTGGCAATTACACTTGTTTATCATTTTGACATACCCCTTTTGTACAGGGGTTATTGTAGAAATTCAAGCACTAGGGGATCACACAAACACAGTGACACTGCTGTAATTTAAAATAAAACATCATGAAAGATTGTCATATTTTTCGCTTAGCTGAACATTTCTTAAGCTTTATTTGGAATTTTGTCTGATGAAGATTACACAAATAAGCCTTTTAGTATATAGCTCTTGGAAATGCATTTTTCTATAATAACTGCAAAAGCAGAAGTGATTTGTGAAAAACAGATATGTATTTACAAAGAAACAAACAAATAAGCATCAAGCCTTTAATACTGTAAAAAATCTGTGTGCTGGATGTTTATCAGATTTAGGAATTTCAACTCTGGGTAGTTTATTGTTGGATGAAGAAATCAGACCAAATTGAAATCAGTTTAGGTGACTTCAGAAGCACGGTGGCACTTAAATTCTAGCCTGTTCCATGGAAGCCCCAATCTACCTTATTTCAACCTAAGCTCTGTACTTTGAGGCAACCCTGAGTTCAGTTCAATGGAACAGCAGTGCTTTCTGGAAAGCAGTTTACTGTTGGTGTTCTTGTCCTTGCTCCCTGCAGTTTAAGGAGATTTAAATCTGTAGTTCACATTTCCCAGGAAGCTGCTTTAACCAGCAGACTATCAAACTCTCTAGAATGGTGCCACTAAATCTCTCATTGAACTACCCACAGGAATGAATCTAGGATTTAATGGGACAAAAAGAAAAGAAATAAGCAAGATGGAACCTTACTGTGTAACTCATTTGTTAAGGGCATTTCCTCAGTGTAGGGAGTTCTGTAATCTGGTACCTGCTTATTGGAATGCTTATGCATCTTGCATTTAAGTATTATTTAATAAAATGCCTTAATGGTATTGGACACAAAAAAAAAAAACAAAAAAACAAAAAAACCCACAACTTTAGGTTACCTTGCTTTCATGCTATTTTTGTGGGGTTTCCCAAGAATACAGAATCTAAAGTTTCTGGAGGTATTCTGAGGATGTTATAAAGTGAAAGAGACAGAATCTCCTATTTAACGAATGTCTTGCAAGATCTCATTGACTCTGCTAACACACTTCAACTTTAAACAGTCGCTTGTTTAAAAAGTATAGCATGTATGCATAAATATATATTTACATATATGTGCATACATATATGAGCGCACACCTCTGAAAAGTATTTTAATTCGAAAAGACTGCAAATGAATTATGCCAGAGTTAATAGCTACTATAGATCTTCATAATCTGTAAACCGCATACAAGCAACAGTTTAATTCCCAGTGCTTTCAAAGATTTTATGTTGTTTCAGATATTTTGTTCTCATTTTATTATGTTTAGATGGAATAAACAAATAATTTCAGTTTCTTTGACTGGACTAGATGATATCCAGGTGTCCCTTCCAACCCTAACCACTCTGTGATTCACTAAGAACTCACATAATATGGATAAGACTGTAATGATTCTTTTTCCTCAAATTTTCTATGTAGTATATTGAAAATGAACAATAATCCTCATTAGAAGTGACAATAAAGACTGATGAAACTGAAGATTCACTGGAATTTTCTGCCACTTTGTAGGCATCATACTGTCTTCCTCAGAACGGTTAAGCTAGTTGTTTCTAATACTAAACTTATTTTTCAGTGAAGTGAGAGCTGAAAGTGTATGAACATTTAAAAGGAGACAGATTGTTGCTAAAAGCCAAGGAAATTATTTATTTCAAATTCTACAGGTACAGAAGAAAAACTTTATCATTCTCAGAATCAATTTGTTCTGGACAGAAATAAGTTATCTGAATTTTAGAGGAGTCAAAAGTAAAATATCTGTTGAATTAAAAGGCACTATGACATAAAGCATTTTTCCAAACCTTGAGGGAAGTATGTCATTCCTATTGAACCACACTGGGAAGAAATAGAAAAACCCACATTATCCTCTCCTGACTTCAAAATACAAAGCTCAATATTTCACCAAAGCATCGGTCTAGTGTTTCTCAAGTTCCTAAGCTGCTCATCCAAATAATGTAGCAGAAAAAAAAGTGAATGCTAGTGGGAGAAGGCAAATTTTGGGAAGTCCATAATAAACCTTACTTAAGTTTTTATTGCAGGGTTTATTTTCACAGATACTTACAAAATATCTTCCATGGTTCTGTATTGAGCAAGCAGAGCATCTTGGTGGGGCACTGCTGGTTCACAGATTGCCACACTGTCTAATATTGCTCCTGAGCTTCATTGCAGCTCTGTAAATTGCCCTACAAAGTATTTTCAAGTTACTGAGTATTTAGGGAGGATTATTTTTCATTTTTCTTAGTGGTTTCTCAATAAATGACCTCAAACCTATCACTAGTTTTCAGCACTTCAGAATCACAATTAAAAACCAACCAATCAACCAACCAACCAAACGAAAATAAGCTAACAACAACAACAAAGGAAAAAACCCGCAAACACTAAAAAACCCAAACCAAACAAAACAAATAAAAAAATACCAAACCAACTCCAAAACAACATACACATATACAGAAAAAAAACCTTAAAGAGATAAGTTTGTAAAAAGACTCCCCTGTAGCTGCATGATGTATACCTTATGATGCTCATTTTTTTTAAACTTAGTTGATTATGCGTTATTAATCTGAACAGAAACCAATACAGTGCTACCTTTAATAAAACATGCCTGGTTCATCTTTGCTTTACCATGACTTCTGCAGATTGAGCTATGATTTTCTTTTCAGAAATCTTCAGTATAGTGTGACAGGTTTTTTCAGTCTCAAACACAGCTTACATTACTTTTGTTCTGATTCTCAGATGTAGAAAGATTTGTTTACCCATAATGTGACCTAAATTACAATCTCAATTAGATGAATAAAAATACCAATGATAAGGATTCTGTCTGATTTTTATGAGTAGTTAGTTAAGAGCTTGTTAGAAGGAGAATCACCCTGTAATTTAACTGTAATCTGTTTATTTATAAATAATCCCTTTTGTTTTAACAGTGAAGAAGTCTAACAAAGGTAATAATTTCAGTTCTCATAGCTCCAACGACCTTTTTAACCATTTTATTGCTAAAGATTGATGTATCAAAGTCGAGGAAGAGTAAGACACTTAAAAAAGATAATCATTTACATGCAAATTTAAAAATATGTTCAGACTACCTGTACTTCTTCTCATTAAGCTGATTACTTATGGGGAAATACATGAGTGTTCTTCAGTTGCTAGTATCACTAAATGTTAAGAAGACAACCATAAGCACTTTAATAAGAGCCGCCAATAAACTTTTCTACCTTTTTTCATTTCTGAATCAATGATGTGACCTTATTAATATCTCTGTTAATGAGGCTGAATGTCTTGTACTTCATTCTCAACAGCGGAAATCAGGATGTAATTAGTAACCAAGGAGGGCTTTTTTTTTTTAGCAACATTAAAGTCTAGATTTTTTTTTTTAATTCCTTGATCATTTTTCTGGATTCAGAAGATAGCATTTATGCAAAGATTTATAGTATTTGTTAGTATGATGATTTTAAACATGTGTGAGGACAAAGGTGAAGATGCTCACTTTGGCTTTGGTTTTGTTTTTTGTTTGTTTGTTTTTGTTAAGGGTGACCATACATCGAATTTTAGCAGAAAACTAGAACAATTTCATACAAACCTTCCCAAGAGATGTTTCTGTAGAATAGTCATGTGGCATTGGCATGCAGGGATGTTCTCTGCCATGGATGATTTTCAAGACCTGACTACACAAAGGCCTGAGCAAGGTTGAGAGATACCCTTGCTTTGAGCAGGAGTTTGGAATGAACATTTCTTGAGGTCACTTCCAACACACCCATGATCCTATAAATTTATGAGAATGACAGGTTATCACTGTTTAACCCAGATCATACTCCACAATCACCTTCTAGAATAGTAATACTGTGATTATCTGAATCACTTTAGACATAATGTAAGGATACTTAAAAAAAAAAAGCCCTTCAAGTTAGGTTCTTAAACCCATTAGAACTGTATTAAACAGGAATGTATAATAAAATTTGCAAGACTTAAAAATTCAACACTTGATTGTCAAGCAGGCTTGCAACTAGATTTAAATCATAAGTGTAAAAAGTGTATGGAATTTTTAACTTCTCCTTACAAAAAATTTTACATGAGATAAAGCTTGTATAATTTATCCTTGATACAAATCCAAATGGCAGTTCCTTATATTATGAATACATCTGGACATCTTTATTCTGGTTTTGTCTGGAATAGAGTTAATTTTCCTTCTAGTATCTGTGTTGTGGATTTAGTATGAGAATAATATTGATAGTACACTGATGTTTCAGTTATTGCTGGGTAGTCACAGACTTTTCGGCTTCCCATGCTCTACCAGGTGCTCAAGAAACTGGGACCCAGGCTAGCCAAAGGCATATTCCTTACCATAAGATGTCATGCTCAGTAGATAAACTGGAGTTGGCCAGGGGACAAATAGCACTGTTTGGGAAAGAACGGACTATCAGTGCTTCGAATGGTAAGCAACTACATTGTGGATCACTTGTTTTGTATATTCTATGATTACTGTTATTATTATTATCATTATTATTTTCTCTTCTGTTTTGTGGGGATTTTTTCCCTTTCTGATTGTCTCTCTCATCCCACTTGGTCCTAGTGCCACATGATCCCAGTTGCTGACTGGGGTTAAACCGTAAAAGTCTTTAATTACCATTCTCTTTTTTCTATTTTGTTCTCAGTGACCTATTACCTATCATATCTTATAGCTGGGGGAGGTAAAATATAAAACAAGAATTAAACATTATCATTGTTAAGCTGGGTAAGTATTTCAGCTGCTGCTCTGTGTTACAAGTGATTTACAGGATGCTCTTGGGACACTTATCTACTTACAATAAGAACACTGAGAGTGTTTACTGGATCACTTCCTAAGGAAAACTAAATAGAAAAGTTTCTGGTATGTTTCTGGAAAGTTTCTGAAACAGTTAATGACTTAGTTCTGTTAAGGTTCTTGTGTTCCCAGACAAGCACAGAAAGGCAACTTCACCATCCTCTGGGCAAAACAACTACATTATTTAGCTACAGTCACAACGAGCGAGAGGTTAAAGTGTACAGGTTTGTATATGGGAGGTATGTTAGGATTTAGGCTTTACAAATAAAACCCAAAGAATATAGTTGAAGACCAGCTGGAGTAATATACGGTTGATATTTTTCCTTGCTTGTTTGTTTGTGTAATCTTTTCCTTTCAGTCTAAAAAGAAAGAACTGACACTTATAACACCTTAGAAAAGGAGATGAGAATTTAACTAAAGTAATAGTACACTGCAAGGGTGAAAAATCATGGACTCCACACAATCCAATACAAATTCAAGCGAAGCCATTTATTACAGAGACAAATCTCCTTATATATGCAGTTATTTCCTGATCACGCGTCCACGGTCCAAGCATGCATTAGCTGATTGAATATTATCCATGTTCACGGGCTGTACACATGCTCGAGTCTCACTGCTAATAGGTCCGTTGATTTACATCACGTTGGGGCCTTGTTATTTCGGAGTTGCTTCTCTCCCACGGCAGGTCCTGTTCCCAGCCTTGAAATTCCTGGCTGGTTCAGTAACAAATCTCCATCTAACAGCAACCCCTCCACAAGTCAGCCTCAAGAAAATCCCTCAAATCTCCCACAATTCCCCCTTTTTGTTTTTGAACCAGCCAGGCCTTGTTTACAATGTGTGGAATCATCTTTGAAATACACTGCAGCATACAACATATGATTAACAACAATGATTACAGTTGCATATAATGTAGCTAAGCCTTACATAATAAGACCAAACAACTACCCACCTGTTTCCAAGCTTTTAAGCCATTTGTCAAACCTTAATTCTACTATGACAATCTTATTAGCATGCTGTTTTAGTTTGTCTAAAGTACTACGAATAGATCCAGAATGATTAAACATGTTAATACATCTTTCTCTTGAATTCATCACAACCATGTCCTTACGATAACAACAAAAATCTGTAGCAACATGATTTTGAAGTATAACATGCCTAATACCATCAACATCTACTATTAATTGAGTTAATATCTCAGAAGTTAGATTAGTCTGTTTAAAAGGCCAATACCTTAACTTTGATATGTCTCCTAAAGCTTTACCAGCCACTAGACTAGGGAGAATACTAGATACTAGAGATACTATGGTAGGAATGTCTCATAATTTTACCTCATTTTTGCATTGACTATCTAAGTGTAATATCACCCTTTTGATTCTCCTGCTGTTTGCTCAAATTGCCACTCTCCACAGAAGTTACACCACCTGCTTGCTAATAGGCTTCTAGACCACCAGGTCCGTGAGCATCTATAACACTGAATTAGGATCCATGGTTTACATCTGAAACAGTCCTCACAATTTATCTCTCTCCTGTCCGTCTGCATCCATTGAATCTTTGTTGAATCCACTTCAATCCTCGGCCTGTAATGACACAAGCTTAACCTTTTCCCCAGGTTATCAACTGATGTGGCCTTTTCCATTTACCATTAACTAGTGATTTGACCATAACTAATGTAGGTTCTTTCTGATTTAGCGTGGTTTTGGGTCATACTTGCAAAGTGTTTCATCACAGGGCAAATTTGGGCTGCATCACTTAGATATAAATGATTCATCACATGCAATGCTTTTGACAATTGGTTTTGTGGTGTTTTCCCTACTTCTCCCCCCTTTTTGTTTAAAAAAAAAAACAAAAACAAAAACAAAACCAAAACAGTTCAGAATCAAATACTTGAATTGGACCTTGACTACGTACTCAGAATCACAAATCAAATTCAGAGGTTCCTTCTTAAAAAGCTCTACGTAATGTAAAGCTGTGCCTAGTTCTGCTAATTGGGTTGGACCTTCAATAATTTTTACAGAATAATACCAATTGTTATCTTCACGTCAGACCACTACAGCGTTATGAGACTTCCCAGAACCATCAACAAAAAATGTGCAAGTATATAGGATCAGACCAACTACAAGTATGGTCTGTGACCTGATGTTAAAGGCTTGCAGGTTCTGTATCAATTTACATTTAGATATAGCCAAGGCCACACAGCTGGTGTAATCGCTGGTACGAAGTGGGAGGCTCTGGCAAACTCCTCGATTGCAATGACCTGAGTTTATCTGGCAGCTTCACACAGGCCCGAAATTCATGTTCAGACACAGGCCTGGGATATTTTGCTTTTTTGTTCTCCCATTTCACTCCAACCATAACACATTTCATACACAATTCCAACCAGCTCAAGACCTGCCATGGTCCTCAGCCCTATTTACCTTTTACAATTGACTGATGTCAAAAAACAGTATATTAAACATTACTCCATTATTCCATTTTCCTAGATCCAAATCAGTTCACATTCCAGCAATTTTTAAATACAACTTCATACAATACCAAGTTCACATCCACCATAGCATTTAGGTGTTTGTTTGTTTTCTTTTTTGTTTGTTTTTCTTTTTTGTTTGTTTTTCTTTTTTTTTCCTTTTTTTTTTTTTTTTTTTCCAAAATGGAGTTTAATGATTTAAAATCTTTTCTGGTCTCAAAATTACTAGATAACAATATAAGCAATTACTCTAATGCATAAGGATGCATCCTAAGGGGGAACGAGGTGGAATTTAGCAGTGGAACTGGTTCGCATTTTGTGATTATCTACCCAAAGAAAATTCTTTTGGTACCAAATAGAAATATGCAAATTAAAATACTGAGCTCAGATATGAAAACCAAACACCAAGTTCAAATATGTAGATAGACCAGAGTTACACTTATTCAAGACAATATCTCAATTTTTGCATTGCACCTTTGGACCACTCACTACTCAGCCAGGTAGCAGTGCCGCTGGGTCTCCCTGACAAAACAGGTCAGTGCACGCTGGAGCCCAATCGGCACCTGCTGCCCTGCCGCCGCAGTGAGCTGGACTGGGCAAGGCTTTCATTTTTGTGTCTCATCTGGTGTGCTACAACTGTCATTCCAAAATCAGGATTCTTTACTTGATGTGCATACGCCAAATCCAGCACATCGAGATGAGACACAGCCTATCACAGAGTTGCGCAAGTCTGGATATTGGAATAAAGCTAGCATTCTAGAAAGAAAAGTAACAGCTATTACACACAAAATCTTAACACCACGTTCACGCAGTAAGGAACTAAGTTACTCATAATCTTCTGTAATATCACAAAACGCACTTTTTGAGTCAATGGATTCTTATGATTTAACAGTCTGTGAACTTACTGTACCATATAACAGGCAAAGACTTACCAAACTATAATATACTTAAACAGATACCTACAAAGAAAACAGGTTAATAAGGAAAACATCTTGCAGACTTCAGCAAGTTTACTGTGACCTCTGTGTTATCAGTTAACTCTCTCTCGGTTGAAGTTCAAACCGTTCCACCTGTAAAACTGTCTGAAATGATTTAACGATCTGTTGTAGAGATTTATTTTGTCCTGCTCTTCTCACCTTAAAAAACAACATCAATTGCAACAAAGTGTTATACTTCAAGATTCTATTCTCTGGACACTTTTCCCAAGCATTTAACTTATACAGCAGCCACCATTAATTACAATATTTTACATGATCTTCCTTCCTCCTATTTCCAAGTGCTTTCCTATGTTTTAAAACACCTCCCAATACCAATTTCTTAGGAACATGACTGAAAACAGTCATTTCTGACCCCATCTCACAAGTAAAAACCATGAGAAGAGGGAGGGAGCGGGGGAAGCACAGGGCTGCTTGCAGCGCAAGTGGGAAAAATGGGGAGAAAGTTTTACGGTGTACTTATACCACAAAGAAACAATTCTAACAACAGCCAGTGAGAAAATTAACTCACATTCCTGATAAGCTGCTTGATTTTCAGAGGGGCAATACACAGAAGCATGTAATATGTACTGTAAAACCCGCAGTTAACACGTTGATAACAAACTTTAGCATTCTCTACTGCTAATTTCAACATCAGTGTTTCCTTAACTTCTAAGTTTTTGACCTGCTTATTGATAGCCTCTTGAAGATGGTCAATAAGTTGCATGTAATTCTCACTGGGACCCTGATAGTAGTTATAAAAGATTTGGCTGCTTTGTTGGTTTCAGACACCTCTACTATAGTTTGATATGCAAGGTCTGTTGACTGCCTCAGGATTTCAGAAACTAATAGTGCCTGTAATTGTGGTGTGTCAATTAGTGTCTGTTCCAAGAACTGAGATACGTGCCCCTTTCAACGAGTCCCCATTGTTCCATCCTAAATGATCTATAGCTGTTACATTGCATAGGTCTAATTTTGCTTGAGTCTTTAATCGTTTTTATCTGATCTAGGGGCAACATGTACACATACTCTTTTTCCTGTTAGCTTTTGAAGAAAATGCTGCAAAATCCCACCCTCATCCGAGTCATCAGATAATGCGCACTTGAACGGTGCTGGAGAATCATTAGTAACAGGGGGGTTCAGAACAGTGCACATTCTCACCAATACTTTCTAGCATCATAATTATTCGTATTACCTGGGTCCCCAGGAGCACCCCCTTTCCCGTCACGATCATCATGACTGCATTGCCGACTGTTGGATTCACTCGCTATTAGCTGATCTGATCTTTCACGTGGTTCTGTTGTCCAGTTCTTATCCAGTGACTCCTTCTGCTCTCTCGTGGAAGTTGGAGGGTTAAAAGGTGGTAAAGGCAGATGCAAATTGGTAAAAGAACTGAGAGTACACTTGTTTACGACTTTAGTATTCTCAGCTTTCACAGGTTCTTTGGGCAAGTTGTCTGACTCCAGTCATCTGGACTTGCTGTTCTCACTAGTGTTGGGCAACGGTACAGGAGGCCACCCGCTTGACATTTTTCCTCCCCCCGCCCCGGACTGCTGAGCTATCGGGGGTGCCGAAAGCACAGCAGGGGATGGAATAGGGAGGGTATCAAAGACATGAACCAGGTAAACTTCACAGCGGCTTTCAGGATACTTATCAGGCTGCAACACTGCAAAAATTCCGGCAGCAGCAGCAGACCATTCAGCCTCAAGATCTTTTAAGGTAGTGATTATAAGCTTCCGTGTAGTTACTAAAGATTTAGCTTCTTTATCTCCATTGCTGACTTTATCCCATGATTTCTGCCCTATATCATCCCAAAGTTCAAGTTTAAGTTTTGAGTCACTAATGCTCATAACAATCTTTTCAGGTTTTAATTGCTTCACTGTAGTAATTATCAGTTTCCAGGTGGTTACAAAGCCGAGAATATATTTTTCACTGTGACTAATTGTCTTCCACAACACAGTTCCCACTTTTTCCCAAGTCTCTATTTGAAAAACTCCTAACAGGTCAGCAGGAAACCCATTGCCTCTGCACCAAATTAAGTCTTTTGAGGTTACTCTCCTCATACTTCACCCCTCTCTTAGAGAGAATATGCGGGAGGAGCTGCAGTATTTCTTTTTCTTCTTTAAAAATATTCTGCCCCATCTCCTCTCGCCCTCAGCTGCTCACCTCTTTGGGTGTCCGTTGCAACGATATCAGATCCTTTATCCCTCCTCTGTCACTTCTGTAGCGATCAATCAAGAGTCACGCAGCCCACAGACTGCATCCTGGTTATGGTCCAGCCAAGCCGTTCCAGCTGGGGCTCTCTCCCCACAGCAGTTGTCCGCCTTCCGTAAATTCTCCTTATGGATCACGTCGGAATCACCACTTGTAAGGGCAAAAAATCATGGACTCCACACAATCCAATATGAATTCAAGAGAAGCCATTTATTACAGAGACAAGCCTCCTTATACATGTAGTTATTTCCTGATCACGCGTCCACGCTCTAAGCATGCATTAGCTGATTGGATATTGTCCATGTTCACGGGCTGTCCACATGCCCGAGTCTCACTGCTAATAGGTCCGTTGATTTACACCACGTTGGGGCCTTGTTATTTCGGAGTTGCTTCTCTCCCACGGCAGGTCCTGTTCTCAGCCTTGAAATTCCTGGCTGGTTCAGTAACAAATTTCCATCTAACAGCAACCCCTCCACAACTCAGCCTCAAGAAAATACCTCAAATCTCCCACAGTACACAATGCATCCTAGACAATTATCATCAGAGTCCGAAAAACTGTGATGAAATACTAGCTCACAGAAATAAGAAACAGTTTGTGGATGAGAACATTAAGATCTATGAGTCATGGATGTTTAGGGCTTCAAGTCTTTCAGAGCTGGCTTATCAGACTGACAACTGTGAATTGAAATGCAAAGAGACACTAGACCATTAAATTGTGGATCAGTGGACTGTGATTCTGATAGGAAGTCAAGAGGAAGGAAAGGATTGCAAGTGGACATCTGCACAGATTTTAATGAAGTTTTTACTATATTTACATTCCTAGTTATTTATTTAAAACCAATAGGGAGAAGCTGCTGTCACAGTTTAACCCCAGCCAGCAACTAAACACCATACAACTGCTTGCTCACTTCACCACAGTAGGACGGGGGAGATAATTAAAAAAGTAAAAATGAGAAAACTCACAGGTTGAAATAAAGACAGTTTAATAGGTAAAGCAAAAGCCACACACACAAGCAAAGCAAAACAAAATAAGCAATTCCTCCACTACTTCACAGAAACAAAGAATCACACAGAATCACAGAATGTTACAGATTGGAAGGGACCTCAAAAAATCATCTAGTCCAATCTCCCTGCTGCCACAGGAACATCTAGATGAGGCTATACAGGAAGGCGTCTGAGCGGGTTTTGAATGTCTCCAGACAAGGAAACTCCACAACCTCCCTAGGCAGCCTGTTCCAGTGTTCTGTTACCCTCACTGTGAAGAAGTTTCCTCTCACATTTAAGTGGAAACTCTGGTGTTCCAATTTATACCCTTTGCACCTTGTCCTATCATCGGTTGTCATCAAGAAGAACCTGGCTCCATCCTCATGACACTCACCCTTTACATATTTATAAACATTAATGAGGTCACCCTCAGTCTTCTCTTCTCCAAGCTAAAGAGACCCAGCTCCCTCAGCCTTTCCTCATGAGGGAGATGTTCCACTCCCTTAATCATCTTTGTGGCTCTGTGCTGTACTCTCTCCAGCAGTTGCCTGTCCTTCTTGAGCTGAGGGGCCCAGAACTGGACACAAAATATTCCAGGTGTGGTCTCACCAGGGCAGAGTAGAGGGGAAGGAGAACCTCTCCTGACCTACTAGCCATCCCACTTCTAATACACCCCAGGATGCCATTGGCCTTCTTGATCACAAAGGCACAGTGCTGGTTCACGGTGATCTTGCTGTCCACCAGGACTCCCAGCTCCCTTTCTCCTACACTGCTCTCTAATAGGTCATTCCCCAACTTATACTGGAACCTGGGTTTGTTCCTGCCCAAATACAAGACTCTACACTTGCCCTCATTATATTTCATTAATTTTTTCCCTGCCCAAGTCTCCAGCCTGTCTAGGTCTTGCTGGATGGCAGCAGAATCTTCTGGTGTGTCAGCCACTCCTCCCAGTTTGGTGTCATCAGCAAACTTCCTGGCAGTGCACTCTATTCCCTCATTCAAGTTGTCATTTAATATATTGGACTGTACTGGTCCCAGTACTGACCCTTGAGGCACTTCACTAGATACAGGTCTCTAACTAAACTGTGCCACATACTTCGCATCAGCAGGCAGGTGTTCAGCCATCTCTAGAAAAGCAGAGATCCATCACACAGAACGATTACTTGGGAAGACAAACATTGTAATTCTGAATATTCCTCTTCTTCTTCCTCCAGCTGAGTATGATGTCATATGACATGGAAAATCCCTTTTGTCAATGTGAATCAACTGTCCCAGCTGTGTCCCTTTCCAGATTCTTGTGCACCCCCAGCCCACTTGCTAGTGGGGCAGTGTGAGAAGTAGAAAAGGCCTTGACTTGATGTAAGCTCCTCTCAGCAATAGCAAAGACATCCCTGTGCGTTGGACTAGATGATCTGCAGAGGTCCCTTCCAACTGCAACCATTTTGTGATTCTGTGTGATTCTCTGTTATCAACACTGTCTAGTTCACAAATCCAAAACACAGTCCCATGCAAGCTACTAGAAGAAAATTAACTCTATCCTAGCCAAAATCAACACAGCTGCATACATGATTCTAGCTGTGAGTGGTACAATCACATTTAGACCCACACCAGTTTCTTCTCATCACAATAATTATATTTCCTTGTTGTTCCGCTGCCATAGTAATAGAGAACGGAAAACTTCAGGAACATGATTTCCTTTGGCATTTGTTTCTTTGACCGAGCAAGCCATATAGGTAGCTGTATTCAGCTTAAGGACATTCATGTTTAAGACAGAATGGTATGTAGTTTGCAAGGTGTGATTAATAAACTGAACAGAGGTCTCAATGAGCACAATTACTACAATTCACAGAATATAGTATGAGGAAGACATGATGCTACATTTTGTTGGTGGTTGCAGAACTTAACCCAAAAATGAGAGAAAAGGGCTCTATTTCCTTTAAGTAACTATACTGAGTTCTCCAATATATGTTGCTCACTGGCTGATAAACACTCAAACAAGATTGCTTCCTGTTCAATTCCAGCTGTTAAAGCTAGCCTTCTGTCCACAGAATACTCACAGGGGTGTAAGAGATATTTTGAAAGTTAATGAATAGTAAAACAATATTCCTTGCACTTTACTTGTTACTTTTTGTTTCGCACAGTATTTGGACCACTCTCCTAGGACCTATACTAGATTTTTTTTTTTTTTTTTAAATCAGATGGACTGGCAATTTTCTAATTTGTTTGCAAATTTGTTTACCGATATCATTCTTGAAGAAACTTGGAAAAATTTAGGCATCAATTTAAAGTGACTAATGCTTAGACAAGCAAAATCTCACCCTAAAGGTTTACAAGGGCGTATGCAGACCTTCACTAACATCCTAGGGAACAGAAACAATTTATTCAGAAGCTTGAAAAAATTTAGATGACTAAACCAGATTCCATCTACATCAGGTGTTTATGCCTATATCTATTCACATGCCCATATATCCAAACATATATGTATAAAGGACATTTTTATACATACTCTGTGTTGATAATGTCTCTGAAATTCTAAATTAGGAACTTTTTCAAGGTTCTTTTGCTTTTTATGATTAGCTTCCCAGTAATCACATAACCCTGCTGGAATGACTGATATAAAATAATTCCTTTTCAAGAAAGAAAGATGTTAACATTGAATAAAAATAGGCAATAGAAAAATGGTCCTTTGTGTGACATTTTTTCTTTCTTACAGTGTGCACTTCCTCTAGTGTCTGCAGTTCTTGACATACACATCACCCTTTATCAGTATCTCTCTCTACTTACCTTGGCTCAGTGATTCTATCCAGTACAGGTTTGTCACTATTTAAGGGTGAATGGACAATTAAACAGAACAACCGATGCTCTCTATTAACCCACTCCCTCCCTGGAAGAGAAAGGGAAAGGAGAAAAGGGAGACAGACTTATGGGTTGGAAAATTAAAACAGCTTTAATAACACAATAAAAGTGGATACTGATAATTATAATAACAAAAATAATGAAAAATATACAAAACCCATACTGGGCTTTCCCGAAGACAGCCACGGAATTGCATGTTGCAATGGCTCACACCACTAAGGCTGCAGGGCAGACACCAGGAAGTCCTGGACTAGAGTCAGCAGACAGGAACTGGATTCAGGTATGCACAGATCAGGATCAGGATTGGGATCAAGACAGAAGAACAGGCATAGTCCTCCTCAGACACCAATCATGAAAGAAGAGACCATGACCCTTATGATCCCTCAGCTTTAAAATGAGTATGACATGTATGGGATGGAATACTTCATTGGTTAATTTTTGGTCACACATTCTGTCTGCTTCTCCCTGCAGGTGTGACCTCTTTACACCTTTTCTCTTGTGGAATATAAAAGACTTAGCAATGACCTTGGTTTGTATAGTGCTGAGTATAAACATGGGTCTCCCTGCATACCAGTCCTACCACTACTTTGGTAACAACTGTAAATATCAAGTGTTATCAATTCTAGGAACAGACACTGTGTGAAAAACTTGTAGTCAGCTTTAGAAAGTCCAGTTACTTAGAAGTAACTTTACTGAAAGGAAAAATTCCTGAAAAGAGAATTGCTTCTGTCCTAGTCCAAACAAGTACAAGGTTTCTAAATGAAAAATACTTGATCATGGTATTGCCTTTTATTGCTGTTTGTTTTATGCTAATATTTCAAATACAATGAAATTCAAGGGTTTTTTGTTTATATTTGTTATTTTCATCATACAAATTTATTTTATATGAGGTCAGATTTGGCAAGTTTTTGGAAATGGAGAGCTGAAGGGGTGGCCTCTGTGAGTAAATGTCAGCAGCTGTCACATGGTAGACACAGCTGGTTCCAGCCAGCTTCACAATGGACCCATCACAGGACACAGCTGAGCCCATCAGCCAACCTGGTGACACTTCTGTGCAAATATATTTAAGAAAGGGCAAAATGCTACATATGCAGCGAGGAAAAAAAGTGAGAAACAGCTCTGAGAACACCAGTCAGGGAACAAGGAGAGGTGGGAGGTGCTGCAGGTGCTGAAGAAGAGGTTCTCCTGTGAATCACACTGGAGCAGGTAACCACATTGCAGCCCGTACCATGGAGGACCACACACCAGAGCAAGTGTATATTTCCTGAAGGTACTGTGAACTGCTGACAATCCCTGTTGGAGCAGATAATTCTGACAGGAACATTAGCCCATGGAGGACATACTCTGGAGCAGGTTTATCCTGAAGGATTGAAACCCATGGAGAGGACCCACACAGGAGCTAGGCAAACAGGTAAGGAGGAAGGAACAGCAGAGAGTAACTGTTATGGACTGGTCACAACCTCTTGCTCTCCTATGACCCCTGACCCTTTTGACAGAGGATAGGTAGAAGAGCTGGAAATGAAGGTTTGAAACTGAGTTGAGGAAAGAGGGCTGGTGGGGCCAAATGTGCTTTTATTTTGTTTTTGTTTCCAATCATCCATATCTATTTTAATTACTGATAAATGAAATTAATTTTCCCTGTCTTGAGTCTCTTTTGCCCATTATGCTAAGTGATCTCCTACTGTTTATTCTGACTCATTAGTTCTTCAATCTTATTTTCTCTCCCTGTCCTGCTAAGGAAGGGGAGTAAGAAAGAGGCTGGGTGGAGGTCTAGGGTTAATCCACTGCATGTTTCAGTCTCTATCTCAATGTGAATTTTACTACTTCTCAAAGTATTCTATGTCAGGAATTTGATACTCCAGGTCTGATTTTATCATATAACTGTTAATACTTTCAAATGAAAACCACAACTTAGGAGACACATATATACATATATATATACATATACATATATATATACACATTTTTTTTTTTTTTTTTTTTTTTTTTTTGGTGAGCATTCAAGTAGTTCCTGAATAATTTGGTAATTCTTTATATGTGCTGGTAGGTGGTACAAGTGATCATCAGTCCTACAGTGTTGGTAATCTGTAGCATTATTTGTGTTATAAAAGTAGTTGTGATTTATACCCCTCAAAAGAGAGAAACTAATGCTGGAAATGCCCAGGTGTACAGTTCATGAACACTTAAATTGAAATCTATTTGCAGTAACATTTAGAAAATACCTATAAATAACAAATATCACCCATATATCCAATCTGGATAGGTACTGAAACTCATAAATGATAGCATTTCTGAAAGTGTTGTTTATAAAAAGACTTACCCCTTACAACTTACCTCTTTTTTGGACATTGATCTAAACAATAGCTGATCTAAACAATCTGATCTTATATAAACAATAACAAATAAATTATTTCATGGTTAAGCACACAGAACTTAATTCAGAATTATTTACTTGTTGGACAAGCCCCAGCTGACAAACCCAAGTTATGTGTTTATGGCAAGAAAATAAGGGAATAAAAATTCTCATTCACATTAAAAGAATTTTGCCTTTTTTCCGACACTTTTTTTTTTTTTTTTAACATGCTCTAGGTTATAAAGGGGAATAAAAATTCTCATTCACATTAAAAGAATTTTGCCTTTTTTCCGACACTTTTTTTTTTTTTTTAACATGCTCTAGGTTATGCCTGCAAATGCACAATAAATTTTAATGTTTGTAAATACACTGACATAAAGAACATGTGGAGTAACACACTGTAAATCAATTAATTAACATTTAATAATTCATTTATGATATCCCAATACGTAGCTACGGAGCTCATAACATTGCAAGAATAAAAATGGTTGGAATAAATTGTCTGGGAGAGTTTTCTTATTGCAATACTTGAATTCTAGTATAAATATGTAAATGACGGGATGTCTGTGAGACAGCCCATCAATTTTGACCTACTAGTATATATAAATTTTAAAGTATTTGTTCTTTGAAAATATGAATTCCAATTCTCTGTATTTTTCTCCTCAATCTACCCAGTCAGAACACCTTTAAATACATCATTTCTGTGATACAAATTGCAAAACTAATCATGAACTCTGTAATTAAATGGATTTTTTTCTCAGAAATATCTGTCTAAAGTCAAAATATAAACCAGTTTGGGTTTGTTGTTTTTTTTTTTTTTTTTCTTGTTTGATTTGGTTTGTTTTTTTCCTCTTTAACCATCAAAAATTGTGATCTTCACAGTCTTAAAACTGACATAGTATTCTAATTTACTAAGGATTTCAGGTCTTAAAAATAGCCAGTTATGTGCTAGGCTGTTGGAATTGCATAATATATACTTAATACAATTCTGAACTCTGAAGTGTTGGTTCCTTTGTGTAGATCTCACAAAAGCTTTTTATCGCCAGAATCAAAAGATGGGTTCATGTACTTTTCACTAAAAGGAAAAAACAAACAAACAACAAAAAAAAAAACCTTCACAAAACAAACAACCAAAAAAAAGACATACTTCGAAGGCATGTGAACAAAAGATTTCAATATTTGAGCTTAATCATATAGGGTTTTCTAATTATTCTGTTTTGATTAAAAAAAAAAAAAAACAACAGGGAATTTTGTGATGAGATTACTTTCATTAATGAGTTGGTCTCAATTCATTCTCTGTAAGAGACTTAATATTTTACTTAAAGATCAGCAGAGTACTTAGAGTATTTGACTACGTTTGTTTTGTTAGTTTATTTTCTCTTAGGTATTTGCCTACAATGCATGTTCTACAATGAACACTTCCAGTCCTCTGTGATTTTGCTTCTTCTGGTTCTTCGAGCACTGTGGAAAATTTCATTTTGTTAGTAAGCCTACTGCTGAATGTCAGCACACCTACAGCTGTCTCTTGTTCTTCCTCATCTGACTTTCACTTACCAGCAATATTGCTTCCAGTTTGTTCCCTGCTGTTTTGCCTGATGTTTCCAAAGCCTTTTTCTAATTATTTCAGACTTGAATCTGTGCTATCCGTCTGATGAAAATGCAATTATTGACACAAATATCAGCATTTACCATCAGGTACCTACAAAACAAACTGTTTCCATGGGGCTACACTCTATGGATTCAGTTCCCTCTGAATGGAAACTGCTAGCAAACACAGACTTTTTTGAAGACTTGTTGGTCACTTAAGGCAGCATACAATTATTCAATTATTCAAATTACTCTGTTCTTGCAGTTTTTGAGGCATTCATTCATTATCTGACAGAATATTAATTGTAATATACAAGCTAAAAATTCTTTAGGAGGAAAATAAACAGGTGTATTTATGAATGTGTTTCACTACAAAAATATTGCTATGAGGTCAATTGCCATTAGATTATAGAATTTATCATGACGCCTACCATACTAAATGTTTTACTTAAATCTCAGTTTCGAAAGTAATGAGATCATACTGAATTCTTCAATTAGATATGTACTGTAAACATAAAAATGTAAGTATGATTCAAAAGCATTTTGAATGTTCCCATGAGATAAGGAGAGTTATAAGACTCCAAATCTGGGGGATTTTAATTTAGTTGTTAAAGCTGTGATATTGTTGACTCATTACTGCCATGGTGGAAACTACTGATACAACAGTAGATAGTGAATTGTTCACTGCAACCAATTACTTTGTACAAGTGGACTTGAATGCTCTTCTATATATATAAAGATGATATAGATATATACATATACATACAGATATAGTTGTAGACAGAGGTACATATAGAGAGATTACCACAGAATTAAATAAAAAAATTGTTAATTAAATATTCAGATATAAAGTTGAATTTGGTTATTCTAATGTAGGTCAATCACAGGAATGAAGAGAGGGAATAACAGCATAACAAGAAAACAAGAGTGTTTGCTTTACATGACCAGCATGGGAATAATAATAGAACCATACTGGCTAGGACACTTCTAGTAAGTCAGGAAGGCTTTAATTGTGGAGGAATTGTGTTGGAGGATAACAGTGGTAATTTAAAATGTTGAACAGAAATATCTGAGCTGTGTGGTTCACATAGATAACACTAGTTCTTTACAGTGTTTGCCATAAATTATGTTCCTTTAACCCAAGTAGTTTAATTCTGCTAACTATATAATTAAATTACAACACAAGTATGCCAAATTTGCATATTACAAAGAAGAGTAATGTTGTTTCATTCCAAAAATGTTAAATGAAATTTTCAAAATGAATATTTATTAAGTATTGTGAAGTAGATTTGATGATGATTTTTAAATGTGCAGCTTTTCTTTACAGTTACAGCATTATTATCATGTAAATTGCTGTATTGAGCAGCTGGAGAAAAGAAGCTCCTCAGTTTCCTATCAATGTTCACAAAAAACTAGTGAAAACAGTGTGGAACACACAGACTCTCGCATTCCCACCGGGCCAATATGAATTCGTGTATACGCATGTATTGATTTTACGTGTACTGATTTTACAGGTGGAGCTGGAAGGCATTGTGAGGCAAAAAAAACCCCTACAATGTAGTTGCCATCGCAGAAACATGGTGGGATGACTCCCGTAACTGGAGTGTTGCAATGCATGGCTATAAGGTCTTCAGAAAGGATAGGCGAGGAAGGAGAGGAGGCGGGGTAGCCCTGTATGTTAGGGAGTGTTTTGATTGTCTGGAGCTTCATGAGGGTGATGATAGGATGGAGTGTCTATTGGGTGAGAATCAAGGGGAAGGGTAACAAGCAGGATATCCTGGTGGGGGTCTGATACAGCCCACCCAACCAGGATGAAGCAGCAGATGAAATATTTTGTAGGCAGCTGGGAGAAGTATCCCAGTTGCTAGACCTTGTTCTTATGGGGGATTTCAACCTACCAGATGTCTGTTGGAAATAAAACAAAGCAGAAAGGAAACAATCTAGGAGGCTCCTGGAGTGCATGGAAGACAACTTCCTGACACAGCTGGTTAGTGACCCTACTAGGGAAGGACTATTTTCTTCCCGTGTCCCACTGAAGAGGAGTTACAGTGTGGCTTGGTGGACACCTGGAAGACAGCCCAGGTTAACTCACCACAACACATCTGTTCTGTACACTTTGATCACTGTGTTATTCTGAGACAGTCCCCCAACTTTACAGTCCGTGCTCTTGTGAGCAAGTGGTCCTGGTGGAGTAACAGTCTTTAAACAGCACAAAGTCTTCACAAGAAATAGGCAGTTATTTAAGGAAGATATTGAATCCTCCGATTTATGAGGCATTGCACAATGTTGTGTAGAGGGATAATATGTAAATTTTTTTATATAGTGTTCTGGAACATGGGATATCTGTGTGTTTTGATGATGACACAAAACTTGAAAACATGGCTAATACATCAGAGGGTTGTGCTGCCGTCCAGAAGGACCTTGACAAGTTCGTCAAAAGGAAGTGCAAAGTCCTTCACCTGGGGAGGAACAACACCCTGCACCTGTATATGCTCCAGGCCACTCAACTAGAAAGCAGCTTTCTGAAAAATGGGCTTCAAAGTTCCAGTGGACACCAAATAGAGCATGAGGCAGCAACGTGTCCTTATGGAAAAGAAGGTTAATGATATTCTGGGCTGCATTAGAAGGAGTGTTGCCAGCAGGATGAGGCAGGTGACCATTCCCCTCTATTCAACACTAGTGATGTCACAGCTGCAGTGCTGTGTCCAGGTCTGAGCTTCCCCATACAACGGAGTTCAAGAACATACTGGATTGAGTCCAGAGAAGAGTCATGAAGATGATTAAGGTATTGAAGCACCTCACAGATGAGGAAATCCTGAGAGAGCTGGGACTGATCCGCCTGGATAAGAGAAGGCTTGCAGGAATCTCATCAACCTGTACAAATATGGATAAAGGAGAATGCAAAGAAGGGAGAATCAGGGTCTTTTCAGTGTTCAGTGACAGGACAAGAGACAATGGGCACAATCTGATACACAAGAGGTTCCCTCTAAGCATCAAGAAATGTATTTTTTACTGTGAGAATGACAAAGCACAGGTATAGGTTGCCCAGAGAGGTTGTGGAGTCTCCATCCTTGGAGATATTAAAAATCCACCTGGATTTGTTCCTGAGCAATTTATTCTAGGTGTCCCTGCTTCAGAAGAGGTGTTGAACAAGATGACCTCCAGAAGTCCCTCCCAACCTCAATCATTCTGTGAATCTATGTAAGAAAGTAGTCAGAAAAATATGAACAAAGAAACAAAAAATACTTAACTAATATAGATAGAAAAATAAAAATTAAAGGAAAATCATATGTTTGAATATGTAAAAAAAAAAAAAAAAAAAAAAACAAACCAAAAAACTAGTGTGAACGGGATATTGGAAGGGATGAAGAGGAGTTTAAAAAACATTGGAAAATACCACTTATTGACTAATGATGGAAGCAGAGAATTCTGCAGATTCAAGACTGTCAGGACACCTCTTCAGACAACCACAGAAAAGCACATAATTAATTAGATAAGATAATGATGAACTGAATATAAAATAGCTTGGAATGACAGAATGGAAATAGATCGGAAATCTTTCAGTTGTAAAAGGTACATTCGAACAAAACAATAGGACTCAGAAAGAACAATGATCTGTGTAATCAAATATGGCTCTAACAAGGGAAATGAAGGAATGTAATTCAATGCTTCTAACACCAGAAGAGATAAGGGGAACCCAGTGAAGTTTTCAGACACATCAGACTTACAAAAGTGAACAAAATAAAAAATGATTGAATTCTGAAATCCACTTGGACAGCAGTAAACCAGTACTTTCAGTGGTAGAGGATAAAGAAAGGATTCAAAGACACGCTGTAAGGCAGTAGTTTCATCAGTGACTATTAACCAAAACATTTATCTACACTTGAGTACTATTTCGTTTTGAAGTTCACTTTAGAATGAAGGTAAACTTACAGTTTTCTCTGTTTAATGATTTTTTTCCATATTAAAGCAGTGTTGAAGCTTGCAACCTGGATTATTTTTGTATGAAATTACACTGAAAGATATACTCTGTGAGCACACCTAATGTGGTCTAACAGCTAATATTTGTTCAGTCCACAGGGCCAGATTAGATTTAGGCAAGAGAATTCAGTCTTCATCACCAACCCAAAATACATACAGTTCAGCCCTCTGCAGTAACAAATTCACTGGCAGTTGCTCACTGTGCTGTACTAATTTTTTAACACAGTCACTGTGATCCAGGTATGGATCAGCTCACAAAGTGCTTAATATGTACTTTAAAGAAACACTTAGGGAAACAACCTCACCTATCCATCCCCAGTTGACCATTTTCTTGCTTTCAATATGTGTTACACACAGTCTTTTCCAGTTCTCAGCAAGGTGACAGGCAGTGCAAAAGGGTGAGGTCAGTGAAAAACATATTCTTTCCGCTGTTTCTTGTTTCTTTTGCTCCACTGCATCATGTTCTGCATTCATTTTCCTCTGCTCCATTATAGGTCACCTGTGGGCTGTAGTCCCTCAAGGGTGTCCCTGTCCCACTGTCAGTTGCTCACAAACCACAGTCCCTTGCAGGTATCCCCGTTCCACAGTGGGTTTCCTGCAGTCCTGCAGGAGTATTTCGTCTTGCATGTTTTGCCTCCTCCCAAGATTGAGAATAACTTTATAATAAAATGGGTATTTTATTATGGTATTTTTCATGTCATGTAAATATTTTTCTTTTTGTTCACCTTCAATAGTTACCGTCCTGGTGAGTTTTGTTGTTGTTGCTTTTTTTTGTTTGGTTGGTTCATTGGTTTTTGTTTGTTTGTTTGTTTTTGTTTTTATTTTTGGGTTTTTTGTTTGTTTTGTTTTTTGTTTGTTTGTTTGTTTGTTTTGTTTTGTTTTGGTTTGGTTTTTTTCCAGGACACACACTAGGAACAAAAAAATTAGAGCAAGAAATAAGTTTGATGAATATTTTTGTAATATTTTAAATTCCTGAATGTGTAATTTTTAAAAAATTATAAAGAGAATTTTTTAGACAATAGTTTTGTAAACCTTCTTCACATAGTCTTATTATGTAGTCTATTAAACTTTACTTAATGTATTTGTGTATATTTATGTCCATATTCCATTGCAGTAGTTTCTGGACTCAGAAATTGGAAACCTTCAACATTACCCTCACTTCTAGGATCCTGTCAATAACATGTACACTTGCACCAGCTGTAGTTAGTCCCTGAGAGTCCTGGAGAATTCAGAATAAAATATTTTGACAGCTGAAGAGTGTTCTGGTCCTGATAATCAACACATGTTGCAACACATGGTTCCTGAAGTTTTGGAGCTTATGTCACAAGAAATGAAATCCTATGGAAACATACCTATAAGCTTTCCTGAAATCTTAAGGAAACTAGTAATTATATTATAATTACATATTATAATTGTGGCAATTCAAGAATAAGCAAAGACATTGTAAGAAAGTGAATCTAAGGGAGTCAGGAACTATCTAGAATATTTTGTATGTTTTATTTTTGAGGAAGATATGGCTGAGAAAACTTATTTTATCATTTGAAGTACTAATTATTGGTATTATGATTCATATATGTATATTTTATAGAGATTTAAAATATGAAAACCACTTTGACATACTTTATGTTCCATTAAATTCTAAAAGTTTTGTGGTTTTATTGCTACAACACCATACTTCAAATTGAATAACTTTCTCAACAGCGATTTTCAATTCTTGGTTGTATTTTGAGAGGCTTTTTTTTTTTCTTTTTTAGTCATAACATTCAGAACAGTGAGAATAACAATAACAATGTATGTCTGTAATACAAATATGCTGAAATTCAAAACACATACAAAAAGTTCTTTTCTCTATTTATTCTATATGTAGCCAAAAAATAGTAGTAGTGAGATATTAGGGAAAATTAATTCAACATGGAGTTTTATTAAATAATTCCCTTTTGGATCTACTTTTGTTTCAGAAAGGGAAGCTTGTTTTGAATTAATTTAAACATTTTTCATCACAGAATTCCAAAGACAAACATTTATGGAACCTTAAAAAGTTGAAAGCTATTACAGGGATTTTTATTGTTTCATTTCCTTTCTTCTTGCTTCATGCGGTTTTCATTAAAAAAAAAAAAAAAAAAAGACTATATACTGTGCAAGTAACTCTTGAGAAAAATAAATCTGCAGTGTTATCCAAGACTGAACTCAATTCTGAGTTAAACCATGCCTGCCAATTATTTCCAGCTATCTATTTGATAGTCCAGTTCTATGTAATTTAAATTTCATTCCCAACAAAAATATTTAGCGATGATACGCTCAGAAATTGATACTTTGTGAGAGACAGAAACAGTACAGAGTTTTATCTTCTTTACCGTTTCTTTTGTGGGAGAAAAGAGAGAAACAGCAGGAATCTGCAAAAATATTGTATATTATTGTATATTATGGTACTAGCACTATGGAAGTTCTGAAGCTGTTGTCATTCTCATGTTGATGCTGTTTTAAAGGAAAAAAGTATGACTAGGGTGGGAGTCAACAAAATCTCTGAAGTTTATGTTTTTTTTAAACCAAACCAATGTGTCTGCTTGCAAAGGATGTTTTAAAATGAGTGCTTACATTTCATAGCTACTTTAGCAATTGAATATAGAGTCATGTTATTTTTTAAACCTTGTACACTTTTAAAAACTTAATTTAAATTTAAAGATTTTTAAATATCGTACACTAGATAGGTAGGAATTTCTAGATTATTTTATGTTGAAGGCAATATAGTATAAAGAGTAAGGAAAAGAGATAATTCCAAAATACAAGAAAAATACATATGCTTCTTTACTGTGTTAGTTCTAATAAAGGGAGAAAAGGTGGAAAGTTATAGATAAGCGTTCTTTATCATCAGCTCATTTCCCTTCTTCACATATTCATAACCTAACAGATCTCTACAAAGGATTCCACAGACTACTGTATCTTCAGCATACCTGATTACTTTCTTCAAGTGAGGCATAAAATTATTTTTCTCTCCATAACCTTAATTGACTTTAGCCGACATAACATCCAAAGAAAGAGAATGTTAATGATGTTGCTTTCAGCATCATTACATAATCATTTTGCTTTTGCTTTAATGTCTTCTAACAGAACAATTAGATAACACTGAAATCAACATAAATATTATTTGACCTCTAACTGTATGAGATTATTTATTTGTCATCTGTAATCACAGAATATATTTAAATATTTATCAGTAATACCTTTTATACAGACTTAGAAATTTCCATTTATCTATCTATATTCATATATAATATGCATCTTTGAGCATGAGTGTATGAACACAGAGGCTAATCATGTAATTTTGTTGGTGATTTTTTGTTGTTGTTGTTGGTTTTGGTTTTGTTTGTTTGTTTGTTTTAATAGAGAAGTAATTAACCTTGGAAAACAAATTACGTCCATTGGATCATAATTCTAATGAATTCCTATGACTTGAAGAATAACCTCTGTTTTGATTATCCTAATTTCCATGTACAGCTGTCTTGACAGATACTTACCTCATATCTTATGAAGCAATTTCATGCACACATTGTTTAAGGTAACATTGTCTCCTGAAGATAATACACATTTTCCTGGAGAAACTGGCTGCTTGTGGCTTGCATGGGCATTTGCTTCACCGGCTAAAAAATAGACTGGATAGCCTGACCCAGAGAGTTGAGGTGAACAGAATCAAATCCAGTTAGTGGCTGGTCATGAGTGGTATTTCCCAGGGCTCAGAACTTGGTACACTTCTGTTTAATATCTTTAACAGTTATCTGGACAAGGGGATCCAGTACACCCTCAGTAAGTCTGCAGGTGCAACAAGATGGGTGGGAGTACTCACCTGCCTGAGGATAGGACGGTTCTTCAGAGGGATCTGGACTGGCTGGATCAATGGTCCAAGGCCAATTGTATGAGGATCAACAAGGTCAAGTGCTGGGTCTTGCACTTGGGTCACAACAATCCCTTGCAATGCTACAGGCCAGGGGAAAAGTGACTGGAAAGCTGCCTGGTGGAAAAGGACCTGGGGGTATTGGTCGACAGCTGAATATAACCCAGCAGTGTGCCCAGGTGTCCCAGAAGGCCAATAGCATCCTTGCTTGTATGAGAAATAGTGTGACCAACAGGACTAGGGATGTGATCATCCCCCCTGTACTCGGTGCTGGTGAGACCACACCTTGAATCCTGTGTTCAGTTTTAGCCCCCTTACTGCAAGAAAAACATTGAGGTACTGGAGTGTGTTGAAAGGGCAATGAAGCTGGTGAAGGGTTTAGAGCACAAGTGTTATGAGGAGCGGGGAGACCATACTGCTCTCTACAACCACCTGAAAGGAGGTTGTAGCATGGTGTTGGTCTCTTCTCCCAAGTAACAAGTGACAGAACGAGAGGAAACAGTGTCAAGTTGCACCAGGGGATATTTAGATTGAACACTAAGAAAAAATTATTCGTGGAAAGGGTTGTCAGGCACTGGCACGGGCTTCCAAGGGCAGTGCTTTGGTCACTATCAGAGACTGATAAGGATAATGGCTCAAACATTGTGGCAAAACCAGTACATCCAGCCACAGGAGATGGTATATTCAGTATAAGGTGAATTGTGATTTACATATCAACGACAAGCTAAGAGCCACAAACAAAGGCCGAGGCCGGCTGGCTGATACAGGAGCTGGGGGACCTGTCAGAGGGCAAATAGCTCCACCTTCTGATATGCCCAGCATGGCACAAAGGGAAAAGCTGAGATCTTCAACATGGGCAGAGACTTGTCAGCCTTTCACAATCACGCCTTCCCCCCAGACTTTTCTCTCTTTCACAATAACACCTCCACAAAAGACCAGAAGTTACACAAGTGAGCAACTCAGAGGGCTATAAAGGCTCACCTTGTGCTGGAGGACTACTCTGCCCACCAGTCTCATCACATGAACTTAACAAGACACCAGAGGATGCCGCACATCACTAGATCTGAGACTGCTCCATCACACATAAAGTGGAGCCATGAGGATGGTGAAAACTTTCTCTTTCTTTCTTACACTTCTGTTCTTTTGCTTCCTTTTCTGTAAGTAACATAGTAACATAGGATTTACAGCCCTGAATACATGGCAAACTTTTTATGTTTAACAGTTGAACCTACAATAACGTAAATCCTTCTACCACCAAATCATATAACATTTGGGCCAAGCTGCAAAATAAAAGCCTTTTGTTTATGGACCTTAAGTACTGCATGTACTGTTTTCTAACCAAGGGGACCCACAAACCTGAGTCACTTCTCTCTCCCACTCATGCCTCTGGATGTGATATGACAGTCACCATCTCTGGAAGTATTTAGAAGATGTAAAGATGAAGTACTTCAGGACATGGTTTAGCGGTGAACTTGACAGCACTAGATAACGGTTGGGCTTGATGATCTTAAATGTCTTTTCTAGCCTAAAGAATTCTATAATTCTATGATAAGCACAAGCAAAGAAGCAAATTTTTTGTGCACAGTGTTTAAAAGAAAGTTGTGGTTGAACTTTTAGATTAAATAAAACCACCTTCACTTATTTCCTTATCAATTTGCAAGAGATCCTGTGAGTTAAGAATGTGCACCTAGTATTTTATGTCATAGATTGGATCTAATGCTGTATGTCATCTTGCATAATGACCAGAGTTCCTGTTTTTCAATATTTTTACTACATGGCTGCCCTTTGAATATTTTACCTCCTCTTCTCTACAGTATTTATTTCTAGTGGAAAAACATTTTTAGAGGAATATTAAAAAGCAGTGAGCTTACAGGAAACTGAAAACCAATTAATTTCTTGCCTGTACTATGTTTACTGTTCACTTTCTTGGGACATGTTTTTATGAGCATTTATTTCCAGAAAACCAAACCAAACCCACCACCTCAAAAAAAAAAAAAAAAACCAAAAACAAAAAAAAAAAAAAAAAACAAAAACCACCAAACAAACAAACAAACAAACAAAAAACAAAACAAAACAAAACAAAAAAAAACAAAACACACACACACAAAGAAGAAATAGAATAGACGTACTGAAAAGAAAGACTGAAACTTCTCAGGTGCACATTTTACTAATTTCAAATGCTTATTCTGTCCAAAATAATTGCACAGAATTTGAAGTATGAGCATTAATTTTCAGCATGTTTGAACTCCTTGCTAATTTTTTTTCTTATCTCAGCACTGGACCACATAATGAAACATGAGAATATTTTACAACACAATTTCATTATTCATAAACCAAAATCACTTTTCCTGGTATAGTTCTTAAAACGTATTGCATAGTGTACCTATGAACTGCTTGCTCAGTGGGCTTAATGATAAAGAATTTTTCACTGTTTATTGTCATGTTAGCCAAAAGAATATTTTTACAAGCTGTAAACTCAACTCTTTATAGAAGTTTTGCTTGCAATGAATAGATCGTGATTTTTTTTTTCTTGTATATTTTGGTTTATTTTTAATAAATAATGGGACTGAATATCACATTTTCTGTATCAGTGCTTTGCAGAGCTGAGTATATTGCAGAGTTAGAATCACTAAGGTTGGGTAAATTGTAATTATAATAATTTTCAGGGTCAGAACTACCTAATAAGGGAAGAGTAGATATTTTCTTGATTTCTTTTTCTCCATTAATCAGGATCATTGTAATTACATAAATTTTCTAAAATGTTAATGTAAATCAAAGATTGCTTAACTTCCTACAGCAGATAAAATATTTTCTATAGTGTTTAACATAATGAAGTCAAGTCATTATCTCTTCAGCCAGATGACAGCTTGCACTGTAAATAATGCTGATTAAAGAAGTAAAAAGTAAATCTGCATCAGTTTGATACATTTTTCATATTTTAAATCAAGTTAGTTACAGGGAAATGAAAGCTGGACCTAGGGCAAAGAATTTAACTTAGAGATACTAGATTGTAAGAATATAGTCTTATATGTTCAAATAGCATAAAAATGAAAAATTAAGGCTCATACAGATTGGAAAGATCTTTCAAGCACACTGAATTTTAATATAATGGAAAGCTTGAGTATAAGAGGTTTATATGAAACATTTAAAACTCAATTATTTTACTGATCAGTTTGTTTCAGGCACATCTCATTTGCCAAATAACCTTAAACACTGAAGAGTCCTGATTTTCTCAGAGTAATGGGTTTTCTCTTTTCGTTACCTGTCGTACTAAATTCTTCTCCAAAACGACCCTTCTGCCTGTACAAGTTACACACATACCAATTCACCATTTCTGATTTTGTTTGTTTGTAAGCAAAACCAGACCTTTGATAATTTTCCTGTTTTGTTGTTTGATAAATTCACTGGTTTTCATGATACTTTTCTCAGGAAGTGCATATTTAACTTCAGACTGCTCTTGACTGCCTTTAACTGAAAACCAGTTTGTCAGAGAAAATCTTGCTTTCATTCTCCGGAGTAGGAAACTATGATTTTCATTATTGTTTGCATTTTTGTCCATAAAACCTAAAATATTAAGGCACCGAGATGGATATCCCAACCATTAGACAAAAACAGTAATGAACATGTTCACTGTAGCAGACCTACAGGTAGAACAGGATCCGTCCTGCCAGTACTAGAATTGCCAAGTTTCCAGCCTTCACTATCACATGAGTCTTGATTTCCCAGCTGGATAAACACAATAAAGTTGACAGATTCAACTCTTCTGTAAGACTCAAGGTCTCAGAGATCCCTATGTGATCTCTGATATTCAGTCTGCTGAATTCCTCCAGCATCAGCTTCTTTTGACAAAACAAGTGCTTTAGTAATGTCCATCTGCAGGCAAGGACTCCATCTCTCCAGCCTCAGCAAGAGATACCAGGCCCACTCTAAAGCCCCAGACTTATAGAGCTGTATTTTTTCCCCAGGAATTCACTTTGGGTTGACACCTCTGATATACTAGTGGTAGTTGTTGCAGCTGACGTTGAGGTCTACATCATATAGCACATCACCACTATTCCTGAGCACATTTCTGTCTAACTGCTGAACAAACTACACTGTTAGCTGTGCTCTAGTTCGGCACTAATATAGGCCTCTCCCTAGCACCTGCTGAAAGGATGATTGTTCCTCCCTAATCAGGAATCAACAGAAATATAACATCAAAGAACCCTTTGTTCAGGAACAGCTGATAAAGTCTGCTAGAAACTACTAAGACTTGTTAGTGGTCAGTCTTCGACAGCTATGTTTTTTAGGGTAATAAGCATCCTGAAACTCCTTGAAGGGCTCTCAGACTGGATAGAGATGTGGGTTTAGGTGAGATAACAACCAATTCTAAGGGAACTGGCTGCTGTGATGATATGATCACCTTTGAAACATCATGGTGTTTGGGGCAAGTTTCCTAACGAAACTCCTAACAACTCCAAGAAGAGCAGGGAGGATCTGGAGTATTACAAGTTGCTGGCTAGCCGTGATTCATTTTCTGGGAAGCTGATAGAGCACAGATACCATTTCTGAGCATATGAGGCGTGAGATGATGATCTGAAACAGCCAGCATAGATACAGCAAGGACAAATTTCATTCAATTAACCTGATTACATTCCATGATGGTTTTAGGGTTAGGGTTAGGGTTTAGAAATAGCAGACTATGTCCATAGGAGTAGATAACATTTACTTTAAGGTTAGGAGGCTTTTGGCAGAGTCTCCCATGTCATTGTAATCTATTTCAAAATAAATTATCTGGATAGGGGAACAGAAGGTAGATAGAAATAGCTAGACCACTAGGTTTAGAGTCTTGCAATGAACACTAGTCCTTTGTCTAGTTGGCAGAGAGACAACACATTTAAGTCAGAAGAGGATATCCCTGACTGACTGGTGACCATCTGCCTGCTAAAGCAGGAATGAAGCTATATAGAAGTTGGAGAACACGTACTTCTTTCCAGCATCCTTGTGATATCAACATGTCCCATTATGTAACTGTACGCAGTTCATCATCACTAACTTAGCAAAAGGTGGAAAAGAGGTATTCTATATAATATATGGCTGTATTTGTGCAACAATGCAGATTTCCTCTTTTTGCCTTCTGAGGAATACATGTGTTTCGATCATACCTGAACTCACTTCAAATGAATCATGTAAAGGTTCGTTTATTTTTATGCTTGCTTACAGAGTCCTGGAAATTCTGTAAAGGGACATTTGATTCATGTGGCTTTGATTCATTGAAAGTGAAGAAAATAATAATAATTAAAAAAAAGTAATCAGTTTTCAAAACATGATTTCAAGCAGATAAGTTTAATGACATAGTAAGAAATGTGGTGTCTGCAGGCCTCAGAGGTGATACTGCTCGCCTTGAAAAATTTCTGTGATTAGTCCTAATGCAATCCATTTTAGAGAAAATAAATTGAGCAATTACAGGTAAGTGCTACCTATTGTATACTCATTTTGGCACAAATCATAGGACATAAAAAAAAAAAAAAAAAAAAAAACAAGTACAAGAAAGAAATGTAGAAGCCTTTGGCTCCTTGTCAGGCTCCTTGATGTCTCATCTATTTAATTAAAGAGATTTAACCTACAAAGCTGCTTTCCTTTCAGAAATTGTGCAACTTTGAAGTAATGCCTCAGTTATAACACTCATTACAACTTGTATCTGTAGAACATACTAGATCCTATCAATTACAGACAGGTTGTCATAGTAATAGAATTCTGTATCCTCAGTAGATATTATAACAATCTAAGTCCACCATTACATCATATTTGTAAATAACATCTGTTTCTGAAAATTAAAAAAAAAGAAAAAAAAGAAAAAAAAGAAAAAAAAGAAATCATATTGCATGTACTTTTAGCATATTTTTTTGACTCTGTGAGATAATGGATATTATTTGTGAAGTGATATATAACTTTCTTTTTAAAAGCAATCAGGTAATATGCAAATACTTAACCTTCTCTTCTGATGCTTTTCCCCCTTCTCCATACTGTCTAGTCTACCCTCTATTTAATTTCATTTTCTAACATTTTCCAAATGAACTGACCTTATCCCTTATCTTTAACTTTCATTTTCACTATTTGCTTTATGAATCAAAGAATTTTGCTGTTCACTGTAGTATATTGTAAATCAGCTAATCATTTAAAGAAAACTCTCCTGTTTTATTTATTTGTTAAAAAGAAACCAACAACCAAGCAAACAAAAAAACTTCTTAAAAATAGTATTTAACTTACACTCTATATATTTATTTTCTGAAAATCAGATTTTTTTTGAAAAAAAAATCCTAATCTAAAAATATTATGAAAATTCTTAGAAGACAAGTAGTTGCAACACAGAGGTTGCTGTGTTTTTGTTTGGGTTTGGTTCCCTTCTCCTCTTTTATCTAGCAGAATAACAAAAAGTACTTAATTGTTAGGCATAGCAGCAATGCTTATATTTAGCAAAATGTTTAAGTGGTGACTCCTAACACTTTTTGTAAGTTTTTCAGGAACTTATATTTGCTTTGTTTTCCTCTTAATAGTTTGGATCTCTAACAGTATTGATAACTCAACTTCTTTCAAGTACCAATTAAGATATTCGTAATTTCTCCAGACAAGAATAGTTTCTGTAGGCACTCCTCCTGGGAGATCTACATATTAGCTCTTTCAGAAATACACTACAGTAGCAAATGACAGATGTATATAATATTGCATCTTTTCCACTTGATGCAAAATATTAATAACTGTCCATATATTTACCAAGCTACCATCTCAACATCAAATTACAAAGACCATAGACTCTTTCTTGCTATAGAAAATCAGATCACTCTGATTCAAAATATCAAAACCATGTAGCTATAATGTATCTGAGGTTATGTTACTGTGACTCATTCCCTATTTGCGCGTTATTTTTAGGAGTAGTTAAACTGGTTCTTACGCACTAATTATTATTAACTTTTTTATTTATTTTATTCTTGTATGAATTTGAAAGCTGGGTAGTACCTTCAAGGTTTGGAGTCTCCTTCCCTGGAGACATTCAAAGCCCGCCTGGACACATTCCTGTGCGAACTCTCCTAGGGGTTCCTGCTCCAGCAGGGGGATTGGACTAGATGATCTTTTGAGGTCCCTTCCAATCCCAAACATACTGTGATACTGCGATACTATAAAAATAGAGATTAATTGTAACATTAACAGATTCATTGTGATACTGCTTCATTAGTGTCTGGGAAAGGATAAATGTAATCACATAAAATTACTGTAATCACACACATGCAGTGCACATATATATGTGAAGTCATATGTATTTAGATATACCTACATACACCAGAAATTACAGCCTGTAATGTGTGTATTCGGAGTACTTGCCAATCAGGCCAGTTTGAATTATGAAAACAAAACTTCAAGTAATCCTGCTACATTATTGCTATCTAACACCGCTACATGCAGAATATTTGCATTTTTACTGCTCATACCCAATACTAGCTGCGAGCATGCATGGCCTTGTTTCTGAGATAATACAGGTAGCACCAACGGCTAGTGCTCTTGGCACTCTGTAGTTGAGAAGGGAGGTGATCAGGCTTGAGAACTCTTTCTTGACAGAAATTAACACCGAACTGGGCTGCTCCTTTCCTCTTTTCTCTGTCACCCTTCTATGTTTCTCAGTGTTCAGTCTTCTCAATTCAAGGCATTATTTTGACTATATATATATATATATATATATATATATATATAAAAAACTACTTTGATAATATGTAACTGTTTAAATCTAAGCTAATCAACCAAGACAGATTTTCTGATACAGGAAGCTTCAGAGGAAGTAGTTGTTCATACCCAATATGTAATATTATTACTATCAAATACTTTCTGAGAGACTCTAGTGACTAAACATAAGCATCTAGTGTCATTTAAGAGATTGTATGATTTTTGAGATACCTATGCAGGATCTGGAGATTTGAAACATGATCTGTGGGAGACTCAAATTCTGAAACAGCAATTTGAAGTCAATAAGGATGTTTCAGGGCACATAATGTAACACTGTAGGCTTAGGTTTTGGTGCATTTGCTGCTTTTCTCAAAGCCTGAATCAGTTCCCCATACAAATATATCTGTTATTCCTTGAGTCTTTATCCCATACCACTCACTTCAGCTTTACTCCAGCAGTACACAAGTCTCCCATTAGTCCTGTGGTGTAACTGACCATTTTACACGGATGTCTTGAATATCCTACTGCACCTCAAAGCTCCCTGGATATGCCATTTGTTTTATGTGTACAATTGAACTGTAAGTAACTAGATAAAACTTACATGGCTAATTATGTGTTATTACAATAGAGAAGGTGAATATCAGGCAAAACAAGTACAAAAAGTATTTCTAAATTTTTTCCTAAATCGGAAAATATTAATAAAACGTAATACTATTAATAAAACTATTTGTATTTGCTTAGTTGAACCATGGATCCACAGAAAAATCTATTTAACCTTCCTATATGTTTCTTCAATGTACCAATTATAAACAAGCCCCTTATTTAATATTTAGGAGAAAGAAAATCCAGAGTATTCCTGCTCTGTTTGTAAATCTCTTGCAAAAAAAAAAAAATTAAAAAAAAATACACTAACAGAAAAAACCTACACCAATATTGAGATTTGGTGCAACAGAGAAAAGGCATACACACAACCTAATATTAAAATGACATTTTTTCATTATCTATTAAATTTTATTTACTTTTTCACTTGAAAAGGACATACATAGTCAACTCACAGCAAAATTCACACAGTATTCTGAAACGAAATAAGAAACTATTTTTAAAAAGCTTTGTTGATTTACTGCATATGCTGGAAATACAGGCAATAAATTCAGTTCTGAAGCAAAGAGGAGAATGAAGAAAGGTAAAATTTTAATATTTGGTGACAACTGAACTACATCTTTATGTTTTACATGAGGAACAAGATATAATTGAGTAGAATTCATGCAAAAGCTGGTATGTATGACACTGTTGCCTCATTTACTCTTCATAATTCTGTTTCATTACTAAATTACTTTTTAAAAAGTTATTTTAATGTTCTCACAGAATATTTTCACAGAAGTGGGTCAGGTTTTTTGTTTGTTTTTGTTTGGTTGGTGATTTTGTTTGGTTGATTGGGTTTTGTTTTGTTTTTGGTTTTGTTTGTTTGTTAGGTTGTGATTGTGTTTTTTTATAAAATAAACAAGCTGATTTTCAGTACAGTTTCTAAAACACTGCTGTTGTCAAAAGAAAGAAAACAACCTAGCAAAAGACAACTCTAAACTTTATTACAGTTCTCCTTTAGAGATTTTCAGGAAACTATTTTATGTTCTGGATGTTTCTGACAAGAGCTGTAAGATCCACTTTTTCAGGAATAGGGCTTAAATATCTCACTGCAGTTTCTCTAATTCGAGTTTTACACACCTTACAAGATATGTTTTTGTGAAAACCATAGGAGAAAATTCTGAAATTTATTACTTAAATAAAATAGTTCAAAGTATATTTCCTTTAGAGTGCATTGGAGGTTCAATACATAGGTATCTAGTAAATACCTGAGATACCCTAGAACAAACTGCTTGTGTCTGTCATTCAAAAAGACTACACATCTCTCAGAGGTTCTAGGTTACTTCTGCCCATCCTCTAATCATAAATAGCCTAAAGAATCTCAGATTAACGGACAACAGAACAGAGACCCTCGAAACAACAGGTTGATCAGGAATCACATGTCAAAACATAACAGAATCAGACTTGAACTGGTCAGCCTGTTTTGAAATCAAGATATGAACCCAAAGATTATTGCTTTTGTGTTTGCTAATCTGTTTAACCTAGAAATCCTTCATAAAGAAGGGAAACTGTAGAAAGAAAACAAACAAAAACTCCATGTGGTGTACGGTATAACTGGTGTTATCAATAAGAATAATCATCTGCTTCACTTAGAATTGAAGTACCATGCCAAAGTACCATTTAGTTTACTTAGACCTAAAGTAATTAAGTGATAGATTATATATATATATACTTTTTTTTTTTTTTTTTTTCACAATTATGGTGCAGAAAACAGTCCACAGGTACAATACAACTACATCATGTATAGTAGGGTTTGACTGAGCCAAAGAAAGGGATGTGGGAAAAGAAAAATAATACTACAGCACTGCAATAGGCTCAGCATATACTACTTTTGGGACTGTAGTACTTCAACAGTACAGTGGTACCACAGATGATTCTTCAGCGAGAAAACTAAAGACAAGATAGGAACTATTTCCTTGAGTTGGAAGGGATCCACAAGGATCATCAAATTGTTCAGTTTACCATGCACATTTTTTTTCCCACATATTTTCTCTGAATTGGTCAGCTTTTATACTTGATAAGACTTTATGATGTTGTGGATGTTCCACTGTTATCTAGATTCTTTTAATTCTCTCTCAGCTTTCACTTTTGACATTTCCACAGGAGAAATATTTCCACAGAGAGCATTATAGATAGGTAAGAAAAATATTTTAACCTGTCTCAGTAGTTTTACTTCTAAAATCCTTCTTACATATCATCACATTTTCAACTTAAATATTGAAATGAATTCCTTGAATCAAAAAATGCTTTCTCCAAACAGTTTTGATTTACATTATTCTACTTTTGGGAGAAAAAGGAATATTTTGTTGGAAAATTTGAGGAGGGGGGATTTTTTTTATTTTCTTCTTTTTTTTTTTTTATGGCAACTTCATAGGCTTCAATAGCTAATGACAAGAAGATGTATGTCTGAAATTCTTGAGAAAAAATAAAGAGTGTGGGATCCTTTATGGGAACATTTTGGAGTTCAGGAACTTGTAATAGGCACGTGTTTTCATATGAATTATTAAAGTTAGAACTTACTGACACCACAGTGAAGCTTTTCTTGGAAGACTTACTGAAGACATAAATTACAGCACAAATTTTTCATCTTCAGGCATGGCAGAATAAAGAAATCAAATTACAGCATGGTTGAATAAGAGTTTCTTTTCATAACAATATCATTAATAATTTTCCAATGTTATATAATACAATTTGATTCAAATGGGTTCAATATTGTGTAGAAATAATTTGACATAATTACACTGCACTAAATTGAAATTAATTTTAGAAAGTTTGAGAGGAGATGCTCTGATTCCCTTAAGCCTCTTCTGTACAAACAAAAAAAATATATTTGAGGTATATATTAAAGATACAGGTGAGGATAAATTACAACAGAAAATAATCTACAGGTGCCATACAGGTGTTGCAGTAAAGAGTTGCTGGTTCATTAATTCTGTTTTCTTTCTGCTCACATATGGAGAAACAAAAAGCAAAGATCAGGTTTTACAATACTCTCTACTAATAAAGTATCCATTTGGAGGTAGAAACAAGCAACTCAAGCTCCTTTAATTTGCATATCAGTTGCCTTAGTTTTCACTTTTCCTTATAAAACAAGAACAAAAAGATACCTATGTGGCATTCCTCATTTGTTACTCAAGTATCTGATTTTTTTTTACATCTATATTTTGCTTAAAATGTATATGTATTAAGCTCAGACATTTTGCTCCAGACTCATCCTATGTGAGTAACTTTGGGCACATAACTGAAGATCAGTGTGTGCTTACACTGTCCATTTATCTCTCTCTCTTTTTTGTTTCAGATACCTGATTATTTTCACTGCATGAATGCCAGCTAACTTCTGTTTGGAAATTTGCCAGCTGGACCCTGCCACTGGGAACTGACGGCAGAATTGGAAAGATTATTTGTTTCAGTATCCATTTTAGTATTTAAATGCACTGGAACAAGCTTTACTCTCGTTATCTAGGATATATCCCAAAATTATCCCAGTAGGCCCCCAAAATACTACGTGCTATTCCCTTGCTGTAGAGACTGGCAGTGTTGTTATGAAAACAACCCCTTGGGGGTTGTCCTCACATTATTTCAGACATATTTTACCTAAAGTAAACAATAATAATAACAAGGAGTCTGCCAGATTACACACAAAAAATAATACTTATATTGAGCAGCATGTAACATAGATTCATCAAGTACTCTGCAAGTCATTTAGTCCAACATAAGCCACTCCATTACAACTGGTGTTGAACTGGCCCCTTGTTTGGTTCCCAAAGCAGATTAACCATCTTTGTAGACACAGAATTAGGCATGTCAACATATTAGAGAGGCACCTAAACTCCAGCTGCAGCCATTAGACACCCAGTATTATCACAGCAGCCTAGGAAGCTATCCAGCTCACACTAATGGACACAACTCTGATCAGCTCCCCAGCCTCCACTGAGACCACTAATGGGAGCTCTGATGCCTCATTCACATGTGGTCCTTTGAACTTAAATAATAGAGTTTGGAGTTTTGTTCTAATGCTTTCATTTTAGACTATTTCTGTACTAATAAGTTAAACAGGACCATGATGTGAACTCAAACACTTTTCTGTGGTCATCCATGCAGTTTCACTGTCCATATGGTTTCCAGCTTCTTTCTCTCCTGTGACAGACTTCCACTGTTCATTGCCTCAGCACTGTTCACAGAAAGCATGGGCAAACGACAGACAACAACAAGAAGTATAAAAAAAAGTGATCCTGTTCTGAGGGAGAAAAATATTCAGAGGTATGAACACAAGCTATCTTATATCATTTATCACCACCACTGGACAAAAGATCATGAGGAATTTTATTTCGTTTACTAGTATAGATGCAATTTCTAGGTACATCTTTACCATCTTGAACTGGACAACTGATCATCCATGCAATTCAGCTGTGCACTTACCCTCTTTTTTGGGCTGCACTCTTTATAAGACAAATTACTCAAAAGCTTTAAGCAAAATCTGCCCTAAATCCAACAGATATTTGATCTCAGGTCCCTGGCTCTTGGTCAATTATTTATGTAGGTTTGTTTGTTTGTTTTAGGAATATAAACATGGTGGTAGAATCCCTGTACATTCACTGCAAAAAGACAGGTATTTTGAATAGATTACTACAATATTCTGCTAGCTTATCTACCATCAACAAAAGGGGAAGCTTAGGGCAAAGTCCCATGCAACTTAGGTATCCTAGTTATATGTTAAAAAATCAGTGGAATAAAGAGGAATCATAGTTCCTTCACTGAGAAGCTATCAATGTCCACACACAAAATATTATATCAATATGATCTCTTCTTTATCTTATTAACTGTATATGCTATTACATGGAAAACTTAAAGAATAAATTTCTTTGTTGAATCTTCCCTGCACTTCTGCAAACATGGTTTTAAACTTTTTGAAGTCTATTCCTAGGAAGGCAACATGTTTCAGTGTTTTAATGACCCTGCGAGTCAAGAGATGAGAAAACTTTAATCTGCAACTCACACAGAACACAGAAGACATTTTTTAAGTTTCAGTACACTTTCTTTTTGACAGAGTATAGTAGTCAATCTTTTGTATTTTGCAGGATTTGTATCTCCACAACTTGAATAATTTTGTATTTATTTGAGGTCCAGAGTTGAATCTATTTTAGGAAAACACATTTGGGTTTTGTTGGGTTAAGTGGGCCACCTGTCGCATGCGTAATTCATTTCAGTAGTGCAAGGTCTAATATACATAAGCACATAAAATGCAATTCTTTAGTTAAAACTCATATGCTTCTGTTAAAACTTGACACTCATTACTTTTATCCCTTGTACACCTATCTTGAACTTCAGTAGAACAGTTTCTTATACTGTGACTTTAGAATATATATTTAAGCAAACAGTTGGATGCTACTAGTAAAAAAGTCCAAAGGTTTGAAATGTTTATTTTACTTTATAGAAAGATATTGTTTTAAGAATTTAAACTTCCAAACAATTGAAAAATTTTGTAATAAGATATCATTTATCATTATTAAGCATATCCTGCAAACTATTGTTTATACAACCAGATGTTCCTAGAAGCATGATTGGTTTGAATCAGGGAAAATGAATCACTACTTGTGGATTATTAACAGGATGTCATTTCAGGGATAATATTCCAGCAGACAGACAGCTCAGTATTTCCCATCATTGAAAACAGATACTGGGAATGCGATTCTGCTTATATAGTGAGCAAAACACACAAGTACTATCACTGTGAAAATGAGGCACGGAAACTGGAGAAAGATATCTAACAGAAATGTCTTCTGTCAATAAAATCACACTCAAATTTTTTTTGAAAAGTACACAACTTACAGTCTTATCTCTTCTTTACAAGAAAACCCCAGGTACAGGCCTTCTGAGTCTTAACAGAACTATTTCAAGAGCTCTTTTTACATACTGGGATATTCCTGAGTGTGGAATATTTCAATTGTCCTACACTTGCCACATTGGAGGGCAACTCCCTTCTCTTCCTTTAGTTCTCTACTGTCTTCTGTCTTATCATTTTCAGTAGCAACTGCACTGAAATTCCGTACAACTGACTTTTCATCCCCCATGAAGAGTGTTAACCTACCAAAAAAGCATTATTTAGCTGGACATAGTACAGCTCCTGTACTAAATGAAAGAGAGACAAAAACCAATGCCTGTCTCCAAGATGAAGTAGAACAGACTGGCTCATAATTACACTGTTTACAGCTATTTCTTTCTATAATACATTTTGTCCTAGACAGAGATAGCTGGAACAGTGCAGACAGAGGCAGTGAGTGAGCTAACAGCATAGGGCTCCGGTGCTTGAACTGGCTCTTCACTTCCTTTTATTGATTTATTTAACACCAGGTCTGCTCTGTGACAGGACACAGACACTGCTTATATCATTGTTCCTACCAATCTGAGCACACTCCACATCCATTACTCTCTTCAGAGCACTCAGCTATTACTTCAGATAGCCCTCTCAAAGAATGTGGTTAAAGAGCAATTCATCATATCCCGTGTAAAATATCTTAAATCAAATGAATCTGCAAGAATACATAGAAGGAGAGCGTCTGCTCCTCTGAGGGTACCTGGTCAAATGTGCCATGAACCAGAACATGCAGAGACAGACCTGACCAAGAAATTATAAGGAAAGCTCTTGAGAAGATCAAACCTGGTTGCTGGCATTAAGAGCATGTGGGGTATGAAAATAGTGATTTTTTCAGTTGGGAGGATAAAGAATGTGAGGGAGAAACCACATGGTCACAAATTAACATTAATAAAGACAGCAACCAGAAACAAACCTTGTCAGTTACACTAGTTCATGGGCTATCAAGAAACTGCAGGCAGAGGGGGACCTTGCAATGGATGGGAGTACAAACCTGAGGGTCCTGTACATTGGAGGGGTCTGGTGGGAGTGTGCAAACTAAATAAGTAATGTGCAGGGGAAGTGGAAGCAGAGAGGAACAAAACAGAAATAGACAGAAAAGGGTATAAAACGGAGCTCATGGCATGTTAATCAGAACTGCTCAGTACACTTATCTGGCTGAGCCCTACACATGATCACCGCAGTCCATCCTGTCCTCTCATATCCTCTTATCAAATCTTTTAACTATTTGTCAGTGTAATCTCACTCTCTATCTCTTACGTTTGTGTGTGAATACTGCAAGAACTCAGCACCAGTTGGTGGGAGAAACAATGTGAAGGGACTATGTGCCAGACCCTGGAGTCAGACGAGGGGTGTGGGTGTCCCTGCCCTGTGGTATCAGCTACTGGAGCCAGTGGGGTTTCAGCATCAGCTACTGGAGCCAGTGGGGATCTTCATTGTCAGCCAGTGGGGCAGGAATGGACTGGCTTGAGTGAGAGACTCAGTAACACTGGCTGGAGCAGGACAGCCGGTCACAGCCCATGTGCCTGCTGGTGGCTGATGAGGGCAAGTGTTTGTGTCTCCCCCAAGCCGGGTATATGTGGAATGTATTCACTCGCATACTCCAAGCTAGACCAGCCAGGAAATAAGGCACCTGGGTTTGAGCAGGGTTATCAGACCGGCAGGGGATATGTGCTGGTATTTGGAGGTCCCATAAGTATGGCAAGCCTGTGGCACAAGTGTGTGAGTGCTGCATGTTTTCAGCTAGCACCCAGCTGGATGAGCCAGTGAGTTAGGGAGCTGTGGGATGGGTAGGAGAAGCCAGGGTCTGGGCTGGGGTGCTGGGTGGACAGAGGGACCATGACAGCACTCGGGGAAACCGCAAATGTGTATGTGCTTGTAAACCTGGGGAGTGTGGTATATGTGCTGCACTAGTGACCTTCTGCCTCTGCGAACCCAGACTGGGCTCCAGTGGCCACACAGGATGGGCCCTTGGCCAGACTGACCACAGGAGGTGACTCCACTCTTAACATCTGTCAACAAAATCAGCTTCCAAAAATGCTTTCCCAACACAAAGTATGAATAAAGCCTAAGATGATTCACTTTGTTTTGGATCATTAACTCTTGCATGTCTACTGTTCAAAATAATTAATCTATAGATAGTCCCCTAGAGAGGTCATTCTTTTTCCCAATATCATTATATTTCCCAGGGTTATTCTGTTTCTGCATTTTGTAGACCTGGCCTTGCTATGCAGTCCAAGAAATCTAAAAACATATAGCACGTTCTTCGATCTGACAGCATTTTGTATTTCTTATTCCCCTATCCCTCTCTCTATTTTTCAACCCTCTCTGCTCCCAGGCTTAGGCCTTTCCTTATCTGCGTCAAGACTCCTGCTGTCTAATGCATTTTTCTACTTTCAGTATTTTCCCTGAAGTGACCATTAAGCCAATACATCTCAACTGTTTAAACAGCTACTGTAATCTAAAAGCATCCCAACTGAAAATGAAATAAAGTTAAGCATGCCATATGGACAAGATTTATGCAACCGAATATAGCTGTTTACACAGAATTGTGTAAATTTGGGGTGACCTAGACTCCCTTCAGTTATTCATCTCATGTCTATCCACATCAGACGAACCATATCCTAAAAGTACCTATGCAAACAGTGGAGACCTGTAATACATGAGAAAGAAAACCTAGAAAACCAGGATGAAACAGAAGTTATGACAATCAAACATTAACCTTACGAATAATGATCAGTCAGTGAAGTAATAGGGAGAAAATTTGCGCTGCCAAAACTCAATTAGAATTGAAGCTGGCCAGTACTGTGAAGGACAACAAAAAAGGCTTTTTAAAATATATTAATGGCAAAAGGAAAACTAGAAATAACATTGACCCACTACTCAATGAGCAGGGTCACCTTATTAACAGGGACATAGACAAAGCTGAGATATTTAATGTTTTCTTCACCTCAGCCTTCAACCCTGAAGATGGACTTGGGGTCCTCTATAGCTCTGGGTTAGAAAGCCGCCACTGTATGAACAATAAATTTCCAATAAATCCAGAACTTGCATGGGATTTGCTACTCCAACTAGATCCCTACAAGTTAAAGGGTCTGATGAGATTCATCCAAGGGTGCTTAAAGAGCTGACTAATGTCATAGTGAGACATCTCTCTGTGATTTTTCGATGCTCTGGAATCTGGAGAGGTCCCAGATGGCTGGAAGCTGGCAAACATTGTCCCAATTTACAAGAAGGGCAACGGGGATGACCCTGGCAACTACAGGCCTGTCAATCTCACTTCTGTGCCTGCAAAAATCATGGAGAAGATTGTTCTGGGAGTTATCAAAAAACATCTGAATGACAAAGTCATTGGTCCCAGCTAGTATAGGTTCATGAAGGGAAAGCCCTGCTTAACAAGCTGAATTTCTTTTTGTGATAAGCTTACCCACCTAGTTGACCAAGGGAAGCCTGTCAATGTGATCTTTTTGGATTTCAGTAAAAACTTTGATACTGTTTCTCACAGTATCATCCTGGACAAGATGTGCAGCTTACAGCTGGATAAACACACAATGCAGTGGGTGAGCAATTGGCTGATGGGCTGGGCTCAAAGGGCTCTAGTAAATGGGGTTATGTCGGGCTGTCTATTGGTCACTAGCAGGGTTCCACAGGGACCCCTCTTAAGGCCAGCATTATTCAATGTCTCCATAAATGACTTACGCACAGGACTGGGGGGAATACTAAGTAAGTTCACTGATGACGCAAAATTGGGAGGAGCTGTTGACACTCTTGAGGGCAGAGAGGCCTTGTAGAGGGATCTGGACAAACTGGAGAAACAAGCAATCACCAACCACATGAAGTTCAACAAGGGCAATTGCTGGATTTTGCACCTGGGACACAGCAACCCTGGCAGTACATACAGACTAGGGGACAAGATACTGGAAAGCCATATGAGAAGCAGCTAAAGTCACTTGGTTTGTTCAGCCTGGAGGAGAGGATACTGAGGTCTGTCTACAGCTTTCTCACAAGGGGAGGGGGAAGGGTAGGCACCGATCTCTTTTCTCTGGTTCCTTCATTGGAATCGTATGAATAGAGAAGTGTAGTTAGACTTGTGTACAGTATCTGACTTTCTCACTGAGAAATAGTGAAAGCCAGCATTAAATAGGTCCTGTATTCTGTTTCTGTTTGTGCAGCTGAAGCATTGCCAATAATCTGCTTATCAACTGCAATACATATAATGTAAGTTGTGCATATTAAAAGTCACAGAAGTGACTGAAATAAACATCTGGTCGAGTACAGTGTTTATTTACTTAGTACAGTTGTTGTTTACATTTCTTTATTTGCTTAATGTGATGATTAGAATATTATCTAATAAAAAGCCCTAAACCATGAAGATAAATAGTATATTTTCCTTATTCATAATTTTTTTCCTGTGTTATCCAAAACTAAACTGAACAGCAAGAAAGTTAGGTAAGTAGCTGTCAAATTACCTGCTGACTCCAAATTTTCTTTTGTAAATTTATATAGGAGCTATCTATTAAAACTTAGCTATTAAATATTCCTGTTGCTGTCAGATAAGGATGAGGATGAGGATGAGGATGAGGATGAGGATAAGGATAAGGATAAGGATAAGGATAAGGATAAGGATAAGGATAAGGATAAGGATAAGGATAAGGATAAGGATAAGGATATGTCTGTCAGCTTATATGGAACATCTCCAGAGATCTGCTTGAAACGATCCTCTGGGATATGATCCCGGAGAGCAGAAGAGTCCACATTAGCTTGCTGATGTTTAAGGGTAACCTTTTCTAAGCTCAAGAAAGGTCTATCCAGACAAGTAGGAAATTCAGAATATGTGGCAGAAGGCCTCCATGGATGAGCAAGAAGCTCCTGACTGAACTCAGAGGTAAAAAAGAAATGTAAAAGCAGTGGAAGCAGGAGCAGGTGACCCAAGAGGAATACAGAGCTGCTGTCTGATCATGCAAATAGGTGAAGTAAGGAAAGACAAGGCTGACCTGGAGTTCAGTCTGGCAGGGAATAATGGGGGTAACAAGAAAGGATTATTCAAGGGCATAGGCAGAAAAAGCAAGCCTAGGGAAAAAGTGGATCTGCTACTGAGTAGGGTAAGGGACCTGGTGAAAAACTACAGAGAGGGCTGAGGTACTTACTGGTTCCTTTGTCTCAGCCTTCACTGTTAATATGGGCCTCCAGAATGCTCTGTAGTCTAGGCAGTAAGTTTGGAGCAAGGAAGACTTAACCTTCAGTAGAGGAGGACTAGATTGGAGAACACTTAAACTGGGCATACATAAATCCATGAGTACCAAGGGAACTCGCTGATGTCATTGTAAGGCCACTCTTGATTATATTTTGAAAGGTCATGGTGACCAGGTGAGGTTCCTGAACACTGGAAAAAAGCAAATATCATTCCTATGTTCAAGAAGGGGAATATGGGAAATTGCACACTGGTCAGCTGCACTTCAAACCCTGGGAAGGAGCAAATAATTGTGGAAACCATTCCAAACATCTGAAGAACAAGAAGGTGACAGGGAATAGTTAACATGGATTTACAAAGGGAAATGATGCTTAATCAACCTGATATCCTTTTATAAAAGAGGCAACTGATGGATGAGAAGAGAGCAGTGGATGTTGTTTACCCTGACATTGGTAAAGCCATTGGCACTGTCTTCTATAACATGCTCATTGGCAAGCTGACAAAGTTTGGGTTACATAGATGGACAGTGAGGTAGAAAGAAAATTGGCTGAGGCTGGGCCCAGGGAATTGCAAACAGTGGCACAAAGTTTGGTTGGAGATGAGTCGCCAGTTGTGTATACCAGCAGTCAATTCCAGGACTCATATTGTTTAACATCCTCATTAATGACCTGAACAATGGGACAGAGGGCACTGTCAGTGGATTTGCAGATGATACAATACCAGGAAGAGTTACTGATATACCAGGTAATTGTACTACCAATCAAAGGGACTTGGACAGACTGGAGAAATGGGCTGAAAAATCTCATGGCTTTTAACAAGGAGAAATTCTAAGTCCTACACTTGGGGAAAATTAATCCCAGGCACTAGAACCAGGAGCTAACTCTGCAGAAGAGTGCCTCAGGATCCTGGTGGACAAGTTGACCATGAGCCAGTGACGTGTCCCTCATGGCAAAAAGAGCCAACAGTCTTCTGGACTGTGTTAGGAATAATGTTTCTATCAGGTTGAAGGAGGTGTTGCTTCTTTTACTCAACAGGGTTGAGGCTGCATCTGGAGCGTTGTGTTAAGTTCTGAGCTCCCCAGTACAACCAAGGACTTAAAAGAGTCAGTCCAGTAAGGGACTGTGAAAGCGATGAAAGAACTAGAGCATTGTTAATTTGAGGAAAGGCTGAGACAGCTATGACAAAATGGGAGATACTTGAAGAAGAGGGAGTCAGATTCTCATCAGTGCTGTCCGTTGACAGAATAAGAGGTGGGGGGTACAAATTAAAGAATACGAGATTTCATGTGATTTAAAGAGAACTCTTTTACAGTAGGGGCGGTCATACACAGGAAGAGTCTACTCAGAGTGGAAACTCCATCTGGAGAGACAGTAAAAACCTGACTGGACACTGTCCTGGATAACCTGTTGTAGCTGACCCTGGTGTAGCAATTGGACAATATGATCTCAATAGGTCTCTTCTAACCTAAAATCTTGTGGTTTTATGAGGTAATATTTTCATTTTTGTCAAAACTTCTTTCAAATTAGTTGCTGTTTTCTAGTTTTCATGGGCAGATTATATTAGTTACAAATTGGCTCATGGGAACATATTTACAAAATTAGAATTACACTTGTTCTGAACTGATTTATTGTCATTAACAATCTGAAGTGATTAGAGTGTAGAGACCATTAATTTAAATGTATAATACATATTGATAAAGATACTGAGAAGTCAAGAGAATCCACAGTTAATTTAAAGTATTCGTATTTTCAGTAATGAAGTTGTAATTTCAGGTTTCTCAAGTTTGAAAAATCACATTACATCTTAGGAATGGTTGTTTTAGTGACAACTGACACAGAGTGCTTCACAGAAAATAATGAACATTTTGATCTCTCAGATGTATGTAAGTATTTTAATTAAATTTTAAACATCAGACCTTTAGATTTTGAAGAATTAGCTGGTGGCAACTTTGAGTTCCTGTGAATAATCATTAGCTGAGAAACCTCATTATAATTGCATCATAGCTGCAGATCTGTCTACATCCTGTATAGTTTCTTCAAATGTACCTTAAAATAGAATTTTATTCTGTAAAAGGGCTCTAGAAGGAAGTTGTTCTCTTTCCAAAGCAGCCTCAGAGAAGTATGTTCTTCTTTCACCTCTTCAGTTCCTCATTTTTCATTCCCAGCATAATAGTATCCATATTTTTTAACTTCAGCCTGTAAAGCCTTGTTATCAACGAAGGAAAACCAAATCAAACAACCTCCCTGTTCTTCAAAAAGTTTCACAGATTTGGAAATAGAAAATGAACAGAAGGAAGAGGAAAGGACCATAAACTTAACAAACTTAGATAGCTGCATCTGAACCTGAACTGATCCCAAAGATTTATACCTTTATATAATTATTGATTTACTTCTTGGCTCAGTTATATAATATATATGTGCCTGAATGCAGTTAGACACAAATAAAGAGTGCACAGCTAAATTAACTGAAGCAAAAGAGTATAAATATAGAGAAGAATTATGCTTGTCTTTTGTATATAGAACTTTGTTTTCCAGATACATGTAAGGGTTTTTGTTTTGTTTGGGTTTGGTTTGTGTTTTTTTTTTTTAACAATATAATGCAAAATGACACATAGTTCAACTCTATAAAGTGTGGAGAAACATCCTGGAAATAATGATTTTTTTTTTTTTTTTTGGTGATGTTACAGTATTTTCAAATTAATACCCATTCAACACTGAGGAAAATATAGTCATTGGAATCAATATACAGATTTCCCTTCCTTTTTATTGTACATTCAAAACTGATTTTAATTACCTTTCTGTTAGGAAATACAATGGAGATGTTTTTGATCTAATACTGCTTAAAGTGTCTATCTTTAATATACTGACAACCTGCTTAGAAGACAAAAATGCATGAATTCTTTCTTCTGCTGTGTCAGTGTGGTGAGGCAGTAGTTTGCTGTAAGTTGAAGACATAAGCACCACCCTAACCCGTTAGAAATATCCTCTTAAACCTTCTGCATTGGGAGTTTTTCATCACAAGTCAGTGAGACAACTGGAGAAAGAAATAAAAATATGCAAAGGTGGATAATAGCAATTGTATATCTCTGGTAATTCTTCATATTAATGGAACTAGAAACTCAACTACCTAGCAGAGCATTAACTGTGACAGGGTTAGATGATGCAAATGCAGTTGATGCAAGTTAATAAAAAAGCCAACATAGTGTAATCTACTTCCAGTTTCTAATGGGTGTTAGCATAATTTATTAAACAGATGGTTCCTGAAATTAGATATGTGTAATGCATACATACATACATACACACAATGAATTTCCTTCAAGTCTTGCTCACCATCTTTATAAATGACTTGGAGGAGATAATACAGTTTATTCTCATTAATTTCTCAGATGACATCAAACTGGGGATGGGGGATTGAAGAGGGCAGGTCAAGCTGATATACTAGAAGGCAGTAGGTGCCATTTAGAGGTACTTTGACTGTCTGGAGAAGTGTACCAGCTGGAAATTTGTGAAATGTAGTAGGAAAAAATGCAAAGTCCTGCTTTTACAAATGAAGACAAACACCTTGTGCCCCTGCCTCTGGCAATGACATAGGTTAGTATAAGGCAGGGCCACCAGGATGGTTGGGGCTGGAGCAGCTGGTCTGTGAAAAGCGACTGAGGGACTAGAACTTTGTTCAAACTGGAGAAGACATGACTTGTGGGAGAATCTAACAACAGCCCTGGGGTATTTATGGGGTGACTAGCAAGGAGATGAAGCTAGTGGGTGCTTAGCAGGATAATGAGAGACATTACGTAGAAATTGAAAAAGAACACCGGAATAGGCTGCCCAGGGAGGTTGTGGAGTCTCCTATTCTGGAGACATTCAAAACCCACCTGGACGCTTTCCTGTGTAACCTCATCTAGGTGTTCCTGCTCTGGCAGGGGGATTGGACTAGATGATCTTTCAAGGTCCCTTCCAAACCCTAACATTCTGTGATTCTGTGGTTCTGTGTAATCCTGTCCAATTTCTAACAGGAAAGGTTATATAACTGAAATTCTGACCTGATTAAAAGTAAATGGGAGATTTATCATTAATTCTACCAGGAAAAGGTTTCATTTGAGGTACTCAAAATAACACTAGACATAAAGGGTAGAGGGAAGATTTTGCTTAGCTTTAAACTAGACAGTGAGTTTATCTTCCTCCAGTAATGTTTGCCACAAACTTTCATGCTATCTTGTACCTCCACTTCAAGTTTAGACATAGATGTTCTTCAGCATATACATCCTGAAGTCTTAAAGGATTAGGAGAGATGTTAAGGTTCAGAGTTGCTCCCACAATCATGAAAGATGTAGGAAAAACGATAAATCAATACTCCTGGGCTTCTTGGATTAATTGGTTTTTCTCATATGTTACTTTTCAGCCTACCTCAGCTTCTCCACTGGTCTCTTAACATTTCCTTTTATGAGTTATCAACACTTAGCTTTTACAACCTAGACTCAAAAAAGAAAGAAAGACTGTTTTCTCCTTATCCTTCTGATTAAATGATTAAAATGGTTTATTTGCTTCATATTTCACAATTTCACTATATTTATGAGGTTAAAGCAGGACATTTTTTTTTTTTCTCCTCGGAGAGAGAATTGGACAAACATCACATTCTAAATCTGAATTAGTTCTAAAAGTATGTTTTATTAAAAAAATTAATGTACAAGATTAATCCAAATAGTATCATATCTCTCTGTGGACCTAAGTCTGAAGATTTCCCAAAGATGAATTTAGAGGAAATTGCTTACACATAAGCTCTGGGGAAAAATAAAAATAAATCCAACACCCCATCAAAAAAAAAAGCCTCCCACACAACTAACACTTATCGTGAAATCCAAGGTCTCATCCCTGTCTTGCATGCAATTCAGTATCCCATAGGTTACTAAACCAGTCTAAAATTAATTTAAGATATTTGGATTGGGAGAAAAAAAAGTGGCTATATCAACTTTGGGAATCACGGTGAAATTTATCACACTTTATTTAAATGTTAAAAAAGAAAAAAAAAAAGTCTGTATTTGAATGCCCTGGGCTTCCTATACAGACAGTAGAGAGAAGACACTTAATTTGACTGAACAGAGTGCTATTCATTTTAAATGACAACTTTAGAATGAGACGACTCACATGCTTAGAATGCTTGTTTGTTTGTTTGATCGTTTGTTTTTTCCCCTCACTGAGTATAAAAAATCCCAATAAATGAAAGTGAACATTTCAGATGCTAGTATTTACATTATAGACCTCAAGAGTATCAATGTAAAAATGTGTACATCTAGTATCCTATAAGACTCCTTTTGGTATTTGAGAAGTCTATTTTGGTTTGCAAATATGGCATAAGTTCTATTAAAAAAAAATCACATTTTTCTGAGGTATCAACTAGATGTCAGGCAGATTGTCGTAGGAGATCTAAATGGTACTAGATATACATGTGGGGACAACTAAATAGAAAATGGAGAAGAATTACTTTAAGATACATAATTTTCACGACATATCACTTAGGCACATAAGTCTCAGTGTGTATGAGACGGTATACAGAATTCTCATTCCTTCCTGACATTTTTCCTGAAGCTGGCCATTCTACTGGAGTCCTGGTACTACAGTTGGCCATGCTGCTAAACTTGTACAATTCTTCAGGCATGATAGTTGTACCAGAAGTCCTGGTTCATTATGATGCTGGTAAGAAAGGTATTCCGATTAAAGTATCATTTAAAATGATATTTACTAGAGCTAGCACTGTAAAGAAAGAGGGGATAGGATGGGTGATACTACTTCCCTTCATATGCTGGGAACCTTAAGTTGTCCAGCATCAAATGGACCTCCAATAAGCATGCACTGTGCCATGCAGATCCCATCCCTAGGAAGGTTGTCCTGTTTTGCTCCTCTGAGCTCTGACAAGATTTTCCTACAAGAAAATCAATCCTATTAATAATTTCTACTGTCAACATCTAAATAGCATAAAACTGACATAATCTGTTCTCTAGTACCCAGGGGTTTTTTGGGGGTTGGTGTTGTTTGGGTTTTGTTTGGTTGGCTTTGGGGTTTTTGTGTGTATTTTTTTATTGTTATTATTATCATTAGCATTTTTGATTGTGTCTGTACAGTTGATCTTTTAGATCTTTTAGAACCTTGATTATGTATCAAGCACATGTATATTTATTTAGACCATCTACTGAATGTGTCTAAAATCTTTCTCTAGTTTTACTAAAATGCCGCTATTCATTCAGATAAATGAAATCAAAAGAGGTAAAGAAAGGAAATTATTCCTTGGGAAAATTGTAACTACAGATTTGTATTATGAACCAGTTAAGATATACTATTCATTAGGTAATTCTGCCAAAAGAAATCTGAATTTAGATACTTTATCTGTTTTGGAAGGGGACAAAGAACAAAATCCTTCCTAAGACATCTCTAAAGTAGCACTTTTCAAGTGTAATTATCGGAAGTTAAAAGATGCACAGTAATTTAATTTTAATTAAGGAGTAAAATTATTGTGCTATTAAAAAAAAAAAAATACTGTTATCTGTTAACCTACATTCTGACATTCAAATGTTTATCTGAAAGTGCATTTTGTACTGTAGTATATTTCATCATTGGAAACCCTATAAACTTTAGCACTGTGAAGGTCAATGGCTTTGCAATGATGTGTAAAGCAACAAAATGCCCTCTAACACAGAAATGAAAAAGGTGATATAACTTGGGAGTAAAAATTTCACTTGAAGAGTCAGGAGGTGATGTCAACTAGCAGAGATTTATTAGCATTTTAAGAGTCTATGACCTAAGGAACTTAAAGCAGGAAAGGAATACATTTCAAGGGTTTATTTGAGGACATATCTCTAATTAAGAGCCATAAAAAATATGCTCTAGAAACTCAATTGTTCTGTAGTGATCAGTTCTTCTGACATTAAATGACACTCCAAAAAGTTAATGGTTTTCGTTAGTTGAAATAATGCTGTTAAACAGCTTAATTGGTAGAGTAGAATGTTGTAAATTAAGTAGTCGATGTCCTCATCACTGCTCTGACACTTGCTTTGGTGAGGTTGAAAAGTCAATATCTCCCTTCTATTCCTCTGTTTTCCAAACTCGTAAATCAAGTATTATATTGGTTTCTAGGCTCATTGCGATGTTGACCTTCTCTGACTTCAAGAGCATGATATCAGTGCTCTTTCACATGTTTCTTAGAGTAAAACTCCCATTATCTTAGTGGCTTGGATTGCAGTTCCTTTATTTTAACTGAGATCACCCTGGGTTATTTGGATTGCCTAGAACTGGTTCTGATAATATCAGACAATTAAAAAACTTCCATGAAAAGCAATTGATGTTTAAGGACCATTTCTATTTGTCCAACAACCTTCTATTTATGGACTCTGACATATGTGTATTCATTACACTGTCTGCTGTCCAAAACTTTTTTTCACTATCTGTTCCTCTAGTTTATAAAAATATCTCTCAGGCTCACAGAAATGCTCATTGACTTTGCTATTCTGAGATTTGCTTTAAAGCTCTTATTAGGAAATTAATATTTGTGTTACTATGGAAATGTAACTTCCTCAGCAAGACTTTCGTTTTTGTTTGTTTGTTTCCCCAGGAATTCTTCTGTATGTTTTAGTAATCTAAAAGATTATGACATCATGAATTGCACACAAAAACTCATTCTTCATGTGGCTTGGACCTGCTTTTTTTTTTTTTTTTTTTGTTTTACCGTTGTGGTGACAGCTGATTATTAGAATACTGAAAAGGTACTGGAAATATTAATTACTACATGACTTAGTACCATCTTGTTGGACAAGCTGGCCAATTATTCTGTAGACATAATATTATGTGCTCTTATTCCATATACATTTGTACAATACTTACTTCAATAGGAATCTCAACTTTCATAACCTTGTGTGTTACTACTAGTAATGATGATAAACTGGCTATTAGTGGCTTAAGAAGTGTACTCTGCTTAAAATAAATGAGAAATACTATTTACTCTGCCCTGAGTCTGGCTGAGATGGAGTTACTTTTCTTTGTAGCAACATGGATTTGTGACTAAAACAACATTGGTAACACTCTAGTGTATTGATTATTACTAAACAGTGATTGAACAGCTTCAAGGCTCTTTCTTTCACTCGCTTTGATTCTGCTCTGCCGCCCTAGTGATTAGCTGAGAGTAGACAAGAAGCCGGGAATAGACACAGCTGGAACAGCTGACCAGAATTGTCCAAAGGGTTATTCCATAACATATGATGTCATTATCAGCAATAAAACCTCAAGGAAAGGAGGAAGATGTTTGTCTTCCTAAGTAACCATTATTCACGTTTCCTGGAAGTGGCTGGACATCTGTGTGCTGATGGCAAGTAGTGAGCGAGTTCATTTTTCTTTGATTGCATGCACATTTTTCCCCACCTATTACACATCTCAATCAAAGGTTCTCGCCTTCCTTCTAGATTCTCTGTGTTCCATGGGAGAGGGGAGTGAGTGAGCAGCTGTGCATGTGCTTGGCTGTTGGCCAAGGTCAACCTACCACATAATAGGAAGTTCTATTTGCTTTTACTGTTGATTGCAAAGATAAACAATTTATATTTTCTTTGATCTAAAAGTGAGAGACTTAATCAGAAAAGTATAAAATTAGAAGGAAAATAATTTTTCAAATAGAAGAGTTTTAAGGATATTAAATTAAATTCATATCACCGGAAGGAAAAATGGTGCCCTATTTTTTTCTTTTTTAATTTAACTTCATACTGTACCTGATGAACAGTATCTAACAAATCAGAAATGAGTGATAATGTGTCTTTCATTTTGCTTAACTAGAATAAATACAGTCAAGGTCAAGCTGGGCTGTACTTGAAATATTTATACATATACATTTATGAAAAACATGATGAAATATATTTGATTTTTTATAAGGTTTCATAAATTGTTACATTCAGGTTTGTATTTTGTTTGTTTGTTTGTTTTGATAAATTAAATACCAAACATACCAAGCTCTCCCCAGATAAAAATACATGTCGTTATTAAAAAAAAAAAAATTCTGTGTGGACAGCTTTATGAAGATAACAGTCCATAGCACCCATGACTGACTTGGATTCAAATTGGTTGTAAATATTGTAACACAATAGGATAGGTTGCTGTATTTGAGTCAGGCATCTTGGCTGAGACATTGTAGTCAACACACCTTTCCATTTATTTCCATTCCTGAAGCTAAATTTTACTTACCTGTACTCATAATTTTGGGTTTATTTGAATGTAAACTCTGGAAGATAGGCAAGTCTCCCACACCTCTTTAATTTTTTTCCACGCCTCTTAAAGCCCACTGCAAGCAGACACTCTATTCATATTTTGACATAGTGCAACTTATCTGCTACTTATCAAGAGTATAAAATACCAGTCCAGTGAAAAGAAAACTTTTGCAGAGAATTTCACATCATGATGTAGTTTATTGCACTATCATAGAATCACAGAATGTCCTGAGTTGGAAGGAACCTACAAGGATCATCGAGTCCAGGTCCTGTCCCTGCATTTGTCAACCCCACAGTTCATGCCATGTGTCTAGTAACACTATTTTTTTCAGTGATCTTACTAAATAAAATGAGCTTATCAGGTTCATTGTCAAAAGTACAGGAACACATCAAACAGCATTAAGCTAGATATTGCTTTCTGAGGCTCTTCATAGACATATTCAAAAAGGTGGCTCTGGTGATATCTGATAGTGTTGTGGTTTAACACCAGCTGGCAACTAAGCACGACACAGCTGCTTGCTCACTCCAGCCCAGTAGGATCAGGGAGAGAATCACAAGACTAAAAGTGAGAAAACTCATGAACTGACATAAAGGCAGTTTAATAGGTAAAACAAAAGCCATACATGCAAACAAAGCATAACATGGAATTCATTCACCTATTCCGATCAGCAGGCAAGTGTTCAGCCATCTCCAGGAAAGCAGGGCTCTGTCACTTTTAATGGTTTACTGGGGAAGACAAACATCATCACTCCAAATGTCCCCTCCTTCCTTCTTCTTCCCAAAACTTTATATTGCTGAGCATGATGTCATATGGTATGGAATATCTGTTGGGGTCATCTGGGGTCATCTGTCACAGCTTTGTCGCCTCCCAGATCCTTGTGCACACCCAGCCTGTTTGCTGGTGTGGTGGTGTGAGAAGCAAGAAAAAGTCCTTGACTCTTTGTATGCACTTCTCAGCAAAAACTAAAACATCAGTGTGTTATTATCACCGTATTCATCACAAACCCAAATCATAGTCCCATATGTATAATTGATAAGTGCTTAAGATCTTCATCATAATTTATTTTATAATACTTTTAAGTTTTCTTCAAATTTCCTACAGCAATGGCAGTATCTGATATAATTTTCAGGAATATGTTCTTTACTGAATTCTACATTGGGTATTTGTCACAACAAAATAAGAAGATAAAAGTAACATGTTCAATCATATTTGAAACATATTTATGTTGAATAAGATAAGTGGAAAATAACAACTAAGATAGTAAAAGATCATACATGCATGAAAATGTTTATATCGGTTGAGGTTAGGGACATTCCAAAAGATATTTTGATCCCAAAAGCATCATTACGTTATACATAAATGAAAACAATATTGTAAATCTGGAATGATTGAATAGGGGCTTTTCTGGAGCTACAAAACTAAGAACATTACTGTTAACATGTTTCTTTTTGTTTGTTTTATACTATGTATGTGGCTACAGTGAAGCAAAGAAAGAAATAATTTTCTAGTAGATTTAAAATCTCAATGTTTGGCAAAAGACTAGCTGTGTAAAGAGATTATAAAAGTATGCTCTGTATTTCAAGTCTCCTCTCTAATATTTTTTTCCGAATGATGACAAACTTGTCATTGCCAAAAATTTCCATGTTCATTCAGTTCTCTCAGGACACAGCAAACAACAAGAAACATAAGTAATGTGTTTGCAACTATTTTTTTATTTTACTTATTGTTCAACTTTCAAGTCATATCTTATTTTGTTAATGACTTTTCAGATTCTCTTGCTATATTCCACAGTGTTTTGAACACTTCTAAAGACTTCAATGTGTCTCATTTCTGTACCTTTTTAATCATATCTAAAGTCTTTTGCCTTAATTATTTTAGGCAAACATTTATATTTATCTGTTGAAAATTCTTAAACTTCAAGCATCCCTTATGTATCCTACAACCATGTAAGTCTTGTTTCGTACAGAAACTGGCCATGAGGTCCTTCCAGATATGTCCTGATACTGTTCGTTTATCATGGAATCCTAAACATACGGGCCATACTCTTTTTCCCAGGGCCTGCCTTCGTATTTTATGAATGAAATGGTCTCCTCCCATACGAATATTATAACTTGACAGCACTTGCTTTCTTTGCTCTTTGTTAATGAACAGCATAACCCATCCATGCTGACCACTCATTTGAAAGCTGAACTCTAGCTTCTGAAATTTCAATCATTTACAAGATAGTAGTCATTTACAAGATAGTAGACTTATTTGATGATTGCCAATATACAAATAAAAGCAGAAAGAGGATGAAAAAGTGTAAGACAGAGAGAGAAGGATGAAATATGTAGATATTTCATACTCTAGAGTTACAGTGAAAATATCTGTTCCTTATTGAATTGCTTCTATTATTCTGTCTCAGGATGATGTTACAGAAATTCAGAAAAGTTGAAACACCACTGAGATAGAATTATTCAGGGCCTTCTTAGAATTTGAAGGACTTTTAAAGTGAATACAATTTGAATCAAAACATTCCTGTTGATTAGTTTCTCAAACTTACAACTCATCACACATTTTCTTAGTTTTGTCATGATGATGAGTGTGGAGAGTTGACATCAGCTTGTTGCCAGGTGCTCACCAACCCACTATATCATTTGACCTCTTCAAATGGACAGGAAAGAGAAAATATGACAAAAGGCTCACGGGTCAATATAAGGATGGGGACATCACAGGCAAAACATATTAGACTTCAGGAAGTGTGTTTTATTACCAATCATGAGTCAGACTACCAAAATAAGTAACAAAAATAATCTTAAAACACCTTCCCACCCAAATTGTCTACCTCCTCCCTGCAAGGGGCACAAGGAGACAGAGAATGAGGGGTATAGTTAATTCATCACATGTTGTCTCTACCACTCCTTCCTCCGCACTCTCTTCCCCTACTCCAATGTGGGTCTCTCCCACAGGAGTCAGTCCTTCACAAACTTCTTCATAGCAGGTCCTTCTCACAGGCTGCAGCTCTTCACAAACTGCTCCAGTGGGGTTTCTCTCTCCACAAGGTCACAGGTCCTTCAGGACCCCGCTCCAGTGCAGGTTCTCCACAGCTTAACAGCCTCTCAGGCACATTCACCTGCTTTGACATGGGGACCTTCATGGGCTGCAGGTGTATATCTCCTTTGCCATGGACCTCCATGGACTACAGAGGGACAACCTGCCTCATCATGGACTTCGCCATGGGCTGCAGGGGAATCTCTCTTCTGAAGCCTGGAGTAACTCCTTCCCTTCTTCTTCATCAACCTTGGTGTCTGTAGAGTTATTTCTCTCACATGTTCTCATTCACCTCTCCCAGCTGTTGTTTCACAGTAGTTTTTTTTTCCCATTCTTAAATATGTTATCACAGAGGTGCTACCACCCTCATTGATTGTCTCAGTCTTGGCCAGTTATTGGTCCATCTTGGAACTGGGTGGCATTGGCTCTATTGGATGTGGGGGAAGCTTCTGATATCTTCTCACAAAAGCCACTCCTGTACCCCTCCTGCTACTAGAACCTTGCCACATAAACCAGATACAACATGAAAATAACAATGTAAGGATTTCTGAGAAGGAAAAGAACATTAAATACTATTGATAGAAGTCCTCCCCCACCCTAGAGGTTTCTTTTTAATGATATATCCATCACTAAAATGAAAGTAATTGAATTAGAATTAGAATAATGTACCATTTCTAAGTACATTGTCTGTACTATTTAAACGCAGGTTCAACATTTATGAGAACTCCTACATGCTTCAATATACAATTTTAGGGAGTGTGTAGAAACCAGTTTTATAATTTTTGTCAGCTTTCATTATATGGAGTTTGTGTTGAATTATGTGGAAGAGGGGAGAATATAAATTGTATCCCAAACACATTTTTTATGGTTCTGTTCTGTTCTGCTATTTAACTTCTTTCTTATTGAGTTTTTAGGAATGCATTGCTGAATGTATTCACTACGCAATGATGGGGATGACAGGGTAATTTTTTCATGTAGATATAGATATTTAGATATGTAAATATAAATCATGGTATAGAGAGTTGTTACCTGTGTGAATTTATATCAACTTATTTTCATTGTTTTACTGAAAGATTATAATCATTAAGAATAAAAAACTCATTTTGAAATTAACAAAATTATCTTTAAAGATCCTGCTTTTAAGTAGTTACTATTTTTTTCCAGTGTTTGTGGCAAATTTACAGTATTTTTAAGTTATTATTTTTGAATCAATTTCCTTTTACACTGGGGTTCCATGAAATGAAGTTTCTATTAGCAATTCCTATGTGAAACATTGAAACTACATTATCATCTTTATGGCCAGGATTTCTATACACTAACATTTACATTTTTGTCTTTCAGAGGCTGTGGTTGTTTTTTTTTTTCCCTTTTTAACTCTCTATAGATTTTCTGAACATCTGTTTAAAGATGTTTTATTAAAATTTTTATAAGCTTTACTTAAGTTTCATTTTTCAGTACCGTTTTCTGCTGTGCTTACCTGTTATACTTATTGCCTCCTGCTGCTTCAATTCAGTCTTCCAAATTTATTTTGAACCTCCTGTTGTGTTTAAATTCCCTGCATCTATTCTTTATGCTGGATTTATTGGCTGCTTGCATTAATGAAGGTATAGATATCACGTGAATCAGTATCTCACAGAGTGCCTTAGTTACTTACCTGACATGTTTTCAGTGCATCCCTTCGATATAGGTGTTTATTATTTAGTGGATAAACTACTTCAGATCTGCTGACTCGAACATATTGTTTCCTAATAGTGATAATTATGGTTCCTGCTGTGCTTAGTTCTCAAGCACCTGTATTTTGTTTGCTTTTTGTGAAAATCATATTTGTTGCCTCCCTCTCATGTTACCCATTTCTGTCTTGATGTTGCAGTGATGATTGCATATAATTATCCATTTCTTTTTTACCTGGATGAAAGAAGTCATGTTTACATAGGTTTTTATATGACGTTTTTCAGAACCCACCTAAAGTTCTTGAGAAATTTCACACTGTATAGATATGGTTATATATACACATCTATGGATATATCTATCTGGCACACATTTGTTTCTTTACTGAAAGTGGCTTATTTACAGTGCTGTGGGTTTAGTATTTACTAATCCACAGACTGATCCTTTACCTCTAGGCAAAATTACACAATTACTAATATCCATACTGCTAAAGACTGTTTATCAGACATGCCACATCCACCCTCCATAACACCTGATTCTGATTCTTTTCTGGAGTACGTGTGATGCTTCTCTGGCCTTCAGACATACTTTTAATTTCAAAGTTAGGAAGTAATACAATCCTTTCATCATGTTGTTTCAATGGAAAACACTTTACTGTAAGAGAATGGAAAAAACTAATATGCATTGAATTTAACTTCTTCATGGGACAGTACCCTGTGAAATGAAGACACAATTGCTAAAGGTTGATACTTATGTTTATAAGCTCTATTTCAGTGCATCGACTGCTGAGTTACCTTTGAGAGATTTTAGATGAACAAGACTCCAATTAAGACAGTCTTCAGTCTTCCAGATAGTATACAAACACAAAATAGTAAATTGTCCACACACGAAGATTTTATCTAAATAAGTTCTTCATCAAAAAAGCAAGAGTTGACAGTATAAATTCTGTTTCACAGATAAACATCTGAATCACTGGAAAATAGTCCTGATATCTAATCAACATGTAGTTTAATATCCAGTAAAGAAACCCAGGGCTTGTTGTAGAAAAATTTAATCATCCAGGGGATAGATGGGAAAATGACAGCATTATTTCAGCTCACAAAGCATACGTAACACAGATTTGAATTAACTTTTTCAAAAACTTCAGATGAAAATCCAAGACTTCAGGATGCTCATTCAATTTATACTACTTAATTTTCCAAGCACAACGGGAAATAACAACAGCTATCTGCTTTTCTTTAATAATCTTGTTAGTTGTAAATATACACTAGAATTCCATAGAGATAAGAACTCCATGATTGAGAAGTTATTTAGGAGCTATTCATAGGAGAAAAAAAAAATAAATTAAAATGAAACCATTACATATTATACATAAAGATTATTTAGCCTTTTTCACTACAGGATGTTTACTTTTGTAACACATTGTCACAGTTTATAAAAGCTGATTGTTCAGCTAAGTTAAGCAGGAAGTCACAAATAGCATAATCTACAGTTTAATGAGATAATACAAAGCCTTATGTGGCAACTATTATTTGTATTTAAAGATATGCTGAAATATTCAAAGAAGTTATTCAGTACTTGTCAATTATTGTGTTTCTTGAAAATCTTTCTGAATGATCTGTCACTTTCTCAATTCTCCATTAGATAATATGTAATAGCATTCTTATGACCATGAAATAAATTTAAAGACTGTCTAGTGTCTGCAAGGAATTTTTCTTTAGAGCACTTTTCATGGCATAGGCAACACACATAAAATGGATGCAAAACACTGTTGCTAACTGTTGCATAAAATAGTGCACATGTGCAAGCACACATGCACACACAAAAGTTTAAAAAGCAGTAATTTACTTTACTATTTAAATTTCAGTTAAAAACATTCAGCAATATGAGTTACTCCATAGTGTAAGGATTTTGTTGTTTATATAGCAATAAGCACAGAAGAAAAGCACTGCCTAAAATAGTAATGTAGTAAATAAAATCAGACTTTGTTTCTGGAGCAAAAAGAGAACTCCACAGGTGTAACTGAGTTTTCATCTTTACTTTAGGGCTGATTTAAATACCCAGAAGATGTCAATATTTATTCAATGTCTTAATTCAGTTCTGCTGGATTCTCCAAGTCTCTGAAGAATGAGTTCATAAAAATGACTGATATTTCACTTTTGAAAAAATGCCAGTTATTTCCTTTCACAGGTCAAAAATATCTGTATCCTGAGGTTTCTCAAATACTTTTCTCTTTTAAATCATTAAAAGCACTAAATATATGAACGAAGATGTCAGCTCAGTAATGCTTACAATTATGCATGAGGTTAGCCATACTGAACTTTTGCCAATCATGGTGGGTTTTTTTGTTGTTGTTTTTGTTTGTTTGTTTGTTTGTTTTGTTTTTGTTTTTAATAGAAGAAAAAAAAATACCCTAGAACATCCATTTTCCTCTAATTTAGGGAATCATTGTGAAAACTCCTGACTCTTCTACCTCTTCCACCCCAAGCAGCACAGGAGGATAGGGAATGGGGATTGCAGTCAGTCCATAGTGGGTAGTCTCCACTGCTTCCTCTTCCTCATATTCTTCCCGTACTCCATTATTGGACCCCTCCCATGGGATGCAGTCATTCATTAATTTCTCCAGTGTGTTTCCCACAGGCTGTCGTTCTTCACAAACTGCTCCAGCATGGATCCTTTCCATAGGGTGTAGTCCTTCAGGAACAGAGTGTTCCAGTACGGGTTCTTCATGAGGTCACAAGTCCTGTCAGAAAACCCTGCTCCAGTCTGGGCTCCTCTCTGTCCACAGGACCACAGATTCTGCCAGGAGCCTGTTCCAGTGTGGGCTCTCCATGGGCTACAGCTTCCTTCAGGGTATATCCTCCTGATACAGCATGGGGTCCTCCATGGGCTTCAGTGTGGATATTTGCACCACTGTGGTCCTCCACGGGTTTTAGAGGAATCTTTGCTGCAGTGCCTGCCACACATCTTGCCCCTATTTCTTCACTGACTTTGGTGTCTGCAGGACTGTTTCTCTCACATTTTCTCACTTTTCTCATCTGTTGTGCAGTGTTTTTTATCATTTCTTAAGTATGTTATCACAGAGGCACTGCCAATGTCAATGATTGCTTCAGCTTTGGCCAGTGGCAGATCAATCTTGGAGTCAAATGAAACCAGCTCTGTCTGTCATGGCGGCAGCTTCTGGTGTCTTCTCACAGACGCCACCCCTGCAGCCACCACCCTCTACTACTAAAACCTTGCATTGAAACCTTAATACATCCTGTCACTGAATACCACTGAGAGGAGTCTGTGTCTATCTTCTCTGTTCCCCTCATTAGGTATTGACAAGTTTCCCCTCTGAGCTTTTTCTCCTGGCTCAACAGTCTCAGCTCTCTCAACTGCTCCTAATATGTAAGATGTTCCAAACCCTTAATCATCTTCATGCTCTTCCTTTGATCTTGCTCCAGTATGGCCATACCTCACTTTTACTGCAAGCCTACAACTGGACCCAGAACTCCAAGTGTGTCTTACCATTGCTGAGAATGAGAAGGATCACTTCTCTTGACCTGTTCGTGATGCTCTTCCTTATGTAGCTCAGAAGGCTGTTCAACTTTCTCTTGCAAGGGTGTATTAGTGGTCCATCGTAAACTTGTGGTGTACCAGAACCTCTACAATATTGTCTTTCAAACTTCTTTCCAGCTGGTCAGACCCCAGACTATACTGGTAAAGATGTTATCTTCCTCACTCGAAGGACTTCGCTTCTCCCCGTGTTAAACTTCATAAAGTTCCTGTTTTCATGACCTTGAAAGCACAAGTAGGTCTTCATGCCCCTTGCCAGTCTCACTTGGACCCTGATCCTCTATCTTCTGTTCATAGGCTCAGAAGTTCCATTTAAGATGACCCCTAGGCAGCAAATTCCTGCCTGAGATACTTTTAGCAGGTCCTTAGACCAAAATCTGCTCTCTTGAAGTCCAGGGTTGGGATACTACTTTCTGCCTATTTTACATGTCTTAAGATCCTGAATTCTATCATCTTGTGATCACTACAGTCAAATCTTCCCCTGACCTGCACTTTCTCAAATAATTCTTCTTGCTACGTAGGAATAAGGTGCAACAGAGCACCTCTTCTTGTTGGCTCCTCAATCACCCATGCTAGAAAGTTATAATCAAGACAATTTCTTTGCCTGAGATATGTGCTTTCTGTTTTGATTTTGAAGACAAACATATTTTGCCATTAGAGTATTCTAACAGCAGAATATGTGAACAGTTGAAATCAGTTACTTGAAAAACCCCAGATCATTTGGCAATATAACTTCCTAGAAACTCAAAATTGCAGTTTTATGAGACATGATGCTATCTACATTGGAAATTCCACAATCTGTACCTTGAGACAGCTGTTTGTGACACTCTGACCTACTTGTGCTAAAAGAAATACATATGTATCCATAGACAATTCAGTTCAAGGGTCAAAACTAAGAAAAGAAAACTTCACAAAAGGTAGGAAAAATCCCTAAGAACTGGGCAAACCTTTTTTTTTTCTTTTTTTTCTTTTTTTTTTCTTTTTTTTTTTTTTTAATGTATTTAGATTGCTATTGAATTAGCTTTCTAAACTGGCTTAGTGTATGGTAGCATGAAATCTAGTTACTACTCATGGCACACATGACTGAGGATGGAGGCACAGACAGAAAAGGTAATCTCAAATAAGACTGGTTTAAGCTGGCATGGTGCTGTACCCTAAGGAACTATGTGGGGATTTTGGCTTATCTAAATGGAAGTTAATAGCAGATATGGTTATTTCATGTAAATACAAGGAGTAAATATTAAGATAAAAGCAATAATTTTAAATAGTAATAGGCTTAAATGGGTATAAACTGGTCATGTGTGAATTTAGGTTTTACCTTAAATGAGGATTTTATGGTGTAGTTGCTCACAATAGAAGAGGATTAAGCTCAGCAGATTGACAATGTTGCTTTAAGGCCTATGTTCCTTGAAAATAGAAATGAAACAAAGAAAGACATAGGAAAGTGAAGAGATTAGGAGAGGAACTGGTTGAAATTGGAGAGTGGATCTGTGTTTCATAAACCATGAAGCATACATACACTATAGATATGGAAAAGGGAGTTAGCTTACGTAAAGACATAGGAAGATCTGAAACTAATAATAATATAGTTATGAAAGAAAACTGAAGTAGACAGTTGCTGTAAACCGTCTTTTTTTTTTTTGTGTTCCCTGATATATTTGTGGTACTGAATTGTGAGTTAAGCATGACATGTTGGTAAATAGGACAAAACATGCAACTGTTTGTGATGGCTAGAATACATACTATCATAGAATAGTTTGGGTTGGAAGGGTCCTGTAGGCTTATGTTTTTTCAGGTTTCTCAAGTGATCATGGACCTGATCTTGTCTTACAGTGGGAAAGACTTTGCTCCCCCAGTCCCTGCCTTGTAGTTCATCCACTCGAGAGGTGTGGAAGAGAGTTCACCTGAGGCAAAGAAGTTTTGTTGAGTACCTCACTCTTCTCTTTGGCTGTTGTTACCAGTTCACCAGTCTTGCTCATGGAGGTGGGGTGCACTCTTCCTTTGACCTTGCATTTCTGGATGACATACCTATAGAAGACCTTCTTGCTACTCTTTGTGTCCCTTGCCGAGCTCAGCTCTGAATGCACCTTGGCCTTCCTGACTACATCACTGCGCAACCAAGTAGTGTCCTTATACTTTTCCCAGGATACTTGGCCCTGCTTCCACTGCCCGTGCATTTCCTTCTTGCTCTTTAGTTTGACCAGCAGGTCTTCACACATCTGTGACAGCTTCTTGCCTTCCTTTCCTGATTTCTTACACCTGGAGACTGATGTCTCTTGTGCTCAATGGAAAGTGCCCTTAAAGATCCGTCAATACTCCTCTGTTCTGCTCCCTTGTCCCTGAGGGCAGTTTCCCAGGGGGTCCTATTGATTAACTCCTACATGATTTTTGGAAGTCGCAGGAAAACTAAATCTATTATCAACATGTCTCAGCACTTCTTGGACTTCGTTTCTCTCCATTACTGTTGTTTGCCTTTTTTTCTTTTTTTTTTCTTTTTTTTTTCTTTTTTCTTTTTTTTTTTTTAAATTCTATTAACACAGATAGCTACAGTGATTGGAAAGTATCATAACCTGTGATGCATTTGGATATCAGCATGAACCCACACAAGGAATTATTTGCATTTTTCATAATTTTGCCTTGAGTATAAAATTACTCCCAAGAACAAATAATTTAAAAATGTTTTCAAGGCTGCAACCTCAAATACTCAGGAGTAGGAATAGTACAGTGAATACTGCCTGTGGATAGTTAATTTGATCCCCCTGCATGTAAATGTGGTGAAGAGTAGCATGAAGATTGTGGAAACACTTTATCTGTACAATGAATTGGTAGACACCTACATTAAGTCAGAGCTTAGACAAATGGATGTAATTAAAGACTGGCCCACTCCCAAGCTGAGAAAGCAGGTGCAGCCCTTTATAGGAATGATTTATCTTGCAGGTTCACTTTATGTCTCCACCTATGACCAAACTACTTAGTAACAGAAGGCTAGAAAAAAAATTTGCACTAAGCATTTAAAGACCATTGGTAGACTAAAGAAAACTCACAGCAAATGCAGATTTTGATGACATTCTTGAGTCTTCCAGACATGGTGTTAAAATGCAGAATAGGAACAGAGACTCACACAGACTTACTTATTATTGAAAATGAGTATTATGAATTTGTATTGATACTAAAGAAATAATAAAAGTATGTAAATGAGAAACCTGTATCACAATCCATATGCACAAAGAAAACTAAGCAGAAGTTATTCAGGTAACTATTTCCAACATTTGTGAACATGAGAAATTCGATTTATGCATAAATATGCAAATATGTATATGATACATTATGTATTTGAAGATGTATATGTACAGATAAATTTGATGCATATGTAACTACTCCTACATTTATACAGTCCTAAAATTGTATTTGGCCCTTTGAAGGCAACCACGAGGCTGATGTGGCCCCCAGTCAAAATGTGTTTGACACCCTTGCTCTGGATTATTTTTTAGTATCTCTAAGGATGGAAACTCCAAAATCTCCCTGGGAAACCTGTGCCATTGCTCTGTCACCCCCAAAGTAAAAATATGTTTCTTGATGTTCAGAGGGAGCCTGTTGTGTTTCAGTTTGTGCCATTGCCTCTGGTCCTGTTATTGTGCACCACCGTAAAAAAGCCTGGCTCCATCCTCTTTGCATCCTCCCTTCAGGTATTTATATGCATTAATAAGATCTCCCCAGAGACTTCTCTCAGATAACCAGTCCCACATCTCTCAGCCTTTCCTCATACCCGAGTTCTCCAGTCCCTTAATCAACCTTCCTTCATTGAACTCTTTCCAGTATGTCTATATCTCTTTTATAATGAGAAGCCCAGAACCAGACGCAGCACTCTGGGTGTGACCTCACCAGCACTGAATAAAAGGAAAGCATCACCTCCCTCAACCTGTTGGCAATACTTTGTCTAATGCAGGTGAGGATACCATTTCCCTTCTTTGCAGCAAGGGCACATCACTCTCTTGTTCACTCTGGTCTCTACTAGGACCCCCAAGTCCTTTTCTGCCAAGCTGCTTTCCAGATGATAGGGCCCCCAGCATCTGTTGGTACATGGAGTTGCTCCTCCCCTGGTGCAGGACTTTGCACTTCCCTTTCCTGAACTTCATGAGCTTCCTGTTAGCCGATGTCTCTTGCCTGTTGAGGTCCCTCTGGATGGCAGCATGACCCTCTAGCACATCAGTCACTCCTCTCAGTTTGGTGCCATCTGCAAACTTGCTGAGAGAACGCTCTACTCCCATCATCCAGATCATTTATGAGGATGTTAAATAGGACTGGATCCAGTATTGATCCCTGGACTACACTGCAAGTCACTGTCCTCCAACCAGACTTGGTGCCACTGATCACCACCCTCTGGACCCAGCCATTCAGCCACTGCTCTTCCCTCATCTATCAGGCAGATTGGACAGATACCATTGTTCCCACTGGAAAACACAAACTGGTTCTCACTTTTCTATGTTAAATATAGGCAAATGTTGGAATTGTAAAAGCAGCAAAATCAGAAGAAGAGAAAGAATAAATTAAGCTTATTTTCAAGTTCAAATTTTCTAATCATTTAAAATCTAATGAACCTGTGGTAGTCATTTTCTGAAGTTCCTCTGCTTATTTTTTTTATATCAGAAACTTAAACTGGAAATCTTGAGGTACTTTAAGCCTCACTGTAACTCCATGGTATATTACAGATGAATCTCACAGCCTTACAGATATATCTGGTGGCCAGAGATAGCCCAAAGTAAACCCCTTTACCCACAGTGCCCAAGTAATGCAAATTAATATTTTAAAAAAAAAAAAAAAAGTAATGAAATATTGCTCCCAAAATGTACCTTAAATCCAGTAAGATAAAACACTTCTGTGAGCTCCACCCAAGGCCGATTTACTAAGAAGTGTGAGTCACTCAGTGACCACGATATTTTGTTTGTATGTTTCTTTCCTAACATACGGTTACTAGTAAAAAAAAAAAAAAAACAAATAATTGCTTTAGAAATTCTTGTTTTATAAACTTTCAGAAAACTAGATCTGAATCAGTCAACAAATAACTAGACAAAGCTAAGGATAGAGCTTAAATATTTATATTTTCCTTCTTGTTTAATATTGTTATAAATTTCCATTTTTTTTATTATTTTTAATTCAATTCTTTGTGTTTGGTTTTGGTCATTATATTTCCAGTTTACGTAGTGGTGTAGCATACAAAATTGTATTTAAAGACTTTTTCAAGATATATGATTTTTTTGTTGTTTTCAATTTCAATGTTATTATTTGTGTTCTTGTCACAAAGTTATTAAAAAACAACAACAAAATAAGTTAAATAAGGAGTGACTTAATAACTCTGAAATCATATTCCTTAAAAAAGTTACCAGAGCAAATTAGATGGGATTTAGTTGGCACATTTTATTACAAATAACTGAAAAGAGCATATGAAGTACAAATATCAGGTACAATTGGTAGATAACACTATTTATAACCAATCTTAAAAGTAATAGTATTCTTTCCAGTTATACAATTTTTTTTTTAACTTTTCTACTATTTTGTGTCTTTTTTCTTTACCAAATAACATTATTTGCGTTTGCACCCGTCATCCTATTGAGCATCATCCATAGGATATTTTAACTTTCAAACACTATTTTCTATGAGATACATCACTTAAGTGTGAGATAATAGAATAGAATAGAATAGAATAGAATAGAATAGAATAGAATAGAATAGAATAGAATAGAATAGAATAGAATAGAATAGAATATTTTAGTTGGAAGGGAACCACAATGATCATCTAGTCCAACTGCCTGACCAATTCAAGGTTCATCAAAAGCGATGAAGGGCATTGTCCAAATGCCTCTTAAACAGTGACAGGTTTGGGACATGGCAACCTCTCTAGTAAGCTTGTTCTGGTGTTTGACCTCTCTCTAGGTAAAGAAATGCTTCCTAATCATAGAATCACAAAATTATTTTGATTGCAAAAGGCATTTAAGACCATTGAGTCCAGCTGTTAACCTAGCACTGTCAAGTCCACCCTCTAAACCATGTCCCTAAGCATTACATCTGCACACCCTTTAAATACCTTCAAGGATGGCGACTCAACCACTTCCTTGGGAAGTCTGTTCTGATGCCTGACAAACTTTTCTGGGAAATTTTGCTTCATACCCAATCTAAACCTCCCCTGGTGCAACTTGAGGTCATTTCCTTTTGTCTTATCTCTTGTTATTTGAGATAAGAGACAAGAATCAAACAAAATATTGGCTTCTTTTATCCTAAATATTTTTGGGAATCATGCATTCACAATGTGGTAGACTGCCTCCTATTGAAATCTCCATAGTATACAGCTTCAGTAAAAGCTAAGCTTAAAATGAATGTTTGTTTTGATCTGAGAGTATACATCATAGTGGCAAATCTTGGATTAGAACACAGTACTTTCACACGTTCAATTTTATTGTTTAAAGTTCCTCTCTCTTTCAAGATTAGTTAAGCTTTCTATGACCAGCAAACAAGCCGTGAAGTGTGGGGGAGAGGGGGAAGTCATCTCAAGTCAATATAAACATAAGGATAAATATGATTTTTAATGCAGGATTTCTAAAGTCTTCTAGTAAACGTTGGTCAGTTTCTGGTATAGTGTATTTAGTAGAACTTAATTATTCCTCACAAGCAATGATATTTTCAGTCTCATCATTCACTATGTATGTTCCATAATGGAAAATAATTAACTGGAATGAATGTGTACATTTCCTTATAAGTAAATGAAAATTCAAAGTTGGTTTGTGGTGTTTTTTTTTTTTTTTTCCCTGAATGTAGAAGAGTATCAGTCTTTGTAATTAGAATAAAAGGAGGAAGAAAGAACAAGAAAAAAAGAATCAAGATTCTCAAGCTGCCATGCTCAGGAAAAAAAAGCCATAATACATATATGAGTTCTAAAATAGATTTAATGAAAATATAAAGCATCCAGCAAACATAACCCATAGCACAATTCTTTATTTCTGATATAAAAAATATCCGCTAAGAAAACAGAATAGAAATGTAATCCATTTTTACACATTTTTTGACTAAAGTAGTTTCATCTTTGAAATAGTATCTTTGAGCTTCATGAGTTTTAAAAATTGTTTATCATTACTTCCAATAGTACACTAAACATCAACATTTTTCTGAACATTTCCACACTCTATATATGCCAGTAAAATATATTTAAAATGTCAAGAGATGTTATATTAAAATAAGAGAACTTTTGTTTTTGAATAAAGCCAAGTATCTTGAGAGAAAATTAGCTCTTCATGTCAAGAAAACCCACAAGAGTGAGTATCTACTTTTAACTGTAATTTTGAATGCTGAATTCTTCTCTGGCAAACCAAAAACGAGGAGCATTTAGATCTGGGGATTTAGCTGATCTCTCACTATGAATGCTTGTCTATAATAAAAAGAAAATTGAACAACTTTACAAAAGCACGTAGGAAAGCTTCAGGTTGTGCATTTCAAAGCAATTTGAGTTATGGCAGAAATCAAACTCAGTGTGAAAGGGTTTTCTTTATTATTTTTAAATTACTTACAAAATCATGGTATGAAAAAAAAAATCATGTTTGAGCAATCTAGACTAAACTTGGTCTTATTAGAAGGAAGTTCTGTATTTAGAAAATATAATAAAAACCTAATGTCAATATGTTTTCAGAGGTGGATAATTTTATTGACATACCTTTTATCTGTCATGGGCCACACTGTTTTTAATATTATTATCTTCTCTCTTTCCACGTTTTTTTTTTTTATTTTTTTACTGTGAAATATTTATTAGATTTGTTCTACCTTGCTATGAAGTTTTTTGCAACTATATTAAGGCAGCTGAAATAGTAATAAGACTAAAAGCTCCAGGAGGATTTAAGCACAATAACATTTAATTTAGTAATTTAAACTTGAAACCGTCACCTTACTTACCCGTCATAATATAGGATGATTTCTATAATATTGGTAGCACAGAGAGCTTCTTTGCTACACAGAGCTGCAAGATCTGGGTGGGAGATTCCCATGAAGTCAGCATAAATAACCTGCTTATTTAATATATCTAGTCAGTTATTCAGCTTTTCCTGCTTCTCTCTGAACACCCTGGATAGTACAGGTCTAATCAATGGGGTATTGCAGCTGAATCTTCTTTTTTTTTTTTTTTTTTTTTAGGGTTTAAGATAAGATAAAGGGGTAAATTTTAAAATTTAAAATTTTCTCCTGTTTTGATTAACATTTTGTAAAAACGGGGCAAAAAATCTTATGCACTTAAGTAAAAATCCATAGGAATCTTGTGGCAACTAATTTCAAAATCTGCTATACACAGCATTTCATTATTCTTAAGGAACATACGGAGACCAACCTAAACGAAGCTGCACTCAAAATCATTATTATCATAAGATACAAAATCTCCTCTTTGTATCAAAGTCAATATATGTTTCCTGAAAATCAATTAGCTAAATGTGAGATTCATTTTTTAAACTCTTGTATAAATTAAACAACAAATGTCTATAGATTTGTCAGACCTGTACCTCTTAATTTGAATTTTACACATGATGGTAGGCTAATTACAGAATGCCAACAAATAGATCAGGTAATATTAAGCACCAACATTTTCCAAAGCAGTGGTCTAGATAACCCATCAAATTTAGTCTTTTCTTTTAATTGTTAATACCCTTAGTGTTATCAACCATCAAATAGATTGATGATGATGAGATTTTCACTTAAATAAAGTGGAAAAAAATAGCTTCTGACTGTAGATTAAGAGGTCTGATTTAGTGGTTGCTAAGTAGTTCAGTGAAAGTCTTCAGAGGACTTCAGATTTTTTTTTTTTTTTTTTTTTTTTCTGAGCCATTGGGACATTACAGGTTCAGGAATATAGTGGATGCTCTCTGTAGTCACTTAACACAGGTAGCAAGTATCTGCATTTGAACATTTTAAATTCAAATTATAACAATTGTATACTTAAAATATGTGATATGTCCTTAGTAAAAAATGACTTGACAAGTAATCTCATATTGGGTTGATTATTCTCAAAAAAAATGTTTAAAAATTAAGACTGCTTATGATAGTGTTTGTTGCAGATAAATGCATAGATATTTATGGAGCAAGTTAAAATTTTAGAATTTATGATGGCTGTAAAAGAAAGCATTATGGACACATTCACATGCACATGGATTAGATTGTGGAGTTACTAAGGGAAAAATTGCATTTAGCTGTGGCAGTTTACACTCTCATATCGCTACCAGTATCAGTGCCAGAAGCACATTAGCATGTCTGCAATAAAGCCTGTTTTTAACATATTTTTTTGGTTTAATTATTGTTATTGTTTAACTCCAGTAGCAAGTTAAGCCCCACATGGTTGCTTGTTTGCTTCACCTCAGTGGGATGGGAAAGAGAATAGGAAGGGTAAAAGTGAGAAAACTCATGGTTCAGAAAAGGGTTTGACTCTGTATGAGCACTGCTCAGCAATAGCTAAAACATTCCTGTATTTTCAGCACTGTTTTAGTCACAATCCAAAACATAGCACCACACATGAGCTACTATGAAGAAAACTATCTCAGTCAAAACCAGTACAACGTACACCTCTGTAAGAAAAAGAACACATGAATAGTTCTGAGTCACCCCGCTCTCCAAATAACCTTTATTCTCTCAGGACAAGTCAAAGCTCATGCCCACCAGCAAGAATGAGATTTAGCCTACTCTCTTTGATAGTTGAAACTGAAATTGGCTAGTTCTGAACTAGTTAATTAAAGCATGGTAATTCAAACAGCACACCCCAGTAGGTGTCTAGACATACTTTATTTCATCTGAGTACTCCTGAGAGCTTAAACTGTTATCAAAACAGACAGGACACATACAAACATTACAACTTCACCAAATGGAGTTACAATTGTTTTCTCTTTAAAAAATTATGAAAAAAATGGTCCTGTTTATAGATTTTTACTACTAAAATCACACACCCCAAGAAAAAATAATTGTGTTAATAAACCTCCTCAAATTTAAGCAATGGAAAACCACATTTTCTCTTCAGTATGTACAGCCAGTCAGCTAGGGTTTGGGCTACATGACAGACCGATGTAGTAACAAAAGCAAGAAAATTATTTAATGGGATTTCTGTTCAAGACGAATCATCCCCAAGTTAGGGTTTTACGGGAGAACTTTGAGTGCTTAGAATGAGCAGTCTGCTTCTATTTGAACCGTGAAGTATTTTGAGATAGCTCTGCTGTCCTGGCAGATGGGACACAGAACCTTAAAGAGACGCACGTCATCCTCATGCATCATTTGGTGTCTGGGAAGGATTTGACTGTGTCTAAAATAGTACTAGGCACATGTTTAAACATTCAAACTGTGACCTCAAAGGGACAGGGTATTTGGGAAGGCTTTATCCTATCAGTTCATATTTTTGTTTAGGCCAGAATTCAGTCGCTTACGTAGCAAAGATAATTGACTTTTTTAGACAATAACATTTCAGTTTTTGATGGCTCTATAGCATTTTGCAAAAACATATGTGTAGTTTATAGCATGTTGAAAAAAGTATGATATTAGTTTATTATCAATGTTTATTATACATAAATAATAAATACTATGTTATTTCAAATGTAAATCAGCATTATTGCATTATTAAAAGGGCATCAGAAAGGCATATTATGAAAGACATTTTAAAAACTGATCAGCATTTGACATGATGCTTTTAGATGTGCTTCTAAGAGTGCAGTATGCTTGTTCATAAAGCCTCTTTTAAAAAGGGTTACAGCCAAATGGAGTTGTAAAACACCAGAAAATAGCTGAAAAACAGTGTCAAATATATCCCAGCAAAATCTGTGGCTCAATTTCACCCAAATAGATTATCAAATCTAGGTTTCCTATGTTCACAGATAAATAAAAGTGAGATGAAAATACATGACTTTAAGACAGTTTTTAAACTCTGACAAATCTGAATCAAAATGGAACTGCACATGGCTAGAGATACTGATAAAACTCCAGTATCTCCATATTGCACAGGTTTTTGGATATCCTCCCTGACAGCAATAAGTATTGATTATGGAGACCTTATTAATTTCATGTACAAGCTAATTACAAAGATGATCTCCTCTACTTTTTTCTCTTTCCTCAGTAACTTGGTCACTGTCTTCACTAATATAACCCTTCAAAAGATTTAACTTTCTTTGCCAACAAAAAATACTCTGAATTACATATTTTACCATTGTAGCCTTTATACATTAAAAATAATTCAGGATTTTGTGCAGCACTGCAGAGATCAATGTTAATCACCTTTACTTTTTTTTAGAGCTCTCTCTTTAGCTAAATTTGTAGGATCCCAATAACTGAGTTAGAGACCTATCTCTACACATTAATTACATTATTTGTTTACATCCCTAGCACTTTTGTTACTCAGGTACATACACATACATTTTATTGCCAGTATAAAAGTCCACATTCTTCACTGACTATTTTGTCTGTACAACATTGATACTGCTTCAGTGGATAGAAAAACAAACAAACAAAAAGATAACATGTTTTTTAACCTGGTATCATCTAAAATATGTTTTATAGATAGTTTATTTTGTCAAATTCTTCGATGTTTTGGAGCAGAATAAAAATACATTTTAAAAATTATGTATGTGTATATATATACACACATATATCTGGAGGAACAGCGGGTACTCTAGTCTCTCATATTTTTAAATATAACACCATGTATTGTGACCTACTACTGTATCACATCACAAGCTGATGATGATAATGGATTTACAGTGTATGACTATGTACCAATAGTCTCTAGAAAAGGTCATATTGAACACTATATGTTGCATCGGATTTAGATTAAAAGGGGGTAGTTAAATATTTACTAAGTCATAAATATTACTGATTGGTCAATCCGAAATAATTGCAGAATGATTACCAGTTTACTTCAGCAGAAAGTGAGACATGAGTTAGTATTTCTTCATTGCTAAATCAGAAGATTTTTCTTACGAAGGCACTCAAGACCTGCTAAGGAGCTTTCCATTTTAAAGTTTTAATTTTGCGTTGTAAACCACACACAGACAGTATTATCTTTTTGAGTTGCAAACTAATGCTGTTTACTGCAGCCTCATAGAGCTACTTTTGTTCTCTGTCATGCTTTCACATGACCTTCACATGTCTGTCAAGAATGTAAATACAGATGCTGATGAGATGCTGGGAATCATCTCATCTAACAGTAGATGTCTGCTGCCTACATAACTGCAGGTGATTCAGTCATCTATACACTACAAAATCAGTAGAGAAAATCAAATACTTTAATGGCACTATTCATCTGACTTATTTCATATGTTTATTGTAAGATGAGATAAACGTCTTCCTAGAAATGATTATTTCTCTCCACTGATTACTGAGAGACTTGAGATAACTGTCTCAGTAACTTTCTGCAATAGTTATCTAACACACTATCATGTGAATTTTACTTGCTGTGCAGTATATCAAACGTAGATCATTTATTTCTGTCTCACTGCGAGGGCTGCTACCAGGGTCTTGCATGCACCAATAGATCTGAAATACCCTGATCAGCCTCCTGTGGGGCTACATGTCAGGAGCAGCACTTGAGCTCAAGCAGTTGCTCAGTTAAGAGCTATGAGGCAGAAGTCACAAGTCATAAGTGTGAAAACAAGGATTATTTGTTACTTCTAACTGATGTAGCTGGATACCATGGCTGTGCTTGTGTGCATACCAAGGGCTCTTCAGTCATTGATTCAGGAACTCCCTGGCTAGTAGTCCACATAAATAAGATAAAGAACTGGTATGAGACAATGTATGGGTTTGAATATAGGTGCTTGCCCAAACTCCTAGTGAGGTTCACAAATAAGTAACTGACTGCTTGTTACAGGAGCTCCCCAGGTGGGAATTTTGGGCTGTCCTGAACACTCCCTTTGGGCAACCCTTGCTGTGCATAGAGCATCTTAGATGTTTATAATAGCTAACTAACTTCCTGGGGGGATGATTTGGCCCTTTCAAAGACTCACCTCATCTGTTTCTGCTGGGCTGATCAAATTGTTACAAAAATAAGATGTTCGTAAAAAGACAAGAGAAACAGCTCTTGCAGATGCAGAAAATGTTATGTAGAACTACCTTTCTTATGCAGTTAAGGTATTGTCCTGGTTTTGTTAAAAACAAGTTTCTCTTTTAGTGAATTTTTGCCTGTCAGCTAAAGCCTTCATATTAGCTGCATTTTCCTGGAGAACTCGACACATGTTTTGGTTAAATCTAGCAATGGAATGCAAACTTATTGATAAGCACGGATGGACATCTCGCGAGAGGGGCAACGAGAAAACTGATGACCGAGAGACTGACCAATGGTGTATAACATTCCATTCACGTGAATACTTCATATAAAGTGGGAGATCACGAGGATCTCGTCCCTTTTTCCTTCCCTTTTTTCCTTCCCTTCTGCTGATGGCCAACGTTAGGAGGGGACCTTGCTGGTCGTCCCTGCGAACTGAGGCCTAGTGAGAGACTGAATCCAGCTCCGGTTGGCTACAGAGTCTAATCCAGGACTTTGGGTGCTGGCTCTGCAGTTGCTGAGACTTACAAAATTGGTTTTGTATATTTTGTATTATTTTCTCTATTCTTATTAGTAGCATTAGTAAAACATCTTTAACTTTTCCAACTCTCTTCTCTCTGTCCTTCTTTCCCTCCCAATCGCCTGTCCTGAGTGGGAAGGGGGGAGAGGGAGGGGCAAAAGGGGGAAGTGGGGGGGAGAGGAGGTTAACAATACATCTGCCAGGGTTTCATTGTCACCCCGCAATCTAAACCCTCGAGAGGTATTTAAGAGATGTTTTTCATGTGATTAAGGTAATCAGTGTGGATGGATAGCACATATGTTGCAGTGGTCGCCTAGGACCATAGCCCACCTGGATTATAAGAACTGAACAGAAAAGGAGTTTAGAAATTCACCTCATTCAGTTGAAGGCATCATTAGTCAGGGACTTACTGCCTGATCAAGAGATGTGAATTTCCACATGAACACAGTCCTATGCCAAAATCACAATGACTTAGTTTTTTAGTGTTTCTGTTTCTGAGGCAGAATCACACAAATATGGGGTTAGGATCTTTTTTAAGACTCTCTGGCCAGTTTTATTCCAATTAGTTCTCTTTTTCTGTCTAGTTACATATCTCTTGCTATGTAAATGGATGAATATATTTTGACTAAACCTAAATAACCTATTTTCTTATATGATATTTATTTATCTTCTTCTGTAATTTTGTTTGTTTATTAGACTGTCAGTTTTAAGTAAGGGGTAGACTGCCTGTGTCTAAATGTCTGTTTAAATATTTAAATTTGTCCTAGGAAACATCAGAAATGAGCAAATGCTTGTGACTAGTCTTTTGGGACTTTTTTTTAATCTTGAAAATATGTCTTTTTAGATTACAGGGAAACCAGGCTGATATCATGCATCTGAAAAATAAATTCTCAGTTGTTTTAGAAGACAATCCTGAAGCACCCAACTTAATCCTTAGCGTAGTCCAACTACTTTGCTGAATATTTCCTATGCACTTTAAACCTCTTCACATTCCCATTTTTGAAAGGTTCTACTGTTAATCCATGTTAACTTACTCACTTAACAAATTATCAATATTGTATTAATTGGAGGGATTTTTTTGATCCTAGAAACTTCATTAGTATAACTTCTTATGAACATCTTATCTGACCTCTAGAACACAACAAGTCAGGTTATGTTTAATTTAGAGTGTAATATCCTGAAAACAGATTCCTTGTACAGCTTCATAAACATTTGAGTTGTAAAGCAACAACTTAATAACCATCTAAATGAGAACTCAATTTTGTGAAATTACAAGCACCTCTTCGGGGATGGTGTGTACTTTCATTTTTCATTAATTTGTCTCTGAAAAACCTGTTAGTTTAAAATTAGATGGTTTCATGAAACAGTTACAAGAGTATGCATCTTGCTTTCTAGGAGAATCTGGTGAGTGGTTTTGTGATTCACTGGCATTAGCAAATAAGAACAAAAAATGCTTCTGGACATCAGCTATTTTTGTACGGAAAAAACTTAATCCTCCATTATTGTCTTATTTTATCCCTAGCAAATGTATTCCTAGTTCCAGTTCTAGTTCTTTAGTCCAGTCCTAGTCTGACCCATGTCTTCCTTTTAGAAAGCCATCGAGGGACTGAAATTATATTATTTTTAAGATGTAAAAGTTAAAGAAAAAACAATTTGTACTCAATGTATTAATATTTTCTTCTTCCTAGCAAATTAGGATGCAAATGAACAGATTACCCACAAAAGCTTTAGTCATGTTTACATTTCAAATTGACATGATCTTTAAAATATGCTCTTTATTTGACAGGAGAGAGAGAGAGATTTCACATCTTATATCAGCCAAGCATTTTAGTACTATGCTTTATGGCTATAGCTATATAAATGCAATATACCAGAGTACATTTGCTGTCCTTAAAGTGAATTAGCATAGCTCAACTTGCAACCTATGTTAGATAGATTAGACAGTTAACCTATTTTTGCACTCAAAACTAGATACCCAAGAATGTTTGAAAGAATGCTCATTCACATAGGGCACAATAATTCCCGAGATTTCTTAGCGGTTAGCATAGATGTCCTTGTGCCAGTGGTTGCACCAAGATGCAACCTTGTTCATTTTACTAGAATATACGTGTTCTATGCAGACCATGTCATCTTACCATTGTATTCCTTAAATAAACAATTTTTCTTTCATATAAGGTATTTAGATTTTGGGTGGTCTTTTCATTTATTTCCTTGTTTGTTTATTTTCTTTGCTATCCTGTTACCCCCAAGCCTGTTAATTGTATCTCTCACCCACAGCACAATTTGTGTTTCTTAACAGAAAAGTTATATTATATTATATTATATTACATTACATTACATTACATTACATTGTATTGTACTGTATTGTACTGTATTGTACCGTATTGTACCGTATTGTACCGTATTATGTTATGTTATATGTTATGTTATATGTTATGTTATATGTTATGTTATATGTTATGTTATATGTTATGTTATATGTTATGTTATATGTTATGTTATATGTTATGTTATATGTTATGTTATATGTTATATGTTATGTTATATGTTACGTTATATGTTATGTTTTATGTTATGTTATGTTATGTTATACTGTGTTATACTGTATTATACTGTATTATACTGTATTATTTTTATTTTGGCTCAACCTACCATTAAAACTGTATATTTGATTCCCTTTAAGCCTTTGAGTTTCTGAATCTCAATATTTGTGTCTAGTACATGTGTATAAAAAACCTCTTGGAAGTTAAAAATAGTTTTCTGAAACTGTAACTGCAACCATATCAAATAGCTTCCATTCATAACACCAAGATTTTTTTTCTCTACTTCAGACAAATATTTTAGTTTTAACATAGACAATGTTTCTGGGGTCTTTTGTTTGATTGGTTGTTTTTGGTTTGGTTTGGGTTTTGGGTTTTTTTTGAGAAATAATGACTTGAACTATTTAACTTCAGATCAAAAGATAAAATATGTATGTACTGAGTGAGTAAATTTTCAACATCAAGGCTACTTAAACACCCAATGTGGTGGCCCAAACCGTATGACTTCAAAAGGAGTAAGAATTAATATAATATCTTGTTGACTTTTCCTTTCTAATTCCTACCATCTGCTTACCTAGTTACTGATTAGAAATTATTTAACACCTGAAGAACTTTTCTTTATAGATAAACATGACCTTCCTAGTTAGTTTCAGAAGTAATGCTAAAAAGAAACAGGAAAGGGTCTGCAAGCTTCTATTATGCCTTGCCTTGATAAAGTGTATTATTAATATGTAATAGAATTTAAACAAATATGTTAATAGATAGCTTTTCTTATCAGATAGGTGATAGATGTACAGCTTAAAAAGGAAACAAATAAAATGAAAAAAATCATAAATCAGTAACACACAAGATATTAATGATGAAGAGTGATGAAAAGAGAAACAGACAGGAGGAAGATTCAAATGATTGATCTTATATTAAAGAGAACTCTTTTCTGTTCTTCACTGTCTTTAAAAGTATGCATGTATGATTTCTCTGAAGAAAATCCATCTGTCTTCACACATGGTAAGGAACACATTAGAGATCCTGTCAAACGTAGCTCTTGGGCAACAGGGCATTTTAGAAGAATTAAACATTGTTTTGAAACCATTATCAGGTAATTAGGCCATTTGCAGTTGTTTAAGAACTGGTTTTACAACTATGTTAGTGGAATTCTTTCGTGAACTCCTAAAAAATAATAGATGGGAGAATTTAAATGAACATCACTTCATAGACTAAAACAAAGGCCCCGAAGTTTTGTTAATTTTCTACAGGCTTACCTCATTTTTTTCATAGAAATAGCACAATATACAACATATATCAACTGCTTTAAAAAATAAAAAAATACGTACTTGAGAAAGAATAAGGTTCACTCCCACAGTTTACCTGTGACAATCACTGGTGTTTAGTCTTTTGTGTTATATGTATTTCTTTGTAAGATACTCAGTGGTAGCTTATTCAACTGCATTTTAGCTATGTTTAGTCATATTTCTTACTCGCTTGTATTCTCAGAACAAACTGCTGTAGGATTAACAGGACCTGAGTGGGGAGGAGTAACAAACAAACAAAAAACCACAACAATAGCATGTCCAACAATCATTTGAGAAATTAACTTACTAGACTGAAGATATTGAGAGAGAAACAGATCAGTTTTGATAAAGAACTATCAAAAACTATGAATATCTATCAAAAAATATCAAAAACTTCAAAAACTCTAGGAAACTATCAAAAGGAGAAACTGCAGAAGACATGAAAGCAAGATGGCTCAAACAAAAGCAATGTAGGTGTTAGAAGCAAACCATTTTGCAAATCTTTTTGCAGAATGTGGACGTAAAACAAAAACATTGTGCTCAGGTGTTAAGGATCTCTGGCCAAATAGGACTAGTACAGACATTTTCATTCTACACAATTTTATGACAGGTAACAACCATTTAAGTTCAACAGATTATAAATGGAGCTAAGCTTTCTGACATGTAGACTCTCAACTTGAGTAAGGTCAAATTGCCAAGACTGTTACTTTCGTGTAAAAGAATATACTTCCTGGCAAGTTTACAGACTCAAAATAATCTCTAGTTACCTTATGACAAATACGTGAATAAGTGTATGTCAAAATAGTAAAATTATTTAGTAGTTCAAGGTAGAAGGTAGCATAGAAATGAGAACTGAATTTTTAAACTCTGGTCTAATCAAATCCTGCAGAAATGTGACTAAATTCTCATCTTTATTATTTCAGGATTTTTTTGTATCAAGGAGGTCACCTCTGTATCAAGGATGTGTCAAGATATAATAATCCAGTCTTTCATGGAAGTTCTGCCTCTCATGACAAGACCAGAAATATCATGTGGGCTTAGTCTCTCCAGTTTTTTTTAACCAAATATTTAATGAATATGTTCTGAAAAAGTTTCAAATCATGTAAATTTTTACAGAAACGTATACCTAATTTGGACAACTGAAGAGGCACTTCTTTACATCAGACAATTCAATAATTTCTAAAAGGCGAATATGTCTACATAAGACTATCTTGCATAGACACCGAAAAAAGGAAGCTTGTTATATTAACAACTGTGGTCTGTACACTGGGAGATATTCTGATTCTTATAGCATTGAAGTGGAAAATATAGTTCCATTTTACAATTGTCTGGGACAAAAATATTTGAACAATTTTTATAGTAGAGCCTTTAACCCATGATTAATATCTCTGTAATAGCCAAGTTCAGGAGTACTTCTGTCATGCTATTAGAAAAGCCGCATTCTAGGAACAAACTGAATGGATAGACTCATTACTGTGTATGACTTTTCTGAGGGTAGTTAGGAAATGAACTATTTATAAGAGAAATGGAACCACAGAGATATACTTTTAAGGACTTTTTGAAACTAATACTGTTAATGCAATCTTCCTGTATATGCAACCTTCAGGCTTTCTGAAGGAACTCCGCTGTACTCTGCGATCAGCATGAATACAGAAGATTTAGAACAAAGGTAAACAATAAGATTAAAACAAACAAACAAACAAACAAACAAACAAATAAATAAAAAGCAAGCATTTCAGTTTACTCACCATAGTCAAATCCAAAATTGACCTCCAAGAGTTTCAGAAAATGCTAACAGTGAATAAAGAAAATTGATAAAAGCTTTCGCAGTTCCATGATGTGTTAGATGATGTGCATGCGGATAAATAACACCCACTCTACATAAACACTGCAGAGTTTCAATTGATCTAATACAATTCAAGAAAGTGGTCTTGAGGTCATGATTTTTATGATAACACTAACTCAATTGCTATTATGAGGAGAGACTTTTAGAAAATAGTTGGAAGGGAACAAAGAACAAAACAGGAAACATTGCTACCAAATAAACCTACATTTTGATTTCTGTTAGGGTCATCCCATTTTGAAAAGGGTATCACAGAGTCAGAGGAGAAGAAAAGCATGCTAAAGGTAATGAATTACTTCCCTGACAAGAAATTATGCACACTGGCACTCCTATTCCTGAAGCATAATGCTGAGCTTGATAAAACTCTGCTCTGGTTCCATGTGGCAATACTTACGCCTGAAACTGCTGAAGTCTTGACTACTTGAAATTAGTTCAAAATATGTGTCTCATGATTTATTGGGAGCAGCTAAATTAGGCATATAAGCATTGTTAGAAAATAATCCAATAGTCATCATTCTAATTAAGAAGCTGCTTAAATAAACCTGCATATAATTTTGAAGAAAATTATTTTGCCTTGAAAGAAAATTATATATACAACAATGCCACATTTATTATATGAAAGCTGCCACTTAAAATAATCTCTTGAAACTGCCTACTCTGCCCATCACACCTAGACAAAATGAAAATGGTTTGTCCTACTTTTTTGCTTAGATCCCTGGACCACCAATGTACTCTGGGTAGAGCAGACCAATGACAGGGGAAGTATTGCTAAAATATTAAAATGACATCTAATATATCCTCTGTATATGCATTTCAAGTGCAATTGAATATACCTTCATTTCATGGGCGATTACTTTTCCTGGCAGCAAATCTCAAAAGTCATTAAATAAAAGAATGCAGCCTGATTGTTCACACAACATGCTTACTCACAAATTATAAAACATTTATTTTTAGTGATTTGGTATTCAAGTTATTTGACAGGCACTAAAAAAAATTAAAAGTGAGAGAAGAACCAGAAAAAGAGCTTTAGTTAGACACTAACAGAAAAATTAAATGGAAAGAACATCTGAGTAGAAACAAACAAACAAACAAACCAATACAGATGAAAATGCAGCTGAAGCCTAATCAGATTCTTTAAAGGCTTCTAGATCCCAGTTTTCTAATTGTAGCTCTTGTGCTTTCAGGGGCCCAAGTGGACCAATCGGGTCTATTTGCCTATAAGCATCCTTCTTACATGCTACCCAGAGATGTTGTGAAGCATTCCTATCTAGAAATATTCAAAACCTGCCTGGATGCATTCCTGTGCAACCGACTCTGGGTGTACCTGCTTTAGCAGGTGAGTTGGACTACGTGATCTCTAGGGATCCCTTCCAGCACTGACCATTGTTATTCTCTGTACTCCTGCATTTCCAGACCCACCTTGGGCTTTAGCAACCTGTGTTTAAGTCGTGTTCTGACATTGTTCAGCTGTGCAACTTTGGGTTATACTTAAGTGAAAACACCTAAGTTGTGAGAAAGAGCTTTGAGAAGCCTCCTCTATGTCTTCTATGTACGTGTCATCAGCCCTGTTGTCTTGAGGGTGGCATTTCAGTTCAGACCCTCACCTTGAGTCCTGGCCTCATATATTTGCCCTGCTCTGTTCAGCCTCTTACCTTACTGACACTGACTTTACTTCCTGGCTTAGCCTTAGACTCTCAGCTGAACCCAAGCTCCCCATCCCTTTTCCAGCCTTGATCTCCTGGTCAGGTACCATGACACTATGCTCCTGGGTGACTCTCTGCTCTGCTGGCCTCACTCTACTCTCTATTCTCATCCCTTACAGGCAGTTTAATCCTGCTGGTCCCCCTAGGATTCATCCAAATATGTTCTGAAATGGTTTCTGGGTTTGTTATTTTCTAAATATGGAATATATTTCAAAAACAAGAGTAAAATCTAAAAGGAAGCTAACGGATTGATTTTTCTGGGCAGAAATCATAATTTAGAAATCTGGGACACATATTTTTTGTTGTTGTTTTCAATGCCTGGATGCATTATCAAGTGAGTATGCTTGACGTCTCCTGGGAGGAATAGTATGTTATCACTGAATTTAACAGAATTCAAAGACTTGTGACATTTCAAGTAATTTTGCAGCAAAATAATGACCCATAAACATTTGTTTCAGAGGAAGAAGCAAAGAAAGAAAGAAAGAGAAAGAGAGAAACAAAGAAAGGAAGAGCAGAAGAATGAGGGAGGAAGAAAAGAGAGAGGATAGAAAGGGAAGGAGGGAAGGAGGGAAGGAGGGAAGGAGGGAAGGAGGGAAGGAGGGAAGGAGGGAAGGAGGGAAGGAGGGAAGGAGGGAAGGAGGGAAGGAGGGAAGGAGGGAAGGAGGGATCTTTAAAGTTTTAAAACCATGGTGAAATAAAATCACTCTGTGTGGGCAGAGTGGAATAGGCCTATGTTCCTCAGATACATTTCTTTCCATAGCAAGCATGAAAGATGGATCAGTCAGGTCAGAAAATGTTGTATGTTGCACAGAACATCACAACACATCTGAAACTTCAACCTGTTGAGTCAAATTCTTTCATATCCTTGCTATAAGTGTATTGTAGCTTTCAATACTTGATAGAGGGGGTTCCTCACACATGAACTAGCAAGGGAGAAAAGAAAAGCCAGAGAAGGGAAAAGGAAAGAAAAGAGAAGAAAAGGGATAAGTCTTTGAAAAGGTGCCAAGGGAAAGGCAGGGTTGTAAAGGTGTCTGGTGTATCTGCATAAAAGACATAAAGACATAAAAGACATTCACATATCCTTCTTCCATTCTTCACTAGTCCAAGAGCACTTTTCTTAGCTGCATACTCAATTATATAAAGACATTTTTGTACCACACAGCCTGTACCTACTTATCAATAGACACCATTTATGCCGCTAGATAAAAGAAGTACCTTATCTCAAGAGGTATGAGGATGAACACTACGATTTCTTGTAGCAATCAATACACCTGTGCTCATGGAACATTGTACTTTGTATGCAATATTGGGCTAATAGATTTATCCACCGATGCATTGACTTTCACAGAAAAACAATTCAGCACTTCCTTTATTATATACTACCCACACAAGGTAATTACTCCAGTCAGTTTCTCTTCCCTCCCAGAGGCTGTAGCCAGGCAGTTAAGCAGAAGTCCAGACCTGCTGTGCAGCCAACACTGGCAGGTCTGCAGCAGGCACAAGGAAAACACTAAGCATTTTTCATGGCTTCTCAAACATATACCCATTCACAGGATGGACAATACACAGCTGTTAAACTGCTGCATGTCTCGCAAGCTTCAAAACACTACATTTACCCTCTCTAAGAGGAAAACTATCATTCCATAAGACCAGGAGAAACAAACAGGTGCTCATTGTTGCAAGCAAAAAATGTTTATTGAATTCCTTGCCCATGTTGTCCATAATCTCATAGTCAGCCTGAGCAAGCATGGAATCAGCATATTTTTTCATGGGATGGTAATTCTTCTTCATTTCAGAAACTTCATGCTTTAGGTGGGCTTTTCCTGTAGTCATGGTTATATCATAACTAAGAATGGCTGGCAGATAGGCAGCAAAATCTCAGCATGGGCCTGTAGTGGGAAGCATTGCACCAGCTGCAAAATGCCTACATTCTGTGTGCTGGATACCCTGTGCTTGTGCAAGAGAGGCAATAAAAATATCCTATAAAATGATACATCTACTATGGAAGAATAGATGAATACTGCCTCTATACAATCAGGAGTTAGCGTGTGAGTGGTGGAGGAGTCAAAGACAAAGCAGCACAGAAATATCACTGCAAAAACTAAAATATTTCAATGTCAGTAGACAACTGGTTTTAGTTCATTGAACCACATTTACAGCATCATGAGGGGCAAACAATTTGGCTCATATGCAGAACTATGATATAATATAAGTATATTTAATCATGTCATTATAAAAAATAATTTGAAGTTCTACAGGAATGAAGACTACACAATCTCTCTGGGCAGCCTGTTCCAGTGCTCAGTCACCCTCACAGTAAAAAAGTGTTTCCTGATGTTCAGATGGAACCTCCTGTGTTTCAGTTTGTGCCCATTGCCTCTGGTCCTGTCACTGGGCACCACTGAAAAGAGCCAGACTCTATCTTCTTTGCTTCTTACCTTCAGATATTTGCATATATTGATAAGATATCCCCTAGGCTTCTCTTGTCCAGCCTGAACAGTTTCAGTTCTTTCAACCCTTTGGAATCTCAGTTCTTTCTAAATATCTTCCATAAAGTACAAATACATTATTTTTATGATATCTGTAAGAAGAATAATTTGACTTGAAGTCTTTCTGTGATATGGGAAAGGAAGGTCCCTTGCACTTGTTTCTTTCACAGTCTCAAAAAGTTCAAGAAGAGTACTGCAAGCTAATAGTGCTGTTCAGTTTTAAATATTTAGTGTTGACCTCAATTTTTGGTTTCCCTTGCAGAAAGATAGTATGAAGCAATAAATCAAACTATAAAGAGCAAATACTGTGTTCATATAATTTCTTCTAATACTTCAAGTGAAATTTAGCAGAAAATAATTTTGAAGATTGATGCATTGGTGTTTGGTTAAACAGTAACTCCTGAAGCAGAGGAGCATGACACTATTAGAATGTATGCTCATTTTTGGAAGGCTGGGAGTTGCAATGCATTTAAAACCTAAATGAAAGGAGGAGGGAATTATTTTCCCTTTAATTAAGCTTCAATGTAGACAAAAATTACGTTATACTACTGAAATTTTGTTGCTCAAAAGAAATAGTAAAACAGGAATATCAGATATATATATAAAGTACTCACACTGTTACAGTCTGGCACTTCATTTCATAGGTATTTAATCAAACAAACATTGTTAATACTGTCAGAATCAAAATATCTAAAAGGAGGAAATTCTGATTAAAAAGTCAATCACTTGTGACAACAAAAAATGTCAGAAATTATATACTAATGCCTTATGTATCTGTCTAACGTTCTTTTTCTCTTTTTTTTTTTTTTTCTGCAGAGTCTGTCTCAATGTTTGAAACACATTAAAGACAGAAAAGTTTAATTTTGACATGAGGCATCTTCACCAAATTATATAATTACTCCTTTTGAGAGCTGTTGAGCTTCCTTTCCAGTAAGGTTTCTTATACGGTACTGTAAAACTTTGCATTTATGTAGTTCTAAAACAGTGCACCTGCTTTTGGTTCACCCTTGCCCAATAATTCGTTATGTGTCAACAATAATAATCAAACAAGTGATAATTATGATTAAGAAAATATAATACTTCACACTTCATCTGCCATTAAAAACATTTTACGTGCACTTTGTCTTTCCTTTTACTTGTTAATGTATTTTAAGAAGCTTTTTTCCAGAACTGTTTAAAACAAAAACCTGGGGGAGGGAAAGGGAAATGAAAAAGGAAACAAAGAGGAAAAGGGGAAAAGGAAAAGAAAAAAAATGAAAAGGAAGGAAGAGAGGAAAAGGGAAAAGAAAGAGAGAAGGAAAGAGAGGAGAAGGAAAGAAAGCAGAAACCTTGATGTTGAGTATACAAATATATAATAATCTCAAGAAAAATAGAATTTAGTTTTAATATTCTGAAGTTTCCTGACTGCGAACAGTTTATGAGAGAGCAAAGCATAGAGTGAAGAAAGTAGTAGAATAGTAGAAAAGGTAACTATTCATTTCATTCTAGTAAGATGGACTTCTTGTTATATGTCATCATGTGGAAAATAGAATCTTGGAAGAGACATTAACCTCTTTGTACTAGAACTTCTAGAAACATGTATCATAAATCAACAAGAGAACGATTAATTACTCTAGTCTTGAGTATCCAAGAGGATGGAAGGAAAGCTTAAGCTTGGAATCCCAAAAGAATGGTTGGGAAGCAACATACTAGAGTTCAAATGGTTGGGATTGCTCCTCCCAACAACAAACAAACAAAAAAAGTCAACCAAAACCATGTATATACGTGTTTATAAAAAACCAAATGCTGTACTACAAGCAATTCTTATATGAAATACTGTAATTTTAACTCACTTGAATTCAGTTATTTACTTGAAGTTTTGACACTAGTAACTTTATTTCAATGTGATATTATTCTTAATCAGTATAGTAAGTTTCAAGAGCCAGGTGTTAACAATTAGTCACTCATCACAATTGTCATGTAAAAAATAAAAGAAAATTAACACCGTCAATTAAAACAAAGGCAAAATCATTATATTAGCAGCAACTAGGCAACATCTTTCTACAGTTTGCGTAATCAAAAACAGATGTATAATTCATTTAGGCAATTAAAAACACCTTTTAAATCTTTTAAAAACTCCTAGTTATGTCAGAAGTACAGGTAACGTTCATAATATGTGAATGAGTACAGATATATATATTACTTGTCATTGAAAGAATGGTAGCAAATGAAGGGCAAACAGAAGATCACTGACAAACATAGAATCATAGAATCATTTTGGTTGTAAAAGACCTTTAAGAACATTGAGTCCAAGCATAAACCAAGCACTGCCAAGTCTACCATTAAACCACATCCCGAAACACCACATCTACACATCTTTTAAATACCTCCAAGGATGTAACTCAATCACTTCCCTGAGCATCCTGTTTCAATGTTTGATAACATTTTCAGTGAAGAAAGTTTTCCTAATGTACAATCTAAACCTCCCCTGGCACAACTTGAGGCCATTTCCTCTCATCTTACCACTTGCTACAGAGACCAACACCAACCTCGCTACAACCTCATTTCAGGTAGTTGTGGAGAGCAATAAGGTCACCTCTGAGTCTCCTCTTCTCCAGGTTAAACAACCCTATCTCCCTCAGATGCTCCTCATAAAACTTGTGCTACAGACCCTTCACCAGCTTAATTGCCCTCCTCTGAACTCTCTCCAGCACTTCAATGCCTTTTCTGTAGTGAAAGGCCCAAAACAATACAGTATTCAATTTGCACCCACTCTAGGGCCAAGTACAGGGGGACAATCACTTCCTTTGTCTTGCTGGCCGCACTATTTCTGACACAAGCCAGGATGCTATTGGCTTTTTGCCCACCTGGCCACACTACTGGCTCATGTTCAGCCAGCTGTCAACCGACACCAACACAGATGTACTGATGCTATAATGATAATGTGCTTTGCCATCAGATACTTCATGTCAGGCAAATTTTGGTGATGATAGTCACAGTGGATTGCACAGTGTGGTACCATATAGAACTCAATTTTTAAAAGTACTAGAAACATACAAAACTTATTTGAAATAACACAAAATAACAAAGTGACCCAGTAAGATTCTGAATTGCTTGATGTACCTTGCAGTGAATTTATGAAACACAGTCGTCTAGTAATCTGTATTTCTCTTAAGTATGAGAAAACAGAAGACATTGGTAGTGAATCTGATAGTACAATTAGAAATAATAAAGTGTAGTAAGAATCTATACTTTTTTTTAATATAAATATTAAAATTAACACTATTGAGTATGGTCCAGTGCTGGTGGAAATATGTGAATATCTAACTGTCTTACTACTAGAAAACATTATAAAGCAGAATATGTCTATATCGTACATTTTATGGAACCTTTTATTGTACGTAAATGCTAAATAAGAAGCTTCACACTCTACAAACTACAAGGATAAATCATAATATTTAAAGACCACAATCTTTTTTTCTCCCATGATGGTTTAGTTAGGAGTTATTATTTTCAGTTGTTATAAATGTATTGTAAAATTAAACCAAGGTAAATGACAGGAGAAAGTGATCCATACTTCTTTTTTTCCTCTTCTGGCTTTCTACTTCTTACTCATGAAACAATTTCTTCTAGCTTCACTGCAGTCTTAATCAGTTCTCTTGTTATTACTTCTTGCCTACTCCTTCTTTATATTATTCACACTTTTTACTTGTCATATTGACCTAGAAAGTATGGTGATCATTTATGTAGGCTCCTTGAATAAAATTATACTACTTTGAAGCCACTATGAAATGAGAGAAACAGTTCTTTTGACATGTACTTAAGGTTTTTAGCCCTTTTGCAAGCAAATAGTAAGTTTTGTTAATAAATCAAGGTGTCTGTCAATAAATGAAAGTGTAGTTGATTTGATATGACAGGAGTGTTCAGATTAAAAAGTAAAATGCTTATAAATTGGGAAAAAGATTAACTAAATCAAGCTATATAGTCAAAGAGGAGCATGCTGCTTTTATTTGTTTATTTATTTATTGTTTATTCCATCCTATTAAAATACTACTTGGGAAGCATAGTTACTTTCATATTTTGAGATCAGTGAGCTTTTCCAGGGAATTCAGGAGATCTCACAGGCCCTGCCACTATAGTGCAGAGGGACATTGGGAAAATTATATTTCAATTTCTTTTTCTCCAAGGTGGAAAAGTTCCAGGTCAACCTGCTGCTGAAAGCATTTGTACTGAAGTCATGCAGCTATTTGGCAGTTACTCCTGAGTAAACAGCTAATATTTTTTTACAATACAGCAAATCAATTAATAAATAAAAAATAAAATAAAATAAAATAGAGAGATAAACATAAATCACTGTTCAAAATTTAAAAATTACTAATTTGCATATTGTAAATTTGATACTGCTGTCTTATATTTTCTCTTGCCTAGAAAAAATAGATGTCTCTTTTACAAACGTAGTGTATTTTATAAGACTAGATTGCTTTATTTTATCAGAAGACAGTTGAGAAGTTTGAATTAATGATCTAACTAATTTTTTAATTCATTATCTAAATGAAGTTTTTGTTGTCTTTCTGAAGAGAATGGGGAAAGACTGAATAGACTATGAATACTATAAGAATCTCTTTTATCATGCGATAAGTAGTCTTGTCACCTACAAGGCATCCAGTATTTTAGAGCAACATTTTACTGTGGGACAGTATTTTCTTTTCTAACAAGCTTTTTTATCTTGCTTTCATCTTGTGGTACATCACATCTGGAATGTGGATACTGGGACAGTTTAACAAAATTTCTGGATTTGCTACTTTGAAAGAGAAACTTTGTTGTGCAGATCTATAATTTTCTTTTTTCTTTTTTTCTTTTTTCTTTTTTTCTTTTTTTTTTTTTTTTTCCTGTGTAAGGGTTTGCAACCATGTAGATGAAGCTAACTATATATGTTAAATTTCAGTTTTAACTTTCAGAATTTGTCTTTGCACATTTGATTTCTTTTCTGTGGTTATCTGGAATTAATTTGTTCCTTTTTAAGATCAGGAAGGAAAATATTTTACTAAACCCACTTGACATGGTTGCTTAGATTTCAAGTTGTTGACAATGTCCTGAGATTTAGTAGAGCGCTTAATTTCCTATAAATGTCATAATCATTATAGTTGCTTTTCGTGGCTTTGATTGGAAATGCAATTAGGTTTATTTCCCCAAGCTCATTGTACTCTTTGTTCTATTTCTTTTGTTCTTGATATTTGTTTTCATTACTGAGTGTCTGTTCATTTAAAATAGATGTGAGCCACCAAAGAATAATATATTACAACTTTATAGTCATTTTACTGCTTATTTCCATATTTCAATTGTAAATACTGAGTTGCTCTTTTGTAAATTGGTATATCAGTAAAAACAATCAGATTTTTAATGACATGTGAAACATTTATTGAACTAATACAATCTAAGCCTCAATTAAATGTCAAAATGACAGTTTTACAGGCTAGAAAAACTGAACAAAATAATACTACTAGAATAATAATTTTAAATAGGGGTTCAAGTCAAGTGAACATACCCTGAATCATACATCTCTATGATTGCTTGTACCTCAAAAATGCATCAATATATTATAGAATCATAGAATAGTTTGTGTTGGAAGGGATCATAGAATGTTATCTGGTCCAACCATCCTTCAATGAGCAGTGACGTCTTTGACTAGATCAGGTTCCTCAGAGCCCCATCCAGTACGGTCTCATTATAATTTAATGTCTCAATAAGTAACGTCATGACAGAATTTAAAAAAAAACTCTTCTAGAAACACTCTCTGCACAAGCACACATACCCATTCTATTTTAAAAGATATTGTTTACTCTCTTTGTCTATGTTATATGTGTGTATGTATTATACATATACATAAACATACCTAGGTGGGGAAATACAAACCACTTATATAGTTAATTGCTAACAAATTATTCACCTGTAACATCTGATTAACTGATTGTCTCAGAGGTTTGGCATTAGCATGCTGAAATTTGTGAACTATGTACTGAAACAAATGGATTAAAGTCTACAATTTGTGATGTAATGGAGGAAAACAAATATGCAAAAACAACCTAGAATGCTAGCATATTTGGTGACAAAAGGAAAAAAAAAAAAAAAAAGTAGTATGTGCAAAGTGATTTAAAAATCACCACCAGCCATTACTTTAGTAGACAGACCTTACAATGTTTAGAGAAAAAATAGGGAAAATTATTATCAGGACAAGAAATCAAAACTAGGTGTTGCTTAAGAGGGTAATTTTTTGTGCAACTAGATAAATAAAATGGTATATTCAGCAGCAACAGTAAAAAAAAACCCATACTTGTTCTCCCTGTCTGGAATTTTATTCTGTACACAAAATATGTTAATTAACTGGAAATGTCATTTTCCTACAGAATGGAGACTGGAGATTATGGTCTTCTATGCCTTGCTATAAATTGACTTTGCATATCTGAAATCCTACAATCAATCTGAAAATTAAAACTTAAATATAATTTTGTATCTAATTTTAAAATTATTAGATAATCTGACTAAATGGTATATCTCATCTTTGTTGACTCTGTATCTTCATTTTCTTATTCTACCTTCAGAAATTAGAGAGTTTTCTATCACAGAACTGCTATCAGAATGTCTTGATTTTTTTTCCCCAGAATTGCTTGCTATAAGCATGCTGTGCTAGCCCATGCTTAATTTAAATGGTCAAGAGTAGATCAGTGATTATTTTTATCTCATGTCATTTCCAGTCCCTTTCCTTGTTACCCTTGCAAACCCTTCCCATTTCTCCCATTTTTAATCTTGTGTCTTGGAAATACATCTTTTTTTTTTTTCCCCCTGAGGATGTATACATTTTTAAATGTTCAATTATTGTGATTACTAATACTTTTTCCAATGTTATTGACATAATATTTCTCTATCCAATTAGAAACAGAAACTGGAGATAATACTTTATCTCACTTAAGTTTTCAGAGGTCATGCAGTTTATTCATGCATACAACAGAAAAAAGAAGAAACACTCTAAGGAATTGTATTTCTTAAATATTTTTTTCACTTCAACAATAAATATAACACTTTTTTTTTTTGTGTTTTTTTTTTTTTTTTAATGTAAATTATATGAAAGTGGCAAACACTTTATTAGTAAAACTTGCTAACATATGACTCAGCATTCCAAATAGCATTTTTATTTTTAAAATGTCTGGCTGAGTTAGTCATTCTCCAGTACTCATTGCTAGAAGACAGGCAAACAAATTTTCTTCCTGAAATGATGACTTTTAATCAAAGTACTACAAGATTTAGTTGACTTGTAATAGTGGCCCAAAAAGGTAGAACTTAAGGAAAGATTTTATTTTAATTTTCTTGAAATCAATAGTAACCTGTCCATGAGATAGTGAACACTATGTGTGAAGTTAATGTAGGTGGAACACGATTAATGCTTATGAAGTTTTAACTTATTGTCCTGGAAGAATAGATGCATAGATAGGCAAATAGCAAATAAGAAGACATATGAAGTTTGAAAAAATTGGTAAGTCTGAAAATTTCCAGTATTTCAAATGATCTTTCTCTAAGTGTTCTCTTCTCGTCACATTTGGTTTTATCTCAACCTGTGTCTACTATGCTCCTAAATAGTCCAAACTGAATTTGCCACAGTGCAATGCTTGTGATAAAATTAATCCCAGGTAAAGATAGAGCTTGTATAGTATATTTATGAGTAATATAACCAAAACCTCCAGGCTGTCTTTAAGGTCCATTAGGTTCAGGCATAGTTCATGTTGTTCTAATAGAAAAGTTTAAGAAAGACAGTTCAAATCTCCCTTTGGTGAGGTCTGTCTCTCTTCATTAATTATAACTCTGATTAGATACTGAACTAGTAAGGGCCAAAATTAGATAGAATTAATTACATGCTGCTCACAACCTGTTCGTATATACTGATCAATGAGAAAACTAATTAAAAAAAATAAAAATAAAAGGTGTGGAGAGAAGTACTGGGGATACAGGAACATGAAAGAGTAATTCGAATTTGGAAGCTTGGGGCGTACAATGAGGAAGGGAAATGGGAAATGGGAAATGGGAGTGTTGTATACAACTAAGTAACCAGAAATGCTTTCACATTGAGTTTCAAGGTTAGTGAAAAAAAATCAATTTGTCTTAATCTTTCCTCGTTCTTCATGTATAAAATGGCGATAATAATATTTCTCTGTTCACAAAAGAGTTTTGAAAATAAATTGTGAAGCATATTTGTACTGTCACAGTGACACTACACATACAAGAATATTCCAGTTCTGGAGCAGGGTGTGAATAACATGAAGTATATAATGGATGAAGTAATGGATACAACCGTAACAAAAAGCTTTAGCAAAAGATTATTTAATCAAGTAATTAAATTCAACATCATGATATTTGTGTCTAGAACACTGAGACATGAGAATTGCATAGAGCATCTGATTTCTGTCATTCTTAACTCAAGCACTCAACATCACAACTTCTATGAAATTTTAACAAACATCTTCTGTGTGAATGTGAATGGTAGTTCACTCATAGTTGTATCTCTCCTTTATTCTCCTTTATATCTCTATTTCAGGACCCCAAATTGAATTCAATAATCTTCTTTTGAAGAATATTTTTATCAGAACTTCTGGACTTTCCTGAAATTGTGCTGAAGCTCTGTCAGGAAAAACATTGTCAACTACAATAGTCCCAAAACCAAGAATAGTCGGAGTAGGTGAGTTCTAAGAAGCAGATACATCTGTACAGTTACTTATCAGCAAGAAGAGAGACATTTTATTTCTGGTACTTCATAGCAGTGTAATTAATAAAATGGAGGAAAAATAATCTATTAAAAGATACCAATTAGTGGCGTATAAAAAGAATACATGTGGTATAAAATAGATTTGGATAATATCATCCAAAAGAAGAACATTGTATTGCAAATGTCCTCTAAATATCGAACAATTTCATATAGATTTTTTTTTTTTAATCACTCATTCAATAACAACAAAGAGATTTTCAATGTTCTGAGACACAAGATAATGTCTTCACCTATTCTACATATGCTACATCAAATTTTCCAGATTCTGTCATGTAAAAAGTACTAAATAGGGGGCTATAAAGCAATGTTTGATATTTTTTATTGTGATAAGTGATCTTTAAGATAATAGCATCACTATGAAAGTTTTGCCATTTCATGAACCTTGTGAAGAGAGAGTGATAATGAAATACACTGTGAAATCTGATGAATGACCTAAACGAAAGTTTCAAGAACCGATACTGATACTCCTTGAAAAAATTTACTTTGATCTTAGACTGAAGAAACAGCTTTGCAGAGGCCTGGTTTTGTTTTGCATTTGGGACTGGATTTTTTTAATTGTTTGTGTGGCTTGTGAACCTTGTGGGATGTTTTGAGACTGAAGCTGTGGGATATATAAATACAAAATACTAACCTCCCTAGGCTTTATTCCTAAATCTTTTGGGGTTTGGACTGCAATTGGTAATTATTTACTTCCTGTAAATAGAGAGGAACCACTAAAAGACATGAATGACGCTGAAGGTGAAAGAAACTGCGGGTGGGTTAATCTCACTCAACTGTAAGCATCTCTGTTAGATGTTCCAGTCTGCCTTCTTAATCAAGGGAGAGAAACTGACACTTTTTGGCTGTGATTCATATTTCCTACTTTGAAAGTCTGCTTCAGAATGAGGTGATTTACACTTGCTTCTCTCTAATGGTTATGAAGCATCTAAACTGCCAGCTCTTGTATAGAAGTCTATGCTATAATTGTGCGAAGTGAAGTGGTTTTATGTTATGTAATGATAAGAGTTGAACCGTATGGCGTCAATTTTGGATGCCATTTTGGTGTACCAATTAATTTGTAAAAATTATTTATTTTTATTAGTATTTAAATGTACTTATGACCATACTAAAGTAATAACATCCACAAAATAAGAAGTAGAAATATAAAATAGCTTTATTTTAGAAACCACCAGAGTTGTGAAACTTGTACACCATAGAAAACTGAGAGAAGTGGCTTATACGGTAGGTGGGTATGTTACCATTCAGAGGACTGGGACAGTATGGAGAAACAGGCTGGCAAGAACCTCATGAAGTTCAACAAAAGAAAATGCAAAATCCTTAACAAAAGAAAGAACAAGCCCATGTGCCAACACTGGAAATTGTTTTTCCAGTTGACTGGAAAACAACATTTCAGGACCTAGGAATTCCAGTGGACCAAAATTTCATCATAAGCCAACATTGTGTTCTTGCAGCAAAGAAAGCTAACAGGCTCTGTATTCCAACACTTAAGCAGAGCATCGCCAGCAGGTTGAGAGAGCTAAACTTTCCCCTTTGCTCAACACTGATGAGGCCACACCTGAAGTACTGTGATGTTGCTATAGCAGAGCAAGTCCAGTGAAGGGTCAAAACATAATCAAGGGACTGGAGCATAGTTTCTGATAAACACTGAAACCGCAAAATAGCTATTAACATTTTAGATTCTCCCAAGGATGCTGAAACCCATTTCTACACAGGCAAAACCAGAGTTGTTCATATTATTACTTTATTTTATAACTTATTGATATCTTTAAATTTTACTTCTTGCACCTGAATAACACATTGAAAATCTGTAGTTCTTCATGAATGTAATATGTAACTGAAATCAAAAGATGAACCAAAATACCTGTTTAACTGAAAACTATTTTTTAAATACAATGATTGCAACTCTTTTTTTTTTTTATGAATGTAAAAACTGATTTTCAAAAAACACACATCTCATTAGTTGTGAAGTTTTAGGAAAGAAAAGTGCTTAAGTACAACTTCATGTGAATGAAAAAGGAAACATCTTCTTAACCTTCCCTCAGACAGCTTTTTAACCTTCTGCACACTTTAAATTAAACACCAATGAGTTACTCTAAGGTATAACCATAAGTCAAACTGAAGGAAATCTTATAGCTGTGTAGAGGATGAAATAAAATTGCAACACACAGATGACTTCACTGTTACAAAAGTAATCAGCTCCTCAAGTCAACTATGAAAAAACTGCATATTTTTGAGACATTTATTAATATACTCAAGCTTTTCTATGTGTATTAGAAAGTGTGAAGTGAATGTCAATGAACCCAGTGAAATGTGTGTCATAGTCATCAATACATACACTTTTAGGGTCTAATAAACTGAAATTTCTGTAAAAGAACAGATTGAAACCAAATTCAGCTGTAGCACATTTCTTATTCAGGCAAAAAGAATAAATATAGATCACATGAAAAAACTGAATTGCATAGTGATATTTCATAATATCTAATAACTGAAAAGAAAGAATAATATATATCATTACATACATTATTGAGGCAGAAATTATTTTGCATCTTGTTGAACACCTTTCTCTAAAAGATAGCCTAAATATTCAGAAATACACTACTGTTGGCAGTGGACATGAGGAGGAAAAAGCAGTTAAATGCAACTACAGTCTTTAAAATAATTTTGAATATGTAAATTTATTCTAAGCATTAGCTGTCTTACAGGTACCTGCTTTCTGTACTACTAGAAAAAATCTTTCACTCAGAGTTGGTGAATTAAGACAATCATTTCTCTGGAAATAAAAAAGAAGTGCTAAAGCCTGCATAATTTTCTTGGCTGTCTTAAAAGTTACTAAAGCTATAGCACATTTTGTGTTTGAAGAAAAAGAAATCTAGAATTTACAATGGATCCATGCATTTATATTAACGTAAGGTATGTTAGTTTTCCATAATCATGGAATCACAGAATCAGAGTGGTTTGGGTTTGAATGGATCTTTAAAGATCACGTAGTCCAACCCTTCTGTCATTGACAGAACATCTTTCACTAGATCAGGACTGTTCTCAATCTCTTCATCCCCAGACTATATTGATACTGGGGGTTGCCTCGACTCAGGTGCAGGACCTTGTACATGACCTTGTTGAACTTCATGAGGTTTACACAGACCCACTCCTCAAATATGTCTAGGTCCCTCTGGAAGGCATCTCTTCCCTCAAGCCAATCAGCTGTGACAGTCAGCTTGGTGTCATCCCCAAACTTGTTGAGTGTGCACTCAATCCCACACTTTATGTCATTGATGAAGATATTGAACAATATCAGTCTCAACATAGACCCCTGAGGGGATAACACTCATTACTGGTTTCTTCTTGGACACTGATCCATTGACTGCAACTCTTTGGACATGGCCATTCAGCCGAGTCTTTATCCATTTAATAGTCTACCCATCAAACCCATCTCTCTCCACTTTAGAGGTAAGAATGATGGTAATACTGGTAACTAGGAAAAGAATTCTAGATCTTGGAAACCTCATAATGAACCAAAGTTGTTACGGATTAATTTGCTTTGGAAAAGTTGAGCAAAACGTCAAGCTTTATACAGATAGTGTTTTATTAGCCCTGATGATGTGTATTTGTTTCATGCCTCAAAGTATACTAACAATGCAAAATTTCATCTACTAAGTACCTTGCAAACCCACAGTAACAGAAAGCCCTTTTCCCTAAATACAGCATAAGTGACTAATTGCAAAATACAAAGACAGACAAGGGAACTATGCAATAAATTGTGATAGAGGAGAAGAGACAACACTGCTACAGAAGAAAACAAAGTTTATAGAATGTGAGAGGGATTCCATTCAAAAAGTCTGAGTGAAAGGCTTTTTTTCCAGTAACACATCATGAAAGTATAAATAAGCAAATAAATTCTTAGAAGTAATCTCTATATGCAAAACTATTTTGAAGGTTGTAACTGCTTCTCACTAGTACAAATTTGGGAAATCAAAATTTTTATATGTTCTACTTTGTTTCTTAAAAAAAAAAAAAAATATATACATATATATATATATATATATATATATATATAAATCATGGTGGGTGAATATATCTTTCGCCCTTTACCCATTTTTCAACATTCTCAGCTAAAGCAAGTAAGAACTTTCAAATGTACCCAATTACTTGTGCTTCAGTCAGGTGCACATGATACGCAAAGGGATAGCCATACTTCAGTCTGTTACAGTCTAGAACTAAAACATTTGTAGCTATCACTACTTTGGCTTGAAAAGTATTGCTAGCTAAAATGTCCGTCAGGACTCACAGTTCTGGTAATTTTAAAACCTGAAAATGTAAGAATACATAATCAAAATCCCAGACAAAAGAGTCTTCTATTGAAAATCACACTGTTCATTTTCTCTCAGTGGCCCACATTTATACATTATTTCTGTTAATTAAGCCTTTAATTAATATTTGTAATGCTAATTTCAAGGAAATAGATATGGTATCAGTCTGTAAATACTGACTTTTAATAACTTTGTTAATATCTAATTTACTTGCTCTAATTATCTTGCTAAACACCAATAAAATGCTTTAGTATACTTTACAGTCTACTAATAACAGTCCAATTACTTTGGTATTGCTTGTGTAATTTAGAAGAACTAAATAGTGACAACATTTGCATTTTATCTTTTTACAGCCTATAAATGTTCTTATAACTAATATTTAATTGTAAAAATAAGAACACATTTCTTAACTTGTGGTGTGATCTCTTCATGAAATACTCATTAATAAGAATTAAACTTACAAAGATCAATCTGTCTTAAAAAAAAAAAAACATAAAAAGGAAATATCTATGTTCAGTCATGTTCTGTCAGTTATTCAGAAAGATGTTCTTCATCTCTGGTTATCAAAACATTTTTAATCAGAAAAAACAGTAATGAAATAAATGATATATGTTAAAAGAATTCACTATACCAGAAACTTAATGCATAAATTTATCTCTCATGGCAGGTTAAATCTCAAACCCAGACACCCTACAGTGAAAAGTGCTTTTTACTGTCTCTATTCACTAAGAGAGGAGAGAACTGCAATAGAAATCCTGTTTGGCACAGATACTCCTAACTACAGTTTCTCTAGTGACTCAGACTTGAACGTGGTCCACTGTAATCTGAGACCAATTGCAGTTGAACTACTAAAATATTGTTGGTGATTCATGTGGGACAGAGCAAACAGCCTCTGTGGTACAAAATATAAAAAACAAAGTGTGGATATTTGTTGCAGAGCTATTCAGGCACCTGAGTTTTTTAAGAGTGTGTTGCACTTGCTTTTAGTAAAAGATGAGGCACAATCTAAATGTCTGGATATGAGTCAGCAGCTTTAAGATGTCGACAGAGAGATAACACAACTTAGCCAGCTTTTCTTTCCTTATCATGAACCATTTCTTAACTGATTTGTGAAAGGAAATTCCAGTACCCAAGAAAAGTAAGTCTTGTACACTGAAAAGGAATAAGTCTATATTGTCTCTATTACACTCTATTATAGCACTTCAAGTGTCAATCATAGTAGACATTACAGCTGGTAAGATGTCTATAACTGTCAGACACTACTCAAATTGAAGTCATGCTTAGAGAGAACATTATACTCATTTCCCCTGATGCTGTGACAGTGCAGTATTCAAAACATTCCCTGCGTTCATACCCTGTCATGCAGTTTCTATTTCTGTAATAGAGATATGTTTCTAGTAGTGGTGATGTGTAAATCTGATTTGTATTTATTCATTTTTAAAAAATATTATTATTATGTTAGTTTGTTTTAACAGAAAAAAGAGCATCTTGAGAGATAGGAGGTTGTAGATAGGTGGTTGTTGGCCTCTTCTCTCAAGTAACAAGACATAGAATGAGAGGAAATGGCCTCAAGTCGTGTCAGGGCAGGTTTAGATAGGGTATTAGGAAAAATTTCTTCACCAAAAGGCTTATCAAGCATTGGAATAGGCTGCTTAGAGAAGTGGTTGAGTCACCATCCCTGGGGGTATTTAAAAGACATGTAGATGTGATGCTAAGGGACATGGTTTAGTGGTGGACTTGGAAGTGATAGGTTTGCAGTTGGACTCAATTATCTTAAAGGTCTCTTCCAGTCTACGTGGTTCTATGACACTGGGTGTCCTACATCACCAGGAAGTAAGACGTGGATTCACATAAGCTGAAGTCCATTACTCTCCACAAAACTATTTTGTTAGTTATGTAGTTTTTGTATTACATATCGGACTGACCCCCATATTCATTCCCTTGTGTTTGTGTGGCTGACTTAGGGAGAAACAGTTACAACACCGGCTGATCCACTCAGCTGTGATACAGCCCATTAATCCACACAACAGACAAAAGTCACAGAAGGGATATTCCAAACTGAAAAAGGCCAAATATTTTTACACCATCCAATGTCTATTTTCACTTAAACCCCTATTAATTAATATGCTTAACTTCCTGTTCCTTTAAGATGTTTTGAAATGGTTACAATGAGTACAAAGTTAATTTTAAACACGTTTCCAAACCTCATTACCATTTTCTTTGTACAGAATACCTACGTTTAGACATAATATACGTATAGCATTTTCTATTAAAAAGTAATCCAATATTAAGTGAATAACACATAGTTTAAGCATTTTGAACAAGTTGCAGTTTCTTATTACACTGTTTTGGATCATTTAAGTTAACAAATTTCACTATGTAGCAGGTGTTATTTTTGGAGGAAAAAAAACCAAACAAACAAGAAATGCTGTTAAGAAGACAAGCTTTAGAACAACAGTTTTTGTGTTAGCAGTTTGTGAGGACAGTAAAAACACAGAGTAGTTTGAAACCATAAATGCATATTTTCTGAACAACATATAGTTCAGTCCATTCAGTCACATAAAATTAACAAAGTGTTATAATTTCTTCTCTAGCATTTTTTATAATACCTATATAAATAATCTTAACTATTATCCTTCCTTGGGAAATTGCAGTCATTAGCTGGGATTAAAAAAAATCTGATAATACTGTAATTCATAGCTTTGATATAACACTGGAGTTAGACTGCACTTAGAAATTTGCATTACTATGAAGTAAAAAAAAAAAAATAAAAAAATCGAAAGAAAGATAAAATATGACTTTTGAGTTTAAGCTTCAAGTTTTAAGTGACAATATATAAAAAACAACTTGAGGGGTGAAAAATGCCAATGTTCAGTGCCAACTACTGAGCACTGCTGTTTTCCTGTGATTTTTTTCTCTACACGGAGTAATGTATTGTAAAGCAGATGCTTCCTTTACTGCACAATCTCTGCTTAGAATTTAAAAATAAAATATGTGCTCTATACTAATGAATTGTTTTCTTGTTATTTCCAAATTAACTTTTAACAAGCACATTGACTGGAGGGGAAGTACAGCTGAGCTGAGTCTTCCGGTTTTAAAAGTCGTATCTTTTTTTTACATGGAAGAATAACATTTTTGAGAATTACTGTAGAAAAATAATCCTGAAGACGTAATCAAGAAAGCAAATTAGTACATAACAATCTTAGCGTGGTTTTCCACATACTTTAATGCTGATCTTTTAAATACACCAATGGGACAGATATATTTTCCCAAACAACCTTAAACAGTGGATCTGAAAGTGTGAAAAACATTGCAATTATTACATCTCAATTCAAAAGAGAAAACTTTCAAGCCATTTAGTATAAGAACATGAAATACAGTAACCATGACCCATGCTGGCAGGGAAGATGTGGCACAGAGGAGCTGTTACAAACTGACCTGAGCCTCTCACTCCCCACCATCATGCAGGGAGAAGTTTGAAATGAAGGATTGAAGTAGAGCCTGAGTAAACCAGGTGGCCTTTTTTTATCTGGAATAGAGTTGGTTTTCTTCCTAGTAGCTGTTAAAGTACTGTGTTTTGGATTTAGAATAAAAATAATGTTGATAATTCACTTATGTTTTATTAAGTAGTTGTTATTAAGTAGTCAAGGACCATTTAGCTTCCCATGCTGAGCCAGGTACACAAGAAGTTGGGAGGGGGCACAGCCAGGACAGTTGACCCCAGCTGGTCAAAGGGATATTCCACACCACATGATGTCATGCTCAGTATATATTTTGGGTGAAGAAGAAGGAAGGGAGGGGTCATTCAAAATGATGTTTATCTTTCCAAGTAACGATTACACGCGATGGAGCCCTGCTTTCCTGGACATGGCTGAATACCTATCTGCCAGTGGTCAGTAGTGAGTAAATTCCTTGTTTTGCTTTGCTGGCATGTATGACTTTTGCTTTACTTAGCAAACTGTCCTTATCTCAACCCACAAGTTTTCTCACTTTTACTTTTCTAGTTTTCTCCATCATCCCACTGTGGGGGAAGTGAGAGACTGGCTGTGTGATACTTAGTATCCAGCTAGAGTTAGACTGTGACACCAGGGAAGAAGGTGTGTTAGCTTTTATATTTGTTCCTCACCATACACCTCTATTTTAGCTGGCAATAAATTAAATTATTTTTCTCCATATTGAGTCTGTTTTGCCAATGATAATAGTCAGTAAGTGATCTCTCATTCTTTATTTTGACCCACAAGCTTTTCCATCCCATTTTCTCCCCTTGTTCTGTGAGGGAGGGGGAGAAAAAGGCTGCATGGGTGAGGATCTAACAGTTAGCCAAGATCAACCCACCACACTAATATAAAACGTACCTAAAATCTTCTGAAAAGTGACTTATGCTTTAGGTGAGCAAAAGGAATAAAACAAAGGAAACAAGGTAGTGACCTAATACTGCCAAGGAAAACTACAATATTAAGTATTATCAGCGTAACTTCAGTATTCAGAGAGACAAGTAAGATCAGCTCAAATCTACAACAGCAAGAGTTTTCTTTACTTTCTGTAGACAGAGTTAATTTATCCTGTACTTCCTGACATTAAATGCCATACTGATGAGTAATTCGTGCTTTAAAGGCTCACAGTAAGAGGGAATAGTTGTTTGCCATAATTGTAGAGATTTCCTTGTCTACCAACAATAAGGGTACCAAAAGAATGCTCTCCACTGACTCGCTCAACTGGAAAATGGCAGCAGCATTCAGTTGGTGTTCAGCAGACCATAAGCCATCATTCATATATCTGAATATAGACATAATGTACCATTAAGAAGCAAGACACTTTCAACAAAAGGCGACAAAAGACAATCTATCCCCCAGGCTGTATCACCTGGAAGAAAGGGCACATGGTTCTTCACAGCAGTTTTTCATTAAGACATACTTGGAAGAAGTTGAGAATTTTTTTTTTTTGCTGATTCTACAGCAAAATTAGAACATACATTATACTTGCATTGAAAAACATTGATTCATTAAACTTAAACCTTTTTGCAAGAAAGAAGACAGTATACTTTTTTTTTTTCCCCTACTTGAGTTTTTAAAAACTTTAAAAGTAAAAATATTTTAGCCTGAGAGAAAAAGAAAAGCAATTTTTCCTCTTTTCCAGAATGAGTTACTTTAAATTGACCAGTATTTAACCAGATGCAAACTTTGTTTATTGTGGGTTACTGTCATTATTTACAAGGCGGATATAGAAAATGGCTAAGGATAGAACAAATAAAAATAAACATAAGACAGGATTTTCCTGTAGGATAAAATGTGGGGGAAAAAAGCATAATCAAAAATTAGAGAGGAATAAGGATGCAAATAAATAAATGTCTAATAGATGTATATAGATCGTAGGTGTAACATAGCCTGTCTCAGAAGTAACAATGCACGTTTTTACAGAATCACATAGATTGCTGAATATGAATCAGGAAGAGAATAAACATACATACAGTACATATAGTATGTAATAGTAGTATATATACACTGACACATATACACTCTCTAAGACATATGTAATATTTAAAAAACATATATGTGGTCATGTTCTTAAATTTTTTAATATTTATTTCTCTATTATTTCTCTACTATTCTCTACTATTTTTGTCTTTATTTCTCTACTATTTCAAATACTGTTTTTTGTCAGAGCTAGATTTTTTTATTATTTTTATTTTTATTTTTTTTACATAATTGTGAGTCAGCTCTGTAGAGAAAAAGGTTCAAGAAACCCTTTCTGTCTAAAGGAAGATCTGTCTGCAGAATCAGAGGCAGACATCTTTGTGTCTCCTTCATGTTATTTGGAGGAAAGCCAAGTCTGTTCTGGAAACTTCGTCATCATGGTAGTGAATATCCAACTCAGACTAATAAGCTTTCCAAAGAGTCTGACAATGTAGATGAGCCTTGAATCTCTATTAGCAACCAGTTTTCTTGATACATTCTGAAATAGAGTAAGTCTTGTGGATCTCCAGGGTAAAGGTATTTATTTCAGTTTCATATAGTAGAATAAAAGGGACTCCTGTAAACTAAATTCTGTTTCAAAAGGAGTATATTTTTATGATCAGAAACATCACATGTCTGGGTTTTTTTTTCACTGTAGGGAGAAGGATAAGAAAGTACTGGGAACACACGTCTCGAAATGTCTCTAGCTTATGTCCACTATTCAGGAGAGGGTTATGCCTTGTTCCAACATTCCTCCTGGGCCAAATGTCAATGTGATAAATGGATCACAAAGAGGAAAACAAATTTTAGTTTACTTGCTCTTGCATGGCCTGGGAGATTCAAAGAGATGGACAGGATCTGTTGAATATAAGCCTCACTCAAACACTGACCGGGTCAAGTAAACTTTCCAAAGAAACCCATGGGTGATCTTATTACATGGCATTACAGCTTATACCTGTTTGGGGAAGGATGTGGGAAGGTGAGAACATGTTATATTTGTCCACAAAAGTGAAATATTACAAGTCATCTGGAGGGCAACGAAAATTAATGCATGTAAGTGTTTTGTGGAAGGAAAATGTATTCAGGGGAGTAGAGATAGTAAAGTGATTTGTGTCTGAAGAATAAGAGGTTATTATTGAGAAGGAAGAAGGATAGAGGAAGATGAAGGTCTCTGAGGAAACAAACAAACAAACCAAACCAAACAATCAAAAATTGTATACTGGACAAGGAGCAATTCGTGACATCAGAATCCCAGTGATATTCTGCCTTGTTGTATGCACTGGGAATTTAAAAGTTCCTCACAAAAGATTCAGCTGGGAAAAGACTGAAGAAAATTAAAATTCAAGATTAATGTGATTTGGAACTTCCTTGATATATCCAATTTTATGTCCAGAAATTAGATACAGGTATATTTGATGACACTGTACTTTGTCCAAGATTTCTAGACCTACTGTAACCAGTTCTGATTTGCTCATTAGATAAAACTGCTAAAATGTATGACTGTTTATGAATCCCAGATATGTCAATTGCTTATGTGAAGGCAAATGATGCAGTACACATCTCATATATCTAGGACAAAGTAGCTCTACTGAAAAAGCTCTGTGTTGATGTGACCTGGAGAGTACAAAACATTCATTGCAAATCTATCCCTTCCAAGATGTTAGTAGTACAGCACATATATGCTGATAATGTTCTATGTATAACCTGCGGACATATTTAGTAGTGTTTATGTTATCACTACATAGTCATATTATTTCAATTGGAGATTCTAGAAAACCACTACAAATCATCCATTTAATCCTCTGAAATACTGAAATGGGGTTTCGTTTTGTTTTTTTTTTTTTTTTCTTACATTCATGAATAAGTAATAAAACTTGGTTTAATTACATGAACCATTTATATAATCGACCTGAAATCTTCATTTAGATAATGGTATCAAATTTTAAGTGACTAAAAAAAATATTGTATTTCCAGTGTTGAAGGGAGAAGACAGAGACAACATTTAAGTCATTTTTAAAACAGCTACTCTCAGTTCTGTCATTTTGTCCCATTTTCTTGGCTTATAGTCGTATAGATTTTGATTCTGTTTCCTAATGCTAATCACACAGTGTGATTTGATATTTCTTAGACTATCTTACCTGGTCTCCAGGTATGGCTGTAGAAGGGCATAGGTCTCCACAACTCAGGTATCATATTCTTCACCTGGTTACTCAGAGACATCATTAAGTATTTCAAGTGGAACCAAGGGACTATGCTTTAGCACCCAAGTCAAGCCCTAAGAATTTGCTTTAGGATAAGTTGAACAACCCAGACTCCACTGACTATATGGACCTGGGAATTCATTTACTTATTTACACTTAGGCATCCATTATAATTTGTGATACTCTAGGGCACAGATGCCAAACTCATTTTCACTGGGCATCACATCAGCCTAGCGGTAGCTACATTTATACAGTCCTAAAATTACATTCAGCTCTTTGAAGGCAACCACGAGGCTGCTGTGGCCTCCACTGAAAATGAGTTTGACACCCCTGCCCTAGGAAGTCCCTAATATCCTCTATCTGATGGTCCAAAAAAGTGCCAGTATTCAGTATGTGTCTGAGCACACAGATATCTCTGATAACCTAAGGTATTTTGAGTGAACACACATGTTTAGCCAAATCAATCTTGTCCTATAACTGATACACAGATAGATAGATCCATAATTATAGACACCCATCCCATATCTAGAGATTTAAACTCCTACACTAAAAGTCTACAGTCTGGAGCAGAATTTCCTTCCTTCCTTCCTTCCTTCCTTCCTTCCTTCCTTCCTTCCTTCCTTCCTTCCTTCCTTCCTTCCTTCCTTCCTTCCTTCCTTCCTTCCCTCCCTCCCTCCCTCCCTCCCTCCCTCTCTCCCTCCCTCCCTCCCTTCAAATGGTTGTGATGAAAGAACAACAGTATTACGAGACTGCGGAAATGTTATGATTTATGTTTTGAGCTGTGCTAGTTTGTATCTTCACCACAGGATGGCCTGAAGTGGCAGAGATGAAACTTTGTGGCTCAGGCCTGTGTATCTACACCATTTCTCAGTGAAAATGAGCAAATATGATATTGACAGAAGCATTCCTAATAGACATAGGCATCTACTTTGTGCAATGCTAGTGTTTAATATATCGTCATTTTTATTTCATTCAATTTTACAATCAATATTATCAGATTTTTTGACCAAAATCACCTTGGCATACTGATGACATTAATGCTATTTGGAAATTACAGGGTTAAATGTTAATAATTTCATAATCATGAGCATGTTTGTGCACTTGTGAGCACACAAACTACTGTGAGGTTTTGTTTTGTTTTGTTTTTTTGTGTTTTTTTATGAGTTCTTATATATGTTTGCAATTATCAGTACATCCATTAGAAAAAATTAACAATTTTTTGTCATATAAGATGTTCGTGTATGTCAAATAAGATGTATGTGTATGTAGTTTAATGTATTTCTGAGAATTCTCAATGTGATGTTTAGTTTGAATTCTGTGTTTTGGGATTATTTTTATGCTTCTTTTAACCTAAGGAATTTTCTTTATTATGGTATTCAGAGCAAAATCATTAGATGCATCTTAACATCCCTATTTTTTTTTTTTTTTTTTCACTTCCCTAGTACATTTTATGACATATTCAGCAAACAACATCACTATGGCCAAGGGGCAAATCTATTAGCCATTTTGGAAAAACTCCAAAGGTTTCTAGGCCCTCATCCAACAAAACACTTAACCACAGGTTTAACTACCCTGCTGGATTATGTCCATAATGCAGAGATTGTGACAATCTACTTGATTTAGTGCTATAAAAAAATTATTATTTTTTCTTTCCTCTCATTTTTGGACAGTCAGAAATATATCCATGAAGTGAGAATCTTACAGCCATGAATGAGATATAAACCCTATTAGAAAAAAAAAAAAGGTGTCAACTATTTTCAAAGAGCTGCGAACTGACTTAGCTACATACTTGGTCAGTATACTTGCAGTGGATACACATTCCCATACTGTTATCTCAATACACTGAAAGCTTAAATCCTTTACAGTTTAACACAATAGAGAGGTTTAGTTAAACCCGTAGCCTATTCTGAAGCTAATAAATCCAGTCCACAAATAGGAAATGCATATTTTGTAAGAGGGTGCAATTAAATGTTAGAAGAAAATTATTTGTGTCACCTGAAACCTTTCCTTTAAATCAGGATTTAACATATTCAACATATATCCAAGGTATATATAATGCTATGACTTCCTCTTTCTGACCTTAAGTTCAATGAATTTACATGGGGAAGTACCACAGTCTGTTCAAAAGATAAGAAGAGAGGTGAGGAGAGGAGAGGAAAAGGGAAAATTCTGCACTGTGGCCAGTCAGGAAAAACAGTGATGGAATCCCCATAAGCAACCTCTTCTGGGCAATCTCGCATACAATGAGTGGTAAAGATGTTCAGCATGTTTTTTCCATAGCACTATATGTTTTCATCAGGATGTGCTCAAACACCTTATGGTTTGTTCTGTTTATGATGCTGTTAGTAATGTTTGGAACATACTTACTCAGGTGCAAGTGTTTTATGCTGATAGGCTGCCAACGTTTGTGAAGTTGTATTATTGGTTAATTCCTAGTTGGTATGTAAATGACCATTGCCTGCTTTGTTATTCAGTAATGTATGGTTTTCATCTAATATAAAGTAAAAGCTCCAAAACAGGGGCTGAGAAAAGCGAGGGTGGGGCAGAGGTGGTTCTCATACTGCTTCCTATTATAAAAATTCTCCCACAAGGACCTGTCACAAGAACAGTATGAGGACTTGGAGGGCCAAAAACCAGTAGCCTGACAGAAACAATGGAAAATGCTACCACAAAGGCTTTAGAAAAACATTGAAACAAAGGCATAGGTCAGCAGTTACAGAGCAAACATCTCCCCCCTCATAGATCTTCAAAGTCCATCTGCACATAATTGTGGGCAATTGGTCCTAGGGGGACTTGCTAGAGCAGTGTATTTAGACCAGATGACCTCCAGAGATCCTTTCCAATCTCAACCATTTTGTGATTCCATGTAAAAAGCACGTACACTACGTAGTGAAAGTACTACTAATGCAACTGAATAATGACAAAAACAAAATGGTTGTAAACTTGCGTGGAAAAGGTATATGCCAGGTATAGTGCATGTTATAATAAAGATGATGAGAAGCCAAAGGTAAAAAATAAAGAAAGACTGTGTGATTAGGACAGTTGTTGCAGAATGCAACCCCCCTCTCTCCCCCTCCCTCCTTTGCTATGAAAGGAGTAGGCACATCTTCCTCTCTCTCTGCTGCTTGAGGCTAACAGCTTCTTTTGTTTGGCCCCAGAACCCCTGGCCAGGGCAGTTAAGAGAGAGAAGAGGGAGTGCTGAGGTACCAGGGAGTCACTGGGTTCCCATGGCCAGTGTGGGGGATGTTTGGAAGCTTCAGGGGCACCCCACAGCCAGTGTGGGTGTGCAGAGAAGCTTCTGGAATGCCTACAGTCAGATCTGATCAGGCTATAAAAAATGCGATTCTCGTCGAGATTCTGCCCTCTTGCGCAGATCTCTTGGAGCCAGATGCTGCCGCTGAGAGCCCCCACCCCGGGACGGAGACTCCTCTTGCCTTGCTGCCATGTGTGTGAGTAAAATTCCTCCTCACAGGATTGCGAGTGTATCTACTTTCCGTGCATGTTTGCACATGTATTTATACTTTCTGTGCACATTTGCACGTATACTTCTGTGCTCAGTACGAGCATGTGTATGAATTAATCCTCACCGAATCGCAAGTGTATTTTTCTCCCATGCTTCTACATAAGCACGTGTAATATTCCATGCACATTTGCGCATGTATTTCCCCTCACAGGATTGTGAGTGTATTATGAATTTACCCTCTCAGAATCTCGAGTGTACACTTTCCGTACCCAATACAAGTATGTGTATCCCTTTAAAATAATCCCACACCGTGTTCAGGCAAGTGTGTACTCTTCCCAGACTCAGGGACAGTTCTGAAATTGTTTTGGTGAAGCTACATGCATGCACACTATGGAACTTCTCTTGTTTTGGTTACTGCCCGTTAATAATTTTCCTCAACTGATATCTGAACCTGTATTCAGGTCACTTTCGGAGTGCTAAAACCCTGTTTCTCACTGGTTTAATAAAAGTTGTTTTGGACCCTGTTGTCCCTTAAACTAACCTCGGGGTGCCTCTGTGAAAACAGTTGAAACAAATTTATGTGGCTTATGTTTATACAGTCCAAGATCAGTTTGCAGAGGGAGATGGAAAATCAACAGGTTTCTTCCTGGTCTGAACAAAAAAACCGTTAAACAAGGATGCAAAAATGTGAACTTCTTTCTCATAAGTGATGTATTTCATTATTACTATGAAGGTAGCAAGTGTTCATTGTACAGCCTCTAAGATTTATGTCCACTTCAGAAGACCCCGCCTTGCATACTATGACATTGATTCAGTTAAGACACGGAATTCCTCTTTTCAGGTGACATAGGGTGACAAAGCATATTTCTCTCATCTACCCTATACACAGACAATGTTCATAGCAAATTACAGTTAATATTGGTAGGCGGGGTACTTAAGATGTTTCTGTGTGACAGCTCAGTGACTGCTGATAGAGCTCATCACTGTAAAACACACTGAGCTTAAGTACTGTCTGACTAAGGAAAAAAAACAAAAACAAAAACAAGAAAAAGAATAAAGGTATAGGAACAAAGTTACAGAAGAACAATAACGAAAGGGAGTGGATGGAATGTTTTCTTTTCTAAAATAAAAATTAAAGAAAAGAAAAAAAAAAAAACAACCTCTCAGAATGCAACCCCTCAGACTTGGAAGAAACATGGGTATTTAAACTTAAACAGAGAGATAGGGAGAAAGAGATGGACCAGTGGCAACAGAGAGTAAGAAAATTCTTATTGACCTAAAACTTACTCTACTGTAAAAGATTTCTTTGCAATTTGTAAATTAACAAAAATTCTTTTTAGTATTAGTAAAATAATCTTTATGGATTATAGGATACAGAACTTATTTGAGTTTGTTTTTCCAGGGACTTTATTTGAATTTTCAACTTAAGTAGTACTGCAGTATTAAAATTGGTTAAGTTTCTGTTTCAGAAACTCTTATGGTAATGTAAAGATGAAATAATTTTATTTGAGGAGCTTAATGATTTTTCCTGCAAGTAAAGATTTAGTAGCAATGAAGAAACAACATGCAAAGCTTCAGGATTATTATTTCAGTGTTTAAAGTTTACATGTGGTAACTGACAACTTTTAGGCCATTTAGGACCGCTGAAACTGCTTCTACAGCTGTTTTTCAATTTACAAGGACAATTGTCTATATAAAGAAAATAAATATATAATATTTACCACATGCACAGTTCAATTACAATCTACGGAAAGAAATAAGGGTTCAGCCCATGTACTTTATAATGTATCATTGAAATAGCAGGACCTAAAAAGAATCACTTCTTAGAATTGCTGTGGTTTAACCCCAGTCAGCAGCACAGAAAGGTCTTGGTAGCGGGAGGGCTACAGGGGTGGCTTCTGTAAGAAGCTACTAGAAGCTTCCCCTGTGTTCAATAGAGCCAATGCCAGCCAGCTCCTAGACAGATCCACTGCTGACCAAGGCTGAGCCAACCAGCAATGGTGGTAGCGCCTCTGTGATATTTAAGGGGAAAAGTTGCTGCAAAACAGCAACTGCAGCTGGAGAGAGAAGTGAGTATACGTCAGAGAAACAACTCTGTAGACACCAAGATCAGTGAAGAAAAAGGGGAGGAGGTGCTCCAGCTGCCAGAACAGATTCCCCTGCAGCCTATGGTAAAGAACATGATGAGGCAGGCTGTCCCCTTCCAATCCATGAAGGTCTTCAAGGCGAAAAATCTCCATGGGGACATCCACATCTATGTTCTGTATTAGAAATAACCCTTGGCAAGGACTTCCATGCATTTGCTACCCTTTTGATGAAGAAACATTTCATTTTTTCCTGTTTTGAACCTAGTTCCTTTTGATGGCTCCTAATTCTTGTCTATCCCTTTGTACTCTCTTCATGTCACTCAAGCTTTTATACAAATTTAGCAGACCTCCTTTCTCAAAGCAACTTCATTTTCAATCTGAAAAGTCTTAGTATATTGAGCTATTTCTATGAGGTAGCATTTTTGTTGATCTTCCTTAAACCTTTCTTCTTTTTAGATTTTTATGAGAATTAAGTGCATTCTACACAATGTGTGCGAACTATAGATGCAACTTCCTTTTAAACTCTGATAAATCTCATTCATTGTTAAATAAATCTTGTTTCTATCTTGGGCCTTAGAAAGAACTTCATCAGTTAAACTCAGAAGTTTTATAGACACTGAAACAGAACTACCTAATTTACCATCTGCTGTATAGAACATTAATTCTTGTTTCTAATTAGTTTTCATCTAAGTGGTTAACAGATACAAGAAGGGCTTCAACTATCTGCAGTTTTCATCAAATATGTTCATCAGATAATAAGCCATTCAAAAAATCATTTGATCTTGACTTTTTTTTTTTTTTTTTTTTTTGTATAAAGACTGACAGAGATACAAGACATGGTATACTTGCAATGAGCTGGGAATGAAAATGAATTATTCCATGTATAGATTGCATTATTGTCTTAGGTATAATTTCATAACACTTCATTGTTTTCTGATGGTGATCACTATCAGAAAGAGGAGACTAGCTTTTGCCTGACTTATTGACAACTATGTTTTTTTAACTGACTGCATGAAACAAGGATCAAAGGAGAATGTATTTCTACTGGATTTGGCTGTGATAAAGTTAATTTCCCTCATAGCAATACACAGAGTGCTGGTTGCATTTCTGGCTAAGACAGCATTGATAACATATCAATGTTCCAACTGTTGCTGAACAGTGCTTGACCAGTGTCAAGAGTTTCTCTCCAGTGCTCCCTCTCTCCCCTGATGAGTAGGCTAAGGGTGGGTAAGATGTTGGAAGGGACACAGCTGGGACGGGTGACCCCAACTGACCAAGGGGATAGTGCATACCATGTGACATCATGCTTCAGCTCTAAAAGCTCAAGGGAAGAAGGTGAAAAAGGGGGACATTTGTGGTTCTGACATTTACCTTTCCAAGCAATGGTTACTTACGCTGAGGCCCCGCTTTTCAGGAAGTTATCTGGAAATATTAATAGTTGTAAAGGTACAGCAGGAAAATAAAGTTATTTAAAATATGATAAAATAATTCATATTTAGTATGCAGCTTGAGTGCAGTTAATTACATTTGCATGAGTGCAATGAGCGTGAACTGACTTTTTATCAGGCAGAAAAAAGTACTGAATTTTGTGTATTAAGACACAAACACCAAACATCTACTCTGACTCTCTCTTGCTTCCCTCTCCAATGGATTGAGAAAACAGAAGGAAAATGAAAAGATTAATGGATGGAGGCCTTTAGCATGATCTCCCATTTTATTATTTGAGGCCATACTGAAGACCTAAAGACTAGAAGGGTGGACTGCTAGCGAAGTGGAAAACTGATTGGACCAGCAGGTTGGTAGTCTACTTATTAACAGTTTGAAGTTCCATTGGTGGCTGACTATTACTAGCATTCCAAGGGAATTGATACTGAAGCCAATACTATGTCATGTCTTCGTGAGCAACTTGGATGATGGGAGACAATAAATTCTGTTACATCAAACCAGGCAGCTACTGATTCATTGGAGGACAGGGCTACCATTCAAAGCAATCTTAACCAGGTGACCTCCAAAGGCCCTTTCCAATCTCAAATATTCTTTCATTCTGTAATTTAAGTGGACTGCACTTCATATGAAGTGTTAGAAGCAGTCACTTTACATACTGAAATGTGACTCTCGTCAATGCCAGATTCGATGTTGGACTGCATTTGCCTCCTAAATCTGTTAATTATGGAGTTCCTCAAAGGACAAGTGTTTCACTGATTCCATTCAATGTTTATATATAGCCTTGGGCTCAGAAACATTCCAACCATTTCTGGCACCAAAATTTCTAATGCAAATAATTTAGACAATCCAGGCACTGGAGAGAACCAATACACCCAGTAGAATTTAGTTTTTCAAACATGAGAATTTAGAGTTATTTTAGTTGATGTAAGGTTTTATATCCATCTTCAGCCATTACTCCTAAAAGGTAAGCCTCCTGTCTGCCATCCCTCTATATGTCTTGAATATCCTACAAGCTACATTTGGCAGTACTCACTTTAACTTTATATAGCTGAATTATATCCAGACACCAGCTAATTCTTCTGATGGAAGAACTTTCTTCTCTCTCTTCAGTAATGAATTACAAATGTAAGTACTTCATGTCTAAATTGGGATGACCTTGGCTCAGGTTGACTTGCTTGGATTGTTCAGAATCAATTGCCAGCAATAGGGAGATTAGTTTTTGTTATTTTTTCTGTCTAAAACCAGCTAAAATTAGCAAGAGAACATAATGAAATTAATAGTGGATAGCAGTTACTTCATCCAGTTGTACAGCAGATGAAGGAAACACACAGTGATGAAGCTTTAATGACATTAAGTAACTGTAGAAGCACTTGCTGAATAAACATGCTAATTTAGTATCATTGTCTAATCTTTTCCAAGTATTTTTCATCCACTTCTCATAATTCATAATAATAATTATAATTACAATAATGCATTAATGATATTGATGCATAATACATTAATGATGTTGATTTTTAGCCCTATTATTAAAAAAAGAAAAAAAAAAAAAGAAAGAAAAAAATTACTTTGCAATTTCACCTTTATTTGTGAGATTTTGTGTGATAATAATAGTCATCATCATCACTGTTATCCTTTGATATCTCCTGAGATATTTAAGAGTCTTGAGTTTGCACAAAGTTTGAAGTTCAACTCAACTACTTTATGATGGTCATCAAATAGGTGTCAGTTTCTGATCTCTGTTTTATCTGTAGTCAGTAAAGAATAAGAAGACATTATTTATGTGAGACTCAGATTACATCTGCAACCTTTTTTCTTATTTTTAAATTTATTAGATTCCTCTGCTGAAAATGGACAAGATTACAAATCTCACAAGCTAAAAAACTAAACATGATCAAGTCTAACTACATAGATTATTGTGTTGAATAGCAAGCAGTGTTTTCAGGTTTGGATTTCTAGAGTGTTCTTAGCCACTTACTGTTTTCTCAACAGTTTACTGTGTTCCTACATCAGTTAGTCAATCATATCTTTTCTCCCTCAATTTACAAGACAATTTGGCTATAACACAAAAGGTGAGGATGAATAAATTTTCCTTTTTTTTTTTTTTATTTTTTTTTTATTTTTTCCAGCCACTTTTCTGACCCAAAGACCTTATACTTGATCCTATTTGTTCTATATTCTGTATCAGAGATAGTAACCATCCATAACAAATAAGTTTGTGACCAGAGACTTGATATAGCTTGGGTGATCAAGTTTTGAACTGCAACAGGGCAACAGGGTAAACAGTAGTTTTCTTCCCATGGCTGCTGGCACAACTGGTGGAGAGGAGACTTTGTACTTGCTTTATTTTCTTGGACTTTGCCAATTCCTGACTAAATCTTGTTTCTTCTCTGATAAGCATAAAAGGAGACCCAAAAGTAGCATAACACAGAATCACAGAATCGACTGGGTTGGAAAAGACCTCAGAGATCATCGAGTCCAACCCTCGGTCCAACTCTAGTCTGTTTACTAGATCATGGCACTAAGTGCCATGTCCAATCTCAGTTTAAAAACCTCCAGGGACGGTGAGTCCACCACCTCCCTGGGCAGGTCATTCCAATGCCTAACCACTCTCTCTGTAAATAATTTCTTTCTAATATCCAGCCTAAATTTCCCCTGGTAGAGTTTAAGCCCATGCTCCCTTGTCCCATTGTTAACTGCCTGGGAGAAGAGACCAATCCCCACCTGGCTACAACTTCCCTTCAGGTAGTTCTAGAGAGTGATGAGGTCACCTCTAAGCCTCCTCTTCTCTAGACTAAATAACCCCAGCTCCCTCAGCCTCTCCCGATAGGGCTTATGTTCAAGTCCCTTCAGCAGTCGTGTTGCTCTTCTCTGGACCCACTCCAGCACTTCAATGTCTTTCCTGAACTGAGGGGCCCAGAACTGAACACAATACTCCAGGTGTGGCCTCACCAATGCACAGTACAGGGGAAGGATCACTTCCCTTGTCCTGCTGACCACACTATTTTTGATAAAGGACAGGATACCATTGGCCTTCTTGGCCACCTGGGCACACTGTTGGCTCATATTGAGCTTCCTGTCAATTAGTATCCCCAGGTTCCTTTCTGCCTGACTGCTCTCCAGCCACTCTGCGTCCAGCCTGTAGCGCTGCAGGGGGTTGTTGTGGCCAAAGTGCAGCACCTGGCACTTGGCCTTATTGAACTTCATCCCACTGGAATCAGCCCATTTTTCCAGTTTATCCAGATCCCCCTGCAGAGCCCTCCTGCCTTCCAGCAGGTCAACACTCCCTCCCAGCTTCGTGTCATCAGCAAATTTGCTGATGATGGTCTCAATCCCCTCATCCAAATCGTCAATAAAGATGTTAAACAGGACTGGACCCAACACTGACCCCTGGGGGACACCACTAGTGACTGGCCGCCAGCTAGATGCAGCCCCATTCACCAGTACTCTCTGGGCCCGGCCCTCCAGCCAATTCTTAACCCAGCACAGAGTACACTTGTCCAGGCCACGGGCTACCAGCTTTTGCAGGACTACATTATGGGAGACAGTGTCAAAGGCCTCGCTGAAGTCCAGATAGACCACATCCACAGCTTTCCCCTCATCCACCAGGTGGGTCACCTGATCATAAAAGGAGATCAGGTTGGTCAGACAGGACCTGCCCCTCCTAAACCCATGCTGGCTGGGTCTGATCCCTTGTCCATCCTGAAGGTGCTGTGTGATTCCATTCAGGATGATCTGCTCCATAACCCTGCCAGGCACCGAGGTCAGGCTGACAGGCCTGTAGTTGCCAGGGTCAGCTTTGCAGCCCTTTTTGTGGACTGGGGTAACATTGGCCAATTTCCAATCATATGGGACCTCCCCAGTGAGCCAGTACTGTTGGAAAATGATGGAGAGCGGCTTGGCGAGTTCTTCTGCTAGCTCTCTCATCACCCTAGGATGGATCCCATCTGGTCCCATAGACTTGTGAGGATCCAGATGGCTCAGTAAATCACCAGCTATTTCCTCCTGGAATACAAGGGGTCTATTTGGCTTCCTATCTCTGTCAACCACCTCCAGAGATGAGTTGTCCTGAGGGCCACCTGTCTTACTGGTAAAAACTGAGGCAAAGTAGGTATTAAGTGCCTCAGCTTTCTCCTCGTCTTTGTTAACTATATTTTCCTCAAAGTCCAACAGAGAATGGAGGTTTTCCTTGCCCCTCCTTTTGTTATTAACATATTTGAAGAAGGACTTTTTATTATCCCTGACAGAACTGGCCAAATTAACTTCAAATTGCACTTTTGTTTCCCTGATTTTTTTTCTGCATGATCTAGCTATTTCCATATACAAACAAATAACACAAGTACAAAAAACTTCACCAAATCCACACAAAAAACCCCTTGTCTGTTAATCTTCTGTCCTATGACATTTTTCATTTCATCTTGTAATTATGGTGAAGTGCACTTTTAGTTATCATTGCTTAATTGTTAATTTCCAGTTAGAAGCAAATACCTGATTGTACCATTCACTTATTTTTGCTAAAGAAGTTTCTCAGATTTCTACACTATAAAACTTCTGGTTGAAATACAAAACAGGGATACAACTCCTCTCTCTTTTTTTTTTTTTTTTTTTTCTTTCTTTCTTTCTTAATTCTTACTTTTATGAGAAATCAAGAGTCGTGTGTGCATATCTCTCCCCATACTCTCCAATCACATGGAGTCTACTGAAAGTTTGTTAAAGATTTCATATACTTAGTTGTCCCACCATCGGTTATTCAGAAGATGGCAAATCAGGCTTAAATAGGTTTCTGTGTGCATAATACCATGTGTTGCTAACTATAGACAAAATTTTGGTAACTTCCTTGTAACAAAACTTTGATTTGTTTTTACCTGCCTGCAAAGCTGATGCTAATTTCTGAATATTTGCATTCGTATTGAAATATTATCTTATTTTATTGGCCTTTTTCAATGTACCATTCAACACCTCATCTGAATAATTCCTCTAACTTTGTCATTTTCTTGACCCAATAACACCACTTCTCCTCACATGTAAAACTCTACAAGCTTTCTATAGTCAAACCAGCATTTTTAACAGAGTATTTAACTCCCTTTCCAAAAAAAACCTGTATTTTCACTTTTACAACCTAGCTCTCAAAAATTAGCCTTCAAAAGGAAAACTAGCCACAATTGTTACCGTTCATCACTGGGTACCCAGAAGTACCTAGAATATAAAAGCAAAAAAAAAATATCCCGGATAAAAATACTGTTGCTACTAAAAGTTGTAGACAACAATGGCTTGTGCAATTCTGTCACCAAAGTTGTCAGTCTAATGTCCATCCTAAAATTTGAAACTGTCTCATTTTATTTTCATAGACTTGAGTTTAAATCTTACAGATATGAAATCGGTGGCAGGCACCTGCTAAATATAATAAACTTTATCTACTTTTATTAAGTTTTTGGCAAGGACAGGGAGGCAGATCTCTTCCCACCTTGCTCTTCCATCAGACACTTTAAATAAAAAAGTATAATATAATTTGTCATGTTTTTCATTTCAGATTTATTTATTTACATTAGACTTGCACCTCTATGAAACTTCTGTCATCACTGTAGTGTTGTGAGATTATATCTCTGCGTTGAATCATTCCAACATTTAGCCAATATAATTTTAGCAGTAAAAAATATTCATCATTATGAATATTGCTTCAACTGCAGGATGTAAGCTGTTCACCCTCACTGCTGTAGCCTGCTTAATCATATTGAAACTATTGTTTTACATTTACCTTTCTTATAGTCTTTGAAGAAACTGTGCCAGCAGTTTCAAGACTGAATAAAGTACAAATTAGTTTATTTACTTAGAGAAATTCAGCTTCCTCCAAACTAAGGGTGGAAGTTGGCTACCTAACAATGAACATCTCATGTGCTTTCATATGCACTAAGGAGTAGGAGTAGTTACATTTATACAGTTCTAAAATTATATTTGGCCCTTTGAAGGCAACTGTGAGGCTGATGTGGCCTTCAGTGAAAATGAGTTTGACACCCCTGCCCTAAGGTGTCCTGCTTAGCCGTATTTTGCTCTTCTAGATGAACACAGGTCTCTGTAGGCCCTTCATCATACCTGCCAGCATTGGTAACTGTGTCTCATACCTAAGAGCATCTTGAATGAAGCAGATACCAATGACTGGGGAACTCAGCTATAGCTCAAGTACATACCATCTGATAGATACGCCAAATATTTTAGTCTGTATACACCACTCAGGCTTATCATCTGTGTTATTAAGAAACTGGAAAAATAAATATGTAATTTACAATTTGTTCTTTTCCCATACTGGAAGAATGGATATTGAAAGAAGAAAAAACCAAACCAAAACAAAACAAAAGAAACAAACAAACAAAGAAAAAAGGGCTTCACACCTCAAAGATTGTAAATCTCAATATGTTACACGGCTTCAAGCAGGTTTGTGGTATGTTTTATTTTAAGTCTCTAACTCCAAAGGAAATATTCAAAAAATCCTTTCTCTTTATTACGCATAGCTACTTCTTTCTCTTTAAACAGAAAAACAAACAAACAAAAAAAAAAAAAAAAACAACAAACCAACAAACTCTAATGATCTTCCCATGGTAAATTTCTGAAGCAGTTTGAATCACATCACACGGTGCAGAAACACCTTACTATGTTTTAACTATCTGTATAAAGAGTAGTTACTCTTTATACTGTCTGGTGTATGACCTGCTGTACTACCTGGCAGTCAACTTTGTTCTACACGAAAGTCAGGTAAACCAATGGAGCAGATCATAAAACTTGTAATGATTGTGTGCATGCATACAAGAAAATAAATTTATTGACCTCAGAACACTTGTAAAGAATATTTTTCTCATACTTCTTCCTTTTTTGACAACTTCAATCTAATGCATTTTACAGGTAGTTGTGTCAATGACTCTATGAACATGTGAGTTCCAGGACTTTTTGAATGCTCCTTATTGTTGTTTGGGATAGGCTTCCTAGTACATCTGTGTCTATGATAAATCACTGCAGATTTTCCTGGCTTGAAATACTACAGTGCCTCCTAGAAGTCTCAAATATTAGATATTTTATGAAGGCCTTATAAAGAATTGCTAGACATATGTGAAAGGTAAGTTTCTTATTATGCAATCTCTTCAGTCTAACCAGACAAGATTATAAGTAAAAATTTAGGAGGAGAAAATTAATAAAACAAAGCAAAACAAAAAAACCCCAACAACAACAACAAAAACATGTAGACATTTGCTAAGCTCCCTTGAATATTATTTCATGCTGCAGCATGTCTGTATAATTTGTTCTCTTCTGGGACAGGTTTTTATGTCTTTTCTTGTATTAGATTTGAACAGTAATGACAGGATAGCCATTTACTTTTCTTGGCCTTAGAAAACAGGAAAGCGATAAGCATAGGAAAGGGACAGAGATAATTCTGTGCTTCGCACATCACTGTCAGCACAATTAATGAACGAAGATTACAGGGTAATATCCTCCTTTGAATCAGTGAGAGACTCTGTCATTATTTTACCTTCTTTACCTTTGTGCAGCTTCAGTGGAGTTGACTACAAAGAGAGTTCAAATTACGTATTAACCAAAGGGATTATAAAAATGCATGAAATACAATACATATAATGATGCAATAGTAAGGTTAAGGGTTAAGGGTTAAGGGTTAAGGGTTAAGGGTTCTTTTAAGTTAGTAACTCTGATATGTTTGGCTTGTTTATTCTTTATTTCTTACTGTAAAAATGCTCAATTCTGCATGTTTCTCATTTTTTTTGTTGTTTTGTTTGCTTGCTTCACAGAAAGAAATGGTTATATTCACAGTGCAACAAAATAGCTAACGATCATTCGCTATAATTTTCAAAAGAACAGATCAAACTATTACCAAGAAAAAAAATCAAGATTTTCAGTGTAATCTTTCATCCAATAGAATGGTATTTTGATATTGTAATATTTATAGCATAATTACTGTTAAGTATTTCATTTTGTAATATAACTATTCCTGATTAAGATAGCTTCTTGAAGTCTTCAGTTTGTTGATGCATACCTTTTATTTAACCTAGTGAGATTATAACTCCCCCTCACACCTCTTGTTTTTCACAAAGGAATACTGGCAGAACTATCCAAATTCGTTTTAGCCTACATGTATAGTTATTCTTTCTTGTGATTCTTCCAGAAAACACCATCGTGAAACACTGGAATGGTTTGCAAAGTGAGACTGTGTAATTTATGTTCTTGGGCACATTCAAAGTTGGACAAGACCAGACTTGATGGAGTTTTGACTACTCTTATCAACAGGTTGGACAAGATGACCTTTAGAGTTTCATTCTAACATCCATGATTCTGATTCTATAAACACCATTAATATTTAATAATAATAATAATAATAATAATAATAATAATAATAATAATCATAATAATAATAATAATAATAATAATAATAATAATAATAATAATAATAATAATTTATAATATTATAATATTATAATATTATAATAGAACATAGCAATATTATATTATATTATATCATATCATATCATATCATATTATATTATATTATATTATATTATATTATATTATATTATATTATATTATATTATATTATATTATATTATATTACATTACATTACATTACATTACATTATATTACATTATATTACATTATATTACATTATATTACATTATCTTATAATACATTATATTACATTATATTATATTACATTATATTATATTACATTATATTATATTACATTATATTATATTACATTATATTATATTACATTATATTATTATTAATGTTTACTGTTACAGGTAGTACTCTACTATTAAATAGCAATACTGACAATAATTTGCTATTCAATGCTACTACTACTAAAATGCTGGAAATCTGTAGCTATAGAAAATATAATATTGATTATGTACTGGGCAAAGAGAGGATCTTCCTCTTCATAAATAGAATACAAAAGAAAGTGAAATTACAAAGAAGAAATAATACCATATGTTCAACAAATAAGAAATAACAGTAAAGCTCAAGGTTAAGCTCACCACAGGTCTTACTATTCCTTCTGTTCAATATTTGCATTATGTCACACTGTACTCCCTTTTCCTTTTGCTCACATTGTTTCGCGATTGCAATAAGGAATGAGTGAAGTTTTTGAAAGCCTCTATTTGGAGAAACAATGTACATGAATTTCTAACCTGTCTGCTGGGTCATACTACAAAAAGTATTCAGAGGTTGGGCTTATTCCAGCAGTTTGTCATATGAGTGCATCTGATGTTACAGTCATGAGATTCTGAATAACCTTCTTTGCTTGTACACTTTTATTCTCTCTTTCAGTAAGCAAGGAGAAAATTTTTATATAGATTTTGGCCTTGGGGATATGTGCACACGGGATCTTGTCATCTCTCTCCTTCTTTAGGAGAACATGATCCTCAGAAGTACATTCTATTGTCATTTGTGCTCAAAGGATGTCATCTGTAGTAGACATGTAAAGCCTATTGATATAACACTAAGATAACAATCTGTTTATAATTTGCTTGCATTGATATGGAAGACTGTAACTAGATAGACTCTATATTTTCTTGTTTACAGAGTCTTGCCATTATAGATATTCAGAGAAAAAAAAAAAAAAAAAGGACTGAAGACCATACAAAAACCATCCACTTAGAAAAGTTTCTAAGGTGTTTTTCTTCTATAATGGAAATACTATAGAAGGTTATAGAAGCCCTTAGATTGAATTTCTTACCATTCCAAAGTGTAATTTCCTAACGTAGAGTTTTCACTGAAGTGAAGATTCTACCTGCTTTGGAGCTGATCTCTTTCACCCTTCTAATCTAGCTACTTCATTTGATATGAAAAATTAAGGACAACATCACAGAATCTCTGAACTTCACTCATATGGATATAACTTACTCATAAAGATAATGTTCTTTCTCAAGCTGCATTTGTATTTAAATATTTACATAAAGTGAACATGAGAACAGAAACTAAGGTGGCATTCCCTTCTATACCTTCAGGTAGTTCTTACAAACACCCCCTTTCCTCTTGTCCTGATTTTGTTAAAAAACAAGTTTATCTTTTAGTGAATTTGTCTGTCAGCTAAAGCCTTCATATTAGCTGCATTTTCCTGGAGAACCAGATACATGTTTTGGTAGACATAGCAATGGAATGTGAAGTTATTGATAAGCATGGATGCACCTCTTGCGAGAGGGGTAATGAGAAACAGGTGACCAAGGAACTGACCAACTGAGTATAACATCCCATTCAGGTGAATACTTCATATAAAAGTGGGAGATCACGAGGATCTTGTCCCTTTCCTCTTTTTGCTTATGGTCGACATTAGAAGAGGACCTTGCTGGTCGTTCCTGCGAACTGAGACCTAGTGACAGATTGAATCCAGCTCCAGCTGGCTGCAGAGTCCAATCCAGGACTTTGGGTGCCAGCTCTGCAGTTGTTGGGACTTTCAAGATTGGGTTTGTATATTTTGTATTATTTTCTCTATTCTTATTAGTAGCACTAACAAAACATTTTTAATTTTTCCAACTCTCTTCTCTCTGTCCTTCTTTCCCTCCCAATCACCTGTCCTTAGTGGGAAGGGGAAACCGGGGGGAGAGAAGGTTGACAATACATCTACCACGGTTTTATTGTCACCCCGCAATCAAAACCCTCGACACCTCTCAAAAAAAGAAAAAAAAAAAAAAATTTTTAAATGCAGCAGCCATCTATAATTCATGGTTGTCATTCCCTTTGTTTTACTGTTCAAGATCCTTAGGGCGGTGAGGAGAGCATAGACCAAGCTCACTACCCTGGACGTCAGGAGAGAAGACTTGGGCCAGTTCAGGGATCTACTTGGTAGAGTACCATGAAATAAAGCCCTGGATGGAAGAGTGGCCCAAAAGAGCTGCTTAATATTCAAGGATCACCTCCTTAAATCTCAGGAGTGATGCATCCCAACAAAGAGGAAGTTAGGCAGAAGTACAAGGAGGTCTGCATGGATGAACAAGGAGCTTCTGGACAAACTCAAACACAAAATGTAAGTCTATGGAGGAAGGAGGCAAGGGCAGACAGCCTGGGAGGAATGCAGAGAAGTTGTCTGAGCAGCCAGAGATCAGGTTAGGAAAGCTGAAGCCCTGATAGAATAAAATCTGGACAAGGATGTCAAGGGCAACAAGAAAAGTTTCTGTAGGTACATTAGTGATAAAAGGAAGACTAGGCAAAATGTGGGCTCTTTCTGGACAGAAAGGAGGGACCTGGTCACCCAGGATACAGAGAAGGATGAGATACTCAATGACTTTTTTGCCTCACTTTTCACCAGCAAGTGCCCTAACCACACAGCCAAAGTTGCCGAAGACAAAGGCAAGGGTTGTGAGAATGAAGAACTACCAACTGTAGGAGAAGGTCAGGTTCAAGACCATCTAAGAAACCTCAAGGTGCACAACTCCATGGGACCCGATGAGATGCATCTATGCAAACTGACGGGTGAAGTTACTAACCCACAGTCCATCATATTTGAGAAGTCGTGGCAGTCCAGTGGTGTTCCCACTGACCGGATAAGGGAAAACATAACACCCATTCTTAAAATTGAAAAAAAAAGGAAAACCTGGGTAACTACAGGCTACTCAGTCTCACCTCTGTGTCTGGCAAGATTGTGGAGCAGATCCTTCTGGAAACTATGCTAAGGCACATGGAAAATAAGGAGGTGATTACTAACAGCCAACATGGCTTCATGAAGGGCAAATTGTTCCTGACAAACTTGATGTCCTACAACATAGTTATAGCATTGTTGGATAAGGGAAGAGCAACTGATGTCATCTACTTGGACTTGTGCAAAGCTTTAACACTATCCCTGATTATACCTTTGTCTCTAGATTGGAGAGATACGGATTAGATGAAAAGACCACTCAGTGGTTAAGGAATTGGCTGGATGGTCACATACAAATTCAGTGGCTCAAAGTCCAAGTGGAGACCAGTGATGAATGATGTTCCTCAGGGATCAGTACTAGGACAAGTGACACAGACAGTGAAACTGCATGCACCCTTAGCAAGTTTGCTGGTAACACCAAGCTGTGTGGTGAGATTGACACACTGGAGGGAACGGATGCCACCCAGAGGGACCTTGAATGGCTTAAGAGGTGGGCCTGTGCAAACCTCATGAAGTTCAACAAGACCAAGTGCAAGGTCCTGCACATGGGTCAGGGCAATCCCACGCACAAATATAGGCTGTATGGAGAATGGAAGGAGAGCAACCCTGAGGAGAAGGACTTGAAGTTTTCGGTTGATGAGTAGCACAACACAATCTGGCAATGTGTGCTTGCAGACAGGAAAGCCAACTGTATCTTGGGCTGCATCAAAAGAAGTGTGACCAGTAGGTTGAAGGAGATTATTCTCCTCCTCTACTCTGCATTTATGACACCCCATCTAGAGTGCCACATTCAGCTCTGGGACTCCCAACATAAGAAGGACATGGACCTGTTGGAGAGGGTCCAGAAAAGGGTCACAAAGATGGTCAGAGGGCTGGAGCACCTCTCTTATGAAGACGGACTGAGAGAGTTGGGGTTGGTTAGCCTGAAGAAGAGCAGGTTCTGGGGAGACCTTCTAGCAGCCTTCCAGTACCTAAAGGGTGGCTACAAGAAAGCTGGAGAGGGACTTTTTACAAGGACATGTAGTTATAGGACAAGGGGTAATGGCTTTAAACTGAAAGAAGGTAGATTTAGTTTAGATATTAGGGAGAAATTCATCACCATGAGAGTCATAAGGCACTGGAACAGGTTGCCCAGAGAAGGTGTAGCTGCCCCATCTCTCCTCTTCAGAGGAGAGGAGTAAGGAAGAATAATATTTGAGTTAATTTAGATTTTCATGTTTATAGGACATTTAATCTAACAGTCTGTACTTAACTGCACTGTATGTGTGAAAAATCAATGCAGGGGGTATTTTTTTTCTCACATGTTGTCTCAATACAAAAAATAATTACATTAATTGCCTTTCTTTCTGAAGGTAGTCAAGTAAAATAACAGAAATCATTATAAAATAAATAAAAATCCGCATAAAATATTGGGGGTTTGTTGTTGATGTTGTTGTTGGTGGTGGTGGTGGTGGTTTTTTAATCAGTGTACCTGGAACGAAGTCCAGTCAGATTCCGTCACTTACACTGTGGTAGTGGATGTGTCATCATGTACAACTGGTTATGGTAGCCTAATAAACACTGCTGAACAATAATTGTAACATAACAACTACTCTATTAAATTGCACTAGTGTTCCAAACAATTCAATATTCTACCTCTCCAAATAAACAACTGCAGATACGTACAAGGATATAGGAAAGATTCAACAACCTGTTATGAAATATCCTGCCTCCTAGGAAAAGTGTCTTCCTAAATCCTCTTAGTTAAATTAAGGTTTATGAAGTAGATGATGATGTGCGTAGTGACTAAAACTTACATGATATAAACACAGATGTTCTCATACTCACTGAACATAATAAAACCTGTTTGAATCCCCTTAAGATCTTGAATTTCAGGGTTGTGAGTTCCTTATGTACTGTTAACTGGAACAACACCTTGCATGTGAGCCAGCTGCATGTGATCCAAATGACTAAATGTCAGAGTTCACATATGAACATCATACCTGAGTTTCTCTTCTAGTCAAAGCATGCTTAATTTGATTGCTTATATACATTTCAGGGTCTTATGCCATCTAACAAATCCTAGGGTATTCTACATGGCATTTTAATGCTGTTCCAGAGCAGCATAGATCTCTATAGATATTCCCATGCTGATATCTCCAACACTTCAGAATATCTACAATGATAGGAGATAGTTATGGTGACTATATACCTTCTGGAAAAAAAAATAATTAATATTGTCTGGGAGCCTATTCAGTTGAAGACATATGTCTGAACTTCTCAAATTGGGTTTTACAGCTCTCAGTATTGATTTGGAAATTCATTCAGATACCTAAATGTTGGAGTTTGATGCCACATGAAACACACGTGTTAACCAAAGTATCTTCACTAAACTAACAGAAATCAGTATGGTTTTAGAGGGGCAACTTAGAGGTAATAACATTCAATCAAAACAAATATTATAAGGTGCCTATACTGAGCTAATAATATTAATCTGCAGGAACTAATTAACTAGAGAGCCTGGACATGCGTATTATGTACAGACATATATTTACAAGAAATTTAGACATCTGCAAATATAGAGGAGAATCCTATGCATTTTGTAGTCATGATTCACTTGCCTCATTTGCCTGTCCTTAGGTATTCACATCCATCCAAGATGCTCAATGACATCCTAAACATACACCTGAGTTATTGTTCTTATTTTCTCAGACAACCTACTCTTTCCTCTGCCATGGCTTTTGAAAGGGCCAACAGGGGATGATGATGTTTTCTGTTCTTTCAGGATAATTTTTTTATTTTTCAAGACTGTTTTCCTCTTTTTGCAGACTAATTTTCACCTTTTTGGATTATGAGATGTCATTACAGTCCCTTGTTTTATCACTTACTGGTGATATTTCAGGATGCCTCTGGTTTCTAGGTACCCAGCTATACTTCAAAGATGCCTACTGCACTTTTCAAAGGTGTTTCTGGTTCTCAGCCTCACAGTTCCCAGGCTGGCAGATATTTTCTCTTGTTCAGTAATTTTCCCTCTCTAACCAGGTCACCTTTAGGGCTGTTCACATCACCATGGTGATAAATACTTCATGCTAGTGAAAATCCTCTCTATTCATCCATCAAAATCAAAGCTACTTTCAAACATGGGTCTCACAAAGGAGATTGTATGTTTCACCTACAGAAGGAAAGTTTTGAGATCTACCTATACCGAGAAAACCCACATCTTATTCCTAGTGGTTCTGCTTAATTTATAAGATTGTTGATGCATTACTGAAATTAGATTTTTAGTTGATTTCTCAGATTCTTCTTTATTTTTGAGCTGCACTATTTTCCCAACAATTTCCAATGCAGCCTTATATGTCTGTTGTGTTTGTCTTTAATGATGAGAGAAATCTTTAATGATTTCATAATGATTTCTTTAATGATTTCACTCATCTTTACGTATGACCACAATCTATCTTATTTTCTTCACTCCCAACCTCAGTTTGCCTATGCTTATAAAACTCAATGTGTAATATTTAAATCTGGCCAGTAAATAGCGTGACAGTCTTCTAGAGATAATCAATAACCAGGGCCAGTGCTGGTTTTTGCATCTGGGACATGGCAACTCTGGCTGTACATACAGACTGAGGGACAAGATGCTGGAGAGCAGCTCTGAGGAGAGGGATCTGAGGGTTCTGTTTGATGGCAAGTTGAACATGAGCCAACAGTGTGCCCTGGCAGCCAAGAGGACCAACCATGTCCTGGGGTGCATCAAACGCAGCATTGTCAACCAGGTGAGGGAGGTCATTGTCTTGCTCTACTCTGCAGTGGTGCAGCCTCACCTCGACCACTGTGTGCAGTTCTGGCCATCACAGCATTAAAAAAAAAAAAAAAAAAAAAAAAAAAAAAGCTACTAGAGAGTGTCCAGAAGAGGGTTACAAAGTTGGTGAAGGTTTGGAGGGGAAGCCATGTGAGGTGTGACTCAAGTCACTTGGTTTGTCCAGACTGGAAAAGAGGAGACTGAGGGGAGACCTCATTGAAGTCTACACCTTCCTCACACGGGGAGGAGGAAGGGTAGGTGCTAATCTCTTTAGCAACCAACGACAGAACCTGAGGAAATGGCAGGAAGATGTGCCAGGAGAGGTTTAGATTGTACATTAGGAAAAGGTTCTTCACCCAGAGGGTGGTGGAGCACTAGAACAGGCTCCCCAGGTAGGTAGTCATGATGCCAAGCCTGACAGTATTCAAGAAGAGACTGGACAATGCCTTCAGACACATGGCATAAACTATGGGGTTGTCATATGCAAAGACACGAATTGGACTCAATGATCCTTGTGGGTGCTTTTCAACTCAGGACATTCTATGATTCTAATAAGCTTGAACTCAGAAAACAAAATCAGATTAAATCAAATTTCAATTTAAAGCCGTATTTTGTCATTTGTTGTTCCTCTCTTAAAGCCAAAGGTAAAAATGTTTATTCCAGTCATGGAGGAATTGTGCTTCATGTCAAAACATCAAGCAAAACAAAAGGTATACTTTTGTGGATAGTATTTTAGCTGGTTTTAGTGGTGTCATTTTATTGAAAAAAAAGATGTTTTTAGCAATGAGTAGCCAGAAGACAATAAGAGTTTCCATCATTTCTATAATTTCCATGATATATTGCTATAAAGATTTCCTTAAAGTCATTTCCTAGGCAAATGCATCATAAAAGAAATTCAGTTACAATCATTGATATTTAAAATGTGAATTCTAGTAATCACAAGTATGAACACAAAATGAATTATTAAAATAACTAAATCTGATGCATGTTATAAAGTAAAAAAGGCTCAGAAACATGAAGAGAAATTAAATGTGGAAGAGCTGTGTCATGTGATATGTTAATGAACCTCAACGCTGCAGGTCAGCTACTTTAAAACTATTCATAGGAATACTACCTGTGTATTGAAACATTTCTGTCAACTATCTTCATTAAACACATAGCCCATGAAGTGCTCATCACTGAATTCTGATTTTGAAGCCTGTGAAAAATCACTAAATTTAAAATCCACTTTGAAGTAAAACTAAGTACTAAGTACTTTAAGTACTTTTGAACTGTTAGAGGAAGAGAAATATTGTACCTGTAATAGCCAAAGCAGAGGTCTGTTGCACTCACGAAGATAGCACCCTCTTGTGGTTTAATGCCAGCCAGAAACTGAGTGCCACACAGCCGCTCAATCATTCCCCCTCAGTGGTTTGGGGGAGAGAATCAGAAGAGATGAGGGGGATTTTAAGTTCCCTGATGTTTGCTAGAAGGACTGCTCGGCCAACCAGTCACAATTCAGGAGGTTCCTCCAGTGCCTTGGTGATAACTTTGTGTTGCAAATGGTGGAGGAGCCAACTAGGAGAGGTTCACTGCTGGACCTCATCCTCACTAACAAGGAGGGTCTGGTTGAAGTGGTAAAGGTTGAGGGCTGCCTTGTTTGCAGCAGCCATGAAATGGTGGAGTTCAGGATCTCCTGTGGCAGGAACAGAACAGCAAGAATTGCAACCCTGGACTTCAGCAGGGCAAACTTTGGCCTTTTCAAACAGTTACTAGGGGAAATCCTATTGGCAAGGCTGCTTGAAGGTAAAGGGGCCCAAGATGGTTAGTGTTCAGGGACTGCTTCTACCAGGCACAAGATCAGAGCATCCCGACAGGTAGGAAGTCAAGGAAGGGAACCAGGAGACCTGTGTGGTTAAACAGGGAGCTTCTGGGTAAGCTCAAGTGGAAGGGGAGATTTTATAGATCATGGAAGCAGGGGCTGGCCACTTGGAAGAACATAAGGCTGTTGTCAGAGGGTGTAGGGAGGCAACTAGGAAAGCTAAGGCCTCCTTAGAATTAAACATGGTGAGAGGGGTCAAGGACAACAGAAAGAGCTTTTTCCAATATGTGGCAGATAAAACTAACACCAGAGGCAAGGTAGGCCCACTGATGAACGAGGTGGGTGCCCTGGGGACAGAAGATACAGAGAAGGCACAGTTACTAAACACCTCCTTTGTCTTTGTCTACTCTGCCGGAGGCTATTCTGAGGAGCCGCATACCACTGAGGCCCCAGAGGAAGTCAGGAAAATGGAGTAGTTTGCCTCGGTTGATGAGGACTGGGTTAAGAAGTAATTAAGCAATCTGGACATCCATAAATCCATGGGTCCGGATGGGATGCACCCGTGGATGCTGAGGAAGCTGGCTGAGGTCATTGCTGGACCACTCTCCATCATCTTTACCAAGTCTTGGGAAATGGGAGAGGTGCCTGAGGACTGGAGGAAAGCAAATGTCACTCCAGTCTTCAAAAAGGGCAAGAAGGAGGAGCCGGGTAGCTATAGACCAGTCAGCCTCACCTCCATCCCTGGGAAACTGATGGAACAACTTATCCTTGGTGCCATCTCAAGGCATATCAAGGATAAGAGGGTCATTAGGGTCAAGCGCAGGCTATGATTGGTTATGCTCTGCAGTCACTCTTTCCTCCCCCCGCTATGGTGATTAGCTACAGGGCACTGTCCACGAACTGTTCATGCGCAGTGATGGCGGTACCCCTCCTGCAACCTGGATTGAGGGCAGACCAGCTTCTGTTTACTTCCGTTCTGTCTTTGGCGTCTCCAGAAAAACCTTCCATGTAGGTCCTAGCCTGCACCACAGCCACATCAAGCTCTGTCTTGTTCACAGCACACAGCCCATGTCCTCTTTCTTCCAAAAACTCTCCACAAGGGGTGACATTATTAATGTTTGTAAACATATAGAGGGTGAGTGTCATGAGGAAGGAGCCAGGCTCTTCTCGGTGCCAACCAATGGTAGGACAAGGGATAATGAGTTCAAACTGGAACTCAAGAGGTTCCACTTAAATTTGAGAAGAAACTTCTTCTCAGTAAGGGTAACAGAACACTGGAACAGGCTGCCCAGGAAGGTTGTGGAGTCTCCTACTCTGGACACATTCAAGACCTGCGTGGACACATTCCTATGTAGCCTCATCTAAGTGTTCCTGCTCTGGCAGGGGGATTGGACTAGATGATCTCTTTGAGGTCCCGTCCAATCCCTAATATTCTGTGATTCTGTGATATTTCTGTGGTCTATCAGGGTCAGGTGCCCCAGCTGTGTCTCCTTCCTCTTTGGTGAAGTGAGTGAGTGGCTGTGTGGGGCTTAGATGCTGTCTAAGGTTAAACCACGACAATGCCATAATATGAGTTGGGCTTTCTAATACACAGTTCCTGTGCTTTCATACCCAGATTCACCACAGAAACTGAGCAGTCCCAAAAGCTTTATAGTCAAACAGAATGTGACAGGTTGCACTGAGTCCAATGTGACTTCAACCTTGGTTATCACAGAGCTGTTGAACCTGATATAGACAGCTTTGGCACCAAGTGCACTTTGTAGGCAAATAAGAAATTTGTGTCAGCGAGGGAATGTTCAATACATGTTAGAGAGATAAGCTACTCAGGATTCTGTTACTGGAGTTTCTGAAAAGAGAATGAAAAGACCAAGGACTTTTCTTTTTTTTTTTTTTTTTTTTTTTTTAAGTAAATTATCCATAAGGGATTTTTTGTCCTGTTAGATTTAATCTTGCTAGGGGTCCCTCCAACCTGAAGATATTTGAACTGTTTTCCTCCATGTTCCAAGACAACATCCTAACCACCAAACTGTTGTTTCAGTTATTGAAAGAATGAATTTATTGCTTGATAGACCACATTGATAATATTTTCAGGTTCAAAATGCAAAAAATAAGGAAAATGGGGCAGAAACTACTACAGAACTACAATTCTATAACCCTTTCCTCCCAAAAACCATTTAGTACCAGAATGAAAGCACATTCCTCTTTACTGTGCCTTCCCAGTCTAAGTGTTTGAGGTATAAATCTGACAGCCCAGTAGGCATACAACTTCTCATTGGGCCTGTGTCTGCAGGTCAGCTTCATTACCAGTCATAAACACCCTCACCCTTCCCACTGGAGTTCCACGCCCTCCTTTGCTCTTTACTTGGCTTTACATCTTCTTATTTCTCAATTTTTTCTACTTTTGGACCCATCTTCTCCTCCTATCATTGTTTCTTCCTCATTGGTCTCAATTCTGCTGGACATGTACCCAAATCTGGATTTTCTGATGTTGTTACTGAGGTATACTTGGCCTTACATGATGCTGTTGACACTGCTGTCTAGGTTCACCCCAACACTGCCCAGCAATCATCAGGTTCATACTTGCAACACATTCTCTAGCTTAGACACTCTTTAAGACAGTGTTCTACTTTACCCTTGATTCCTCTGTTTAGTTCTAATTAATCACAAACATTTTCTTATCTCATGTGCAGTCTGCATACCAGTGCAACAAGATGACATGTTTTCCAGAGTCTTCTTTTATGCTTATATAAAATTCTTACTCTTTAATTGTTTTAAGTACTTTCCTGGCTCCCTGGAGAAATCTTGGGTAGTTAAGAGTGCTCTAGTGGGACTTGCTGTTCACAAATACAAAACAAGTGAGCAGTGTAGCAATGACCAGAATTTAATAATCATTTTGTATAGAGAGAAAACGTCCTCATCAGTGTGATGTGGTCAAGGTAACCTTTTCCTAACGTCTTTTTCTCCTGGGAACGTATAACTTGCAGAAATAATTTCTAGTTCAGCCAACACAAATCTTGTTGCACAGAAATCCAGATTTAGCAGGAAGGGAAGATAATTGTTTCTCTCTTCCTACTTTCCTTTTCCCACACTGTATCTAAATATCTAATAATCAAAACTGTCTTTGAGGTACAAACCTCTAAAAACTAAGGAAAGGGTTATACTATCACTGCCTGCTTTGGCCAAGTGATTTATTTAATTGGCTATTGTGTCCTTGGAAAAAAAACAAACAAACAAACAAACAAACAAACAAAAACACAAAAAAAACCACATACACACACACAAAAAAAAAAAACTGGGCACAATTTTCTCATCAACTGTTACAAAGTTTAGGTGAGAAATACTAAAGGATTTAGAAACTCATTTGAGGATTGAAGTAGAATTTCAACAGGATTTACCCCTCTTTGTCACAAGGATACATTGCTGTCTCATAAACTGACTTTGGACAGTTAATTTTCTTCATAGTAATGGTATGTAGCTATGTTTTGGATTTGTGACCAAAACAGTGTTAATAACACAGGGATGTTTTAATTATTGCTGACTAATGTTTGTACAGTGTGAAGAAACTTTCCACTTCTCATAATGCCTTGCCAGTGAGTAGGCTGGAAATGCACAAGAACTTGAGAGGGGACACAGCTGTGACAACTGACCCCAAATGGCCAAAGGGGTATCCTGTACCATGTGAAGTCATGCGCAGGAATAAAAGCTGGGGGACAGATGGAAGGAGAAGATGTTTGGAGCTATAGTGTTTGTCTTCTCAAGTAACAGCCACATGTGATAAAGCCCTGTTTTCCTGGAGATGGCTGAACACCTGCCACTGATGGGAAGTAATGAATGAATTTCTTGTTTTACTTTGCCTGCATGCATGGCTTTTGATTTACTTATTAAACTGTCTTTATCTCAAGCCATGTTTTCTCACTTTTACTCTTCTGATTCTCTCTCTCATCCCACTGGGGTGGGGAGAATAAGCAAGCTGCTGTGTGGTGCTCAGCTGCCTGCTGGTGTTAATCTACAACACTCATGTTCAACTAGGACTCCTAGGTCCTTTTCTGTAAAACTTCTGCCTTGCCAGCTAGCTTCCCAGTGTATTTTGGTACATGAGTCTGTCATTCTTGAAAAATCAGTAGTTTCAATTACTGCTTAAAACTTAGTCTTATATTTTGCCATAATTAAGTACTTAGATCAGATAAACATGTCGAATACTCCCAATAACCAGTGCTATTTTAACTCAGATTTGAGATATGCCTCCCTTTTCTTAATTTTTTCCTCTTTATATGTACATACAATCTGAAACCTCTTTTGACAAGGCATCAGCACAACAGATTTCTTCTGTCTCATGCCAAATAAAAATCACTTTTCTAACAAATGATGATAATGCAATGTTAAATTTTATGTTTTGATGAGATGTACATACTGTGCTCCCAAACAGGATGACAATAATTTGAAATAGAGGCTGCTACTAATCAGATTAAGTTGCTTTTGAAGCTATACCTTTCAAATTGCCCCTCATTTAGCTCATTAAATCCTATAGCTGGATCCTACTCGGACATTTGCAAAATTATAAAATCTAATACTTTTGTGCCTGAAAATTTGTAATGTGTTTCTTGCACATATGGGCTTAACTCAGAGCTGAACTGATATGTAACTGGATTAAAATTAAAGAAAGATTAAGCTATTCGTAAAATAGTATATGATTATAATATTGCGTAATGTCTTCCTGAGGGACTTATTTTTGTATGAATTGTTAGGTACCTGATGAAAGCCAATAAATGGAATTTGGAATAATAACTATATAACTGTTACTGGTATAACTCTCTTCAGACCTTCAAAAAATAGAAAACTTCACATTTTCTAGCAATGTTAGAATTCAGGTATTATTGAAATAAGTACAGATATTAATACATTGTAAGTGCTTGGTTGCATAGAAAAAGGTATTTATGATAATTTTGTCTCTAAAAATTTTTTTTATTCAAATATTTCCTCCAAGAATGTGATGAAAACAGGTCTATATGAACTCCTTATATTGCATTCTAATTAGTCACATCCATGTAAATCTAAACCAATTCTGAAGATATTGACTTATGTAGCCCCTAATTATAAACTGCTGAAACATGGAGATCGAGTCACTCTTTGAAAATTACCAATTTAACCAGCTCAGGAGAAAAGCATCTTGTCTTTGGGAAAGTGGTAAAAAAAAAAAAAAACAACAACAACTTTTGGTTTTGGTTTTGTGTTGATTTTTGTTGGTTTTGTGTTGTTTTTGGTTTGGTTTGTGCGTTTGTTTTTTTTGTTTTTGTTTTGGTGGGGTTTTGTGTGTGTGTTTGTGTGTGTGTGTGTGTGTGAGAAAGCTGACTGAAGGATATAAGATTTCAGAAATGTCTTTATTTTTTTCCGCAAAGAATCTGAATTTTTTTCGTGTGTATGCTGTCCATATGAAATGGTAAACAGAAGTTTTATCCAGATATATTTCCTTCCTCTGATACATTTTGAATAGCATTTTTCTTTGATTAACTTCAATTCAGGAAATCAGTTAAGTTTGAGAGCAAGACTACATGTGAGTCTCTTATAAGAAGTGTTTGAAGTCAGGATGCATAATTGTATAAATTCTGTGAACTGAAGAAACCATCTGTCAAAGCAATAATACCTTGTTTTTCTTTACAGTTGATAATTAAATCTACAGTTCTTCAACTGGGAAAATTTTATTTTACATTGTATTGCTCCGTAAAGGTTTTATTTGAGAATAAAGAAAAATAAACAGCCTAATTTGGCACTATTGAAAGAAAACTACAGACAAAAGTTTTCTCCTTTTAAAGTATTTTATGAGTTTATATTCTGCAAGATAGCTCTTGCTGTCTTATTGATCCATCTCCACCTTTCCCACTAAATACGTCAATTCATTTATCCTTACACCTTGAAGATAAAAGCAAAATATATTCACAGGGAATTTAGAGTAGTCTGTATAACTGTGCTACTGATATAAAATACACCAACATTTTATTTTTATATGGATTTTTTTTTAGTCTTATAAAAACACCAGAAAATTTCTGAGAAAATTACCTTGGGAAACAAAAAAAGCAGACTTATGGTACTCATCTTAACCAGGGAGCTTCTTGTGCTTGGAGGTGTGCTTCTTACGTAAGAGCAACTCTAAACTACTGTTGCTTCAAACACAGAAAGTCATGTTTTTATCCCCAAATTGTGTGATGATCCCACCTTATTCCAGGGGTATCCCAAATGAAAGCAGTAGAATCAATTCATAATTGCCTTTAATTAGGCAATCTACTTCATTGGACATCTTCCTGCACAGCTGAAAACAAAGACCAATATGGTTTATAGAAGAGGCCAAATTTTGTGAATTCTCTACTTGCATCCCTGTGCAGTTCCTCTTACCCAATTTACTCACATAGAAGTACTCATTGAGTAACACGAGCTATGTGATATGTGATATCATATCGTATCATGCCATACCATATAATATGCTTGGGAAAACAAATACTATAACTACAAATGTCCCACCTTCCTCTTTCTTCACCTATTCAAGACACACATATTCAGACGAAACTTAATGACTTATAAAATTAAATTATGTTTTAGACATAGAGCTGTCTGAATTTCAACTAGTTTTCCAGAAATGCTTGATAAGATAGATATCCATGGATTTTTCAGAAGCTTTGCTTACTGTTTCTGCTGCTATGGTTAAGTTTACCAGACTCTGAAAATGCTTAATATAGACTGATATAAGCATGTTCTTGTGTTGAATGGGAGGAAGAAAATCTCCACATGACTATGGTACCTTAAATGATCATTTCACAGAAAGAAAGGTATCACAACATTGGAAAAGTATATAGCTTAAAGTTGCAGGAATCTGAACTGGGAGACAAAGAGGCAAGGAAAAGATGATATAAAATATGAGAGCCTAAAAGACAGCATAATATCAAAACACTGAGGCAGGAAAAGTTGATGACAAACATCCACAGAAAACAAACAAACAACAAACTCCAAAATTGATTACAAATAATGTTAAAGAAATGATAAACGACTCTAAATCGTGTAGCAAGTTCGACATGGTAGTATCTGGATCACAATGAGCTTAAGAAATATTATTGTCGGGAGTATCACATCAGAAAACTTCTTTAAACCAATTACTCTATTTGTGTTACAAATATCTGGTGGGGGAAAAAAAAAAAAAAGAAAAATGAAAATTTAAAAGCCTGCTGTCATAGTTGCAAGCTTTCATCTTTTTATGCTGTTCTGTTGGTTTCCATTTTTCCTATTTCTAACATTATTGAGCTCTGCTTTAGTCTGAAGCTACTCCTAATAAAAAATACTGACTCTGTGAAAACTATTAAACCATTCTCTAACACTATGGCTTCTCATGCTCTCTTTTGTTAAAAGAAGCAAAACTCCTGTGAAAATTTTGCAGGTATAGTGTATTCTCATGTTCTTGGCATTTTCTTTCTCAGTAGCTTTCATCTACTCAGAGCTGCCCAGGCTCCTGATGTGAAGAAAGTCAGATGGGGAAATGGTAATTAAGGCATATTGCAATACAGAAATAATTTGTTCAGTGCAGTTGTCATTATTGTGAAACATCTCTCTGCAACTCTGGTTTATTAGGAATGCAAGCTTATCCCTGAGAGTACTAAAAAGATTCGTGTAAAGTGCTTGCCTTGAAAGACTTTGTCAATTTTGTGTAAGGTAGAATTTAAAATAGTGTCTTAGATGAAAAACAGTTGCGAAGATTACCATCAAAGTAAAGCAGACATTTTATTTTTTTCCTCTTAAGTTACTTTCAAATGTACTTTCAAATCAAGCAATGAGAAAATTCTTTAAATGGACTCATCAAGCTACCCAACTCATTCCTCATTGTTAGTAATTGGTTCCCATAAATAAACTAAGTTCCTCAATTTTCTTTACAAAGCCATTTCCTAATAGGAGGAATTTAACTAATGAAATGTAGCAGATAAAAACTCTTGGAAAAAACAAAAAAATGAATAGTTTTGCAGACTGTTTACAGAAATATCTGTATAGAATCTCACCTCCTATGTCTTTTCTATTTATCAAATAAGGTGATCATCAATATCTATCCCACCTGATTAATATTTGAAGAATCTTCTTCAAAGCACTTATTAGGAGAGTTTAAAATAATATTAAGCCACATTATACGTAAAAATGTATGGAAAACCAAATATCTGAAATCTAAGCCCAAAATGACAAAATGCACCGTTATTTAAATGTAGCTGGAATATGACTGCCCCAATCTGTGCCCTAGACTATTTTAAGTCTGTAACCCAGCATGTACCATTACTTAAACTGTGTACAACATTGCTTTGGTGAGATTAGAATTTATTGAAACAGACATTGAAGATCAAGTTTATAGGTACACTCATACTATACTAAATTGATATGCATAAGAGAATTAATTGAGTTTAATTAGAAATACCAGTGGAAAACACAGTCATTAAGCCCTTTATTAAGGAAATGCCATGTATTGACACTTATCCTATTTACTCAGGATACCAGAAGGGGTATAGTGTTATAGGAATCTGAGTGAAGAAACGACATTTTCCCTGCTGATCATGCATTCAGAGATATACAGAAGCTCATATTGCTGCATTTTTTTTCTGACATTATTACTTATTTTTACCTATGAGATATGCTCTTCATGAAGTGTTACCAGCAAATGTTTGTAGCTAAATATTATGTCTTTTATAGTAATCAAAAAAACACTGCATCTTCCTCAAGATGTCTACTTTCCACCTTTAAAGGTAGTTTTCTGTGACTAAAAATTTTTCCAGGTGTATTATCTGGTCTAATGCAATATTATCTTACCTTTAAAATATGTCTTGCCTTGACAATAACCTTCTAACCTTCTACCCCCATATCTACAGAATACTTCTTTAATAAAGTAATGTCTTAGGTTAATATGATCTTTAAAGATTATATTACATTGTATTCTGGGGAACTTCTTAGTGAAGAAAATGACTTCCAGCTCCAAATTAAAAATCAAAAATTAATAGTTACCCCAACCCTGATATTATTGTACTACTGAGTTAGGAAAGTAGGAAAAGTATTTATCCTGATGCTGGTTTATCTGGTGGTGGTGCTACAGTTTTTCTTAAACATTCCTCTATTTTTTTTTTTTTTCAAGAAATTTGAACTGAGATCCACTCCTTGCCAGATTGAGACCAATTCTAATTCCTTTGAGAAAGCAGAGAGTAATGAAGTATTTAGTGTTATATTATTTATAGTTTAAAATTATTATTAGTTTTATATCTATATATATATAGATAAGATATTTTGTTCATCTACAGCATATAACTGTAAGTTTTATTTATAGTTTAAAATCATTATTAGTTTTATATCTATATATATATAGATAAGATATTTTGTTCATCTACAGCATATAGCTGTAAGTTTTATTAGGATCAGAGTCTTATAAAATAATTGTAACAAACAAACAAAAAAACCAACAAACAAACAAACAAACTTTACTACAAAACCATTTTCTTCTCTAAGGGACCTGGATAAAAATCCAAATTCACTCATTTATAATCAGCTGGAAAACTTTAATTTCTTTGACAAGTATTTTAAATTTCCCATACTTATGTCATATTTTTATGAATTATAAACATTTTTGGGTCACAGTTCCTGGTACAATTCTTAAAATTTTTGAATTGAGAGCAATGAAAAAAAATTGCTAGCAAATCCAAATAGGAAAACATGATGTGGTTTAAAGAAGGAAAGAAGGAAAGAAAGAAGGAAAGAAAGAAGGAAAGAAAGAAGGAAAGAAAGAAGGAAAGAAAGAAGGAAGGAAAGAAGGAAAGAAAGAAGGAAAGAAAGAAGGAAAGAAAGAAGGAAAGAAAGAAGGAAAGAAGGAAGGAAGGAAAGAAAGAAGGAAAGAAAGAAGGAAAGAAAGAAGGAAAGAAGGAAAGAAAGAAGGAAGGAAAGAAGGAAAGAAAGAAGGAAGGAAAGAAGGAAAGAAAGAAGGAAAGAAAGAAGGAAAGAAAGAAGGAAAGAAGGAAAGAAAGAAAGAAAGAAAGAAGGAAAGAAGGAAAGAAGGAAAGAAGGAAAGAAGGAAGGAAAGAAGGAAAGAAGGAAAGAAAGAAGGAAAGAAGGAAAGAAGGAAAGAAGGAAAGAAGGAAAGAAAGAAAGAAAGAAAGAGAGAAAGAAAGAAAGAAAGAGAGAAAGAAAGAAGGAGAGAAAGAAAGAAAGAAGGAGAGAAAGAAAGAAGGAGAGAAAGAAAGAAAGAAAGAAGGAAGGAAGGAAGGAAGGAAGGAAGGAAGGAAGGAAGGAAGGAAGGAAGGAAGGAAGGAAGGAAGGAAGGAAAAGAGAAAAGGAGGAAAATTTAAATTACTGTAATTAAGGCAATTCAAAATATTTTATTAATTTGATATTTCTGACACTTCTATATAACTCTACAGGTTAAAAAATGAAAGTTCTTTACTTTCTTTGTCATTGGACATTCCTATTGCTTCTGCTATACAAAAAAAATCTTTGTACAGATAATATTGTTCATTTTCTCCTAAGTAGTTGGAACTTGTATCCATTTTTCATATCCATACTCATTTCTTCTTGACAGTTGCAGAAATAGGAAGAGTTCAAGATAAGTCAGTAATAATTATATTCAACTATATTAACATAATTATACTGGATATAAATTGCTATATTTTTCTTCATTAACTATGATAAAATATTTATGTCTTTTCCAAAAAAACATGTAGGAGTTTTGTCATTACCTGAAACATGTTCAACACGACACATTAAAAAGTACTTTCAGTGTTCTGATAGCCCAGGAGATATTTAGTTAGGATATTCCAAACTTTCCCTGCAGTCACAAGATCAGTGAAGCCGCTTTCTCCAGTTCCAGTATCGATAGCTTTGAAGGGTATTTTTACACATTTTTAGTGGTAAAAAAAAAAAAAAAAAAAGAATAATAATCAGAAATTCTTTTGTTTTATATATTATTAATGAGAAAACATACACTTATAAAATATTGATTTTAAGTAAGACCACAGAATGCCACCTGTAAACATCTATTTATTCTTCAACATTTATTTGGAACCATCTGCTTGAAACAGGTAAAGATTTTTCTTTTATTCTAATTTATTCTGTTTTATTTTCTCATTAAAAACATATTTTTCTCTCTCATTTTCTGTAACACTTTGGAGTTCTGCTAACAAATGCATTAATTATTTATATTTCACATTTCTGTACTTCAGGAAGATTCGCTTTTGGAAATGCCTTTTTTGATATGAAAATTAGTGATTGAGTTGCAGACAGAACTTTTAAATAACGTTACTTCAGCTTCAGTGGCACAAAGGCTGTCTCCCATTGACATAGGGGCAACAGCTTTAACCCCTGCCCCCACACCAGACACCAAACGCCTCATGGTGTCAATGCCAGGGCAGTCATTCTCCTACACATCTGTCCTCGCAGGTGGCTGCCAAGGCAAGGGCACTCATGTTGGCTCAAATCTCAACATGAGTCCATGTTGACCATGGCCCTGATCAGGGTGCAAAATAGAGCTGATTCCTTGGTTGAGTTGTATTTTGGTCTTTGCTATGGTGGGTTATGGTAACGTCCTCCTTGTCCAAGAACTACATGGACTGTGACATCAAAATATTTTTGATTACTTTGTCCAGTCTGTCCTTCCTTCCAAACTTTCCCTGCAGTCACAAGATCAATAAAAACACTTTCTCCAGTTCAATTTTGAACATAAAAACTGAAGTTCTAACTGTTTTGTTTTGTTTTGTTTTGTTTTGTTTTAATTCAAGGACTATAGATTTTTAAAACACAGGTGATTTTTTGTTAAGACATACTTGTATATTTGGCTTTCAGTGGATTACTACAGCTATTTTTAAAATTATATAATGTTATGTCATTTGGAAATAATACTCCCATAACCACTTTTATTCCAGTATCAATAGCTTTGAAGGTCCTTCCTTCCTTCCTTCCTTCCTTCCTTCCTTCCTTCCTTCCTCCCTTCCTCCCTTCCCTCCTTCCTTCCTTCCTTCCTTCCTTCCTTCCTTCCTTCCTTCCTTCCTTCCTTCCTTCCTTCCTTCCTTCCTTCCTTCCTTCCTTCCTTCCTTCCTTCCCTCCTTCCCTCCTTCCCTCCTTCCTTCCTTCCCTCCTTCCTTCCTTCCCTCCTTCCTTCCTTCCTACCTCCCTCCCTACCTCCCTACCTCCCTCCCTCCCTTCCTCCCTACTTCCCTCCCTCCCTTCCTCTCTCCTTTTTTCTCTCTTCTCTCCCCTAATCAGCTCTAACCCTGAACATTGTAATGTCCAACTATCTAACTGGAAAATATAGAAAATGTGTAATATATCATTAATTACCTTTTAAAATTGTAATTAATGGAATGTGGGAGATTTGAGGGATTTTCTTGAAGTTAATGTGTGGATGGGTTTCTATTAGATGATTTGTTATTAAACTAACCAGGCCAAAAAGAATTTAAAGGCCACCTTGGAAAGCTGAAAATACAACGTAAATCAACAGACCTATTAGCAGTGAGACTCGGGTGCATGGAGAGCTCATGAACATGGACAATATCCAATCAGCTAATGCATGCTTGGAGCGTGAACATGTGATCAAGAAATAATTGCATATATAACGAGGCTTGTTTCTGTAATAAATGGTTTCTTTGAATTCATATTGGATTGTGGAGTCCATGATTTTTCGCCCTCACAATGGAATATCCTTTTTTTAATATAATATCATCAATCAATTTTTATGCTTCTGTGTAGCCCCTCTACCAAAAAAAAAAAAAAAATCACTAAAATTCAAACTTTTTTCCTGTTTCTTTTTGTTGTAACCTTTATTTCAGTGGAATTATTTTACAGTCTTTGAATAACACTGGAAGATTTTATTTGTATATCAACAATACAACAATTGAAGAGATTTGAGGAAACTAAATCTACTTTGTGTCAACATTCAATCTTGCCTAGTGTAATGATCACGTATGATTTTCTGTTGCAGTTACATCTGCTACTAGCTCTACCAGAGTCATTCTCAAATTAAACAGATATGAAGTGAGTATTTGTAGTGACTTACTTTAAAGTATAATTTCCCTAATATTGCACCAACTATAGATTACAACCTATACTAACCGTCTTGTAAATATGCTTTGAGACTAAAATTAGCTTGCTTTGAAAAGCAGAAAGATATTATAAATGATATTACCAATCTTGTTTTTATTCTTCTTTGTAGAATCTAGTTCATGAATCAGAGGGTCCAACAGAGAGTAACGATCACCATTGTCCTATTGACATATTGGTTGCTTATATATTATCTGATCATCCAGATAAGTCTTCTTCTAATTACTTTTCTCTTGCATAATATAACAGAAAGGAGCATAACATCTCTTTATTACTACTAAAATGTATTTATGATGAAAAAAAAATCCATGGCAAACAGAAGAATCTGTCTGCATAATTTATGAATAGTGGCTGAGGGTACAGATTTCGGTGTTTATCAAGTTGCCATTTCCATTTTCTAACGGGCATGTTGTGCTGTCAACACCATTTGATAGTCTCATTTTTCTGTTGTCTATCTCAATATTTAGCTGAAATCCTAAAAAAAGGTAACACAGACTTCACAATAGACGATTGCTAAATGAATGCTACCTCTATTCAAATACAAATACACCAGAAAATAAATACACCAGAAAATAAATAAGTTCCCTGCTGAGAATAACCGATTTCTGCACTGCAAAGTTATGTTAGCAATGTAGATTGATCTAGTAATGAAAGTAAGAAGGACTGGAGAGCTGTAAAAGAGGAAAAGATAAGTCATTTATTCTCTTTAAACACTCTAACTGTTTCAAGGAACTGAGTGTTGAGGCAAAAAAACCATGAAACAGATCGAAGAAAGAAGCAAGCAGCCAAAGACAAAAATCATCAAGCCTGCAGCTTGGTGAAGAAATGCCTAAACTTGAAAGAAAAATAGAAAGAGATTACAAACCACAGACAAGTGTGGAAATGGTAGACACAGAAGAAAGAAACAAAGATCTGTGACAGCAGGAACAAAAGAGACCTCAGAAACAGGGTGGAACGAGGCCTTCCTCAAGGATATATATACAATGTGATAGACAACAGGCTGGCTGAAAGTTTGAGGGCCAGGATCAGAGAGGAGATCACTTTGTGGCAGGAGTGTGCTATAGATCACTTGATCAATATGTGGAAGTGGACAGTGGCTTAGCAAGAAAGCCTGAAGTACAGGTAAATTTTTTGTATTATACCAGCCACACACATCACTAGTACTCAAAGCTTTATTCGCACATATAATATTAATTAAGGAAACAACAAATAATTAATAAAATATAAGCTTCGCATCTTCTGATCAGCTGTGTTAAGCAAGGCCATCACTCTAGATGCTTTGGAATCCATGCCTGTCTCATTGTTTATATAGGCAACTGATCTATACATCTCTGGGGAGGCATTGTCTGTCTCTATACTGATTAGTTCCATCTCCCATTAAATAATTTAGTACTTGTGATAAGCATGTTAATGAAGATTTTTCTTCAAGCTTATGCAGCCAGACTCAATTAGATACCAGAATACTTTCTTCCGAAACTTCTAGGAACAACTAAAGAGAATAGACAAGAATGCATTAAAGGTTGAAACTAATAACTTTTTTCAAGTAGTATTTGGATTAGAAATCTCCTTCTAGCAAAATGTTGTCTCCAGTAAAAACAAAATTTCTGTATTTAAGCGTATTAGTGATTAAGTATTGTTACACAGAAAAAAAAAAAAAAAAGCAGAAATTTCATTATACATCTTTCATGCAAAACCACACAGTGACATAACGTATAAATTCTGTTGCTGTAATTAAACTTAGTGGAGTCACTGGGCAGAATATCACGATCTCATTAAGACAGTATCTACTGGCAATAGCTTATCCATGCTTCAGAAGGATATGGAAAAAAAATAGAAAGGAATCAAAATAGTTAAATGAATTATTTCTGTACTTACAAGATGCTAACACTACAAGATGTAATTCAACAAAATTAGAAGATTAAGAAGGTCAAATCAGCTTGACAACAAACCATGAGTTTCTAAATAAGGAGAGACAACTCATCTGCATAACATAGAGTACAGTTGTAGAATTGTAGTACCATAGTCAACACAGAATGGAACCCCCATAGGTCATCTAGCTCAATGCCTACTCAAAAAAGCTATAATCAGATCAGGATGACTATGGTTGTGTCCAGCTGAGTCTTGAACACCTCCCTGGATGGAGATTTCACAACCTCTCCAGGCAACCTCCTCCACTGTTTGACCACTCCTCATGGTAAATAATTGTTTCTGAATATCTAATTGCAATTTCCCATATTCTTCCCATATTGTGTCTGTTGCCTCTCACCACATCACTGTATACTTCCAAGAAGAGTCCAGCTCCATCTTTTCTGTATGCTTCCATCAGGTAGTTGTAAATAGCACTAAGGTGCTCTTGGCTGAACTAATCCAGTTCCCTCAGGCCTTCTCTTCTATGTCTTGTTCTCCAGCTCCTGACTTTTTTTTGTCAACATCCTTCTTGTATTGGGGATCTGAGAATTTGACACAGCATTCCAGATGTGGCCTCACCAATTCTGGGTAGAGGCAAAATATCACCTACCTTGATCTTCTGGTAACCCTTTTCCTAATGAAGTCCAGGAAGCTGTTGGCCTTCCTTGCTATAAGGGAAGACTGATTGCTCATGTTCAACTTATTGTCCACCAGGATCCCTAGATCCTTCTCTGCAACGCTGCTCTCCAACTGGCCAGCTGTCAACTTGTATTAGTACATGAAGTAATTTCTTATCAGAGGTAGAACTTTAGATTCATTGTGTTGGACTTAATGAGAGTTATTTTTGTCCATTTCTTCAGCCTATCCAGATCTCTCTGAATAACAGACCTGCCTTCTGCAATGTTGATCTCTCCCCCTGCCAACTTGTTCTACATAAGCTTGCTAAGAGATCACACTGTCCCATTGTCCAGTTTGTTAGTGAAGACATCAAATAATACTTGTTACACTACTGATCCCTGAAGAACTCCACTAGTTACTAGCTTTACTAGTCACTCGTGTTATTTGTTACTACTGTAGAGCTGGACTTCACACCACTGATCACAAGTCTTTGAGCACAGGACCCTAGCGAATATTCCTCTCACTTTATTATTAACTTATCTTCCACCAGTTTGCTGATAAGAAAACTATGTGAGACTGTGCCAAAGGAATTGATAAAGACAAACTGTACAACTTGCACTGTCCTGCCCTGCATTAATATGCAGCATCAGTCACTTCACCAAAGAAAACAAGAAGTTTGATCAGGTATTTTTCCTTGACAAATACACATTGGCAGATCTCAATCACCCTCTTGTCCCTCACATATTCAGAAATGGTTTCTGAAAAGATTTTGCGCATGACCTTCCCAGGGTCTGACGGACTTGCAGGCCTGTAGTTCTCTGGATCCTCCTTCTTGAAGATGAGTATGACATCTGCCATTTTCAAGTCATTGGAAACCCCCCCCCACGATTGCCATGACCTGCCAAAGCTCATGGAGTGCCACTTTGCAATGACATCAGCTGGCTCCTTTAATACCCTCAGATACATGCCCATCTGAATTTGTGGACTTATGCATGTTCAGATGAGGTAGGTGAACCCTAATCTTTTCTTCCTCTGCTGTAGATACTGCTTTATTCCCACAGATTCTACTTAGAGGTACAGGGAACTAGAAGGCCTGAGGACAATCCCTACCAAAAATAATGAGGAAAAAAAGTCAGAGTCTTTTTCCTACTGCTTGCAACTATGTTCTCTGCCCTGTCAAGTAATTAATTCTAAAAGTAAAGCTGTGTCTTATTCTTAAAATCTGAAAGTAAATAAATCTAAACTAGATATGAGTTGTGTATGTGTTTCATCTGCAGATACATGGAACAAATTCTATAGCGTGTTCATAAATATAGATCTTAAATGACAGCTTAGGTCAATCTAAGGTATAAGTTTGATACAGGACTAAACTGGTATTCCATGGTTTGTATTAGCCTGACAAAACTAAATAACATTTCTACTAGTCCTTTTTAGATCTATAACTGTCACGAAGGCACCTCGAGATTAGTTTAAGGGACAACAGGGTCCAAAACAACTTTTATTAAACCGGTGAGGAAGAGGGTTTTAGCACTCCGAAAGTGACTTAAATACAGGTTCGGATATCAGTTGAGGAAAATTATTAAGGGGCAGCAACTAATACAACAGGCGGTCCACAGAGTGCATGCCCATGCCTTCACCCAAAATAACGCCGGAACCATCTCTGAGTCCTGGAGGAGTACACACTTGCCTGAACACGGTGCAGGATTATTTTTAAAGAGATACACGTACTTGTAGTGAGTACGGAAAATGTACACTCACGATTTCGTGAGGGTAAATTTGTAATACACTTGCAATCCTGTGAGGGTTAATTTACTTACACGTGCAAATGTGCATGGAATACTACACGTGCTTATGTGGAAGCACGGGAGGAAAATACACTCGCGATTGTGCGAGGAAATAATTTTATACGTGCTTGTATTAAGCACAGGAAGTTACACGTGCACATGTGCACGGAAAGTATAAATATACTCGCAATCCTGCGAGAAGTTTACTCACACACGTGGCGGCAAGGCAAGCGAAGTCTCTGTGCCAGGGAGGGGGGCTCTCGGCTGCAGCATCTTGCTCATGCTCCGAGAGACCCGCGACAATGGGTGGAGTCTCTACGAGAATCCCGTTTTTATACTGGCTGATCAGACCTGACTGTAAGCATTCTAGAAGCTTCTCTGCACCCCCACACTGACTGTGGGGTGCTCCTGAAGCCTCCAAACATCCCCCACACTGACCGCAGGTGCCCAGCGGCTCACTGGCACCTCAGCACTCCCTTCTCCTAATGGCCCTGGCCAGGGTCAAGTAAACAAAGCTGTTAGCCTCAAGTAATAGAGAAAGAGAGAGATGTGCCTACTCCTTCCATACTGGAGGAGGGGGGAAGAGAGGAGGGTATGCATCCTGCCACAATAACCTATAAATCTATCTCAAGATATGTACATTAACCACCATGCACCACTGGGAAGGGAAGAGAAGAATTGTGAGATACATTATCAGAAAACTAGTTAAAAAATAATACTATCATCCAAGACTTTCGGTTCTTGGGATTATTTTATTGGGTGGCAGGAAGATATACATTCATACACTATAAAGAGCAGGCATGATTATGCAGAAAGAGATCCAGTACAACTTGTTCAGTATATAGTTTGTGCTTTTAGAAACCCAGGATCCACCCTAAGTAAATTTAACTCATCCTGGTGGATCTGTTAGAAACCCAGGTCTTGCAAGAGACTTCAGTGCTACTGTACCACAAGTTGAGGTCAGAGTGTCATGAAGTGTCTTCAGTGTGTTGGCAACTGGATCAAGTTTGCAGTGCAGTAAGTGCTTTTCAAGATCTAATGAGGAAACTAAATCTTAAATTGTAAAGTTGTTCCCCTTCAAAGGTAACTGTATGTCTATTTGGTACTTCCTTTTAAAGTAATTAATGCATTAAAATGTAAATAGAAATTAATTGCTTGTTTTAGATAGCATGTCCTGCTTATTATAGCATCTTAGCTAGCTAGAATAATTGCAGTCCACTTTAGTGCAATGGGGGAGTACTCTCATCTTAATTTAACTGCCTAAAAGCAGCAGTCTAGTCTAAACTAATTGTGGAAATGAGCTTTTTGATCAGTGGTGACATCTTTAGAAGGTAATACAATTTGGTCAGTATGAACTAATTTTAGGATTAAATGAATCGCACTCTGACTCTTTCCACATTGTATAGAGAAGGAACTAAGACTACCAGTTTGATTTAGTCAACTGATTTTTAGTTGGCGTGTGTTAGGTACATTCTTATAGTGTGAGATTACCTCATCTATGTATTTATTTGTTTATTATGCAGGAGAGAAATCATTATAGAAATTGGTCTCTTAAAGAATTTGTCAGAGAAATTAAGAGAAGATGCTGTTGACTATAAGGAAACCTAAAGCATTTAGAGCCTTTTTTTTTTTTTTTTTTTAAACCCCACAATAAATATACAAAAAAAAAAATCAGGTTTTATAATAATCCTAGTATTTTATCAATACATGAGGAGGTAGATTCACAGAAAAATTTCCAAAATTTATGTAAAGCTATTGAATTAATTGATGTTGATTTTGCATATAGATGAGGAACCCTAAGAATTTTGTAATCAAATCCAAAACACAACAAAATGACCCCACAGATTAACTGTATTTGAAGTACTTGATATTTTATACCCTGAATCAAAAAGTCTTGGCTTTTACAACAGTTGTTTCCTTTCTGATATCTACGGGTTGTAACTTTTTAAAAAATTACATTTTTCTTATTTTGTGGGTTAACTGAGAAATCCAGCTACTGTTGTTTGTAGACCTTGAAATAAATTATTTTTTTAAACAGTTCTTCCTGAATCATGTTACCAACCAATGTAACAGTGTAACACTAGGATGCTTTCTTGTCCGGTTGGTTGGTTGGTTTTGGTGCTGTTTTTTTGTTGTTGGTTGTTTTTTGTTTGTGTTTTTTGCATGTGTGTGTGTCTTTTCTTGTTTTCTGGTCAATTTTACAATCTTATTTTCATGAAAAAATAAGTGTGAGCATTGTATTTCACAGAAGTGTTCATATATTGAGATATCTGTGACATCTCAGGAGCCTGTTTACACAAAACCTGTAAAGGGTAAATATTTAATAAGAGTTTCTCTTCAGCAACTGTTAAAATAATGTTTTCCTATTAATAATAGTTTGAAATCACAACTTCAAGATTTTCTCATACATTTTAAATGGAAATCTCAGACCTCTAAGAGTAGGTTACTTATTCTATAAATGCTTCATGTATTACACTTTTTCAGGAGAGGAGCTGTCACTGCAAGATTTTTCTTGAAAGGCCTTTTATTTCTGCTAGATATTTTGTTGGACAGCACATCATAAACACTTTCTATCATCTATGCTTAATTCAACAGAAGCACATCTTGGCATTTTGGACTATCGTTTTGAAGCCTATCCAACTTCCCATATTTTAACATAAACTCTTGTTTCTTTCTTGCTATTTACCACTACAGTTTTCTTACTATTATATACCACCTACTAGCTTCCTTTGTTGTGAATAATGAACACTTCTAGTTTATACATGATAATTTGGCTCTGAGGAGTTATTGAGATTCAGTGAAGTTTAGACTTCTTCTCTGACTTGATAAAGGAGCTGTATTAAGTACACATGATCTAGTAACATAAAAAGAAATATAGGAATAAGAGTGTAAAAGTATTTTTTTTTTTTTTACTGAGCTAACTTTCTGTTCCCACTATTATCAAATGGTTCATAAAGAAAGGAAGATGAGTGAAGGAAAGATTAGGAAAGATTTACAACAACAATAAATCCCATACCTGAAATTCTAGTTAGGCATGAATTTTAGGTAGACATCAATTCCATCTCATACTAGGAATAGCGTTCATGTCCAGATTGCACACACTTTAATTTAGCTATCTAAATGCAATGATCTGCATCTTAATTTGGGACTGAAATTCCCAACCGATAAGTCTAAGAACTGCCTAAACAGAAGAATTTGCAACTATTTGAGATGCCTTACTGAATCCAAGGCAGACATGATGGTGTCAGGTGCAATATATGGCAAATCTGTGTTCTGTTGACAAATGATAGGTTGAGGGAAAGCTAAGGCACCAGGCACCTTGTGGATAACTAAACTGAGTGCTAGAATTACATTTGCTATCATGCAAAATCAAGATCCTGAGCTAGATTCACTTGTGTAAATGTAAGTATAAAGGGATATTTGAGTTGTCCTCAATAACCTGAACATCCACATGGGAATGTCAGACACTACACAGGACACATGGAAGACAGATCTTTGTAGAAATGTAGCTGAAGATCAAGTCAGATACCACAGGGCATGTCAGTTGTCTAGTGCCATATTTAGGCCATTGAATTGAGTTTTGATGTCTATTTTTGAGCTATTCACTCTGGATTCTTTTTATAATCAGAGAAGAAAAAGAAGCACATCTAGGATATGCTTCTCACCCTGAAATTGATACTTAAAACATGTTAGGCATATCACTTCATTCAGTGTCTACTTCATTCCCCAATCCTGAAGGGACTAGCTAAGAATCTAACTGTAGATACTCATATATTTCTAAAATGAAAAATATATTTCTAAAATCTATATCAGCTACAGCTGCAAATTTATTTTTGTCTGGATTCATATACTAACATACACAGTATGCCATCAAACAGGACATACCACTAAAAAAAAATTCGTGTTTGAAGCTCATGACAGAAGACAGACAAAGAAACACTCGGAATCATTCAGATAACATAGCTTGGGTCATTAGGTGAACTGCTTAGGAAACAAATTATCTTATTTTTGATGAGTTTTCTAGTAATGGGAAAAAAACTCAATTTTTGTGAAAAATCCAATAGATAAGGTGTGGGTTCTGGGGTCATATCCACTTTCCATCATTTCCATGGACAATGGGGATAATTTATGGAGAATACTTTTAAACTGAGTAAGAGACATGCAGATAGGCCAAAACATGCCTGCAGCTTAGTTAAGTCAAGTACTAAAACTAAGCACCTAAATTGAAATTTATTTGCGACAGAAAGGACCTGGGGGTTGTGAGGGAAGGCCACTAGTGAAGCTTTTTCTGACCTTTTCTTCACAACAGTCTGAACTAAGATTAGGCACTTTGCCAAGGTGCTGACACTGAGCACACAGAGGTAAACTCTTGCACAGGATCATGATTCAAATCTTGACAAAAGAAGAGCTGGACTAGCACAGGTGAAAGTGATCACAGGTCAAGGATAATGAGGGCTGGATAATGATTCTGTTATTTTCATAAAATATGGTCATAAGTCTTCAGAAAGATTATTTCAGTGAGTGATAATTTCAATGATGCTTTCACAGAAGCTAAAGGAGTGTCTAGTGCATGAAAGGGGAAAAAAGAGCTCAGAATGGTTCTTCTGAGTCCATTTTTCAGGTTGCTTAGAGTTTAGTCACTTGCTACTGAAAGATCAATCAAGGATATAATTTTGTCTTTTTATTTTCTCCTTCTGTTTCATTGGAATAGAATCTTCATCTATCTAAGATAGAATTTAAACTATTTTGGGGCAGAAGGTCTCATTGTGATTGCACAGAACTGGTTAAATTGGTCTTTCACTATAGCAGGTGTTTCTAGTGCCTTCTATAATTTATGTGAAATAATAGAAACAGGTGGAGCATGAAAGAGTTCTACACTTGAAAGCTGTACATTTTTCAATATTAACTTTTCTATATTTACCTGATGCATTTTTTTTTATGTTTCTGCACTTAAAACTTTTTAGAATGTAAAATACAGTAGGTTTTCTTACTTTGCCAAAAACTCATGTTTCTTTCATCTCTCAAAGATATTACGGCTCCTGAGTTACGGCTTATAGAAATTAAGGTCTATTTAGGATAGTTCATATATAGCTACACTACAGCTGAATTTTAGAAAAAAAAAAAAAGAACAAAAATCCAAGTGATGTTGAAGATTTTTGTGAAAGTTTGTTTCAGATAATTTTCCCCAAATGATGAGCTTGCTGAGTTTGGCAATTTCTGACAGATATGAACCTTTGAGCTTTGAGTTTTATTGAATACTATGGAAATACCTCACCTTTTTGTCACCTTTCCATATAAATGCCAGTAAAAAACATGAGTATGAGAAGGATGACAGAGAGTAACACACAAAAAGAAGGCAAAGAAAATATGAACCTCATATTTCTTTCATCGTATCCTTATAGCAATCTCTGTCACCTGTATATCAGTTCTTTCTATTTCACTGCTCTGTTTGCTTCCACAAAGTTTTTTCCTCCCTATTATCTTTGTTTAATCCCATTCTTTTTTCCTTCTATATTTCCTAGTATTTATGTTTACTAATGTCTGATCAGAAGACTCAACTAGAAATAAAAAAACTATAATTTCAAATTAGAAGTAGCTACTTTAGACTCTCTTCATGTCAATGCAGAGAACTATGCTCCTGTAAAAATATTATATAATATTGATATGACATGATTAATATAATATAATATAATATAATATAATATAATATAATATAATATAATATAATATAATATAATATAATATAATATAATATAATATAATATAATATAATATAATATAATATAATATAATTTTTTGTCTTAATCACCTATTTTAGAATATTATTCTTCTCCTTGACTATAAAAATAGCCTGAATTGCCTAGTTCTGTTATCAATATCTAACTTCTTAAAAAATAAATTTGAGTAGAAGGATCTTAATTTTCTAGACAGAAATATAAAATAAGTAAAAACAGCTACAGAGTTAAAAAAAAAAAAGCATAGTCTGTCATTACTTTTTCTTAAGTATTCACAAGCAAATGTAAAATGCAACTAAGTACTTGTAAACATGATCTGAACCAAACATTTCTAACTCAAGAGGTTTTGTGGGAAAAGATTATGTTGGTACATAAATTAATTAATGTTCAGTATGTCTTGCAATGTGACTGATATTGTGTAAATGTGAAGGAAAATACAGAACTGTTATGTGAATCTGAAAGCTTAATGCAGTGAAATGAGAAAAACACACACACACACACATAACAGATGCCAAAGAAAAAAACACTAGATACAGATACATATGTGTGTGCGTGTATTCAATACATAAATATATGCATGCATATATATTTAGACTAACAGACCCTTAGTGTATATATATATATATAAAGACTGTGTATATAGATATACACACTGGTGTACATAATACACATACACAAGTGTGTATGTACGCATACACACACAAATGGTCTTTTAGTCGAAAGTAATGTACATAAGTTCTAAAATGAGGACTTGATTCTGAATTATCAACCAATTGTTCTTTTGTATATATACAAGCTCTTCCAGAAGGTAACTTATGTCTGAGGTGAGATTATTTAGTCCCAAAGGATGCCTGTGTTTTTCAGCTGGGTTCTTTCAGTTAAGTGTTTAATGTGGTATGGGCTTAGTGTGGGTAACAGAACATGCCTCTATCAGATAAAAAGTCAGACCAAACAGATGGCTGAGATAATATCTAAGATTGTTTCAGGGATATTTATGGTGTTAAAATAATGGGTGTAGGGAGCTAATTTAAACATTACACCCGTGGTCATCTGTGCTGTTTACTTGTTGGTTTGTTTTTCAGCTTTGCTTTGGAGGAGCAAGTAACTTGAAAGTAAAGTTTCGATGTTCAGAAAAGCCTATGATCCTAAAGACATCTCATTTTGGAAACAACTACATAGGAGGTGTACAAATAACATTGTTGTGGCATGTTTTTCTGTGCTCTACATTATACTTGTGTGCTTCACACCCTCAAAATTTACTGTACACTCACTCATTCACCCCTAAAGTATATGTATGTTATGCGTACTTTTGAATTAGCAGGGTACCCTAGAAGATATCTAAAGTCCAGTTCTATGTAATGCAAACATACCCACTTTGCTTTGCAGGAACTAGCTCTAACCATGCAAACAGTAAGTCACTCTGCACCATTTGGTCTGTGTTTCTGGAAGCATTTCCTGAAATCACTACATTTAGTGCGGAAGTGTTTTCACACCGAATTTTGATTTTGATGGCATTCTGCTACTTTGTTTACTGTCCTCACTGACATTGATGGGTTAGCATCTTAAAAAACTGAAAAGTATTACTTATGCATTAGCAAAGAAGAAAACATGCCAGCTCTGTATGTATAACCAAGTGACTGCTAAGTACGGACAATTATTGTCCTTAAAGATTTGGGAAGAAAATTACATTTTGAACCATATGGCAGGCATTTTTCTCATGCAAGATATCGGAGGGAATGAATTAGAATTACACATAATAAAGTGCTTTTATGCTTGTGTTCCTGAAGGTATGCAAATATCCCACTAAGGATTTAATTGGAATTTTTACTTCCTTTTCTGTGTGAATTATCCACTTCCTTGCTCCATTTTAGTGAATTATTCATTTATTTTACAGGCTATGTTTTATTGGCAATAGAGGATTCAGACACATGCTGAAAGCTAACCAAGTGTTTAAGTGTTTAGATGAAACAAATTGAAATTTTGTATGTGGCTCAGACTCTTTATTATGAGAGTTAAAATGGTTTTTTGTGGTCAAAAAACCTTCTCTGAACAAAACAAAACAAAACAAAACGTACAAATGATAAAGCAGTGTTAACTTATCTAAAAAGCTGAACTCCATAGAATTATCGCTGCAACCAAGAACAGAACACAATGTATTAACTTAATGTCTTCCACGCCTACAGGCAGCAATAACAGTTGCAAGGCTTTTCCTTGCAGCATGATACAATAGTGGGTTTTATGTCACCTAGCTTTAGTTATCTATAATGTAGGAGGCTAAGCTCTTATCCTAAGAACCCTGTATTAACAGTGAACAGAACAGACTATTGGAGTGTAGTTTCTAAGCATCTGACAACATGTGGACAACTTCTCCTGGTGTCACATGGTCATCCTTACCAAAAGTAAGCATCTGGACCTGGTTAAACTGCCCATGTCCACTTGTCTTCTGTTCATATCTGAGTTCCTCTAAAGCAGCCTTTGAGAGTTTCCTGCACACAGAGCTGAAAAACTGTAAGGTACAGCACAGGACATTATTTCATTTGGTCTATCATTCAACAACAACTAGTTGTAACGTATTTAATAACTTGACCTTGTTGACACACAGACTCTCAGTCAATTGCAAATGAGGGTATTTATTACTTATAGAATCAGATAATAGAGTCATAGAATCATTTCAGTTGGAAGAGACCCTCAGAATCATCAAGTCCAACCATAACCTAACTCCAGCACTACAGCATGTCCCTAAGAAGCTCATCTAAATGTCTTTTAAACACTTCCAGGGATGGTGATTCCACCACTTGTCTGGGCAGCCTGTTCCAGTGCCTGACAACCCCTTCCATGAAGAATTTTTTTCCTAATATCCAATCTGAACCTCCGCTGGTGCAACTTGAGGCCATTTCCCGTCGTCCTATCCTTGCCGACTCAAAATCCAACTCTATTTATATACGAAGCATGATGTTAATGGTAGGGAATTTTTCATTGATCAATCTGGATATCAGTCTAGGTGCTGTCCTATTTGCACCCCACTTCTAGCTGCCTTGCACCTGCAACTGGGAAGTTGAGAAAATCCTTGATAACAGCCAGGATATTAGTGAGTTCCTAAATTCTTTCACATTGACTGCAAAACACAGCCTAGCTACCGGAAAAAAAAAAAAAACAAAAAAACAAAAAAACAACAAAAAAAAAAACACAAAACAAAAAAAAAAAACAAACAAAAAAAAAAAACAACAACCAACCAACCAAAAAAGTAAATCAGATCTTCACAGACAAAACGTGAGAAATCTAGGATGTTATCACAGTACTCTCATAGTAAATCCAAAACAAAAGACCATGCTAGCTACTAATAAGAAAATTTTCTAACTGCATGAAGAAAATTAACTCAGTTTCAGTCAAATCAGCACATTGGTGAATTTAAAGACACACCAGTGAAAGCAATATGCAGTATGCTTAAAAACAAAACAAGCAAACGAAAAACAAACAAAACAACAACAGCAAAGAGAATAAAAAAACTATTTAGTGCTTTTATTCTGCTTTTTAATGCACTGTGTAAAGTAGTTGTTAGAATGGGTCATACATCAATTTCTTAAAATGTTGGTTTTAAATCCTAGCAGCTGACTAAAATATTTCAAGTGTAATTCATCTGAAACCAGACCTTTCAGCCTGATGTATTAATCTTTTGATAAGAAATGTTTTTCACCTAATGTATCACAATATATTTTTTAAAACATGATGATTTACCTCAGTAACTGAATTTGGATTAAATTTAAGGTTTCTTTAAGAAAAGTAAGGCAATTTTTGTAGTTAAGCTGGCATTTTTAATGTTTTACCCTCATTTTTCACTTAGAAACAACTGCTTTTACATTAGATCTGCAGCATATATTACACATTCTTTGGAATATAGAGTCTATTACCATAGTTGGACTACAGTTGTGCAACTAGATTCTGTTGATACAAGCCAAGAATGTCTCATAATAGTAAGGAATATTTAATTTATTTCAATTTCTAGTATATAGAAAGAGTCATCTGTGTTGCATATGGGATGTTTTTACTACGCATCAAAGAACAACTAATCATGTGACAAATCCAGCAGTTAACTTTACCGCTTTCTCTGGGAGAACTCCCCTCCTCCAGAACCAATCAAAACAACCAACCAAATAAAATTCCCCATTTTCTCACCACAAACTAACTTGAATTAATAATCTCGGCTGCATATTCTGAAATTAAGTACACTAAGCTCTGTTTTTCTTTCTTTCTTTTCCCTGTTTGACCTCTGTTGTTAGCCATCCTTGAACACAGTAACATGTTTAGGCAAGTAAAATCAATAGAAGGACTTAAAGAAAAACTTCAAGCACATGCTCAAGGAACCTTCCAGGAAACATCAGCTTCTTGCACCTTTCAGTCTCTCATCTTCTTTCCTATTCCATCCTGTATTGATGAATTCTATTTGAGTTATAAATTGCCCTGAAATATTAGTGCTTGCAAAATTGTAATTTAAAGTAAAAAGGATTTGAGTCCACTAAAAAATCTGCATCCAAAGTCCATTTTGTCTAAGCAGATAAAGATGGAAACAAGGCTATAGAGTGATGTTTTCAAAGACAGAACCAATTTTTCTTCTTTGCTTCCTATGTTTTAACCACCAACACTAAAAAACTCCAAAACAAAACCCAATAAACTTCCCTGTTTCCTCCTTACCCCCTCCCCACCACCTCATTCAAGCTTTGTTTTATCTGGGTCTCTTTTTTAGGTGGTTATTATTTATCCATAGTGTAATTTAATTCCAGTGAAATATATTTTCAGTGATGCATCTATTTACCTACCATACGCATGCAGAAGAAGATACAGCTATGTCCTGAAGGAATTGCACAATAAGAGTAATAATCTTAGTCTGTAGACAGAACTCTCATTTAAAATTTGGAAAACCAGAGCATTCACCCTTTAATGAATGCTCAATATTTTCTACAGATTGAAGCACCAAAGGGAGCTGACTGAGCACAGTGTGTCGGTTTACAAGACAATTAGGTGAGGACTTTCACATGGTTTTCCATGGGTCTGAAATTCTTAAGTGCATTTATATTTATTTTTGGATTATACAATAAATATTCCTGGACCTAATTTTATTTTGAGAGAAAAATAAACCAGCTCTGATATATAAAACCAAATTTAGTAACAAAAAACAGGAATATATCAATTTAACAAAGTTATATTTTGTTATGGCAGATATTTTCTTTATAATTCTGTTGTCTGCTCACCTGTGAAACAAATGACCTAGGACCATGTTCCAAGGAGGTCAGTGAACTACCTTGAACAGAAATGTATGAATTTCCAAAAAGTAGCATACATAAATTGGTAAACTTATAGGTCTGAATGGTATTTTTCATTATCTTGTTTCTCTGAAAACTAACTTCTTAATTACACTTTATGATAGTCTGAACAAAATAACAACTGAGCACCTTTGGGGACAAGAAGAATTTAAATGAAGTACACATAGAGTATAATTTTGCTTGCAGAAAGGACTGAAAAAGAGAACACACCTCTGCCTCTTGCATGAAAATGTTAATAGTACAATAATAATAATGCAGCAATAGTGTACTGAAAGATGTGAATCTGTGTTACCACAAACACATAAAATCAAGATGAGTAACACAGATTATCTTTTCATGCTTGCTGCAGAAATGAACAATGAACATTTAGAGGTATGACTGATTCAGTCTTTTTAAAGTACTCCTGGTAGGTATGTCCTTCAGTGATTATTTTTTTTTTTCTGGTATTACCAAGCGTCTTCTTCCACTGTTCTTGTACAAAGTTCCTGCATTACAATACTAAGACATTTGTTAGATTGTTCAGCAATTCTACAAACAGAGAACAAAATTAATTCCATGAGGAAATGTAGAGTAATTAAATAATAGGTTTTAGGCCATTTTGTTTGTGTGTTATTTTTAGATGTGTCACTGTTTGTTAAAAGAGAGCAAAAATTTTGACTCATTATATAAAATCAGGCAGTTTAATTAATGTTATTCTTCTGAGCTGAAAGTTATGGGAGGTTAAGCAGATAATAAGTTCCAGTCAGTAGGTGTTCATGACTTTAAATAATTTAAATAAAAACATTGAAAATTTCTAGAATGTGCCAGACAGATTATTGTATTTGTTGCAGTGTATATTATCTACAATTTTCAGAGATGTATAGTAATTAAATTAATCATTAGATCCTGGGAATTACATGTTTAATTTCTTGGATTTCTTCTGACTATTCAACCTGTATTATTTAATTAGAAAAAAAGGTCAAGCATAAAGTGAAATATTTTTTATAAACAAAGAAGATATAATTTTTATAATGATAGCTTTTTTTATAATGGGATAGAATTAAAGAATGAAAATGGCTGCTTTTAAAGAAAATAAAAATAACAAAGTTTTTCATGCAAGAGATTATGAAAATTAAAACAAAGAAAGTTATAAACAACCCCCATTGCCTTCATAATGATGTTGTCTGGTTGCCTCTGAGAGTGTTTTCTAAAGAAATTAGTGAAGTTTCTGTCACTGTCCCTAGCGAGGATTTCATCAGGAATAATCTTGTAATGATCCACATGTACAAACACATTTGACATTGCCAAAATTACAGCAGATGCTTTTCAACCTTAGTTCTTCTAGTTTTAAAATAAATCTTTTTTTTTCTTTGTGTGACAAATTGGAAGACCCAGACTGTCAGTCCTATGTGACTAGGCAGCTCTTCCACTTCCTCAGTTTTATGATGCTCAGGGTCTTGCATACAGATCTTACCATTTCCTGCTGCTTACGTTTTATTAAGTATTAGGTCTTCTTGTGCTCTGTGTGGATTTGTCAACCAATCCTCTACACTAAACATGAGATATGACTGAGACTCCAGCCTGACACTGCAGACAGTATAATTCTGATGTGATTCTCCATTATCACAGACTCAGAGAATGAAATTCTCTGTATGACTGTTACTTCCTCAGCAATCCCCAACTTCAGTTAGGATGTTGCATACTTCTACTGATTTCATCTCATGATTGAAAGAAGGTATTTAATCCTGTAAGTAGAACATTCTCCATGCTATTTCCTTTGTTGCACTGTGCCTTAACACCTTAAGCTTTGTAATGCTAAGGGGCTCCACCTGGATATTTGAAGGCAGTCACTTTCAATCCTGCAATCTGTCCTTCATTTGCAACTGCATAACCTTTCAACTAAGTTGCTGTACCAGTATTGTTTTGCTTTTAGTCTTATGCAATTTTTCTTTAGCTATAATTTTTATGGACTTATGATTGCAAAAGGTGGTATTGTGATTATGGTGGGTTCTCATGGAAAGTGACTGTCACTATTATGAGGATTCCTCTCCCTGACCCTCACTTTTCTACCACTTGTTTTTATAGGTTTTAGTTTGTACTAAAAGAAAATCAAGACTTAATGGATGACAAAGTAGGTATTTGTCATCTAAATATGTGATAAGTATATCAGTAATACATATGCATAGAGCTTGGCATTAAATCAAAATGCAGCTTCTTCACATGATCAAAACATGCTCCATTCAGCACTAATAGCATCATAATGGGAAAAAAACAAAACAAAACAACACAGGGATTTCAAGCAGGTTCCTATAGAAAATGCATAATTGTTATCAGAAAAATAGTATGAGGCAACCACCTGCAACATTAGAGAGGACCTTCAGAGGACTATATTCATCAGATGAACCCACAAATCCCAGCCAGAGGTAGAATATAAAGATCCAACAAAGAAAATATAATAGCTATATACTTCCAGAGGGAAAGACCTTGGAGCAACACAAACACAGTCTGGGTGGTATTCAGGTACCTAAACACTGGTGTATAGACCTATATGAGATGCAAGCATCCTGACTGACAGCCAAAAAGGAAAGACAGCTGTTGTAAACTTTGCCAAATCAGTTCACCCTGTGTGATGTCTTAAATAACTAATGGTTTCCAGCATGACATTGAATGCGTATATTTAATTATGACCCATACCAGCCAGGAGTACTAGGAGGCAGTAAAATCTCACAAGTTTCATAACAATGTATCTCCATCTCAGTTTGAAGCTGATCTCACAGATAAGAGTACAGAATGTGATTTTCCCTATCATCATAAAGCTTTACAACACTTCAAAAAAATAGGAACAAACTTTCTCCAAGATTTTAGAACAGCTTTATGCAGCTGATTTTCTTTCAGCCTTTAAGTTATGAGTCTTTCAGTTTCTTAATGAAGCCCTTGATAAAACTCAAGGTAATTTCCCTGTAAGGGAATTTCAGGATGAAGCTGATGTCAGGAAAAGTTTTTACAAATAAGTTACAAGTGGAAGAGCTTTCAGGATATATTATGGTTGTTCACTGAATAATAGTAATTATAAATATAATCAAGGCAGGCAGGTTCCTACTTCCCTCCTGCACTTATATCTTCCATTTTAAATTACATTTATTTGTAATTAATAATGTAAGTACAGGAAACTTGAAATTCAGAGAGTCAAATCTATTAATTAATTTCATAATGATTAGAACTATATTATCCTGCTGCAATCCAGAAGTTAAGTTTTACAATAAAAATGTAGATAATTTATCAAGGAAGAAAATTTTACTATCAAAAAAAGCATGAGTGGTATCACCAGGGAGTGGCACATCTTGGGAGCAGCATGACAAGTTTGCACATCAGTTCATGCAGAAGAGCACTTAGGAAGGGCAGCCCATTCGTCCAGACTGCTGCCTGCTCTATTCACCCATGGGTTTAGGGTGCAGCCCTGATGGTCACCCCAGCTAGATGTTGGCTGTACAAGCCTACCCAGCACCTTGAAGTCTCCTGGGACTTAGAAGGATTTATTGTGGGCAGTGCTTTGAGGTTGTCAGAAACATGATGGTAGAGACCAGGCAAGTGTTGCACTCTGCAGCAGCCAGGAATCAGCCTTCCAGCCACAACAGACTGGAGCAACAGTGCACACCCCCATCCTGGGTGGAGGAGAGTGAAAACCCCACCTGCACAAGGTGTCTTTTGGTGGAGTCATTCAAGCATCAGGTGGAGGACCTGCAGGACCAAATTAGCATCCTATGCTGCACGAGGGTGATACACAAGAAATTAAATATTATTTGAGACCCTATAAGAACAAATATTAGGACCTCGTGGCACTGTCTTCCAAGAACTATCAAAGTGCTTCAACAGCAAACAGGCAGCACCTTGGAGAATGAGAGGTCCTGGAAGACAACAAGCTGAACATGTGTCCACAGTATGCCACTGCAGCAACAAGTCCAATTGGATCCAGGGCTGCATCCACAGGGGTACTATTAGCAGAGATAGAGACATGATCATCCCACTCAGTGCTTCTTGGGCCACACCTGGAGTGCTATCTCTTGTTCTTCCCACAGTTCAAGAAAGATGTGAATAGGCTGGAGAGGGTCCAAAGGAAAGCCACAAAGACGATCAAAGAGCTAGAGAACCTGTCCTGAGATGGAAGAAGTTGGAATTTATGTCTTTTCTCCATGAAGAAGAGAAGATTCAGAGGGGATCTCATCACAGTTTTCCAGTACTCAAAGGCTGGCTATATATATGTTGGAGCCTCTTCGCAAAGAGCCACACAGAAAGGACAAGGGGCAATTCATACAAGTTGCACTGGAAGACGTTTCACCTTGATATACTATGGGAATTTTTTACAGTGAGAAAAATCAGTCACTGGAATAATCTCTCCTGGGACATGGTAGAGTCCCCATCTCTGAAGTTTTTTAAGATGCTACTGGATAAGGTGCTCAATAATGTCATCTGGACTCCCTTTCCCATGAAAGTATGGACCAGCTGATTTTTTGATGTCACTTTCAACCTGGACTGTCCTATGATTCTAAAAAAGTCTTGTAGTCAATAGTGCAGGAACAATGCACTTAAAATACACAACATGCACACACAAAACCTTTACACTCAGTGGAATATGACTGATGAAGATGATTACAGTCATGAAGTAAATAGAAAAAAATGTTTCTTATTTTTAAGAAGAAAAAACATAACACATACTTGAACACCCAAGGACATAGAGTATCCTTTATTCTGTCTGCAATTAAGAATGAGGGTAAATATTTGAAGTTGAAAGTATTTTGTGAAATTGTCTGAAACATGTAACTTGCAATATTTATTAGAATGTATAAAGGATTCAAGAGGCTAGATGTAAGATTTGAAATATTGAATAACTTAATGAGAATGAGGTAGGGGCCAATTTTTTGAATTATTCTAAAAAGGATGATCGAGAATACTAAAGCAACTTCTGATGCTGTGTATTGACATCCAGGGAGATAATATGGAAAAGTTCATGTGGAATGAAGCAGTAAAAATCTACAGAAGCTTAGAAATAGTATTGTTAAAACACATGGCTTTATGGAGTCTTGTCAAACAAACCAAATGTAATATCTTGGGTGTAGTTAGGTCTCCATAGGAAATAAGCCAATATGTACGGAACATCTCCAGCACACTGGAGAGTGTACCAGAGCTCTGGACGTGTGGCTGAGATGTAAAACAGAAAATGTGCAAGGATACTTACAACATCAGTAGATCTATAGAAGATGCCATCTAATGAGTTAAATGCCTAAAATGAGATCCAACAGTGGCTGTATCATATGTTCTCATGGTACTATTATTATTCTGCTTGCAAATAAAGATATCCTTCTGATGTCTCATAAGGGAAATTAAAATAAACTATGTAAAGAATGCATTTTGCCTACATGTGATAAAGTAAGTTTTGTTTTCACATCTTTTAAACTAAAGACAACAGTAAAAGCTGTTCTCTCTTGTAAGAGAAGTACTAACTGATAACAATGTCTATTCAGTTCTGCAAAGCTTTTCCTTTATGCATATGATCTTTTTTCTTCTACTCTCTTGAATAAATTGTGAAACTGAGAACCATGCTATAATGGTTTTATTTGACATCTAGGTGGTCCCTCTGATGTTGCTTTTTGGGGTATAAATTTATGCTATATAAAATATTATGACTGATACGTGATTTTTTTGTCCCAAGTGAAGGTCAAAACTTTATCCAGAATAGTTTTCTACATTATCTTACTCTCTCCTTTGTAAATGAACTTTTGCTCTAGACCTCTTTTCAACAAACACAGTTTATTTGGACTAAGGTTTGATATATTATTGCTATCCAAACTACTTTCTTGGACTCAAAATGTATCTGCTTATAAACACTGGTGCAACAGTATTTACAGTAAGCTTGCCAATGAAAGCAAATAACATTAAACAAAGCCTCTCTGTCACCATGGGTTCCACGGTTGCAGGTCATGGAATCACAACGCCACTTTCCTACAATGTGAAAATGAACTTCAACTATTAGTTGCTAAGCTTGGTTCATACTGGACAAGATGTTTCAGCTCTTGATGTTCTCCTCAGCCTCCCATGCTAATTAATCTCTCCACAAGAAGGAAGCAATTTATCTTCTGAAGTTCCCACTCAACAAATAGAAAACAGTTTTACTCACTGTTATCCAGGTACTCCCTTTTAAAGCAAAGTAATACATATTGTGTTACCAAAGACAGACAAAACAATGCCCAAAAGCCAACAACTGCCTTCCACTCCAGGATTTCAGAAATACCTAAATATGTTGCTGAATGCCTGACATAAATTCTAAAATGCAATTATGAAAATCTGTTTTTAATCTGCAACCTAGTGAAGACATGGAAATCTAGGTATTTTTGTTTGTTTGTGCTTAAAATACTGACAAAGATGTAAAAAACATCCCTAGTACCACCACACACACCTTTAAGCCGGGTGGGGTCTAAAAGAGGTAGTGAAAAGTCAGTAATGAAAGGACAGATTAGCTTCTCAGGATCATAAGACACATCTCGGAGACTGAATAAAACATTTTCAGCTTCCCATAGAAATCAATAGAAAGTGAGTGCTTAAACAGTTAGGGGTATAAAACCTTTGTTAAATTTGGACCTGAAAATATACATCCCAATGGGTAACTGGAAGATAGGACCTTCAGAACCTTCTTTCCCAAAGTTAATTTGTTTTACTGAATCTAGTAAAGGGGAAACTAATCTTGTAAATGTTTTCTAATACATAAATAAAATGAGTTCTAGAGATTCTTTATCATTATGAGTGCTCTAAAAGAGAACAGTCAATAGGTGAAACACTGATCCTTTGATGGTTGTTTTGTTCTAGTGATAAGTGGAACTCTAATGACCAAACACACTGTGTTTTACTAACGTTTAACTAGTAAACGAACATAAAAGCCAGTGTCTAATTTTCATGTCATAGATACCAAAGGGAAAATTGGTGAAAAATGTTTGAGAGTTTTGAGAATACAATATTAGTTCAAATCTGATTCACTGAGAAACTTTTTATCAATATAAACATTAATTTATTATTTTGGCAAAGTATGTGGAATGTTATTAAAATGTTTTGATTTTTCTCTGGTGCATTTCCTCCATATTTGTAAAACTCAGAGAATGATGAGAAAAAAAAAATAAATAATTGAACATTAAATCACTACTGAGTTCACAGAACAATTGCTACCTTGCAGTACTTCAGACAGGCAGATGGATGAAAATGTTGCATAGGCTTGACAATGAAATATACCTTCCACTCAAGCTGAAAATCATTACGTCCCATATAATATTTCCTTTTAAACTTATTACAGTTATGAGTTTTTCACCCTTTCATTCCAATTCAAATTCCTAGAGTTTTGTGCCATGGTATAAATAATCTTGGAATAACTGCAGAGATGCGTTACTGTTATTTATAATCTATTGCTTTGATTTTTTTACTTGTTTCCAGTTCCCCTAACCAGGAAATTAAATGTTTTCAGAATAAATACAGTTGTCACTTTGATATTCTCCAGTTTTTAAAATAAGCACCATTTATCTGATAACTCAGTCACGTTCTTACTCTGAACAAGTTGCAAGGATTTTCTGGATGAAGTTTGCGAATTTGAATAATTTGCTACTTCCAGTCAGAAATAGGGTTATAATCATCAACTGTCAGGACTGAAAGGAGTCCTCTGCTTCTCTTTTCCCATGTCTAACTGTTGAGTAGAGTTTTGCGTTTCCATTTGTTAAGTGGAAGGTGACCGACAGACAGCCCACAACTTCGTACTTTGTATAGTACTTCATACTAAGTATTTTTTTATATTCTAACTGAAACTGATCTTAAATTTGGTACAGAACATGGAACAAGCATAGTTTTGAATCTATTAGTTACAACATGACACCCTTGCAAACAACCTGGTTAATTTTCTGCTATGTAATAATTACCATTACCTAAACCCGAACTCCAGTTCCTAACTCCCAGCTGACAAAGTATTTATTTGAAGGTCAGTGCATCCTTAGCTAGCAACCCTATTTTACTGTAAGACCTGGGATTTAAACAACTTGAGTGATTTGGCTAGGTTATACAGAAAGCTTGGGACAGAACCAGAAGAGATACCCATACCATGATGATCAGTCATACCTGTAAAAAACATTTCTTATGGATGATAAATGGCAGTTTAACAGATAAAATCAGAGACAGTCTTCTCCAACTGTACATTTTCTACATTAAAAAAAAAAAAAAAAAAGAGTAAGCTGCAGAAACATTTATCATGTACTGTCTTTTTCGTATTCCCATGACTTCCATATAAGATGAATGTGGCACTCTTCAGCTTTATGAGTCTGTAATCTCTGTTTTTCTGCTGATTTCAGCTTGTCAAATAAATGTTTGCTTTCATAGTAACTTTGAGAGGACAGCAAGGATGTTTTGAAAGCATTTCACATCTGTAAATGATGTTGTTTACACATATAAAATAGAAAGTATATGTGGTTCTGCTTGATTTTTGTGTATTTTTGATTGCTAGAATGTCAGCCAGAAGGAAAAATCTTGATATATGATTCCTGTGACCATGTTTGTAGGTATCACCCCTCTGGTAAGTAGGTTGACATGAGATTACAGTCAACACTGTGCTTCCCATGATCCGTCTGGTTTTCTCTCCAGTCATCATTTGCTTTCAGCATGTATAGGGCTACTTCTTTCATATTCTCTTCTCCCACATCTTTCTATATGCCACAAATTGAAGAGAAGAAAGCTGCCTCACCTAGGAAGTGCTAATGCTCTTGCCATCTTTCCTGGTATCTTCAGCCTAATAATTAGTCCAGAGCTATGCTGATGCTGGACTTTTCCATGCATTACACTATTTGCAGGTTAATGTTACCATATGGAGCAATATAGACAGATATATATATATATAGAAAGAAGGGCTTTATCTATTTCACTGTTAGATAAAGTATCAGTTACAAAACAACAACAGAAAAAACCCAAGATGTTTATCCTACCTCTTTTATCATGCCTGACTGATATATCTCCATTCAGCCTACAGCATGATGGAAAGTTAATGTGTCATTTACCTTGCAGCACTGAATCTTTGCTAGGCCAACACATCACAGTGCTGCCACACAGCTGCCATTCTTGATATACTGATGATGTATATGCTCAAAGGTGAGAAATTCTTGAGTTGCTGCAAGCTATTAGTGAACCAGTGCTGCTTCAACTTGATTTCTGACTGCTAACTTGCCAATCAATTCCATATTATTCAACAAAAACATTTATTTTTGAGGCAAACAAATCGCAGAATCACAGAATGGTATAATGGTATAATATTATTGAACAAATCTTTCCACAGTGTAACATAGTCTTGGCTTAAATATTTCAGATGTTTCACTGAAAGGACATGTTAATGAAATAAGAATGTGACAGTCCAACTGACTTAGTCTGTCTCTGAAAATATCAATGAGATATGTCTCATTTCATGCCATATTGGATGACAGTAATAATAATAAATAATAACAACATCAATAACAACAATAATAACATAACTCTAAATGCCTAAAATGTTACTTATATGTAAAATGTACAAAAAAGGAAAATAAAATACACATACAGATTATAGCTATTACTGTAACGTTGCAGCTAATGAAAAATGGGATTTATATTGGCATAAAAATATTCCGTTATCCTCATCTCCCATTCCTCTCTCCTACTTTTTCTCTTTTCTCTTTTCTCTTTTTTTTCTCTTTTCACTTTTCATTCTTCTGCTTCTTGAATAAGACCATACACCAAGTTCATGGTCTCTCAAATTAGGTTCTATTTGCTTGGGGTTTTTGTGGTAAAAAAAAACATATAAATTGCCATTTAGGCTCTGTTAAGTTCACCAGTGTTTCTTGTGCCATTTGAGCTACTTCTAAATTGTATTATGCAATAAGTGCATAGGTCCATCAGTTATATAAAACTGGAGGGGAACTGGAGCAATGATATTCTGTGTAGTATATGTCAATTCCATATAAATATATCAGATATTCTTGCTTATCTTCAGTTACAAAGGATGCCTTTGTCTAGGCAACTGGCCCTTACCACATCCTGTAAAATAAGGAACTGAATTTTATTCTTGAAGTGAGGACAAGATGAATATCACCTCTGATGTCTGGTAACTTCTTAATTCATAGTAGTCCAAACATTCCAAACATCAAGAGGAAGTATAACTACAGAAAGGTCAGTTATCGTTCATTAGAGGAATATGTCATGAAGTACTAGATAGAACCCGTTTTAGGTATGACAAAAACAAAATAGAACATCTACATGATATGTGTTCTCAGGCCTGTCAAAAGCATGAACTGATATGTACCATTTCTGTTTCTGCTGGGTATTGCTTCTATATCTGTTTCATATATAGTGAAAAGAGCCTGGGTAACAAGAAGTTGTAACAGTCACAGCTGGTCTAGGAGTGGAAAGAAAAGAGCAGAGAGTGATTTGTTTCAGTCTAGCCTGGTTAAGGACACCTCAGATGATTGATGCTATAACTTAAATGTCAGCACATACCCCTCCCCTCCCATAGAGGAGGAAGCCTACTTTTTATTCAATACTTACCACATTTCTCTGCTGCAGAAACAGCAGTCATACATAAAACACTATGAATGACAACATAATTAGGTTAAGTAAATTAGAATTGTAAAACTAGGTGTATGCTGTGTTTCTGCTTCAGCCTTCCCACACGACAAGATAATTGATACCATAATACAGATTCAGAGTAAACTTGGCTGAAAAACTAGCAGCAGTGTGTCAAGTATTAAGTTTCCCAGTGTGAGGCATGTTGCCCATCTGCATATAATACTTTGTCCTTTTAGCTTTTCCAGTTGTTCAGTTTCCATTTTAAGAGTTTGGATATCTGCATTCAGAAGCCCAATGTTCCCTTGCTAATGCTGTACACGGCAGTGACATCCCTTTCCTGCTCACTCTGCCTCTGTATGTGTGTGCAAGGTTTACAATAGCCTTTCAGACTGCAGGATTGCACTGGCAGCACTGCATCATTGTGCTCCTTAAATATCTTTTATACACTCAATATGGTCTGTGTCCTCAAATGAAAATGTATTAACTTGTATATGAATACATATAATATGTATTTGGCTTGAATAAGATATCAGACTGTCCTGTGGAGCTCTTCTTTTTCAATAGTATTTGCTCTCCTTCATTTCCTCTCTCATCATCCACATTTTTTTTTTAATAGAAACTTCATGTTTATTTGCAGACAATGAAAAAAATCCAAACTCATGGGCCTGTGTGCCAATCTCTGTGATACTCCACTGGAAACCCATGTCTGATGAAAAATCTTTGGTAACAACTTAAGTTTTCAAAATTTTATGTTCTCTCATTAAGAAAAGAGTAAAATTATTTCATTTATCTGCTTTTTTTTCCTTTCTCATGTTTATAGACTATATCACAAAAGATTGCTCAATTGTATTTGTCCGAAAATCAGAACAATTTGTAGTCAAAAGTGCTTGTATTAGCCACAGTCTAACAGCAGTACTGAAGCACTCTGAACTTCTCAGAGAAAAAAAGAAGTATGAAAACCATGGTACTTAAAGATGATGAATTTAAACTTTTAGCCAGTGGCAAAAACGCAGTGCTGATAAGAGTCTTTCATTTCTAGAGCTTCATTTACTGCTGACAGTGGAGTTGCGTCATTGGCAAGGAAATTATGGCAAACCGGGAGAGTAACACTTATAAATAGGCCCTATCAGGGAAAAAGTAATACAGATGGATTTGGAGGCCCTTCTTTTCTGCTTTTTGTAAAATAATGTGCTTGTATTCCTCATATGTATTTCTATGGTTACGTATCTGTAGCCATAGAAATGTGACATAAAAATGGCTATTGTACAGTAACAGTTTGTGTAAATTGTTCCTTCTAATTCTCTTTACAGGTATTTTACAAATTTCTAATATTTCTTGAAGAGACTTACCATTCAGTGGAGACAACATTTTAAATATATTTGATTAGCATATTGTGGATTGAATAAAGCACTGCATAATGCAAAGAATTAAATTAATTTGCCCCTACGTATATAACTATGCTGCAATTTAAGATGACATTGGTTTATTGATAAATGGATAGTTACCATTGATAAACATACCTTGTGAATTGTGTTAATCACAGTTTAAAAATATAAAATGTAACAATTATTTTCTTTCTACTGTGGTGACAATTTTAGAAATTTAGGTCATTAGAATTAATTTAGATTCTTACATTGTGAATTAATTAAAAGACAATTTTCTTTAAAAGTTTCAGTCAAAATGTTTCAGAAATAGGAACAAAGGATCACTGGAGAAAGAAAAATGTTAAAGGGATCACCCAGAAATTATTGTCATTAAAATAAATGAAGCTTTAAAGTTAGGTTAGAAAGTTAAAATCTACATATTCATAGCGTTTGTCAAATATATGGTGTTATCCTGAATAATCTGTCTTGGCTTTTTTCCTCTTTCATTCTGAAACACTTTTAAACAAACTATTACTACACATATATTTCTTTTGCCTCTGGCACTACTGCGGTTCATTTCTTTCAATATATAGCAAACAAAAAAATAGGTATCTTGACAAATGCAAAGACTAACATGGTTGACATGTACAGCAGAGTCCAGTTGACAGGTTCATTGTTTAAAAGTTCAGAAATTATTATGCAAAATTCCCATCTACTACCACCACGAACTTATTTATAAATATCTTATTTATTCCACTAAAAAAGAAAAATAAAACTGCTGAGATATCTAGAACAAAGTGACTTGGTGCTGTGTCAGCAGCACACTGCATAGAAATGCTGGAGAAAATATCTGAAAGTACTCTGTGACCTGCAAAGAGTCACTGAAAATGTTTTTGTTAGAGTACTTTGAATTTAATATAGCTTTGCCTCTAGAAATATATAGTATAAAATTATGTTAGTTTCTGTCTCAAATGCAGGCTCCATCTTACCATCTTATCAAACTTTTTTTTTTACCTCAAATATATTTTTTTTCCTTAGTTGTTCTTCACTTACATGATGAGACAGTCTAGAAAACAAAATGCATATTAACAGAAGCATCACTATGTAGAACAAGCAAAGACTAAACTGTCTAAATCCTTAGCTCCAAAAGGTGAAAATTCCATTCTCATATTCATCAGAAGAGATTTTTCAGTTGAGCTAGGAAAGTTTCAGTCACAGTGTAAAAGACACCGAGAAGAAAACACATGGATCATAATCTATAATTTTGTACACTTTTGTGGTCAAAAAGTTGTATATTTTTCTGTCATCATATAGAAAAGAATAGTCCTGAGTAGACAATATTCATTTAAGAGAAACGAAGCATATTTGGATCCTGCATGGAAAAATAATGAAATAAAACATAAGTGCAGGAGAGGACCAGAAAATCTCAGTTTCTAAACCACAGCATTTCTAAATTGAAGTCTGTCTTCACTTTCTAGAGGACAGTGAAATATTCCTTACATTTCACTTTATTGAAAATAAAATCCTATAACTGACTAATCACAGGGAAATTAGGTTCCTAGGAAGGGTGACTCACAGTTGGGAGATTAACCACAAGCACCTGCACACCGAGGTCTACAGAAGTTCTTACATTTCTCTCAAACTCATTTAAAGTATGGAAAAGTATCATCCTGGACACGTGAAATTCAATTATTCACTTAACAAGATCAGAAAGTCCCAACATCTACTAACTCATTGGTACAGGTAAGTGTGAGAAAAAAAAAATATACCAGTGAGTTGTGTGATGTTCTGGGAATCCTAGTTTTGCTTTCAGCTACATTACCAGAGGTCAGTACTTTTGTCTTAATAATCCTACAGACGTGACAGATAAAAGGTGGTATAACTGGCAACACAGTGTATTCTGCATGTTTATGGCTTTATTTTATTTAAATCTTATTAAAAAAAAAATCAGGTAATTATTCAAATTCAGTTCATTTCACTGAAGATCAAATTACACTTTTGTAGTAATTGCTTTTCAAAATTGTTCTTATAGACTTTCACAGCTTTAAAGAAAAAAAAATCTCAAATATTTATTCAGTACAGAAACGAAAAACTGACTAGAAAAGCAACCTTTATGTCAATCCTTAAAGTGCTGACAAAAAATATTCTGTATTTTCAGGGTATTCAACTCAGGTCCTGTCATAACCATAAGAAATCTATGAAGGGAAATGGTTATGTAATATAAGGATTTAGGTAATTTTTGTTAAGTTTAAAAGAATAATGATACAAAAGTTACTGTCCAAGGGACTAGAAATTCTAAGGAACCAGAGTGCAATATGTTATTATTAAAATAACTGTATGGTGGACGTGCAAATACGTAGTATGTGTTTTGACATCTTTCAAAATGAAATCCATTTCACTGTGGTGCTCCTGGGTGTTCTACATTTTCAAAGACATAAAAGATTAGTTTTGTATGCTAATGTTCTAGGTACTGCAGAGTTGTTTGTCTTGACTTCTGGGAACATTTAATACTTTGTTGTAGATATTGTTATGTCTTTGCTTCAGTTACTTTTAACCCTGTTCAGAGAAAGAAAAAAAGCTGAATTATAAAGCCTACTATGAAGAGGATTATTGACTTACATTAGAATACTGTGTTGAACTAAATTATCTGTGTATTGCCCTCTCAAAGTTATTTTGCCAGGAAGCTAAGGAGAAGGAACAAAATGTTCAGCTTTAAATAACTTGCAAGACTTCAGCTTGAGAGCTCCTGCTTGTTGGGAAACCTACTTCTTGGGCAACTTCAGTTGTTATATTTATGCTGTATCTTATGGGAAAGGGCAGTCACTCAGTGGACCAACTAATATAAAGTTAAGGTAGAAGAAGCTAGCAGTTATCCTCTTCTAGCTCCCATAATCTTGTTGTTAAACTCTATAAAGCCTTATTGACTTCTTATTAGACCAAACTGTGTATTTTTTCTTTTATATCCTGCAATAAAAAAGAATTTTATTTAGTAGATCAGAATTCCTGTTTTCTATGTTTTATTCTTCTCTCCGCCCCCCCAGCACCTAGATTAGAGACTACAAGATAAATTGGAGGATGTACACTCAGGTTATCTACAGATTTAGTAAACAAATACAAGCAGATGTTTTGAAACAGAACCTATATGTTAGAAAGTGTTGGGGTAAAAGTATATATACCTTTATCTATATCTGTTCCAGTTACACCAAAAACAATTGGAAAAGAAGCTTCTAGCAAGAGGACATATGTCTTCTTAAATCACAGAAAAGAAAAAAAAAACAAACAACAGTGTATAAGAGGAAATACAAAATAAGTAATGTAATGTAAAAGCACAGCAGAACCACTGGACCTTGTCTATGGTTATTGTAAGGGTAAGTGGGAGTAGAAAGAGTTGAATCCTGAATTTTGCATTGGGGGACCCGCTGTACAATGTTCACATCAGACTGCAAGTTTCCTTAATATGTTCAAAATGCCATTTAGGGATTCCTTAGAGCCTTATGCAACAATGTTAGAAGTATATGACCTTGCTGTTGGGAAACACACATGTATAATTTAATTAGTTGTTCTGAGGGAGGATTGATTTCTGTGTCACATCAGCTTTTGAGAAATCCACAGACTTTACAGCATTTTCATGAGCTAGCTGCTGCTGAAGTGATTGTAGATTGCTCAGTCCAAAAATCTCATTAGCTATGATGCTCTTCCTGATCTAGCCAGGACAATGAATGCACATTATATAACAATAATTCATTTTAAAATTATTTGTATAACATTGTCAATTAAAAAACTCATTAAATCCATGAGGCTTGCATTTGTCCTTCCAAGGTTATTCATTACATTATTTTTTTAAATATCATCTACTTTTTTTTTTTTAAAGATCATAGAAAGTTTAAAAGAATTGTTGTCATAGAAGTTTATGTACCAGGCAAAAGGAAGACTAAGGAAAAAGTAAGCCTGCTGCTGAATGAGGCAGAGGCCTTGTTGGTACAGGCCATGGAAAAGGCAGTAGTACTGAATGTCTTCTTTGCTTCAGTCTTTATCACCAAGACTGACCTTCGGGAATCCCAGGCCTCAGAGACCAGATAGATACTGAAGGTAAGGAGGTTACTTGTTCCATGTGATATGCCTTGTGCTTGGTCTTCTTTGTTGGATACATACACAGGTCATCTTGGAAAGATAGTCAAAAGCAATTAATTTTGAGGAGGAATCTGGAGAACAGGAGTGGGATCTGCAGAAAATTTTTTGGCTGCATTTTCTTTTTTTTTAAGGGGATGGGTGGGAACAGTAGTTTCAGCTAAAGTGCCTTAGACAGATTATACAGAAGTATGATTTTTATGAGTGTAAGAAGTGATAACCCAAACCAGTGAGAATGATACTTCGGGTTGGAAAACCGCCCCCATACATATGATATGTGAATGTCCTTTGGTCTGATCTATGAGTGAGTGGGAACATAACTGACACAAAGATAACATCAGTGTGATGGTTTTTTAATAACAATTATTGGAAAAACAACTTATGTAACATTTTAGTCCAGGTCCCTATCTGTAAATCCTATAAATTGTCACTGACTAATAAAGAAGGCTTTGGCCTAGCTTAGATGTCTGCTTGGCATGGCTTGACACTCCTTCCTGAACAAGATCTCTGTCTGTGCGTGCATCACTGTCTGTGTCCCGATGTGCATTGTTTCTAATCACTGCAGGGGTGAAATACCTTAAATATTTTTTTTTATTGTAGGAACAGTGCTAGGTCATCAGTTGAACAGCAGAGGTGGAGGGGGCAGAAATTACTTAGCACATTTTTACTTTCTTTAATTTTAGCTTGCAAGATTTCATATGAGTCTTAAGTTTAATATAATAAATTGATTACAGACTGAATCACTGACCAGTCAACATTAGAGGTTTTGGAGACCTTTCAGTGTTTGGAAAATATAAAAAGAAGTGTTGAGTTATTGCTGGAAGGAAAAAAAAAAGTAAACAGCAAAATGCAAGCTTAGTGTTAAATGTGAGATACTGTCAGGAGCTCAGATTTGAGCAATCAAAACAATGAACTGAAGTATGAAGTTGAAGGAAAGAATGATACGATTGTAGGAACAATATGCTGGTGGATCAGAGACCTGAGTTTATTGGAATATTAAGTTCTTTTTAGTGGCCTGATACGCAGAAACAGATCAGGGAAAAAAAAAATTTACAAGGTTTAATTCCGTAAGCAAGCTTTTGTGATTTTTTTCACCACTCAACAAATTGATTTTAAAATATAATAAAATAGTTAATGTTTACTTTACTTGTATACACACTCAGGGCTATTGAACCCTTGTAAGGGTTCAGTTATACTAAAATTTGATCCTCAATTCCACAGAGAAAAATAAAGCCACATATAAAAATATTGTAGAAGCATATGTTGACAATATTATAACAAAGAATTCCACTAAAATATTTCCTGATAAAAACTCAAAACTTTGAGAATGGTCTAGAGAACATATTGTCTACTTTAAAGTGCATCAAACATGGTTTTTGGTATGAAGCAAACTGATAAAACAATAAAGTATTAACTGAAAATATCTATTCTTATTTTTAAAAGAAAGAGAAAAAAATATCAGGTTCCATATAGGTAAAATGCAGTTATCTAGAATGTGGGTTTTTTTTGCAGTTTATGGAGATAGTGAATTCACATTTACTAACAGGTGTTTTCAGCTGTAAACTTCCAGAACACTTGTATCAGTGGCCTGTATTTCATTTATGTAGTTACACAATGCAGGGCTCATCTGAATGCATGTACACGTCTGTATCTCACCTGGGGTTCCTAAATTCCCTTTACAAACTTAGATAAATAGGTATTTCCAGGGCATGACTCGTTTTGAAGCGGAGTCCTAAAATAGGTCAGATTAATTGTGCCTTAAAATAATACTCACAAAGCCTCCCATCTTATTTCTGCTAAAACACATGGATCTTTACTGATGCTGTTCATCTTCAATCTTCCATGCAACTTCAAGAAATTTAATGAAGAATTAAGCTATACAATGTATCAAATACAACTTTGTACCACTGGTCTCATAGGGAAGTAGAGGTACAACACTGTGCATTGGCAACATATAGTACTTGATACAAACCAGTATGTTTCAAATTTTTAAAAAATATATGCATTTTTTAAATGTGTCGTATGCATGTCATATCTGTCAGAAGTGATTTAATGCTAAGATGGACATAGATCCATTTAAAAAAAAAAAAAAAATCACTTCACTTTCTCCCTTCAAGTTTATGGCTGCAGTCATACATTACTTGTTGCCTAATAATACCACTGTGGCAATGGTATCTGATTTCACATAACAGTATACATACTATTCAGAATATGTTAAATGACACACTGTAGTTGTCTAATATATATGTGGTTTCACAAGACTTAGAAAAAAAAAAAGGTGCTATCCTAACTTGGGTTAATAGTTTTTATTGTGCCTTGTTTGAATTGTGAAGTACCTTAAAACCTTTATCCATAGTTTATCCACCAAAGTTTTTAAAAACTTCATTAATAATGGTGTCTTAATTCCTTACTGGTTCAAGTATTCAGGACTCCCTATTCCAAATCATTAAGTGCTGAATTTTTCATTTGAATTTAGTTAGAAGACGTGTAAAAATAGAGTCGGTCAAAGTGGTTTTAATTTATTACATTTCTGAGGAGAGTCTTGATCTGTGTTTATATTACTAAGCTCATGTAATTTTTCACTCACTGAGATTTTACCTAATGCAATGCTTTCCATCAGTATGTGAACAACAGTCAAGTTTGATTAAAACTTTTGCCTCTAACAGACTGTGTCACAGTTCAGTGAGGAATCAGCCATGAAGAGATTTATCTCTTCATTTCAGTCTGACATTTGAAATAACTCACAGCTAAGTTATGTTCAACCAAAGTAGGTGTGGATAACTCCAGAGCACTATACTAATTCCACACTTAGCATTGTTCTGATCAGGCAAGCAAAACTAGAACAGGCAAATACATGTTGCATAATGTCAGAATAAGAAATGAAGACACTACAGAAATTCCCAGTAACAAAAGTGTTAATATAGTAATATGAAAAAATAATAAGAATAATAAAAAAAAAATCAAAGTTACCATCCTCGGAGAAACTCTAAAAAAGAAGAAATTTCCTTAAAGGTCTCATACGGATCTCAAAGACCTTTCAGGAATAAGAATAGAAAGCTACCTAAATTAAATACAAAACTAAATATTGGGAGTGAAAGGAAGTCTAATTCATTCCGTATCTTTAAAATATGTTAATATCTTTTTTTTCTGCACAAGTAAAGATTTTTTTGTTTTGTTTTATTCTATCCTCATTGCTATGCTTTATTAAGTATAGTGCAAGTCCTTTAGCATTTATTACATAATAAAAATTCTTCTTTTACTCAATAATTTTATCTATACTTGGTATAATATGCTGTTAATGTTTCAAGATTACACAGTTGTCTTCTTACGGCAGGGAAAGACATGCATTTCCATATTAAACAATTTGTAGACATTGTGATTTAGAGTGTCATCAAATGTCCTGTGACAAATGTTTTTGGTAGTCATAATCTGCCTCTTCCCACTGCTACATCGAGGTGATGGCCAGGAGCAGATCTAAAGTTGAAGTAGCATGTTTTCTTTGTCGTGGCAACATGGTTTCACATTTCTACACACATTTAGACCACAAACAAACTGATAGAACTTTGCTTGGATATGTATGGTTTTTTTTCTGTTTCACAGATTTTTGCTTAGTTGGTTTGTTTGTTTGTTCTTGCCCCTTTTCCCCCAACACTACAGACACCTAACATAAATTGGATAAGAATGCCTTAGAAATGCCTGTGTCTATCTTTTGGGTATGGAAGAAACCAAAAGAAGTATCTCACTATTAATACAGTGGACTCAGGTTCCTACAGGTACAAGATGTCACTTAGTCCTCACAAATATTCCTGTAGGTTTTTTTTTTTTTTTTTAAATAAATTATTTCAAACATTACTTTTCACTTATTTCCCACTGTTTTGTAAAAATATAGAATCTTAATAGATTCTCTATACAGCTGAGTTTGCTTTTACCTTCTGCAAGTGTATAATAAAGTGGAAGCATTTTTTCTCATCAGTTAAAACAACCTTTGCAGTTTTATTTATAACTTGGCTTTTAAAACACTGACAGGATACCAGACGACATTTATAAAGCATGTCTGGAAGCAATGTATTTGCTCTCCTTAACTGAAATCCATTCACCTTGAAAGTGTGAGCTCATGAAGGATAAATGACGCAGAAGATAAGATAAATCCTATTAGGAAAGAAAGAAAGAAACTGGACTCACAAAGACTTAAATTAAAGTGAAAGCATGTTTGTCTTGAACTCATCCAAGGAAATGTAAAAACCCAATGATTTGTCTCTTTTGTGTATGCGCATGTGCTTACATGTAAACAACTTACATTTTATGACTGCTTATTTCTTAAGGTTTAACTCTTATTTATTCTTTACTGCACAAATAAAGGATTCTAATTTTTGGTGTTGAAACTGAAAAGGAGTCATGTGCATAAATTTAATCAAAATAATTTGACCTCCAAAGAATTTTTGCAATTTTTTCCAAGTTGCTTACTAGCTCAGTACAAGAAAGACCAGCTTTCTTGCTAGTGAGCTTCCATTTTCCAGGAAAGATGTGGGCAAACATTTTCTCCTCTCCATCAGCTATATACATACAACGAATTTCTCTTCACATGTCTATCGAATCTTGGTTTTGTCGCTTTTACTCCTTCCTCTAAATTCGCATCTTATTTATCTTCTGTCCACTTTTTTCTATGTATTTCTTATTTTTCTTTTTTTTTCATTTTTCTTTTGGCTTATAATTTGTTCTTAATATTGTTTTTTTGTGTAAATGATCCAACTCTTACCACTCCTTTGAAGATCTATTCCTCCTTCTGTACATCCACAATACATGGCTAAAATCCTGCTCATTTCAAGTCCTTTTTTAGTCCTCTTTTTCACCCTGTATATCCTCTGTAAAGTGAGCTCTTTTCTTTCTGGTCAGATTTATGCCTGATCTCACTAAGTCCGAGTGTGGTCTGTGTAGGGCATGCAGTCACCTGTATAATGCAGGAAAATATGCTGCAGCTTATCTGTGGTTCTGTATCAGATTTTTTATTAAAAACAAACAAACAAACAACAACATAAACACCAAAAACCACAAAAAAACAACAAACAACACACACACACACACAAAAGTAAAAAACCAAATCAAACCAAACCAACCAACCAAATAAACAAAAGAAAACAAAACAAAGAATGCAAAAAACCACTTTGTTCTGCTCTGTCTGAAATACGCCTAGTTCTTACAATAGCTTCCATTCCTCAATATCCACAGTGGGTTAATATGGTGTGAATGAAAGAGGATATAGACACAACAGTTCAAATGCACTAAGAGTAATTCCACAGCATTTTTCCAGCAAGGAAATTTTACCCTTCACAGTGCATTTTTGAGGACCGAACAGATTAGCATGGGCAATTGCATAGCTGTGGGAAAGGATATTTTACCCCTGAAAAAAAAAAAAAAGACGTGAATGCATATACATGATGTTTTGCTACAATGTGTGTGTTGCCCTGCAGATGTGGATACTCCATACAGAGTGACCAAGCCTGGGCATACTGAACAGTCAAGGTGCACCCAGGTTTTTATTTTCAGTCTTAAATTCTTAATATCTTTTTTTTTTTTTTTTCTGTTACATGAGATTTCTTTCACTGTCTGAATGGCATGTGAATGTTATTGTTTTGATTTAGTCCTGTCTGAAATCTTTATCCAGCCCTTTATCCTGTCTTATCTTTCATTCTGTTTTGTGAATTGACTGTTTTATTATATGTCATTGCCATTTTAAGTATTTTCTCCACTGAAATCCAAAATCTCTTGGTTTAACAAGTCCTCCAGCTCAGAATTAAAGATCTTTCTATTATCCCAGTTGGAAATAAAATATAACATTAATCTTGTCTTATAATCAAATTTCCCATTCTCTTCACTCACAACAAAATCAGTTCACAGAGTTTAGAAAGATCTCCAAACTGTCCCTGAGACGTTTCCAAAACCACACAGTCATGCATTGAATTCATTACCTGTCTGCCTATATTAAATATTTAAATAAATTTAGAATCAAAGAAGAAGAAATAGCACAGGAGACTGCTTTTTTGTATATATATACATATATATTTGAGATTTATGAATAATGGCCTTTAATACCTGTCTTCTCTTTTTAAACAGTTAGGTCTCAATTCAGTAAGGACTTAAGTTAGCTACATTACTGCATTATGAGTGTTACAGTAGAATGAGACTAACATGGAGAAGTCTAATGGGACATCAAATGAAACTAGGAGTAAACAAATTCAAGGCAAAGGGAGTAGTTCTTTACTCAGTAGACAGAAGAGTGACACTCCAAGCCAGAGGACACTTCAGATACTGAGGGTTTACAAGGGTTCAGAAGAGACCAAATGGGATCATCAAAAGGCAATGTCTGAAGGTTGAAGATTTTTAGATGCAATTTATGAGGACTTTTAGTGGTAACTAAATTCATAATAACTTTGTCTACCTCAGGAAGTATATGAACTGCAAATATTTGGAGGATAGTAGGCTGAGCTTTTTAAATAAGGATTATCTGTGATACAGTCTAAGTATCTGCCTGATCATACTCAGAATCAAGAGACTACCACAGGTGACTAGGTCTGACAGCACATGGCTACTGTTATACAAGACAGCAAAACTGCTCTCTTCTCTATAAGGCAGATATATAGGCAGTATAACCCAGAAGTCTGGACTTAGTGAAAAATGACAAGAAAACACTTTAAAACTCATAAAAAAGAACTATGGAGGGACGGAATGTAACAATATTTCCCAGATGAGATGTTATTCCACATCAACGGAACCAGAAGATTTATATCAAAGTAAAGAAATTTTGTGGTAGAATACTTGTATTGTAGGTAACTAAGCTTATTTAGTAATTTTCCTGCTTCAGTTCTTTTTCTTCTGTCTGAGGAAGCAAATACATATTGTTTTCCTATTATTCTAGTTTATCAGTACTGGAGAAGAGTAAGAGAAGATTTAACTGTTGCTATTTCTTTAGATACTTGGTCTTCCTTTTATTTACAATCCGTTTTGTCTAATTTTAGATGACACACATCTAAATCAAATTAAATTGATGGTTCCCCAAAGAAAAACAGTCAGTCTTTGTTAGATTACATGATAAAGCTCATCTGCAGATGCACAAAAGAGCTCAAAGAGATGGGGTGGGGGGGTGTGGGCGGGAAGGGACAGTACACCAAATAGCCTGCCAGGTTACTTTCAGGTCAATCACAGGGGCCACCAGTCTGTCAAAGGCCCATCTCTGCAAGCCAGGAGGAGCACAGTCAGCTGATCGGAGCCAGCGCAGCGAGAGCCAGAGCCGGCGAGGTTCAGTCGACTACGAGGTTTAGCCGAGATTAGAAAGCCCAGAGGGAAACGTACAGGGACAGCGTGACTCCCGGCGGTCCCGATCCCCCCGAAGCCCCGGTAGCCATTGCGAGAGAGCGGCTGACGTGGCGGGGGGCGTTCCCACGGTGACGGTGACCACACCTCCTCCCCTTGCCTTGAAAAAACCTTTGGGAGGGCAGCGACTATTTGCTGCCCACCAGGTGCAGAGAGGAGCAACTAGCTAGTGCAGCGGGTGTGGCAGCTAGCGCAGCGGGTGTGGCAGCTAGCGCAGCGGGTGTGGCAGCTAGCACAGCGGGGTGCAGAGAGCACTTGTTGTTTGTCATTCCCACCGACTTATTGCCAGCGTCCCAGACTGCTGATGACCATGGTCGCCTCCAGAAGGAGAGCATGTCTCAAAAAGACTGTGGCAACGCAGACTGAGGTTCTGTCCCGAACGGTGGCTGTTCAGGTCTCTGGCTGCAAGGAGTGCCAGAGCCTGCTGCTGCCGGAGGAGGGAGGCCAGCACTCTACTTGTGTGAGGTGTGAGCAGGTGCAAGATCTGCTCGACATGGTTGTGAAGCTTAAGGAGGAGGTTGAGACGCTGAGGTCCATCAGGGAGTGCGAAAGGGAGATCGACTGGTGGAGTAACACCCTTACGTGCCGGTCGGAAAGGCCCCAGGGAGGTACCCCCGAAAAGGAGATGGACCTCCTGCCCTCCCGGACAGAGGCGGAGGTCCTGAGACAGCCCCACCCTTGTCGCTGTCGGGCAGAGGTAAATGACCTAAAAGAAGATGACGGTTGGAAGCTTATTCCAGTTCGGCATCACTGGCAGCCCCCCTCCCTGCCTGATTTGCCTCCCCAGGTGCCCCTCCGTAATAGGTTTGAGGCCCTGGATCTTGAAGAAGAGGTAGGTGAGGAGGTGGTGCCAAGCCTGCCTACAAGATCACATAGGAAGAGGCCGTTGACTACACAACTGAAGACTACCTCTGATAAGAGAGAAAGAAGGGTGATTGTAATAGGAAATTCCGTTCTGAAAGGAACAGAGGGCCCAATATGCAGGGTTGACCCTCATCTTAGGGAAGTCTGTAGTCTACCTGGAGCCCGGATCAAGGATGTTGCTAGAGAGCTCCCCAGACTGGTGCACCCGACAGATTACTACCCGCTGCTGGTCTTCCAGACAGATGGGGAGGAAGTTGCTTCCCGTAGTCTGAGGGGAATGAAGAATGACTTCAAGGTCTTGGGAAGGATGGTGAAAGATTCAGGGGCTCAAGTGATCTTCTCTTCACTCCTTCCCTCTTCAAGTGACGATGTGGGGTGGAATGGGAAAATTCAATCTCTAAATGGTTGGCTCCAAGACTGGTGCTACAGGCAGGGCTTTGGTTTTTTTGATAATAGCTGGTTTTATAAGACTCCAGTCCGGACAGTGTTATGCAGGAAAGGCTTATCTCGCAGAGGCAAAAGGATGCTGGGGCAGGAATTAGCTGGGCTCATTCGGAGAGCTTTAAACTAGGCTCGAAGGGGGATGGGGTTGTAGTTGCGCTTGCCCCAGTGGGGCAGCATTCTAAAACAGATGAGGACCGGGTGGCCTCCTGTGCCCCTAGGGAGAAATTGGTGTGCTCTGCTCGCTCCCTGAAATGCCTGTACACCAATGCGCGCAGCATGGGGAATAAGCAGGAGGAGTTAGAATCCTATGTTCGGTCGGGAGATTATGATCTGGTGGCAATTACAGAAACGTGGTGGGACAGTTCGCATGACTGGAATGTGGTCATGGATGGCTACGCCCTTTTCAGGAAAGACAGGCCAGCCAGGCGTGGTGGTGGAGTTGCTCTCTATGTGAGAGAGCAACTGCAATGTACTAAATTCTGCCCAGGAGCGGATGAGGAACGAGTTGAGAGTGTATGGGTCAGGATCAAGGGACAGGCTGGCAGGGGTGATACTGTTGTAGGTGTCTATTACAGGCCACCAGATCAGACTGAGGAAGTTGATGAGGCCTTCTATGCGCAGCTGAGAGTGGCCTCACAGTCACAGGCCCTGGTTGTTGTGGGTGATTTTAACTTCCCTGATGTTTGCTGGAAGGACCATTCAGCCAGCCAGCCACAGTCCAGGAGGTTCCTCCAGTGCATTGATGATAACTTCCTCATGCAGATAGTGGAGGAGCCCACCAGGAGAGGTGCACTGCTGGATCTCATCCTCACTAACAAAGAGGGTCTGGTCGAAGCAGTAAAGGTCGAGGGCTGCCTGGGTTGCAGTGACCACGAGATGGTGGAGTTCAGCATCTCGTGTGGCAGGAACAGAATAGCAAGTAGAATTGCAACCCTGGACTTTGGCAGGGCTAATTTCGGCCTTTTCAAGCAATTGCTGGGGGAAATCCCATGGGCAAGACTGCTTGAAGGAAAAGGGGCCCAAGAGAGCTGGATTGCATTCAGAGATTGCTTCTTCCATGCTCAGGATCAGAGCATCCCCACACGTAGGAAGTCGAGGAAGGGAGCCAGAAGGCCTGCGTGGTTGAATAGGGATCTGTTGGGTATGCTCAAGCAGAAGAGGCGAGTTTACAGGTCATGGAAGCAGGGACTGGCCACTTGGGAGGAATATAAGATTGCTGTTAGAGGATGCAGGAAGGCAGCTAGGGTAGCCAAGGCCTCCTTAGAACTACAGCTGGCGAGAGGGATCAAGGACAGCAAAAATAACTTTTTCAAATACATAGCAGATAAAACTAATACCAGAGGCAATGTAGGCCCACTGATGAATGAGGTGGGTGCCCTGGTGGCAGAAGACACAGAGAAGGCAGAATTGCTGAATGCCTTCTTTGTCTCTGTCTACTCTGCTGGAGGCTGTCCTGGGGAACCCTGTACCCCTGAGACCCCGGATGAAGCCAAGTTAATGGAGGAGTTTGCTTTAGTCGATGAGGACTGGGTTAGGGAACAATTAAATAGTCTGGACGTCCATAAATCCATGGGTCCAGATGGGATGCATCCGCGGGTGCTGAGGGAGCTGGCTGACCGCTATCCATCATTTTTGCCAAGTCTTGGGAAACGGGAGAGGTGCCCGAGGATTGGAGGAAAGCAAATGTCACTCCAGTCTTTAAAAAGGGCAAGAAGGAGTACCCGGGTAATTATAGACCGGTCAGCCTCACCTCTGTCCCTGGGAAAGTAATGGAACAGCTTATGCTTGGTGTCATCTCAAGGCACATCAGGGATAAGAGGGTCATTAGGGGCAGTCAGCATGGCTTTACCAAGGGTAAGTCATGCTTGACCAACCTCATAGCATTTTATGAGAATGTAACAAGGTGGATGGATGATGGCAGAGCGGTGGATGTGGTCTACCTTGACTTCAGTAAAGCCTTTGACACAGTCCCTCACAGCATCCTCACAGCTAAATTGAGGAGGTGTGGTCTAGACAATAGAGTAGTGAGGTGGGTTGCAAACTGGCTTAAAGAGAGAAGCCAGAGAGTGGTGGTCAATGGTGCGGAGTCCAGTTGGAGGCCAGTATCTAGTGGAGTGCCTCAGGGGTCAGTACTGGGGCCAATATTATTCAATATATTCATTAATGATTTAGACGAGGGAATTGAGTGTACCATCAGCAAGTTTGCTGATGACACTAAGCTGGGAGGAGTGGCTGACACGCCAGAAGGCTGTGCTGCCATCCAGCGGGACCTGGACAGGCTGGAGAGTTGGGCGGGGGATAACCTGATGGAATTTAACAAGGGAAAGTGTAGAGTCCTGCATCTGGGCAGGAACAATCCCAAGTTCCAGTATAGGTTGGGGAATGACCTATTAGAGAGTAGTGTAGGGGAAAGGGACCTGGGGGTCCTGGTGGACAACAGGATGACCATGAGCCAGCACTGTGCCCTGGTGGCCAGGAAGGCTAATGGCATCCTTGGGTGTATTACAAGGGGGGTGGTCAGTAGATCGAGAGAGGTCCTCCTTCCCCTCTACTCCGCCCTGGTGAGACCCCATCTGGAATATTGTGTCCAGTTCTGGGCCCCTCCATTCAAGAAGGACAGGGAACTGCTGGAGAGGGTCCAGCGCAGGGCAACAAAGATGATTAAGGGAGTGGAGCATCTCCCTTATGAAGAAAGGCTGAGGGAGCTGGGGCTCTTTAGTTTGGAGAAGAGGAGACTGAGGGGTGACCTTATTAATGTTTATAAATATATAAAGGGTGAGTGCCATGAGGATGGAGTCAGGCTCTTCTCAGTGGCAAACAATGATAGGACAAGGGGCAATGGGATCAAGCTGGAACACAAGAGGTTCCACTTAAATTTGAAAAAGAACTTCTTCTCAGTGAGGGTAACAGAGCACTGGAACAGGCTACCCAGGGAGGTTGTGGAGTCTCCTTCACTGGAGACATTCAAAGCCCGCCTGGACACATTCCTGTGCGACCTCACCTAGGCGTTCCTGCTCCAGCAGGGGGATTGGACTAGATGATCTTTTGAGGTCCCTTCCAATCCCAAACATACTGTGATACTGTGATACTGTGAACAATAGCAGGCAGGAAACCACATTAAGGACTCCCAAGGAACCAACACCTTGTTTGGACACCTTCCAGGTGGCACAGAGCCATCATCCTTCTGATTCAGGTGTGAAACCCATCAAGATAATCAACATGACCAGCTCTCTAGATCACTTTGCAGACTGAGGGGTGTTATTACCCAGAGGTATGGGGTTAATTATGGGATGCAAGAGAAGATTACTTCAGGATTGCACAGATTTTCTTATAAGATGTTTCAGGGAGCAACCAAAGGCAGTGGAAGTGAGGGGATTAGGGAATTTTGGAAGAATCAACTATAGAAAAATGGAGTTATAAGGTGATAAAAGGGCCAATAATGTGTAAATAATTTACTGCTTACTTGGTGATATTCTCTTCATATTCAGTGCAGTCTGTCTTGTCTTCTTACTAAATTCCTTTCTGTCTCTTCCCTAGGCAAAGGCTCTGTATCCTGTGTGTGTGCATGGAGGGGATAAGTGCAGCTGGAGTGAGACCTCTGGTTGAGGGCCCATGTATCACTGGAGTATGTACAGGTGTGTGAATTAGTGCGTGATCATTAGCAAAGATGAAGCTGGTCTAGCTGGTGAATGGATGAAGTGGACTGGGACTGAGTGGGATAGTGTATCTCCAAGGGCCATCTCCAGGTGTGTGTCTCTAAGGATGAGAGCAAAAGGTTGTCTTTATAGGATCAGGAGAGTCCTGGCCAGCTCTGTGAGTGTGAGTGCATGTAATGATCTGTATCAGCAAATGGAGTAAGAAATTGTCTTTTGGGATGCTGGGATCCAGGGCAGAGCTGCTGGAGAGATCTACCTTGTACATAAAGGTATATCACAGCAGCCTTGCATCTCTCAGGTTGTTTGATCCCTCACAATATATTTTTCTCTATTTTTTTCAAATAGACTGTGTATTTTCCTAAGTTTCTTGTTAATTGGGTTTCAAATGTCAAAGTGTCATTAGATACTGGCAAATGGATAACATCAAGAAATGAAGACGTATAAATTCACGAATAACAGTCAAAGTTTATCAACAAATGTAGAATCAGAGAAACCTGAAACTTTTTTTTTTTTTCTTCCTGCATGTCTATGTATAGTATGCAGGTTTTTTTAGATCCTGTCATTCTGTAGAAAGGGAGATGATGGGAAAAATGGGATGAAGAGGCTGAGAAGCCAGGGTTAAGGTTTCTCTGATTAATTTAAACATACAAAAATTGGGCAACCATATAAAAAGTTGGTTACTAGAATTACTTATACTAAAGGAACGAACTTGATTTGGGCCTAGCTTTCTAATATAATGTGGATAAGTAGTCTATTAATAAATATAAGCAAGTATTCATATACATCTTTCAACAGAAAAGGCATACAGTAGTCGAAAAAGCCTTCAAAACAAATAGGAAAAAAATTGTTACATAGACCCACAGTGATAGCAATGTAAACATCACTTTCAAGCACCTTGATCATCCACTTGAGATTAATTTGAAAAACCTCACAGGATCAAACCCTACGTGAATACAGTCATTGGCTTTTTTACTAGCTACAACTCCTATACCTATGGCTTGGCAAAAAGTAAGAACAGTCTCAAGGCTTTTCTGGAATATCAAGAATTCTAACAGGTCAGGAATAGTCAAGACAATATGTAGAGTTGTATGCTAATGCTGAAAGCTCTTGAAAACCAGGCATGTTACTGTAGAAAATGTCTTCCAATTTCTTCAGGAAAATTAAGAAAATATGACATGAATTGACACACGGATCAATTCATCACAGAACTAATTGACTCTTTGGATAAAAAAATGACAGCAGTTATCATGATCTTCATTGATTTTGTTCATGAGTATTCAGTCAGCATCTCTGAGGAGTTCCACACTACTCAAAGCATAAGCCCTTGAAGAAGTTGTATTTAATTATCATGTACATTGATGTAAAATGAAATACCAAAATGGATATTTATAACATGGTTCATTGCTGAAGTGATGCTTTCCTGTTGAGCCAACCCTCACTTTTTATTTTATACTGAACATTAAAACTTTACACTCAGTAATAAATGACCTCAGAGATTTGTCTAAAAACTTAAGGAGTATCCTCTGAATAGGTGATCTACCTTTCCACTTATGGCTAAATATGTGGATGCTAACAGAAGTAAAACTTTTACTTATAAAAATAATTTGGTTTTTTGAATGTGCAACAACAGAAAATGCATATATACTCAAATCAGAGCACAACGCTGCAAAACAGAAGGACCTTAGGGTGCTTTCAGAGGAGCACAGTCACAGAAAGCTAATTTCATAGTAATAAAGACTATGAAAAAAAAATACATCAATCTGTGATTTTAACAGCTTCGTCTGGATTTTACTTGAAAAGAACAAGCAAGGGAACAATACCAGGAAAATTCTCAACCATAAAATTCAATTGAATTATTTCACAAAGGTAAAAGTATTGTCAGAACAATCCTACTTTGCTTCCACTAAAGAGGCAAAAATAAAATAAGAACACGAAAAAACAAACAAACAAACAATGCCCTCTCCCCCCTCCCCCAAACAAACAAAGCTTTCTAAAATTGTAATATGAGCAAATAATCTCAGAAAATATCTGTTGCAACTGGTCAGAGATGGTATGCATGTTATATGATACACATGATGCATCATATATTATTACAATAAAATCCTCTTTTGCAGTGGCTTTTTATGACTGGTTTGTGAGTTTGACTTTATATAGCATGACTATACAGTATTTTGTCACGTATAAAAGGAGGAGATGGAATAAAAATACCACTGTTCCTCAGGTAAGTAAAATAGAAACATTGGATAAATTTCTGAAATGTAATAATGTCAATTAAGCCTGGACTGTAACTGTGTTATATCATCTTTCTTTTATGGAAGACACTTGCCATCACTGTCATGATAGAACATCTTTCTTACAGGGTCTATTTTTCTGCTCTGAGAGGACAGTAAATCTAGAATTAGACTTTGTCTTTAACTCACAGGAAGATCTAGAAAGTTAGCAAATTGCATATTTCATAAACAGCAGATATCCAGATTTTAATTTTATTCAGTTAAATATTGACAGTATTATATGTTACCTCAGTTGAGGTACAATTTATTAAGAGATGAATAAACACAATAGAAAATCAAACTAAAGATGTAAACATTGAAACAAACATTATGTTGCAGAGAAATGTCTTGGCAGGTGATATTATTATTATTATTATTATTATTATTATTATTATTATTATTATTATTATTATTATTATTATTATTCAGTATTAGAGTCAGTATGAAACACTTCATCAGCGGTTAAAAAAGAAAAAAAATAGGGTACCTACACACAATACAAAAAAAGCTCCTGGAGTCTTCAATATTTCATTAATAAGTATTTTTAATAACTTTTAAGTGTGTACTTGAAAAGGTCTTGGCATCTTATGCTAAAAGAGATTTCACAAGGCATGAATACTGTGGAAAATACGATGCTCACTACAAAACATAATGCTAGGAAGGGCAACTAGACAAAAGGTCGGAACCAAGACCAAGAAAGCTGAAGTGAAGGAGATGTATACACAGGAGAGACAAAAATTTGACTGGAATAATAAAAAAAAAAACTTTGAAATTACATAAATGTAAATCAATCTTCCTCAGCAGAAAGAATAATATATTTTCAGTTGTATAACTATTTTCCTTAAATGCTCATTTTCCAACCTGTACTGCATATGTACACAAATATGCTAAAAAATTGGGGAAATATTTATAATCTCAAATCACAAAAATCCCTTTTTTAATCTAAGGCTATATGTTCTCTTCTTAGTTACAAGATTGAAATATGTGTTTAGGGTTTCCAAAAACCTCAGGGTTTTCAGATAAAACTCTCCATAACTCTTAGCCATCATATGCTGAACTAACACTGTACCTAGTACATCCACTGTGAATTACAGAAAGTTGCAAAAATATCTTTAGCAGTTTTTATGTTCCTTGGATCTTCATTTCCTGTGATATATATGAAATCCTCTTCAAAGTATGTCAAAGGACTTAGGTAAGTAGCAGTCTAAGCACATCTAGATGTCCTGGACAATTCATAGAGGCACTAAGTATCTGAATGATTATTTTTACTTTATCATAGCTACAAACACAACTAACATAAAGGTAGAGCACTGATCAGAAATTACTTCCAAATGAAATAACTGCCATTGTCCATGCATGTGCATCCACTATCATCCTTTCACATAAGGAAGAGAACAACACAGAGAGATGTAAAAAATAATAAATCAATGGTGTTGCAGAACCACCTGATCCATAGATGTCTTTGCTAGCTTCAAAGAATGTATATTTTTGTTGTTTAAAAAGAGGGTATATGCTATTTGTGAACAGAATTTGTTCTAGACACAAGAACACTTGCAAAAAAAACCACTGAGATGAGTATTATGTAAAGAAAGCAGGATGTTAATCTGAAAGTCGTTAGTAACAAAGACGTACTTACTACCCTGCAAATATAAGAAAAGTTAAGCAGGTACAAATTTCTATAGCTGTGTTGACTTCAGAGTTTTTTTATGAGATAAAAAAATAGTCTTCTCACTATATATTTTTTTTTTCAATTGTTATGCGAACCGCATCTTCCAAATATATATCCAGATTATCTTCTGCCCTGGAAAACATATGCTTCAACATGCTTTGTGGAATCTTTCTTCTGAATTGGACTTTGAAGTTGGACATTAAAAATCAAAAAGTGTAGAAATCATAATGACTATGAACCAAATCTGTTTCTGTAGTAGTGGTGTTTTGAATTTAATTAAGTTTTGTTAAGCACTATTTATCTAAGTTACTACTAGCTCTTAATATTCAGCAATGAGGAATGTACAAGAAAAGGAAGAAAAAAAGTGGGTTTATGATTGTTTCCCATGGAGGTTTGTCTGGGAGGCACCCCAAAAGTCAATTTTAGGCAGACAAGTGCCAAGACAGACTTTATTCTACCCTGAAAAGTGTAGCTAATAAATTGACTAGAAACAGTGCTTATATAATTATTTAGCACTCCAACAACATAAAATACAGGTTTGGATACTAGTTGAGGAAATTATTGGGGTACGACAACGTAAGAATAATGATAATCCACAATGCACATGCATATACTCATAAGAAACAAAACCTCTCACTCCAGGGTACCCACAAGAAATAATCACTCACCTGGTGTAGGCAAGGACTCATTCAAGGATATATCCAGTAAATAACCACTCACCCAAACAAGGAGGTGAGGTGCTCTCAATCCCAGGAAGTCTCCTTAGATGGCATTCCAGTCTAAAGAGAGGGCTTCAGTTCACAGACTTGCTGCTCTGAGAAGACCACCCAAAGGGTGTCTTCAGTGGGGACCCTGTTTTATAGCCTGGTCAAATCTGGCTGTGGATATCACAACATGACCCAGAAGCTCCTCAGCTTCTCTGGGCACCTCCTTTTGTGAGGACCCTGTCAGTTGGCTGAGGGTCCCACCTCTCCTGCCTCCCTGGGTGGAGGTGAAGTCGCTTTGCCCTGGAGTAGAGGAGGGTGTGACTGTCATCACCTTGGTGTGTACACGGGCACAGGCATAGTGGGACAGAAAAGGTGCTACGTAACCATCAACTGCCCTATTGAAGGCTCTAGTTCTCAGGGAGATGTGCAACTGCCACAAGGTTAAATTTCTTCGTGAAGACTAAAATCACAGAAATTGAACATGGGAGTCAGAAATAGCATAAAACACAAAAAAACAAACCAAAACAAAACAACAGATTAATCGGGCAATTAACAGTATTTTATGCATGTAAGTAGATATAATGGTCATTTAAGAATAGAGAAATAGGTGAAGAGATATCTGACAGCTATAATTTTACAATTTGTCTTCCAGTAAACTTTGAAAATGTTTTGCATTTAATGATATACAGCATGACATCCTACTGAAAGGAAAAGTGAATAGTCAGACTTCTCTATTGCCATATCAGTCTCTATTGTCATATCATACAGCAAGTAGAATTCATTTGAACTGTTAGTAGGCTAAAACTGGATTTATTGTCCTTTGTGACACCATGTTTCAGGCTGAAAATGAGAGGAAATATTTTGGTTTTATTTGATACAGTTACTGCAGAGGTAAGGAGATGGAGAGCTTAATAGCACTGATAACAGTGAATCTATAACAGAGTTTTCTGGTCTGCAAGCTATAGGAAGTTAAAATAGAGGTCTATAAAATCCTGAGTATCATGGAGAATGTTGTCTACTCTCCTGGTGAAAGATCTATGGTGCTTGGTTCAGAACAAATAAAAGGAAAAACTTTGCACAAAACACAGTGAAGCTATTGAAGTGTTCACAACAGGACATTTTGAGAGCTGTAAGTTTATGTGTGTTCAAAAGAACATTTAGATAGATTTTTAAAGAAAAATATTTTGAGGTCTGTTAAATATAGAAAGTAATCGCATCTGGGTCAGGAAGACCTGGAGTCACAAATCATTAGAGGCTGGAAGAATGCAAGCATCCAAGAAAATGTCATTGCATGTCCTGTTCTTATATTCTTTCCTAAATGTCTGCATTGCTTCTGTCAGAGACTGTACATGCAACTGGAAGAAATTTAGTACTGGCTTTCTATGTCATTCTTTGGTTATATTCTTAAACACGCCATTTGTAAATAGGAACCTAATGTTTCTGTAGAGACCTGCAAAGGTATTAAACTCCAAGTCAAGAGCTCTATAAAGAAAAAATAATCAAAACAACAATATAATAGTAAATAATACATTTAAAAATATATTCAAGTGAAAAACACCAAAGCTCTCTCTTAATCATCTTGCAATCTCTGCAAATCTCTTTCGAGTTCAGGACTCCCAGTAATTCCAAGACTTACTCCTTATGTCACCCTCACAATGAGGAAAGTTTTTTTCTGTTTTGAACTCAGTTGAAGGTTGCAAAATTGTTTGAATAAGTAGTCATATATTTATGTATTTGAAATATAAATGCTGAAGCTGAAATATGAACACAAGAATAGATGACAGTTTATTGTGAACTTTTCTATTTTTTTGCTTATGTAATTCTGAAGGCAAAATGGAGAGAGATGTTGTCGTCATAAATTTCATGATGACGCTGCTACCCATGGTCAATTTATTTTATGATAATGTGATGAGGAATGTTTAATTTTATATATTTAATTGCTGACCTTGTAAATGTTACAATGGCAATTCGTGATCTTATGACAAAACTAATTTTTGTTTTGTCAATGTTGTTATCAGATATTTGTTTTCCAGTTCAGTGGTAAAAAAAAAAAATAGTTCTCCATGGGCTAGTATGCCAGGGTTTTAATACTAGATGTGTCTGAGTACAGAATAGAAATGACTCATTAGTATGAAATTGTTTAACATTGTCAAGTGTATTGAACGGAAAATTGAAAGTGTAAAAATACAATTGCTAAAGTCTTTTTATGGATCCTTGAACTGATGATCGCATATTGACCACTGACAGGGATTATTGTATATTTGTCCTGAGGTCTCAGAGTATACATGATTTTGCTTGATTGTGACTATGCCGTTATTTCCAAAGAAAATGGAAATAAGGGCTGATTAAGCCATGGCCTCAGTGTAAAATTCACAGCTAGCATTAAATATAAACTCTGTATTCTGCAATCATTAAAATATTTTAGAAGCACCAAAATGCTGCAGTGCTGGAGATAGATGTTGAACTTGTATGTGGCTTACTATACAGGAACAATTAATTAAAACAATTTAAAAGAAATACCTACCTGTTTTTGGAACTATACTATTTTTCTCTTTATTAATCTAAAAATAAAACCATAACCTTAATATTGTCAGTGATAAAACCAAGTAAGGCTCGTAAAAACTATCTAGAGTTTACTTTTTAATGTATTTCACACAGAAACACTGCAGCTTCACATTTTCAGGTGGTTACTTCTCTAATATTCAGTTCTGCTGAACCCTTTTATTTAGACTGATTGGCTCAGTATTTATTTCCAGATTAAACAGATCATCACTGCAGCTCTGTACTTATTTTGTCTGGTATAGAGTTAATTGTGGAGAATGTAGAATTTGGCACGGTAAGACTCTTTGAGTGCGACTGGCAGACCAGCGAGGACAGAGACTCGGGCTCAGTATGAGTTTAACATCAATGTCCTTTAATGAACGTTTTAACAACACACTGAATATCAATGTCCCCCTGTGCACGTTCTAACAACACATATATACCCTTTACTTAGTGGTCACGCGACGAAACACAGGCTATGATCGCTTTCTCTCTGCAGTCACGCGTCCCCCCCTCCATGGTGATTAGCTGCAGGGCACTGTCCACGAGCTGTTCACGCACAGTGACGACAGCACCCCTCCTGCAGCCTGGGATGAGGATAGACCAGCTTCTGTTTAATTCTTCGGTGTCTTTAGATAACTTTCCTCATAGGCCCTGGCCTACACTTCAGTCACATTAAGCTCTGGCTTGTTCACAGCACACAGCCCATGTCCTCTTTCTTCCAAAAACTCTCCACAGTTAATGTTCTTCATAGTAGCTGTTGCATGCTTGTACATTTTGGATTTGTAGCCATCCACTGTGGTCCTTCAGTCATGTGAGTTTTCCCATCAGTTTCTGTGATTCCTATGATATCATAACTCTCAGACAGGTCATAGAACACCAGTTTTTCCTGTTTGTTGACTATACTACACGTATTGCTATAAAATATATGCACTTCAGGTGGCTGGGCTTATGGTTCTTCTCTGTGGAAGGCATTGGAGAGTGCTCATCCACCCTGCCTACATCCATATCTCTGACCATCAAGAAAGAGTATTAAAAAAAATGTGAAGTAAGTTTTAAATCTTCTGTTAATTTTAACTGGACTTTTAAAATTATTATTCATTATTACTATTACTATTATTACTACTATATTTCCTTCCTCTGAATTCACTTTCACTTGTCTATTACTCTCTGTGGCTGATATCATGACATATATAGAACTACAATATGTATAAACATTAGTGATGATAAAATGTCCTTTTCTGGTATTCAACATTTAATGTTTTTTTTTTTCTTTCAAAACACATTTCTCACCTTTAATGCTTTGAACACTTTATGTCTGAACACAAAAACAAAGTGAAATATGTAAATAAATGGAATTTTCTTTCATAGACAATATAAAGATGTTCATGTTTCATTCAGAACTTGAATGAAACCACATTTCAAAATCTTCAGATTGATCTTGTTTACTCAATAAAAGATGAATGCAATATAATAATCATAATGCAGTTGTGTAGAGTTGTGGAGTCATGATCTAACTAATTTGAGTCAACAGCTATCTAGCATACTTAGCATCAGAAAGCTGTGTGATGAAAATCAGTAAATTTCCATCAGTACAGACACAGGTATAATTTACAACAAGCAAGAATCTACTTTTACAAGTCTCTTATTTGAGGAAAAAGATAAGCCTTCAGCCATTTCAGTGATTAGCCTAATTCTTTATACACAATAGTTCCATGAAACAACTGTTAGGCCAGCATAGCTACTGTATATTTTCCTTAATGAACAGAGCCTCAAGTGCTATAGTTAAGACCTTAGTTAATTAAATATTAATCTCTTCACTTACTGTATGTGTAACTTAATTACAGAACTGGTTTTAGAGTAATTTATCATTTATGGAATATGAAATAAAAATAAATCTGTTTAATCATACTTTAATCAAACAGGCCATTCATCAGCTAATTCAGCATATCACACCTATTCCACAGTTCTCTAATTAAGAGTTTAAAATTTGCAGTTCAGAGTAAAATAACAATGCCTTCAGTAATATCTTGGAGTCAAATTTCAATATGTGTCTCTATGTATCGACAATCAGATTGTAAGTCACAGTTAAAATGAAAAAGCTTTTCTGATATCATTAGGATGTCATCTTCTTCCTTAAGAAATTAGCCAGAGAAGCATATTTTATTTTATATTTGAATTTTTTTTCATTAGCATGTTAAGCTAAATAACCATGTCCTTCTGTAACTGATGTTTATGTCTGATTTCTTCCTTGTGAAATCAACCATATTTCATAAAGATTCCAACTTAACACAGTTATATGTCTTAGAAGGAATCTGCAGTCACATTTCACAGCCTAATTTACATTCTGCAGGTTGAAGTGGTATGTTTCAAATGGACAAAAAATCCCAACAATGTAGAAAGTCAGAGGAAAAATGTTTTGATGCATAAATTAGATACTTCTTAGGACAGAAGTTGAACTAAAAATAACAAAAACAAACCAACCCACCTTTGTAAAGATTATTTCTCTGATTTCATCATATTTTGGGACTAATCTTGATTTATGCAAACACAGAGACTGCAACTGTTACGTACTGTATTCGGCACTGTATAACATTTAGTTTCACTACATACTTTGTCTAAAAATCTTTCTCTGCTAGTACATGTTAAGTTCTACCTTGAATTGGAGATGTGCAGATGTTTAAAGTGATGCTGATGATAATAATGATAAATCAAAAACTTTACAGACAAGCTACATATGTTTTAATCAGTAAAGCTTCTTAAAATCCTTCTTGAAATCTGTATCTGTAGATCAGCACAATTCAATTGCTAAGGAAGCCATTTTGCTGGATATTAACAGACATGTTTTTATGTGCCACTGAAATTTCAAATCTATTCTTTGTCATTTCACATATTTTTCTTGACAGAGCAGTTTGAGTGATTTCTCAAAAACAAGTTGAGAAAGACTATTGAACTTGCTATTTTCTTCAAAAGTCATGTATCTGCAGTTTTTCTAGGTTACTAGAAGATCCTTGAATTCAAGTAGAGAACATTAAGACTTCGTCCCACCAACTGAAAATATTTTGTCATCTGACTTATTTTCAGTTGAATATTACTTCTAGTTCTCTATTTCACACTTCCAGTAAGAGTGCTTTCATCACCTTTACCTTCAATTAGCAGAAAATACTGGGGGGAAAAAAAAAAAGTAAACTGCATATTTATGAGAAATCCTACCTAAAGACAGTGGACCAATGGTCTTTGTGAAAGTGGAGGTGTGTGGAAGTCTTAGGAGTCATAATGAATTTGTGGATATATATTTATTTGGATTGTTTGAGAAATCTCTGAAATCTGTAAAAAAAAATTAGAATTATGCTTCTAGAGCTGATGGGTTGATAGACCTGTGCCACTATGACTTTTAATACCTGTGGTGTTGTTATCTTTTCCTTCTTTAGGGTGTATAATGAAGTTCTGAAATATTCCTTGAACTGTTGGTAACAAGGTTAGGGATTTCTGGATTTACAATTAAGTCACAAAAATACAAATTCATTGAATACTGTAATCAAAGAAGAATATTATTTTAAAAGTGATTTTAACATTCATATTTCACAAATAATATTATATAGGGGAAAAAACGTTTATGATAAAGATCCATCTACCTAATACCTGCAGTTGGACTGAGAATTAGCAATAAAAGAATTGTAGAAGTTACTATTCAAAAATTCTGATTTTTATTGCTACTTCCATTTAAGAATCACAGTTAAATGGACATACATAGCCTAGATTGCTAGCCTGCAAAGAGTTTTTTTGTCCCTGCATTTTTATAAAGATTTAGTATTTTACAACCATTTCAAAGAGTCCTCCCATTATCCCTTGCTTGTCCAGGTCAATCACTTTGCCTTTATGAAGTATACACTACTCAATACAAAAATGGTCAAGCATTATGACTGTGTAGAGCAGGGAGAAGATATGTTTGGTATGCACATAAATATGTGTTATTAAGATTTATAAAGGGGTTTTTATTTTCATCGTTAAGTTATGAGAACAAATGATAACCCCATTCTGATATACTCTCATTATTACCAAGTACAATTAACAAGTTTATCAGTAAATAATTTTTATTGTATCCTTCTGTTCCATTCAGTGATCCCATTATGTATTTTGCAAATGTGCTGCATAAAGTTCCTGTAACAAATGCTGAAGCAAAAATAAAACTTGAAGTAATACTGATGGACTAATATACTACTTTCTTGTTAAGTGCATTTCAAAGTACATTTGCATTAAATCTGTTTCAATAAGCTGAAAGAGCTTTTTTATTTTTTCTGGATAAAGGAAATGAGTGTTTGGTTTGTTTGGTTGCTTTTGTAAATAAAAAGAAGGGGTCAAATTAACAGGTAATGCAAATACTAGCTCAAGCACATAAGAAATACACTCAGTTGAAATTTTCTGTTAAAAAAAAATACTGAGATACTGAAGATTCAACTGGTAAATAGTTCTCTACTCCTGTAGAACTGTTATTTCTGACTTTGATTGAAATTACTGACTAAATGAGGAAAACATTAATCTGCACTAGATATACACAAGAAACTGTTCTATTTCAAAACTTCCTGGGGGAGAAGGAATTAGTATGATACAGATATGCATTTGCCTTCATGAATTATTCAAAAAAGAACAAATTCAGACCTTGAGTAAACACTGATTTTGGTAGAGCTGCACCTGCTTACATTTACCTGAAATTATGCCCCATTTGCATCTTGCAAAGACTACAATTAACATATATTTAATTAAACAAAATAAAAACAAAGCATAAACCTACATTATTTGTGAATAGTTGTTACACCCTACATTCCTCTACCATAATGCAATATTTGGAGCCCTACTCAGGTCTAATGACCTACTGTTTTCCATGCTGTAGTATCACTGAAAAGTCATAACTTTCAGGTCTGCAACCAGCTATCTGATTCAACAACCTATTTCCTACTGTCAGCTGGGTCAGGGGTGCAAAAAGACACTGAAGAATGTTTTTGGTAACAAACTTTCTATCAAGTCTGCTGTTGTCACTCTGGTATGACCCTTTTCTTTTGGTGCAAGAGATTTATTGGATATTTTTTCTTCCTAAAATGCTTGCTGATTCCAGATAAGCATCTATTATAGGTAGATATTTTCACATGTACCTTTAAGGATTTTAAGCAATGGATAAAACACAATTTGAAGTTGTTTTCCAACATGCCAACAGCGAAAACATAAAATTCAAAATTTAAGAGTCTATATATTCAAAGCTTAAATATTAAAACACTTGCTCAGAACTGAGAAATATCCCCATATTTAACATTTCTACTTCGTTATCTTTGCTGTATTTGCATACAGTCAATTGCTGCCTAATATTTGTCAATTAAAAAAGAATCATAATTTGATTTTTTAATGCATCTTGTACTGCTCGCTAAGTATTACTGAGAAACTGGAATATTGTAATTTTATCAGTAGTGCCTGTACTAGTAACAGAGACTACATCATCCTTTATACACATTAGACTCTTTTTGTTTCCAGAATTACTTGCAAAACTCTGTCAATGGGCTGGAGTAAAGGCTTGCTATATCATTACAAAATCTTCTAGCCAATTCTGGGAGGACTGTTTTCCCTCATTGTGGCCACTCCTTCTATACAGCATTTAGACAGCTATGACATCTTTGCCTCAGCACCAGATCACCCACATTAAAATACTAAAATGAAAACACTGATATTCTCCTTGAAGCTTTCATTTCCTTCCTTTATCTCTTACAGTGAAGTGTTGTTTTCATTCCTTAATTATGTTGTGAGCTCTCTTTGGCAGAGATGACATTTTACTTTGCCAAACACACTGACTCTAATCTTGATTATTAACAGTACCTTATATGGTAACACAAATGCTGTTATAATACCTCTGAGTCATGGGGTCTGGGATGCTTCTTGGCACTGGCAGATATTCTTTGACATGGTAATCTTTCCAGGGATGTTTTCAAAATGTTTGCTAGACATACATTAAAAATCATAACATTAGGAGGTTTTTTGTTGTTGTTGTTGGTGGTGGTTTTTTTTTAGCTAAAATGCAGGTATTCGTGGAAGCTGTAGTTATATACCAACATGAACGTAAGGAATGAATTCTTGGTGCTTTTTCAGATTGGTAGAACTTATGTCATATATCTAACATGTGTAAAACTGTCCATAATTTGAAGCAAGTTCTATTCATAGAGGCTGGTTGGGTTTCTGAAGCAATTTTTCAGCTTCTGATAAATGTCAAAATGTCATTTAGATTTCAGTGCTCCGGAAATTTAGCCCTGACAACTCAGAACACTGTATACTTTAAGCAGCACTCATCTTTCCAAATGTTATGCATCTAAAACACAAACATTGCATCTGAGTCATACAACTATGACATGTCTAAAATGGTTAAATTAAGAGGAAAGAGAGTAAAAGCAAGCGCTAGGTCTATGACCATGTGTCCTGATTACTTTCTTCCATTTACGCACTACGGTTTTGAAAACAGTTTTGTGTACTGTCTTATAAGCTAACAGCCATCATTAGGTTTTAAAATGCCACCATGCGTTTTTCACCTTTTATTTAAAGGTATTCAGAAAATACTTACAAGGACTATTACATTTTAGTGAAAAATGTTCCGCTATTTTAAGTTGAGGGGATTTCTTTTTTTCTTTTTTTACTTCCAAAAAGATACACAGAAATCTAAAACATCTCAGAGATTAAGTACTTAATTGTGCTTTAAATCTTAGTTTCACCAGTCTTTTTTTTTTTTTTTCTTTCTGAAGTACTTAGGAAGCCTTTCTGACTTGTTTTGGATATAAAACCCTACTAGTTTCTGAAAACAGACACAAATACTTGCCCAAATAAATAAGCTGCTCATGTATATCAATGATGAATTTCATTTTAGCCAATGAAGAGCAAATGGAGATAAATAACTTTCAACCATGTTTAAATATTTCTCTCCTTAGGAAAATAAAAAAAAAAAAAAAAAACAAACTGAATGTGTTACTTCTGTTACCTGGTATGTCACAAAGGGAAAAAAAAAAAAAAAAGAAAGGAGAAAAATAGTAATTCCCAACTTCAAAACAAATCCAGACCCCTCAGCCCAAAACTCAGTAATTTTTTCTTTTTCTTTTTTTTTAATTTTTTTCAATCCCCAATATAAATCTTAAGGATGAGTTAGTGGTCTTTAAAAAGATGTGTTGTTTCATCAAAATGAGTGAAAAAAAATATAATGCACACCTAGATTAATCTCCTTCATTGGAGTAATCGTTGCCCAGGAGCTTCTAGTGTGTGTATCAGGGAAGGATTCACCTCCTCCTGAGGTGTTTGTCTGAAACTTATTAAAGGAAACAGATTCCTAGAATTTCCTTTTCGTCTTCATTTGTTATTAATGGAGCCTAGGTGACTATTTCAGATATAGTTGCCTGCATAAGAGATGTTCAAAGATTGGTAAAGCAAATCTCTAACTCCCAGCAGAGTACCCAAGCCAATACACTGTTTTGCAGGTAGGAGCTCCCCTTCTGAGGCTTACTGGAAGATGTTTGTCTTCAAGATAAATAAACCTTTGTGCTCTGGACCCCAAAAGAAGGTTACGTATGGTTATTCAAACATATGTACTGAATATAGAGATGTACCTATTTGCAGTCAGTCTAGTCACGATGTACTGTTGAACATAAATTATCAGGAGGTATCTTTTCCTTCCATACAGATCATGAATCTGGGAACCACACTTTGCTATAATATTGTTGAAGCTGAATATGTTCTGATGCTCAGCCAAATACTTTAAATCCCATTCAGATTTTTATTGCAGGAAACGTAAGAAATGGATGATGTAAATGGAATTAACTTTTTTCCACGAAAATAAGATAAATGTAATGCTTCAAAATTAATTAAGAAAAGTTTGCAATAGAAAAGGTAATGATTTTACAGTTTTTAGGGTCAGATGCTTTGCAAACTAAAAAAGATTCTGAATTTCAAATAACTTCCAGCTTCAAGTCCCTATAGAAACACTGAGAGAGCTACATTACCCAAGCATTGGAACAAGACTGAAATCCTTTCCTCATTGAAATAAAATGGAAATTCTTATACTGATTTTATTGGGCACAGCACTTCATGCCTCAGAAGTGAAGCCTTCAGAGATCCAAGCAAATATTGAGGGACAGATTATGTCTCTGTGATGATAAACCTTCTGAGTCAGAAGTTCACATGGACTACATCTTCTGCCTCCTCATGTGAGACAAATGATCAGCTGAAGTTCACAGTTCACTAAAAGAAAAATATTACAAACCACAACTTGCAGTTCACATATTGCATGGGAGGAACTGGGCAATTTTGTGGTACTTGCAAAAAAGTAGTGCGTAGGCTTTTCCATGTGGGTCTTTCCTCTCATATTCCTCTGTAAAAGCAGCAACAAAGCTAAAAAGAATAATAGAAATTGCAAGAGTTCTACTTTTATGATTGCTGAAAAGCATAGAGAAATCTTACACATGCACATCATTCTGTTGTTTCTTCTGTACCACATGTAAAAATATCTCTTTCTTCTCTGTCAAGTTTGGACAGACATGTATTGACTTTCAAAAGACAATTTACTCCTGTGTCAGTAGCTGCAGAGGCATGTAGAGCCTTAGAACTTCAGAAAGGGTCACAGTCACACCTCCTGGAATTAGGGTGCTCTGAGTGATGTCGGCCAATATAATTAATTTATTCCAATTTGTTGAAGACCATTATCTAAAACTTACAACTTTTGAAAGAACAAATAATGTCAGCATACAACTAATTCCTTGCTCTTCTACATCCTTCTACATCACAGAGAGTGTATTATGCCCTTTCAGCAAGAAAGACCTTTTTTTTTTTTTTTTAACCAGTGATAAGCAGACATTTGATGTAGAGGTATAACACAGACATGAAACCTGCTGTTTTTTCTCTACTCGTTAACTCCATAACCTTTAGTGTGTGACCATTATCCAGGTACCCTGGACAGAATAAGACTGCTTCATTTTACTTGGAGTGCAGGTGTCTGTCTAATTTAGCATCACATAGCTAATGGCAAGCTCTACACAGCATTAAAATTACCATTCTGTTTCTCTGTCTCTTTCTTTTTAAATCCATAGATATAAAATATGAATAATGTATGGGGAAAAGTAAATCAGTTTCATGGAAATCTGTGTATGTTTCATGTCTCAGATGTGTGTTTCAATAATACTGGTTTCCTCTTTAGATTGTCAATTGGTCATAATTTCTTGAGGACAATGACTAAACAAAGCACAACACTTCGATGCAATTTGCCGTATTCAGGGTTGCTAATTGCTGAAAAATAAGTTGATCTGAAACATTTCTAAGAACTAATACTGGAGCAGAATGTCCCTGTGCTTGAAGAAACAAATGCCTTTTTTTTTAATTTTCCACATTAATAGCAATATTCTACCCACTAGTGACAGCTGTCAGTGGTCTTGTTTACTTCTTTTATTCTATCAGATTATGTTCTGATATCTGTTATTTCAAGCACTTATTGTACATCTTTTACCAATTATTTTTGATTCTCTGTTTTTGTCGAGATTAGGGTGCAGTAGGGTAGATTTAAGTCCTAAAGAGGTCAAGTACAATTAGATTGTCAGTACATTAACAAGGGGAGCCCCACAAATTAGTTTGTAGGAAAGGGCAGGAAAGGTCACTGTCTCCCATTGAACCTATGCCTCTTGATATAAGTCATTAAATGCTAATTGAGATGAGGACAATAAGAATGATACATTGTGACTGTTGTAATTCAGAGAGTCAGTTAATGCTTACTCTCAGTTAGGGAATTCAGCGCACATCCCAGTTCTTTGCAGCAGCATATTCCAGACAGTGGAAAGTAATGCATCTGACAGCATCTTATAAAATAAGAGATGATCATTTGTTCTTCAGCCTTGCAAGAAGTAAACAAGGGAAATACAGACCAATATACAAAAACACTCTCTCAGTTTGTGTGTGCTTTGAAATATAGCTGGTGCTCAGTGACATTAAATAGATGGTGATACCATTGTGAGATAGAACAAGAAAATGGGACAACAAAAAATCTTTTATTAGTCACTGTACTCCATTCAATCTGCTCCTCACTAGTGTTTGCCATTTTACATTTGGGGAATTTGTGTTCATACATTTCACACACTTGAAGAGTATATTTGATTACTGCACAAAAACCTACAGCCATTCCTCCTTTCATTTCTAAGTACTACTGTGTAGAGTCTACAGCAAATGTAGACTACTCTGCAGTAGAAGGGGAGACTGGATAGGGACAATAAAAAAACCTCACCAGCAGAAGTGCAGTCCCACAATACCTGAGCAAAGCAAGCAGACCAAGGTTGGTCACAATAAGTAGGAGTCCCATCACCAGATAAGACCTGGGATATGGCCTAAGGTACAAGCTGAATCTGCAGTTTAAGATCAAGATCAGGTCTGCAGAGAATATCTGTGTTAGACACACCCCAGTGATCATGAAGTGAGTCCATAGTGATGAAGCAGGTCTGAGCCCAAGTCTTCCGATCAAACTAGGGGTTTGACTCAGCTGCACTGCAGCTGAGACATGGTTAGACAGGCTTTAAGAGTGACATCCTCAGCTTAAAAATCACTCCTGAGAAAAAGTAGGGAGACGCCCCACTGAGATTTCTTAACAGAGAGGTTGGGAGGGGATCCTCTTCTGAGTTTTCTTTCAGGTTTTGTCTTAGGATCTCCATGCCCTGCTAAGGCCTCTCAAACATTTCTCCCTCATCAGAGAGCTGGCCTTGCACACAGCGTTCCTTGGCATAGAATTCCTGAGCGGGGATGGAGAGTGTTCAGGGCCCTGGACACCATTGTTCCATAACTTACAAATCAAATTTATCACCACTGGTGATTTATTTACAAGACTTGTCTGTCTTTTTGTTGGCTTTCACCCTAATATAACCTCTATAAAGTGTACATGCAGTTGAATAGTACATTCTGTTTAGTTTTTGATGTGTCCTTAAATTCACAAAAGATGAAATGATGTCTCAGTGATGGATTATCCTCATACACTGTGTCAAATACTGACTCTAAAGTTCCTGATTTTAAAAACCCAAACAATGTCCTTGGATACTTCATCTTCAAATTAAGAGCTCTTTAGTAACATACTAGTTCTCAGCTATTTATTGCCTGTGCTGTTGAGTTTTGCACTGGTATGTACCGTCCAACTCTTCATTATTGGACTTTTCGAAAAATAACAGAAAAACAACATTTTTCCAATGAGATGCTGAATTTCAGATTTTTGTGAGACTTTCAGAAAAATGCTTTAAATCTTTCTACCCTAATTCAACCCCTGAAATATTGCCACCAAGAAAACAAGAACAAACAAGGAAGACAATGAAGACTCTTCCTTGTGTATGTTGGCAATCAACCAGAACTGTCAGCAGAACTCCATTTCCTGAGGTGTTTTTTAGGTATCTCATTTTTGCTTTCATTGTTGACAAGGGCAGTTTCAGCAGGTTAATATGGTCCTAATCGCTTCATTACTGATTTTTATTCAACAATAATTATACTGAACTTGCTTTTCATCGCAAAGATACCTTCCTTCTATTTCTTTGTAAAAAACAAGGTTGAAGTTACATGCATATATATATCTATATATATGTATGTATATAAAAATACATATACTTGTAAAATAATTTCTCACCACACTTAACAACTAAAATTACAGGATCTGAGACATTGGCATCTTTTTCTTCTACCAGCCGCTTTTCTTATTCAACTTTATCTCAACAACTTTGAGTTATTCAAGGAACCTTCTGCTGTTGCCCATTATGAAAGTGGTGTATATGTGAAGTCCTACATTTCACCATGTATCATGATGTGAAGTTTGGTGCAAACACGTACAGCATCTATGTCTACCATAAGAGGAAATTAAGACTCTGAATAACATTAACAAAGTTTATAAAGGTCTGGTATGAAAGGACTCCATTACTCTCAGAGTAAGACTTGTCCCTGATTCTGAACATATATTAACCACTCTCTACTATATTCTGTTTCCATTTAAAAAGAAACCAAACCACTTATTCATGGAGGCCTGAGGAAAGCAGTGATATGCTCTGACAGTTTTGTGATCTGGTTGACTGAAAGTTTATACTGAGAAAAGTTTTAATAACAAAGTCCAGACACAGCTTAATCCTCTAAGATTCAATTAAATATTTTACTGTTTCAAACAGAACATAGTATATTTCACAAGATGTATAGCTAAAAACTATACAATTACTCAGGGTGTATAATTGGAATATTTTATCTCGATAATTCTTGTCTAAATCTCTGATCTTTCTCGCTGGTACATTTGTCTTTCAGATGATGCCACCTTCTGTTCTTTTCGCAAGAAAACTTAATGTGCCACAAAAACTTGTCTCTGAACAGGACTCCACGAATTTAAATAGGATAGAAGTATTTCCCTGTAGAATGCAAGTAACCAGTTTCTTAAAGTGAGTATAAATTAAATTCCGGATTTGTCAGTACTTCCTTTGATTTCATGTCTGGGAAATATCTTGTGCAACTAAATGTACACATCCAGTTATAGCACTAATATTTTCTGAGTGTTGAATTCCTAGAGGAAGGAAAAAATGTTGGGAGCAACCTGCATAATATAATTCAATACATCATAAGATTGCACCCTGACACTGTGGAAATGACTGTTGCTTTAATTAGTAAGTGATTTTTCATAGACAAATATTTCAAATGTCCCCTGCTATTATCTCCTTATCCTAAAGAACTCAGTAAAGCACTATTTCCTCCATTCACTTTCCAATGTGTGTAAAAGTACTGTAAAAAATTTGTTGAAATATCTGGCTAAGCTGTCAGCAGTACAGAAAACATACTTGTCTCTTCTAAAAAAAACAGTTCCCATGTTATTCTCACAGCCTTGTTGAAATAAATTGGATGAAGAGTAGTTGAAATCTGAACTCAGACGGGCTTAAGACGACAGTGAAAGGACAAGAGAAACTTGTGAAAGCACTTATCTTACCTACAGTCCTTCAGAGCTTTTAGGCTCCATTCAATCCCTTCTTACATTAGTAGGTTCTCCTGTTCTTTTGAATTTCTCAAATCTAATCGATAACTATCATAGATAAAAAGGAAACAAAACCAACTAAACAACAACCTCTGCTGGTATATTTAGAAAGTTTTATCTCCACTTATTCAGCTTGTGAAATCTTCCATAAAGAATCTGTGTTTGAAAGAGTTTTATTTTTATAATCTTATTTAATTTAAATCTAATTTGCTTCCTGGATAAAACTTTTTTAAAAAGACAATTTTCTTCATAATATTAATTGCTGAATATATTGAGCTTGTAATATCTGGAGCTGATAAAAAAAGACATGAGAAAAGCTCCTTCAGTGGTGACCTGTTCCTTAAATGAAATTATAGTAATTTCCCAATTACACAACACGTAGTAAGGTGTCATTGCGAAAAGACATTATGAGAGGGCTGATAGGTCAGAGGCAAGTATGATCAACATAAGATAGTTAATGAGGGACACTGAAGAAGCTGTATATATCTTGAATATTACCTGGACTCAGTAGTGACTTAACCTGCCTTTTGCCTTGTATTTAGATTGGTCTAAAAATAACGAATACACATTGGCCTCCAGATATGTTTCTACAAAATTTCAAAACTGTTTCAAAAGGAAGCTCTGACAATAAAATGTGAACTGAACTAGCTTGCTTGATCCTTTTTTTTTTTTAATTTTTACAAATTTGATAGGAAATACATACTGTTAATCTGTTGCCTTGCAACAATTTCCACTGTTAAATACTGCTGAATGTCTATATTAAATCAGTTGATACTGGTCACATGAAGTAAACTGTGAGACCTATTTTTCCTTCTCACAGGTCAGGTATGCACGAGTATGTGATGGAAAAAAGTGAATACAAAGGGAATCACTCATATCTTCATTAACATTTTAGAAAATGTTGAGTTGTCTGTCTTTAATTAAATGGCATATGTAGTAGGTGTATATGGAGATGACATCAAATTATATGTGTGATTGAGCTACTTTGAATGATTTGTGTGTGTATAAAAAGATAAAATAGGTAGGTAGATATACAGATAAATAGGTAGGGATGGAGACAAAGACAGATACACATATATGGACCCTATATTTCAAAAGAAAACCATTAGAAATTCTAACAACATACTTTGTTTAAAATAAATATTAAATGAATGACCGTAAATTAATCTCACATGACATAATTGATTTGTTTAGAAGAACACTTAGGTGGCATCTTCCAGGAAAAAAAAAAATCATGCCACTCAATATAATATAAAATCAAATTAATAAAGCATTCCATAGTAATTTGAATGATTTGGCTATTGCTTATGCATTACTACTAAATCATATTATGCTGCATTTAATATTTTTTCGCTATCTGCAGTGAACTCATGATTATATAGCAATTTGATAAAACATTATAGCAGAAATCTAAATACTGTTTAGACATTGACTGATACACAGATAACTATGGACAGGTATCTATGCAGCTGTTACACTACGTAAATTCCTGTGGTAGAATCTTCTGGTGTTTGAAAACAGAAAACTTCCATAAATGGGTTATCATTTTTTCAGCTTCCACTAAAATTAAGATCTTAGTTCGGGTTCACCATACTACATGAAAATAATCTATTTGAAAACTGTGGCACAGCTGGATTTATTCCTGTGGAAAAGAAAATTATGTTTCTTGAGACAGTTAAATTGATTCTCCTTCCTGAGGTCCTTATCTGCCCACATTAACAGTAAATAATAGAACTTCATTTAATTATCAAAATTATAAAAAATGAGTGGAGAGAAAGTTATCTTTAGAGGTTGCTTTTTTGTTTTGTTTTGTTTTCTGTTATTCTGGAGGGAGAAAAAAAAAAAGAAAAAAAGAAAAAAATTAGTTTTTTAGCAGTAAAATATTTTTTTTAAAACGAGGAGTAAAATTCCTAATTAAACAGCAACATCAAAAACATGAAACAGGTCAAGCTAAAGGTAGTCTGTCAAAATACAAATAATGCCTCCTTAAGTAGGGTCTAGTCAAAGAAGAAAAATTAAAACAGGCATTTAGAATAATAGGCTAGTAAACTCATCAAGCATTTAAAAAAAATAATCAAAAAATATATTTTCTGATCCACTAATAACGTCTGTCTGGTGATCAGAATACAAGGATATGAATACTGCGAAAGGTATTACGACACCTGTTGTGATCCCAAATTTATGTTTTGAAATTAAGAAAGTCTGTAGACATTTTGATTTTATCTGAATACAAGGAACTAAGAAATGAAAAACAAACATATTACGTAATTGGATTAAAATAATTTTTCTAGTGGCTATGACCTTCCTGTGTATTATAAAGCAGAAAACAAACAAACAAACCAAAACAATCACCCTCCCCCCCGCCAAACCAACCAACAAAACAAAGAAACCCAGAAGCTTTACAGATAACCAGATTCAGATCTGGAGGCTTTTCTTTCATTAGTTTTTGAGTGTCAGCCTTTTTTCTGTACAAATAGCTTTTTGTTTATGGGAATTTTTGACAATATCACATAATTTATTTACCTTTTGGGACAATAGGAAATAAACATCCGTGAAAATAACATATTGGAAATAAAAGCAAAGAAGGATAGATTAAGAATTTAACATTAAAATCCCCTGGTTAAAGACTATAGTAAGTAGAAAATAGTTTGATTCTGTTGTATACTAAAAAAAAATTCTTGGCATCTGCATTAATTCACTGGACTCAGCTTTTTTTCATAGTCATATGAAATAATTAATTATTATCATACTTTTTAATTTTCTTGATCCTTGTGAAAGTCTTTAGTTTTAAAAATAATTGTATCTAATGTTATTTATTACATGTCTTTTAAATTGGAAATTGTGATAATATCATGATTTTAAAATTATCTACATCTGCACGAGCTGCATTTTGTACCTATACTCTTATCATTTCTTCAACATATTCCTGATGTCTAATAAATTAAAAACACTCTTACAGGCTTTAAAATGTCATTAATAACTTTGATGAAAGCATTATTAACATTCTTAAAATATATATCAATTTTCAGAAACAAATATCTGAATCAGTAAATACTTCAGTGTGTCATATAATGATGTGTACAAAATAATTTTATAAAGTTAATTTATAAGCATGTTTTAAAGTATATATTATGCCGTTTGTGAGTATCACAAATCACAGTTAAGGATAAGATCCAGAAAAAAACCTAAATTTTTTGCCTTGAATCAGATTACATCTAACAACAATTTCTTAAGGACTTATAACAGTATAGTATTATCAATAAAAATTAATATTTTGGAAAATTTTAATAAAATTGTTTTAACTATTTCTGAGTTTATTTAAGAAATTATTTTTTTCTTACCCACACCTATTCATCTGTTGCTTTCTCTGTGAATTACTTCAGCATGTAGTTGAAATTGACAGAGACAGTCTTTAGGTTTGGCTATATATTCTTGTTGCTTACTGTGTTTTGTTTTCCAGTTTAATGAAATATAAAATTTATGATCTGATTTAAACTATCTTTTGTTCGATAGTCATATTAAATTAAAGGGAAATATCACAAATTTGCAAATCACGTTTAGCTTTATTTTCTCCTGAAAAGACATATATAACAATACTAAACATGAAAGTCTAAAATCTAAGGACTAAGTCTACGAAAGATAATAAACTTTGTGAGCTTTCTAGCAACTAAGTAAAACAATGATCTTTTGGATGCTTACAGAACAATTTCCTCAAGTGACTGTGAGGATATAACTCTCTCTATAAACTGTTATTCTTTGTCACATTAGCCATATATCATAAAGTTTGTATTATCTCCATCCTAATACTATTTGAAAAAAAATAAGCTGGTTCTTTATTAAATTTTCTTTTGATTACAATCAACAGATCTTCAGATCCTAGAGTGGACTTCATCTTCACAGTGAGAGCTACTGAAGCAGCTTTAAGCACTTAAAACTTCACTGATATCATTCACTTAGGATTTATGCTGAAGTCAGAGGAAAGTCAAACCTACAGAGTAAAGCTTAGCTACTTCTCCCAAAAGGTGAATAAAAGACTGAATGTGTGTGACATTGTAGATCCTACCCTTAAGACTGACCTGGAAACACCTGGATTTTTTTTCTTTTTATTTTTCTGGTACTTCCTTTGTAAAGATACAGTATTTAAATTAAATCAGAATGTAAGTAATTAAATCAGAAATTAACAAAATTTTGGTTTGAAACTCTTAGCTTATCTTCCTCTATTATTTGGCTTCTTTAGCAATTGGTGAGATTAGTAAATGTGTTTGGGATGCGTAAGTCACAAAATCACATTCTATTAGGGGTACTTGGGAGAAAAGGAGAGGCAAACTGCTGCTGAAGTGACTGACCTTTTGTTTTGTTGTCTTTGTTAAGCTCTGAAGGCTTTAGAAGGCACACAGTGAGGCAGCTGAGGCACTATGCAGATGCCCCAATTTGTATGCCCTGCTACAAGCAATTGCTATCTGTGGCACAAGGGCACATTGCTGGCTCATGTTCAACTTGTCCACCAGAACGTCATGATCTTTTCTGTAAGGCTGCTTAGCAGCAGGGCATCCCCCAGTTAATACTGGGAGCGCAGGACTCTGCCTTTCCCCTGTTTAGACTACATTTTGAAATGTCACATCATTTATCTAGTCTCTGGGCGGCAGCTCAACCCTCTGGTGTATCTGAATGGGCTTTTCCTCCCCACGGTGCAAGTCTTTACCTTTACCCTTGTTGAACTTCCTGAGGTTCCTGTCAACCCATTTCTACAGTCTGTAAAAGACTGGAATTAAGACTCTTTCAGGCTGGAGTTAAAACAGTAGATTGATTTGAAATTGACAGCAACAGTTATTTGTATTTTCAGGATCTGTGTTTATACTGTTATGTGGGAGATTGTTCAACTCCGAGGAAGGTAAATATACTTTATTTTTTAAAGAAACTCTATATTGTTCTGGAGAAAGATATCCCAAAAATACTGTCAAAAAGAAAAACCAAGAACAAGACTAATTTCCTTTGAAGCTTAATCTTGCCTGGTTTTTAGTTTTAGTTTCTTGGTTTTCAAATGGTACCAGCCACATATGGAGATCTACTGTGGCACAGAACACACCAATATTTTAATAAACTCTGGTCTCTTGTCAGTCTTGAAATGATGTCCCATATCCATAGAAGTGGTGAAAGAAAGGCAAAATGAAAATGAAGAGTATATAGTTCTATTTCCTTTTACCGGTAAATTTTTTGATTCATAAACAAAGAACTGTTGGTGTTTACCCCTTTGGTGAAAAAAAGATTGAAGGCCAGGAAAAGACAGTGGATACTTTTCTGTAAATAAAAGTTTTTGGTTTTGGTTTTTTTTTTTTGAGACTGTATCTTGGAGACTTCATTCCACAGAATTTAATGGCATACTACTTTTTCAAACACATATTCACACTCATTTTTAGCTTACTTGATGTTTATTCTGATTTTTTTTTTCTGCAACTTGTGTTCCTTCCTTTTAAAGAGTTGTTTATTCATATAATAATAACCCTCAAATTTGCCACATTTGTTGTCATTCTTAGCAAAGAATACAGAATGTATGTACCTTTTATGCAGCTAAAGTTTTTTGAAGTTTAAAAAGTGTCTTTAGATAAAGATATTCCAGTAAGGATTCTATGTTGGCTTCCATGGTCCAATGTGAACAGGAGAAAACTTTAAAACGAAATTTTCCAAAATAAGCTGGAAAGACACACCCATTTTTTTTTTCTAGGATACATGAAGTATTTTATCAAGTTGCAAAAACTGTCAACAAACTAAAAAACCAGAAAACTGTTAATAAATCTGTATTTCTTGAGTAAATTCAGTGATGGTTTTTACGTAGCAGATTTTGGTAGTTCTCATTCCTTCCCTTTGAATCACAGTTCATATTATCAATTATGCAATGAGAATTTGATGTTTGAAAGATAGTACTGAGTACATCTTTCAGGTAAGCCAAACTGTTTAAAACTAATACACTCCCTGAAGTACTGGTGTTCACCACATAATATACACATTGTTATGTACAGGAGCATTGAAAATAATCTTGAGGAAAAAAAATAGCAGGTCAGTTGTACTATTTGACTTCAGAAACATGTTTGAGGTTGGCTGTAGGATGCTACTGCTGATCTTAGGGGTCACTCAGGGACATTTCATGAATACAGGACTTCAAGGTTAAACTCACTGCACAATGAGGTGATCACATTCTCATCAGAAGCTTTTTGACATCATAATATGCAAAGTATGTGAGAGGAATTAAAGGGTTGAATGTAATTTGGCTGCCTGCATATTAAAATAATAACAGTGATACTAGAGATGAGATTAATCTAAGGTCTGGTGGAAAGAATTCTACACTGAATGCCAGATCCTAGAGTTAGGTTGAAACCAGGAGTGACCTTGGAAATTCTTCAGGAGATAAAGTATGGATATAGATAGATAACCCAATTGTTAGCAAGTTTAACACTTAACAGAATACGCCATTAGTAGAATTGAACTCTCTCTCTACCACATCCACAGTCCCTAAAACTAAAAAGTCAGTCTAATATGAAAGCCCTTAGACTGTGTTTTTGTTTGACTAACTTATTTACTCTTCATTAAATATCTTTGTTACTAATATTGCATGTTGCTGTTATTACTAACAAAATACCTTAGATTTCCATTCTTTCACCAGTTACTGCAATGTTTTCTGTCTGACAATAGAGGAAAACTTTGTGATATCTATAGAAAGAGTAAGTCCTTTCTCCTCTAAGAAAAAGGAACCCTGTAAATAAAAGTGAACACGTTTTTTAAAAAAAATCAAGAAAATTCCTGGACATCTCATCCCAAAGCTTCAATTCCATAGCTTTTTCTTCATGTTGCATATGCCCAGTAAAGTCTTAATTTCCATCCCCCATCACTTGTGGTTTTGATTGCCTAGAGAATTACTTTCCCTTTTCTTGTTTTGCACAGAGTCAGATTAACAAAAGCTGTTATTCTCTAAAATTGGTAAAAAAAAAATCCATATAATCACAAGCAAAATAGATGTTAACTCTATTGATATTTGCTAAAAGGATTTTTTTTTTCTTTAAAGCTGAGCATGATACACTGGAAAGATGTTGCAGTATATTGTTTATCTCAAGAAAGAGATAGGGAAAAAAAAAAGAACTACCTTTAAATTCTCTATTCTCTTTCTATGTCTATGATAAACTCTAATGGTTGTTGCAAAATTCTAGTATTTTAACATATATTGCTTCTATACACATCACTATTCTGGCAAATGCTTATCTTGAGATATAAGAGAAGATTCTAATTAACATGGATTGCTCTGTGTTACAACATCTTAGACGATTTCCTAATTCAAAAAAGTCTTCAGAACATTTGTGTTGGCCTATATGTTCAAAAGCTGATATTTGTTTTCTGGTAGCAGGCAGGGGAATCATAGCTTTCCGCTGAGCAGAAAGGAATCAAGGAAATGGCAACAGAAGGGCCACACAAAAAAATCCTCTAATGGTCCATATGTTTATACATCCAGTGTTCACTCAAGTTTTGCATCTCTGATGCAGGATCCTTAGGAGACTATTTCTAAATGTAAGAGTTCTTCCTAGAGCCTAATTCTTATCAACTGTGATGATTATTTACGATTTCTTTCTGGGTATTCCCTCATGAAAGGTACAACAGGGAATAAGACTGTCATAAGCCTGTAGCTCAAGAATTGTTATTACCGTCATTCAAATTGTCAATACCAGGGAACTGGGGACCACTACGATAAAAAAAATGTCTAAGAAATTGAGGCACCAGTAAAATCTGAGGTCTTCAAATAAGCATGTTTGTTATGTTCAGTTAATATGTAATCTATCTTTAGCTATTAATAATCAAACATTAAGCATGCAGACTAGTGAAGCACTAAGTAAAGGATATGTTGTTGGTTCTGATGGCTGCAGTCTGATGATTCTTAGTTTCCAAGTTCGACAGTGTCAAGACTCTGAGGAGACAGGCTGAAGGAAGCCAAAACCAAAGGGATTATCTCCTCTGTGCCCTGAACTCTGGTGTGCATCACTGGTATTTAGATATACTTTTCCATGGGTCAAAATCTGTTTAATCTGAAGAATTGCTGTTTTCATAGCTTAAAAAACAGCTGGCTCTGATTTCCGGAATCTGGTTTGTATCAACTCATTCAGATGTGAGTTTGCAGCTGGGTGCTGATCATTTGATCTGCTCTGGTAGCTGCAGCCTGGGTACTATTCACTTGGTCTTACTATTCTTACTTGACTATGCCAAGCCCTGTTGCAGAATATGCCCAGGTAAAAGTCAGACAGAGTAAAATCACAAATAGGCCTGAATCACTTCTAATTATCAGGCTGCAGCACTGATAATAACAGGGTCTTGGAGACTTTATGTTAGTTCTACTCAGACTCAGGACTGGACTATGTTGAACTTGCTTTGCCCAGACTTGTTTTAAGGCTCATTCGAAGCATTGTGGGGTTTTTTGTTTGTTTGTTTGATTTTGTTTTGTTTTGTTTTGTTTTGTTTTGTTTTGTTTTGTTTTGCTGTGAAAACAATTGTTTAGCCACCACTAACACACATCAGCCATTCTATTTTCTAATTTGGACTAGAATTATGGACTCCCATCCACTGTTATAGAAAAGATGCCTTGATAAACAGGAAGTATCTATGGGCTAGTCAGGTTTTAAAAATCATCTACTTTAATCACTAAAGGAACATGAGAACTTCTGGTGCCATCACAAAGAGGAAGGGGACTTGAAGTCACCTACTGATCAAAATGTCCTGTTTAGTTTCATTAGACAGACCTTCATTTCTCTGTGAATTTTAATTGTTCTGAGACTATAAAACAGTATTTCTATAGATTAAAAAGAAACTTACTGAAACAATCTTTGCCATTGATAAGCACATGAAAATGAGTTACTTCTTAGGTTGAAATGAGACAATATACAATATGATAAAACATTATATGTTTCATAATAGTCATATTTAAATTCTTGTATATAGAAATGAGAAACAATGATGTTCAGTATAAGTATTCAGCATCATTTTTCACAGAATGCCATGAATTTTTCATTTATGTAAAAATAAATCTTATTAATAATAGGACTTATGGACCTCCTATTACATAAGTGTACATTTAAATATATTTATTTCATAACAGCACCAGTAAGATAAAAATAACCTTTGAAGATTACACTTACACAGAAGATTAAAAATAAAAATTATAGCTCAGAAATATGTTGGATACTATTTGAAAACAAGAATAACATGCCCTAATATGAATAGCATCATATAAAAATGCAGAAAATCAACAGAAAATAAATTAATTTAAGACATGTCTAAACTCACTTACTGGAAGTATTTGTGAAGATAAGCATGAGCAAATAGAAGCCAGGTAGGTACTGAACTTCATTGCTCCTTTCTGTAACTATTAAGACAGATTCTTTATCCTAGACAATACAACCATGAATATCCAGCTATAATTATTTACTGTAGGTTTTCTTTGAACATGTCTTGAGATAAAGGTAGTGATTAATTACATCAATGCAGTTCTGTCTAAAAGGTATGTATTTAGTTTAAAATAGTCACACAGACTTCTTCCATAGTCAATGAAGAAACGGGTAATTCCTGTAAGTGTTTTGGTTAACTAATTTAGAGGGAAGAAACTGGCTTCCAAAATTATTTTTTCTTTTCTCAGGTTATAGAGAGTTTAAAGTAGTTGCTAAAAAACATATGTTTTAAATACCTGCTTATATGTTTCCACCAAAAACTGAAGAGATACTGCCAGTATTTTTTGGTATATGTTTCATTTTAAAATCATTCTGTCATATGAAGTTTCTCTGTATATGTTCCTCAAAAAGTGAGGTAGATTTTAAAAATAAAATGAATTTTATCCAATTTGATTATGAAAGTAAATCACTGGCTAGTCAGATAATCTTTCCACAGAGGTAGAGGTAATGTCGGGGGTAAAAAAAAAAAAAAGAACCATACAACTTTGTTTTCAGGCAATTTCACACTATCTATCATAAACCTTTGAGGTAAAGTAAGACAGATATGATTGATATGATAAACGATTGCTTTCTGACCCACTGAGCAAATAGATTTGTATAAAAATAACTCATGTCAAGAGTAGAGTCCAGCTTATGGCCATTGTACTACTCTAAGAGTAAATTAAAACACAGAGGTGGTAATAAATGCTATTTGAGTGCAGCATGATAAATGCAATGTGCCTTTGAAATCCAAATGCCCGGCTGGAGAAACAAACAAAGCAATAAAAGTATGATTGTGAGTGGATTGGCTTCAGAAAATAAAAAGCACAAAACCATATTCAGTATCATACCGCCGTTATACCCCTGTGACTCACTATGTATTACATTTAGAAGTGATTGGGAATGTTTTAATGCAAGTGGTTTGACCACTTTCGTATTTCATGTTCATAATTCACTATTTCTATCAACTCTCTGTCCTTTATGTCTTCCATAAAGACACTGAAACTCCGTTAGAATGATAAATGATAGGTCCAAAGCTGATCAGAGCTTAGCAGTCTGTCTGCAAAGCCTTTTCCTTTATGCTGAGTTTGGTCAAGGAAGACAAGAATGATTTTTTTTAACTCAAAGTCCAGATGTAAATACAATATAAACTAGAATGACTGATAATCATTAATTTCCCTTCCACCTCCCAGACATCTTACATTTTCAAGTCACTGAAGCTATTTGATTTTGCCAAAGATATTTCTTTTTCATATCAAGGTTCATAATTTCTGCTTTTGCCTTTTTAGACATTGCTGTTGTCCAATACATAGGGGTCTTGGGACTATAGGGACTGTGTGGTGCAGGATGTCCAGGATCACCACCTGAATCCTCTATTAAAAGATAGGCATGGGCTCTCTTTCTCTCAGCAGACTGTCTTCTTCGAGGGAGACTTCCAGTCTTCTTCTGTGATTCTTTTCCTTTTTACTTCCTTTGCCTTTGTTTCCCTATAGTCCACAAGCTTCTTTATAGGATTATTTTCAGTTACACATCATATAAGGAAACATCTTGCTCATCTTTTTGCATCATTGTCCAAATCTATCCATGTCTTTTTAAAGGTCCATGACACACAAGTTGGGATCAGACATTGTTACTCAGTGCAGCTTTCATGCACAGACAAAATTAAATAATTCTGAAATATAGAGTTTTATAGAATGACAGAATGACTTCTGATATTTACCAGGATTTATTATTTGAATTGTTTGTCAGGACACTATATACTGATTCCTTTGAGTAAGAAAAATGGAACGAAAAATGAGTACAACAACAAACACTGGAATTAAACCAGAAGATTTGAAAAAGAGGTACTAAATGGTTTTTAGTATGCAGCACAAAGAAGAAATTATAAGAAATTAGTATCAGTAATTTGCTTTTACTGCCTTTGAAAACAGACAAAAACATTTTTCAAAATTAAGGCTTCAGAAAAAGTCTAATGTTTTCTTTAACATAGGCTACCTCAGTAACATCATTCAGTTCTTACTAGAAGCACATGCACAGATCAAGAATTATCTAATTCATACTTATTATTCTGATTGAAGGCATAATTTCTTCCTTGAGAGAATACTAATGAAGAAGATGCTAATTTCAAGGTTACTTCACCAAATTTGTTTGGGGTTCAAATTGAAATATTTAAGATCAATAGAACATAATATAGCTGTAGTTTTATTTATATAAATAAATTCATATATTTAGAACTGAACATTATATTATTACAAGAAAACAAACAGCAGGCATTTGCATAGCTACCTGTTGCTTTTGTTAAAGATGTAATTGCTCCTGTAGTTTTTTCTGCTTTTCTCCACTTACGCCTCAAAGCATAAAAATTACCTGGAAATCCTAAAAATTGTAAAGGTGTATGTCCTGATCCTAAACCTAACTCCTCAAATACTACATTTCTATAGAGATCAAGTCTAGAAACCATTTTCTAATTCAAAATTATTATATTCTCTACAGTTGCACATTTCGAATCGGCCTGGGCAGATATTTTGGATATTCCAGGGAATCTCGAATGATGTTTGATATCTATGTTTAGGGCATTAAGCCCTACCTTCCTCTTGGCTCTTTATGAAAACATTTAGACACCTAAATTTAGATATCTGAACTTGGAGATGAATGCCAGTACAACATAAGTAGCATGAAAAAAAATCACTAACTAAAACAAACAAACAAACAAACAAAAACAATGACAAAAAAAAAAAAAAAAAGGAAAAGTCCACCTTAACTAATTATATCATAAGATACATTAAATAGGATTTTCAGTAAAATAATAAGTACACAGAAAAAAGTATAGAAACTTAACACTTTATATCTCTGAAATTCATTATTAGGACTTACACATGTTTTTTGTATGCCACGAGAAGTTCCCACATCCTTCACCTGATTTATGTACTGAAAGAACAGCTGCACTATCTTAAGATGGTACTTCTATCTCTCTATGATTTTGTGAAAAACACAGCCTCTGTTCTTGCTTGACATAGTCAAATTATTTAAACTTTGATTCAAAAAGGCCCTAGCAAAATGATGAAATGTCATGTGCATTTTTATATTGGTTTAGAATTGATTGTGCAAGTTTCATGTGTTTCCATTTTTATATACAAGTTAAACTGCTAGGAGTGGATTTCATAACCTGTAACTATTCACTAATAGACAGATTGGCTAATAATCTTAATTTTCATGTGCACAGCATTCTTCTTGAATACAGAGACCAGCTCTAATACTTCAAAGACTACTTTGCCCTTTTTTGTATTATTCTCTCTTTATACATGCAGGTGTCTGTTATTATTGACAACTGATGTTTAATCTTGCTGTCACTTAATGATGCTTGAAGATTAGTACATATACAAATTTATGCTTACCTAGCTCTTTCCATTAGGCAGCTGGTTAAAGAACAAACAAAATGAACAAACAAACAAATCACACACAAAAACAGTATCAAGTAAGAGTGATAATTTCCTTACTATTTTGCCATCTTTTTCTTCTGGCTTTGTTTGAGATAATCTGTAATTGAAAACAAATAAAAAGATCTGGGTCACACACACTTGTCCAAGCCATATTTCCAGTAATCTAAAAAGGACTCAAATAAGTAACAGAAAAGATAAATTCCAAAATACTCTAATGGGAATTTGAAGATAATTTTACATGTGCAAAACTGTTTTTCTGCAGCTGCTAAAGGAGTGCATGCAGACAAGTACGACAGAAATCTAAAGGAAATATACTGTTCTCTGTAAACAGCTTAAACATCACTGACATCGTGACAACAGGTAGAGCAAATGATTCAAGAGTGAATACTCTTTTTTTTTTTTTTTTTCTCTCAGATATGTGCAATAGCATCATTTGCTTGGCCTAAACGAAATAAAAGAAAACTTTTTAGTCCCTACTACAGGACATTGCCAAGCATAGCATTGACTGATGTACCAACTTCTAAGTACTTAAATTGCAATTGAAAAAAAAGTTTGAAAAACTAACTTCTGAGAACTCTGCAGGGGGGGAAATAGAGCATTAATCATAAGAAAATCAAATATTAATCCTAAATTTCAGCATAATAAGTTTCTGGTGGAGAGGATGACACAACAGAAACAGCACCAGAAAGATTTCACAAGCAAGTTAACTATTGATCTTGCAGAGAATGACATCTCACTCAGTATTCGAAATTGTATTTGAACTCCTCTGAAGCTAGAGCTTGGAAGCTTCACATCTGAGAGATAAACCAGTGCCAACTCCTAATACTTTTAAAATTCGGTATTAATATGTTTTCCAGCTGTTAGTTTTATGTAAAGACACATCCAGAACAGAACTCAAACCTTGCAACAAAATGATGGATTTATTTCCAACAAACAAGTTTTGTGACTTCTGAATTCCCATGAATATGCTGCAGTTGATAGCCTCAGTCAATTGGAAACAGCATGAAAGAACTTCAAACAAGAAGCTAGAATAATTTGAGCTTGATGATACAAAAAAATGAATTATGCAAAAGCTCATACTACCTACAGACAGTAATAATAAAGGCTTTCTGAAGTCTTAGTATGAAAATGAAGTTTTAATTATGCAAGATATTTCCCTTTCAAAAAGAAATATCAGTATGTTGATCCATGTTATTCAGAAGAGCATAATCAAAATTTTAAAATGTGAAAATTAAGAAGCATTAGTAGAAGAATTAAGTTAAGCGATTGTAAATGTATTAGGATCTAGTGGTGATATTTCAATAGCTTTAGCTATTCGTGGCTGGTATGTCCTGAACGCATTTTAACTCATGCAGGTTGATTTGTATAAAAAATTCTACAAACATTACTGATATATAAATTGGAAAACATACTAAGCTAAATATTTTTCAATGAACAGCCATAGCTGACTCTCAAAAGCAAGGAGGTTAACTTTATAAATACACAGAAATTGTTGAGAAATACATAAATAACTATGACCTTATCTATTCCTGCTCAAATTTATTTACCACCCTGGAAAACTTTATCTACAGAGAATTCAGTACAAAGAACTGATTTTGAAAGTCTTATAATAGTTCAGTTTGCCTTTTTGGTCTTGTTGAACTTCATACAATTGATGTCAGTCCATCTATTCAGCCTGTCTGGATCCTTCTGTAGAGCCGTTCTACCCTCAGGCAGATCACAAGAAGATGTCCTCCACCCGTTCTCCATCTCAAACTGTCAGTTTTCTTCTGTTCTCCTCAAACTAAACAGAGCCATTACAGTCAATATATTGCTATTTACATTGTCATTTTGTCTTAGGGGAATCTAAAATTCTCTACATTCCCCAACTTTCAGAAATTAGCCACAATTTCTTGCTCCTACTACTGCTTCTATTTTTATTACTCTTCCTACGAGTAGTTCAAATGAGCTTTTTTTTTTCTTTCATCCTATGTGTGACTAGTGTTTAGTTCTGCAGTACAAGAAAATTAAAAAAAAAACCAACAAAAACAAACACAAACAAACAAACAAAAACCCAACAACAACAAAAAGCACCTATTAGTATACCAATAAGTATTCTGAGATTTTCAAAGCAACACCAGGGAGTTAGACACATCTTTAATCTACAAGATGAATTGCATATAGAGAAAAATAATTGCAGTAGGGAGAATCAGATTCTTGTCACAGTTTTAAACTCAAAATAAAAACATTTTTAGATTTGAATGATCACACCCCCCCCAAAGAAATAACAGATCATTACCAATCGCAATAACGATATATCATGATCTGACAGTATTCAAACATTTTGTTGTAATGTTTGCAAATTTGATTTTCAGTTGCAAAATTGTGTAGTAATTAAGGTTGGAAGGCACTTCTGGAATTCCAGTCCAAGACCACTCCTCAAGCAGAATCAGCTAAAGCAGCTGGCCCAGGACCCAGTTCAGTCAGGTTTAATAACTGATATCATCTACCTGGACCTGCACAAAGCATTTGACACTATCCCGCATGACATCCTTGTCTCTAAATTGGAGAGACATGGATTCAATGGATAGACCACTCAGTGGATAAAAAATTGGCTGGATGATTGCACTCAAAGAGTTGTGGTCAACGGCTCGAAGTCCAAGTGGAGACCAGTGATGAGTGGTGTCCCTCAGGCGTCAGTATTGAAACTGGCGCTGTTTAACGTCTTTGTCAATGACATCGTCAGTGAAACTGAATGCACTCTCAGCAAGTTTGACAACAACAACAAGCTGTATGGAGTGGTCAGCATGCTGGGGGGAAGGGATGCCATCCAGAGGGACCTTGAGAAGTGGTCTTGTGTGAACATTCAACAAGGCCAAGTAAAAGGTACTGTACTTGGGGCAATCCCAAGTACAAATACAGCCTGGGTGGAGAATGGATTCAAAGGAGCCCTGAGGAGAAGGACTTGGAGGTGTTGGTTGATGAGAGGCTCAGCATGAGCCACCAATATGCACTTGCAGCTCAAAAAGCCAACTGCGTCCTGGGTTGCATGAAACGAAGTATGACCAGCAGGTCAAGGGAAGTGATTCTCCCCCTCTAGTCCGCTCTCACAAGACCCCACCTGGAGTACTGCATCCAGCTCTGGGACCCACAAAATAAGAACACGGACCTGCTAGAGTGAGTCCAGAGGAGGGCCACAAAGATGATTATAGGGCTGGAGTATCTCTTCTATGAAGACAGTGTGAGAGAGTTGAGGTTTTTCAGCCTGGAGGTCTCTGGGGAGATCTTATAGCAGTCTTTCAGTATCTAAAGGCCTACAAGAAAGCTGTAGAGGGACTTTTTACAAGGGCATGTAGTGATAGGACAAGGGGCAATGGCTTTAAACTGAAAGACGGTAGATTTAGATTAGATATAAGGAAGAAATTCTTCACCATGAGGGTGATGAGACACTGGGACAGGTTGCCCGAAGAAGCTGTGGCTTCCCCATCCCTGGAAGTATTTCAAGGCCAGTTTGGATAAGAGGTCTTTACTATTAAACAAAAATATCAGTTTCAACCACTCTGTTATAAACTTTAAAATTAATTTCTCATTCTGTTTTCTCTTTTTCCAAAATATTTTTATTTCCTGTTTGAAAACCACATTTGAAATCAAATATTGAGATTTAACCATAATAACATATACATATATTCCTTTTTCACTAGAGATATTTTAAATATCTTAGAGAAGATGTGTCTATTCACTATTGAGCCTAAGCAGCCTCAAAGAATGAAATCTTTAATTACTATACCAAGCAATGCTTTTTGCCTAATAGTTTTAATATATAAGGCAAAATTGTTTTCAGTGCATCAGCAATGAAATCTTCTCTGCCATATTGCTTTGCTGAAAGGTGTTAGTAAAGGTTCACTTTAGGATGGGTAGCTTACCCATTAATATTGTATTGTGTTCCAAAGATCTTTGGATTTATTCAGATTTAATTTAAAGTTCAGATTGTCAGCAAGGTACATAGTGTATACTGAATGAAAAATACATAATTATTAAATCTGAGGGTTCCCACTGGCTTCTCGATTTGATCATTTCTCATCTCTTACAAACAGCAGTCACTAAGTCCACCTGAAAGTAAAGCTTTCCTGTGATGGCCCCTGGCATGCTTTGTCTTGTCTGTTTTCCTTGGACCTCCTGAGTCTTTATTAAGGTATGGGTATATCTTTCAGGTCTTGTGTCTCTTTGCAAGTCATAAGCTTTTCTTTTGAGAAATAGAGTCAGCAGTTTCTTAAAGACCTGCCGCTGGGGCTTCTATAATTAAGGTTGAGTTTTTAACTTACTGCACAATTTAGTCTCCGCCAGTTGGGGAATATAGCAAGAACAGAGTATTTCCAAAATGAAACCACTTTGTTACTGCCTGTCTTCTATTGCGTCTCTCTTTTTTTATAGCAGAGTAGCTATAGGTCCTTTTATGCTGCTCAGAAATCACATTCACTTATATGTATGGTATTATTCACACCTGCAATCTTGAAGATGAATATAGCAACACTATTTTTTTTGAGTTGCAAGCATAAATGTGTACAAGTTACAAACGTACAATGTCTTTCTTTGAAGCGTAAACACACTGATGAAGTATTCATTCAAACAGTCTAACAAATGATTATGTAATGCTAGCAAATATTATAAGGATTAAAACAAGCATTAAGGAAACTGTGAAAGAGTGTAGATATGTGCAGAAAAAAAAGAGCAAATGTTAAGTTAAATGAATAGTTATTTATCTTTCAACCTCCCAACTTCTAACACCTTCTTAGAGAAACTGTCAAGCCAAGGGGAAAGGATTGCTAATTCCAGTTAACATTTTTTTGAGTACTGCTATGCAAAAGAGATATTTAAATTCTGTATTTATACAAAACAATTGTTAATAAAAAAAATCTATTCATTTCTGTGATGGATTGGCCTTCGCTGGCCACCAGGTGCCCACCAGGTCACTCTATCACTTACTCTCCTTAACAGGACATGGAGAGAATATATGTTGAAAATCTCACAGCTCAAGATAAAGACAGAAAGATCACTTACCCAATTACCATGCCAGGCAAAACAGATTTGACGTGGGGAAATTAATTTAATTTATTGCCCATTACACAGAGCAGTATAATAAGAAGCAAGAATAAATCTAAAAAATACCTTCCACCCACCACTTTCTTCTTCACACGCTCAACTTCACTCCCAACTCTTGTACCTCCCCTGCACAGTGCAGGGGAATGGGGAATGGTGGCTGTAGTTAGTTCATAACACTTTGTCTCTGTTGCTCCTTCCTCTTTGCTCTCTTCCCCTGCTCCAGCATGGGGTCCCTCCCACAAAGGACAGTCCTTCACAAACATCTCAAGTGTGGATCCTTCCAATGGGCTGCAGTCCTTCAAGGACTGCTCCAGCATGGGTTGTGTCCCCTCCCAAAACCTTGCCATGTGAAATCAATGCAATAGTTTATTATGTCACTGAAAAAACTAATCAGAATGTCTGCTAGAAACTGTATGCTTATTATTAGACCTGAAAGATTAATTTAATTAATGGAAATTATTTTCATGCTATTAAAACTTATTTTGTGTTGTTTTCTTTTATGCCTAGTCTCAAAGTAGATAATACCCTTGATCATACTTGTGTCTAGATGAGCTCCTCAGCTGCAGCTGCTATATCTAAAAAAGAAACACACACATATGCACACAGGTTCTTTAATAATAATAATAACAACAACAACAACAACAATAATAATAATAATAATAATGATGTATTATTATATAGTAATACAATATATATTATATAATGTTAATATATTATTGTATATTAATAATAGCAATAATAACATTAATAATGACATTACTATTACTATTACTATTAATAATAATAATGATAATAATAATAATAATAATGATAATAATAATAATAATAATAATAATAAAATACAAGTTTTAGAGAAGAAAGAAACTGATTTGCAGGGTGACATATATAATGAGGTATTTTAATTCCAAGTTGCATTTCAGTGTGAAACTGTAAATCCAGGCAATAATTGGTTGGTAGTCAAAGACCCCACAAGTGTGTCATCACAGATGACCACTTAAATATGACATTATGGGATATTTAATGTAACTATCTGAGATTCAGTTACTGGCGCTTTGCAAGTTGCCACTTGGAGACAAGCCAGAATAATCACGCTGCACTTCTGCCCTGTTTCAGTTCTGAACTGACATACATGAAATTATGGAAATCGGTTAAGATTATTAGTTTGTCTTTTCAGTTGTCTTGAGTCGAATAGAACTGTGTATTTTCTTCCTTTTCTGCTGTATTTCTCAATTTTAGAGAATACACCATGTGTCCCCCTCTCATTTTAAGAGGAGAGTAATCACAAAGCAGCTAAACAAACTGCTACATAAAAGATACAGCATAACATCAAAGAAAAACACCCTTCCAAATAAAATTACTACATCCCCAGTTCTGATTGAGCTATAAGTTAAAGCCTTGTCATGCTGAGAAAGTAAAAGAAAATGTAACTTTTATTTGTTTCTAAATATAAGACATTTTCCAGGATATGTGTAATGGCATTTGATTAACTGTTCAGTTTTCAGCACAGTTAGAGGAATAGGATGATGTTTCTTAGATTGTACAGTATCCATGTATGTTTTTTTTAAGATGTCCCATGAAGCAAACAAGTAACTGGAAGAAAATTTCTAAATACAAGTTTAGTTAGTAATACTGCATTGGTTTAGAGTACTTTTTTTTCAGTTTGTTTGTTTGTGTGGGTTTTTTTTATTCTGATTCTTCTTAAACTGAGTCTAAAGGGAGACAGAAGAACCATTTTTACTGCAGGAAATGTCTGATTTTACTGAAAAATTAGATTTCTCAAGCATTAGCGTATTGATTTCTCCAGTAATGAAGTACTTTTCTGGAGATTTTGTAGGATAACTTGTTTACTTTTACACTTTAAATCAACTTTCTTTTTTTTTTTTTTTTCATTTAAAAGTTTATTAACATAAAAAAACCCAACAACCTGCTTCGTGAGCTCTTGACTTTAGAAACCACCTTCATTTTATACAATCACAGTGGTACACCCTAGAAATGCTAAAGTATGTTTTAATTTTTATATGTTTCAAATAAATCCATGTTTATTTTGAGTTTATTGTCAAAGATGGTGAATCTATTCACTAGAACTAATTATAATGATTATTGGTCAAATGTTCTGCTTAGTTAACAGACCAGAACTGCCTGTGATCATAGATTTTAATTGTGAACAGTCACTGAATAATTTGAATACATTTACTTACAGCTCTAAGGTCTTCAACATTCAAATTCTGCTTCTCAATTCACTACTCGTTCAATTGTATATTTTGTTGTACATAAATCATACAGCAATCATTTTTATGGCCAAGTTCAGATGCAATTTGTGACCCTTCTTTTTATCAAATGTCTTTTATTTTGAGTAATGGTGAATACTTCCTGCCCCACCTTTTACTTAACAATGTAAATAAGAAGGACTAGGAAATGTAAAGTCCCCAACATTCTGTTTTATTGTTCAAAATACTGTCTACAGTAGGACATCTAAAAATATGTAACTTCACCATTTTTAATTTTTGATAGTGTGTTCAATAGAGGGAAATTCACTAATTCTCAGAGATCAATGATATCAATAGTTTCTTAACCAAATAAAACAAGTACAAATCTGATTATTTACTTGTTTATTTATTTTATGACATTGAGGTGATGAAGTTTCAATTTTCAGTTATTAATGTGTAGCTAAGAGCCTGACAGAATCCATCCCTTTACTGTCATGCTATCATCTTTTATGTGGGAATAAGATGGATTCTTTGTTTATTTATTTGGGAAAACAAACAAACAAAAGAACAAAAAAACCAAAACTATCTCTATTTAGGTATATATATATACATACATACATATATAAAGGGTGAGTGTCACGAGAATGGAGCCAGGCTCTTCTCAGTGACAACCAGCGGCAGGACAAGGGGTAATGGGTTCAAGTTGGAACACAAGAGGTTCCACTTAAATTTGAGAAGAAATTTCTTCTCAGTGACGGTAACAGAACACTGGAACAGGTTGCCCAGGGGGGTTGTGGAGTCTCCTACTCTGGAGGCATTCAAATCCCACCTGGACACCTTCTTGTGTAGCCTCATCTAAGTGTTCCTGCTCCAGCAGGGGAATTGGACTAGATGATCTTTTGAGGTCCCTTCCAATCCTTAACATTCTGTGATTCTGTGATTCTGTGCTAGGTACATTTAAAAAGTACCAATTCATTTCAAGACAAATCATAAAAGTACACCACAGTTTACACTGTAAAATTAGACAACTTACTCAGGAAAAAGTAAGCATATTCTACACTGCCATGCTATGTACTTACAGTGTAAATTAAGAAATCTCTTTCACTCAGCATCATATATTGCTTTCTTTCTCTTTCTGAATTGCATTCTGCATAATGTATTAGAAAATCTTTTACCCAGTTGGAACTCATTAATCTTGCAGAGTTTACTCTGTTTAAACTTTCCAGAAATACTATCTTATTTTAGCATCATTAAATCTAAGATTAACCTCTGTTTGTGTTGGAATGAGAAAAGTTTAAAAGTTACTGAGTTACCATAGATTTCTTCTTCATAAGTTAAAAATATCTTAGTTATACACCCTTTTCTTATCACTAATTGCTTTACCATAGGGGAAATGTGGAGAATGTCTTCCTGTATTACTTACAGCTTAGCTCCATCTGTGCCATAGGAAGTATACCACATCTAAAGAAGGCAGCTCCAGTGAGAGAGTAACAAAAGTGTTCCTGATCCAAGAGTCTACTGGAAAACTTGAATAAATGAGGTGATGTTGCCTTTCTATTTTCCACCTTTTTTTTTTTTTCAATTTTGCAAGGCAGTTACAATAAATTTCATGCCATCAGCAGAAATAGAAGTAAAAAATAATAAATCTTTACTTCTGACATCAAGTAATATCTTTTTCAGACATTTTAATCAAGTTTTTCAAAAACTCTTTAATAGACATCTGTTTTGGTATTGAAAAGAGAAGTTGAGTGGTAAAGCCTTTAGGAAATTATTCAGCTTTTAAGCTATCTAACATATATGCTACCAGTAACATGTTATTCGGTAAAAATTAAAAAAATCTGAAGAGTCATAAATGCTATTCTACATTAATATCTTTCTTGAATGTTGGGACGGGAGATTGGTGGCCTGAATTATAGGAGTTTAGAGAAAGGAAGAAGCAGAAACAATCATATAGCAGTTCTGGATCTTGTGTAACTGTTCACTGACGCCATGATTTTTCTTCTTCATTGTATTATGACGTATCTAAGCAAGACAAAAGCAGTAGCTGTCTCTCTAGTAGAACAAGTCCTTTTTCATATAGCTTTCTAAATCATAGAAAATTAGTAGTCTGTTTAAGATGTCAAAGGAAATACAGTTTCAGTCTTTATACACATAAAAAAAATAGATAAAGAAAAGTGAAGAATGTGATAACACAAGGGTATAGAATGGAGTGGGAAGCAAAATGTATCAGAGAAGATAAGAAACAAATAAAAGGGAAGGGTTTCAAAGTAATAAGTAGAACAGTCTTTCTAACAGGATACTAGCTTGGCTAACAAATATCACAGTAAATTAATTACCTAAATATAGGAAAGAAAAAGCACAAGGAAATCTAAGATACCTAGATTACCATATTAGTTTTGCAATCCATTTCTACCAATACTATTGTCACAGAGGCCTGTGACACCTATAAATTATAAGTGAATAATGTAGGATATAATTATTCTTAGTTTTCCTTGAACTGAAATGTAAGTGTACTAAAACAGTGTAAACAAAACAGTATATAACTATTTCATAAAGCTGTGATGGCATCACCAGATACAATATAAGACTTTTCCACATGGGTATGAACAATGTGACTATCAAAAGGACAAAGAAAGACATGTAGTTGCATGCAGGAGCACTCGAATTACAGAAGAAAAAGAAATTAGGCAATCCCAAAGAACTACAAGGACGTAGAAGACCTAGGTTTATGAAACGTTATGAAAGTCACTTAATTTGTCTGTCTTCTAGACACTCCCATCACAGTTGTCTCTAATTCCCTGATATCTAGGTCTTTATACACGTACATATACACATGGCTATGAAAAGGCAAATCAGAATACTGTAACCAAATATATTGACCTATAAGAATCTGTGCAATTTAAATCAAATTTATTTTAAATTCTGTAGTTCCACTAAAATTGATGCTTGCACTAATGTTTACTCTAAATCTTCTTAAAAAAACTTCATTGACTGAGTAGATTCCCATACCTTTTTTTTTTCAATAATATATAACATTCATTAGGTACAGGGCACAGAATAAACTAACCAAAAAAAAAAGTACCTTGAAGGTGTATTTATTTAGTCTATATGTCCCATCCGATCTGTTTGTGATTGTTACTTCATGAAGCTGAAACTGGTAATTAAGAAAATTTTTTTAGTATTTGAATTACAACAATGACAGAAGAGAAATTTAACTGGGGACTATGGGGATTTCCATGAAAAAAAAAAAAAAATGCCAGAAGTCATATTTCAAGACAAAAGGAGGATCATAAGAGAATATAAAAATGACAGAAGTTTCTTTCCAGAGAGTCGTAAAAATGTGTTTTTTTTAAAATACTCTAGGTTTTCTTAAAATCAGTTTGCTGTTTACCTTACTAGCCTTCCATTATTTGTTTTTCATCAGACAATTTTTTTCTTTTCATCTAGAGGTCAAGATCTCCTGGGCATAAGCACTGTCCTTCAGAATCTTAGGAAAACGTATCTTATTTGTTGAAATTTATTTTAAAATTATGTGCTTTTTAACACACTGATGTGTTTGGTAGGTTGTTCCAGAACAATTATTTTTCTAATGAGAGAAACTTTTCTATTTCTGTCCACAACCATTTCTACCATGATACTGGATCTGATGGTTGCCAACGAAGGTTAGTTAACAATTGATGTCAAGACTGGAGGCAGCCTGGGATGCAATAATAACATGCTCATGGAGATCTCAGTACTGAGGCATGTGGGACAGGCAAAGAGTAGAGTCAGGATCCTGAATTTTAGGAAAACCAACTTCCAGCTTTTCAAGGAGTTAGTCAATAGGACTCCCTGGGAAACAGCCCTCAAGGACAAGGGAGCAGAACAGAGCTGACAGATCTTTAAGAACTCTTTCCATCAAGCACTAAAGCTCTCAGTCCCCAGGTGTAAGAAATCAAGAAAGGAAGTCAAGAGGTTGAGTCATGACCTGCTGGTCAACCTAAAGGGCAAAAAGGAAATGCACAGGTGATAGAAGCAGGGACAGGTAACCTGAGAAGAGTATAGGGACACTGCCTGGTTGTGCAGAGGTGGGGTCAGGAAGGTCAAGGTGCAGCTGGAGCTGAACTTGGCAAGCAATGAGAAGAATAACAAGAAGGGCTTCTGTAGGTGTGCCAACCAGAAAAGGAAGGACAAAGAAAGCATACCCCCATCTTGATTAACAAGGCTGGCAAACAGGTGACAATGGATGAGGAGAAGACTGAGGTACTCAACAACTTCTTTGCCTCAGTTTTCATTAGCAAGCTCCCTTCCCACACCTCTTGAGTGGATGAACTACAAGACAGGGACTGGGGGAGCAAAGTCCCTCCCGCTGTAAGAGAAGATAAGGTTCATGACCACCTGAGGAACCTGATCACACATAAATCTATAGGACCTGATAAGATGCATCCCAGAGTCCTCAGGGAATTGGCTGATGTAGTTGCCAAGCCACTCTCCACAGTATTTGAGAAGTCAGGGCAGTCAGGTGAAGTTCCTGGTGACTGGAAAAAGGGAAACATAGCATCTATTTTTTGAAAAGTGTAGAAAGGAGGACCCTGGAAAGTACAAACTTGTCAGCCTCACCTCTGTGCCTGGAAAAATCACAGAATAGATCATCCTAGAAGCCATGCTGAGGAATATGGAGCACAGCGATGGTATTTGAGACAGCTGTTGTAGATTCACCACATGTAAGTCACACCTGACCAACCTAGTGGCCTTCTGTGAACAAAGGAAGGGCTACAGATGTTGTCTATTTGGACTTCTGTAAAGCTTTTGACATGGTCCCCTACAACATCCTTCTCTCTACGTTGGAGATGTATTGATTTGGCAGGTTTACTTCTCAGTGGATGAGGAACTGTCTGGATAGTCACATCCAAAGGGCAGTCGTTAATGGCTCAATGTCTGGACAGACACTGGTGACAAGTGGTGTCCCTCAGGGGTCCATACTGGGACCAGTACTGTTTAGTGTCTTCATCAGTGACATAGACAGTGGGATCGAGTACACTCTCAGCAAGTTTGCGGATGACACCAAGCTGAGTGTTGCAGTTGACATGCCTGAGGGACAGGATGCCATCCAGAGGGACCTGGACAAGCTCAAGAAATGGGCCCATGCAAACTTCATGAGGCTTAACAAAGCCAAGTGCAAGGTCCTGCATCTAGGTCAGGGCAACCCCCAGTATCAATACAGGCTGTGTGCTTGCAGCCCAGAAAGCCAATCACATCTTGGGCTGTCTCAAAAGGAGCGTGGCCAGCAGCTCAAGGGAGGTGATTCTGCCCCTCCCCTCTGCTCTGGCGTAGAGTGGAGCTGGAATACTGTGTCCAGTTCTGAAGCCCTCAACACAGGAAAGACATGGACCTGTTGGAGCGGGTCCAGAGGAGGGCCACAAAAAGGAACAGAGGGATGGAACACGTCCCCTATGAGGACAGGCTGAGAGAGCTGGAGAAGAGAAGGCTCTGGGGAGACCTTATTGAGTCCTTTCAGTACGTAAAAAGGACCTATGTTAAAGATAAGGACAGACTTTTTAGAAGGACTTGTTATGACAGGACAAGGGGTAATGGTTTTAAACTACAGGAGGTTCAGGCTAGACATAAGGAAGAAATAATTTTACAATGAGGGTGGTGAAATGCTGGAACAGGTTGCCCAGAGAGGTGGTAGATGTTCCATCCCTGGAAACACTCAAGGCCAGGCTGCACGGGGCTCTGAGCAAACCAATCTAGTTAATGATGTTGCTGCTTATTGCAGGCAGTTTGGACTAGATAACCTTTGAAGGTCTCTTCCAACCCGAACTATTCTATGATTGTATGATTCTGTGCTTTCATTGTCCTTCAGTGTAAAAGATTCTTAGACTTCTCTACTGTTGGTGATAGTTTAAAAAGAGCAATCATATTCCTTCTTCCTACTGAGGCCAAATTTAACATTATCACTTGGATCATCTTATTTTTCTTTAATTTATTCCATAACCATGTAACACCATCCTCAGCACATAAAAGAGGGAAACATGAAGAAAACACAAATGTTGATGTTAGTTTAAGAATAGTAAATGCAAGTTCTTGAAATCCTGATTTTATTTAGCCGTTTGTTTAATTTGTTGAAGTTTCTCTTCTGAAGTCTGGAATCTCCATGAGGCATACTTCTTTACATAGTTTTCCTTTTAAGGTAAACAAGACAAACATAATATTTCAAAACACAGCCCTTTCCTATGATCATCTCTCATAATTATTATTATTATTGACAATGAGTCTAAAATAACATACATTTTTTTTTTAAGATCAGCATTGAAAATGCTAAAACCCAATACTTTTATTTATTTTGGGTTGTTATTGTGCATTCTATTCCCCTACACCAGAAATAAAAAGAGTTTTCTTTAGTTCACGGGAACAGTCTGGCATAAAGTTATTAGGTATATCACAGAATCACAGAATGGTTGGTGTTGGAAGGGACCTCTGGAGATCATCTAGTCCAAACACCCCTTCAAAAGCAGGTTCACCTAGACCAGATTGCCTAGGATCACATCCAGGCAAGTTTTGAGTGTCTCCAGAGAAGGAGACTCCACAACCTCTCCGGGGAACCTGTTCCACTGCACCTTTACTCTCAAAGTAAAGAAGTTTCTCATCATATTCAGATGGAACTTCCCATGTTTCAGTTTGTGCCTATTGCCCTTTCACTGGGGCAACACTAAAATGAGTCTGCTCCCATCCCTTGACACCTGCTCTTAAGATATCTATAAGCACTGATAAGATCCCCTCTCAGTCTTCTCCATGCTATACAGACCCAGTTTTCTCAGCCTTTCTTCATAAGAAAGACACTCCAGTCCCCTAATCATCTTTACAGACCTCCATTGGATTCTCTCCAGTAGTTCCTTGTCTTTCTTGAACTGGGAAGCCCAGAACTTGACACAATACCCCAGATGTGGCCTCACGAGGGCAGAGTAGAGGGGAGGATAACCTCCCTCAACCTTCTGGTCACACTCTTCTTGATGCACCCCAGAATACCATTGACCTTCCTGGCCATGAGGGCACATTGCTGGCTCAAGGTTAACTTGTTATCCACCAGGACTCTCAGATCCTTCTCCAAAGAGCTGCTTTTCAGCAGGTCAACCCCTAACCTGTACTGGTGCATGGGGTTATTCCTCCCCAGGTGCAGGACCCTACATTTGCCTTTGTTAAATGTCATTATGTTCCCCTCTGCCCAACTCTCCAGCCTGTCCAGATCTCGCTGAATGGACCTAGTACTGACCCTGGGGAACCCCACTAACTACAGGCCTCCAAATCAGACTGTGTCAGTGATCATAACCCTCTCAGCTCTGCCATTCAGTCTGTTCTCAATCCATGTCACTGTCCACTCATCTAACCCACACTTCCTGAGCTTACCTATGACAATGTTATGGGAGACAGTGTCAAAAGCCTTGCTGAAGTCAAGGTAGAAAACATCCACTGCTCTCCCCTAATCTACCCAGACAGTCATGCCATCACAGAAGTCTATCAGATTGGTCAAGTATGATCTCCCCTTGGTGAATCCATGTTAACTACTCCTGATAACCTTCTTTTCCTCCACATCCATAGAGATGACATCTAGAAGGAGTTTTCCAGGGAAGGAGGTGAGGCTGACTGCGCTGTAGTTTCCTGGGTACTACTTCTTTCCCTTTTTGAAGGCTGGAGTGACATTTGACTTTCTCCAGTCCTCAGGCACCTCTCCTTTTCTCCATGACCTTTCAAAGATGATGAAGAGTGGCTTAGCAATGGCATCTGCCAGGTCCCTCAGCACTCATGGTTGCATCCCATCAGGACCCATGGATTTGTGGGTGTCCAGTTTGCCTAAATGGTCTCGAATGCAGTTTGCCTAAATGGTCTCTGAATGCAATCACACAGCACCTCCAGGATGGACCAGGGATCAGACCCAGCCAGCATGGGTTTAGGAGGGGCAGGTCCTGTCTGACCAACCTGATCTCCTTTTATGATCAGGTGACTCACCTAGTGGATGAGGGGAAAGCTGTAGACGTGGTCTATCTAGACTTCAGCAAAGCCTTTGACACTGTCTCCCATAATATACTCCTTCAAAAGCTGATAGCCCGTGGCTTGGACAAGTGCACTCTCTGCTGGGTTAAGAACTGGCTGGAGGGCCGGGCCCAGAGAGTACTGGTGAATGGGGCTGCATCTAGCTGGCGGCCAGTCACTAGTGGTGTCCCCCAGGGGTCAGTGTTGGGTCCAGTCCTGTTTAACATCTTTATTGATGATTTAGATGAGGGGATTGAGACCATCATCAGCAAATTTGCTGATGACACCAAGTTGGGGGGCAGCGTCGACCTGCTGGAAGGCAGGAGGGCTCTGCAAAGAGATCTGGATAAACTGGAAAAATGGGCTGATTCCAATGGGATGAAGTTCAACAAGGCCAAGTGCCGGGTCCTGCGCTTTGGCCACAACAACCCCCTGCAGCGCTACAGGCTGGGCACAGAGTGGCTGGAGAGCAGCCAGGCAGAAAGGGACCTGGGGGTACTGATTGACAGGAAGCTCAACATGAGCCAACAGTGTGCCCAGGTGGCCAAGAAGACCAATGGTATCCTGGCCTGTATCAAAAATAGTGTGGTCAGCAGGACAAGGGAAGTGATCCTTCCCCTGTACTGTGCATTGGTGAGGCCACACCTGGAGTATTGTGTTCAGTTCTGGGCCCCTCAGTCCAGGAAAGATATTGAGGTGCTGGAGCGGGTCCAGAGAAGAGCAACAAGACTGGTGAAGGGACTTGAGCACATGACCTATGAGGAGAGGCTCAGGAAGCTGGGGTTGTTCAGTCTGGAGAAGAGGAGGCTTAGAGGTGACCTCATCGCTCTCTGTAACTACCTGAAGGGAAGTTATAGCCAGGTGGGAACTGGTCTCTTCTCCCAGGCAGTCAGCAATAGGACAAGGGGACATGGGCTTAAACTCTGCCAGGGGAAGTTTAGGCTGGATATTAGGAAGAAGTTCTTTACGGAGAGAGTGATCAGGCATTGGAATGGCCTGCCCAGGGAGGTGGTGGACTCACTGTCCCTGGAGGTTTTTAAACTGAGATTGGACATGGCTCTTGGTGCCATGATCTAGTAAATGGGCTGAAGTTGGACCAAGGGTTGGACTTGATGATCTCTGAGGTCTTTTCCAACCTAGCCAATTCTGTGATTCTGTGATTCTGTGATTCTGTGAACCTGATTCTACTTGATTAAGGGAAAGTCTTAATTTCTCCAGACATTGTCTCCTACCTCCAGGGTCTGGGACTCTTGAGGGCTGGTTTTAGCAGTAAAGACTGAAGCAAAGAAGACATTCAGTAACTCTGCCTTCTCTATATCCTCTGTCACCGGGGCACCCACTTCATTCAGCAGTAGGCCCATATTTTCCCTAGTCTTCCTTTTGCTACTGGCGTATTTGAAGAAGCTCTTCTTGTTGTCCTTTTACATCTCTTGCCAGTTTTAATTCCAAGTAGACATTCGCCTTTCTCATCAGATCCCTACATACTCTAACAATATTCCTGTATTCATCTCAAGTGGCCCATTCCTTTTCCCACATTCCATAAACTTTCTTTTTCCATTTGAGTTTTGTCAGAAATTCCTTGCTCATCCATGCAGGTCCCCTGCTCTCTTTACGTGATTTCTTGGTCACAGGGATGCAACGACCTTGAGTTTGGAGGAAGTGATGTTTGAATCTTAACCAGTTCTCTTGTACCCCTTTACATTTTAGAGCCCTAACCCACGGGATTCATTCAAGTAGAACCTTGAAGAGGTCAAAGTTAGCTCTCTTGAAGTCCAGGGTTTAAATTCTAGTTATTTCCCTGCTTCCTCCATACAGGATCCTGAACTCTACCATCTCATGACCACTACAATCAAGGCTGTCCCCAACCTTCACATCTCTAACCAGTCCTTCTTGGTTTACCATCTCTCCTCATTGGCTCCTCCACCACCTGTGTCAAAAAGTTATCATCAATGTTCTGCAGGAATCCAGCTGCATTGTCTTTCCAGCAGATATCACGGTGGTTATGTTCCCCATGAGAATTAGAGCATGTGATTGTGAGGCTGCTTTCAGCTGTCTACAGAAGATTTCATTGACTTCCTTTTCCTGACCACGTGACCTGTAGAAAACATCCACAACAATGTCACTGATATTAGCCTGTCCCTTAATTTTTACCAATAAGCTCTTGACTTGTTATTCACCCCCCCTAGGCAGAGCTCAGAACATTTCAGTTGCTCTCTCACACAAAGAGCAACTCCACCACCTAACCTTGCTGACCTGTCTTTCCTAAAAAGTACATAGCCATCCATGACAACATTCCAGTCATGTGAGCTGTCCCACCATTTCTTTGTAATAGTAATGAGATCATGGCCCTGCGTCCACACCTAGATCTCTAATTGTTCCTGTTTACTCCCCATATTGTGTGCTGTTGTAATGACACTGCAGAGGAGTAATCAAGAATGCAGGTTTCACTGGAGGGGTGCAAGAAGACAAACCAAAGCCCTACATACCTTTGAGGTGGTTGGCTTTCTGGTTCTCATCTTGGGAAGCAGCTAAGGAACATTTGTCGCTGCTCTGGATGGCCTGGCTTACTGTTTTCCTTAGATTCAAGACATCGATAAGCAATTGACTCTTTTATGTCATCTCAGGTAATCACTGTAGACTGTCTTAACTGTAACAACCAGACTGAAGTCTGATATCCAACTCATGCCTATATGGATGTGCACGTCTATTTGTAGGCCTCTAATATGTGGTGTTTGGAGTTAAATCTTGTCTTAGTCTACTAAGACAGTCTTTGGTTCCTCTGTGGAGAAAGCTATGTATCCCTCATGCATTTTTTATCAATAAGCTATAGCATTTCTCTTTCTAAGAAATTGGGGAAAAAAGTTAAATCTCCTTCCCAATAATGAAATGTTTTGTTCCATCATAGCTTCTAGCCTTTCAAAAATACTTATTTTTAAACATAGATAAACTCAAAAGTTTTGCTGTTCTTAAACACATGAGAATATAATTCCCCTGCTTCTCCTCCCCTTCAAAATTTGTGAACAAATTAATTAGTTGGTTGTTTTTTCCTCAAGCCAATTGTCACAAATAGCCATTCCTGGCCCAGTAGTTTTTAAAATTTCAGTGGAGAGACAGCATGAGACAAAACAAGACAAGATGACAAAACTGGATAGCAGGAAAGACTATTACACTTCCTAATATTTGATTTTTAAAAGCTGATCGGTTTATTTCTATACACAGAAAAAGGGATCCACTGGCCAAAAGGAAGATGTCTTGTGCGTATAACTATTTAATATATCTTTATTGTTCTTAGTAGAATATTTTTCTAAAGCATAAAATCATTGTCCTTACCTTATCAATAAATTGATTAATTTATTCATGTTTTATAATCCAAAAGTCTTATACTCCACAGCTTTGCAAGTTTTCCTTCAGATAAAAACACTGTTTTTAATACAGACCTTTTCAACTCTGATAAAAAATGTTATTATAATATTTTACAGTATTTTGTGCGATATGATCCTTAATTCCAACTCAGTTCTATTCTCAGCCTTATCAGACAGAGAAAACTGGTAATTAGTGTCACCATTTACGGCAGGGCAACAATAAACCATGGCAGATGCTCTCTGTTAACCCCCCCACCCTCCCCACTAAGGAAAGGTAACAGGAGGAAAAGGGAGAGAGACCAACAAATTGGAAAGTTAAAAATATTTTACTAATAAACAGAGAAAATAATACAAAACCACTCTTCAATTTCCCAGGGTAGTGCACTGTTGCCTGGGGTAGAGCTGGCAGAGCTCCAACGGCTGCAAGGCAGCACCTGGAAGTCTTGGGCTGGACCCTGCAGTAAACTGGAACTGGATTCATGAATGCAGCGTCTGGAACCAGGCCTGGGATTACAAGCAGAACTGACAGGGTCCTCTTCAGATCCTGGCCATGGTGGAAGAAAGCGAGACCCTTGTGATCTCCCACTTTTATAGGGTGTATGACTTGTATGGGATCGAATACTTAGCTGGCTAATTTTAATGACCTGTTCTGTCTGTCCCTCCTTGTAAATACGCTCCTCTTACTTATGGGATGTGCAAAATTCATCAGTAACCTTGGCTGCCATAGCAATAAGTCTAAACCTAAGCCTCTTCTGCACACCATTGCTGATGTTATCAGCTCAGGAGTGAACAGTGTCTGAAAAAATATGCAGCCAAATTCAGAAAAGTGCAGTTACTTAGAAGAACTTAGCTGAAAGGAAAATTCACTAAAAAAGAACTGGTCTTGTTTTAACCAAAACCAGGACATTAGAAGGGCAAAGGTTAGAGATAGGCATGCTCAGAATCTTAATTTGGAAGTTTCTTTATCGCCTTTCAGAAATCAGAGCAGCAGTGAAGCAACAGAAAGCTGTATTCCAGATTATAAAGTGAGCAGATAAGTAACCAGAAAAAAATAAGTGAATTTATGGCAGGTTTGCACTACAAAAACATATATACAATTCAGAAGCAGATTCATAGACACATACATGGAATTGTCCTCTAACAACTTAACAGCTACTGGAGTATATATTCAGCTGCCTAGACAGAGAGATAAAATGCTATTTGAGGTTTTATAGGTTATCTGAGACATCTACATTGGGCTAGAGATATGACATAGGACCTACAGAAAGTTTTGAGGTTTTAGAGGAGCAGCTGCAGTCTGTGAGAGACTTTCTATGACATTCTGATTAGCCTTGGATGTCATGTTTAAGCAATGAAACTGAGGCCAGTATGACTATTTCAGATTTCTGTGCTGACTACATATTCACTGACTACAGTAACATCTTGGATGCTTATTCTTCATACAGATGGTTGCATGCAGACAATCATGTGTGTGTGTGTGTGTGTGTGTGTGTGTTAAAATCTGAGGCTTATTCACATTCATAAAATCAATTAATTTCACCTAATTTTAACTGAGAATTAAGTCTCTAACCTACAGTAGTGGTTTACAGGTCTGTTCCTGTACCTAGACATATACATCAAATATCATTGGAACAGCTGCAGCGTAGCAGAGATACGCAGAGGAGACCAGTAGATATAAAATTGTGAAAAAACCACATTCTTCTCGAGTGGCAATTGAATCGCAGTCAGAATACCCTAGAAAATATCAGGTGACACTGCAAACTGAAATTAAGGCAATGATTCAAACTCCTGGATCTCTTTCATGATGAATCTGCTCTAGAAGGTGACATATCTATTCCCAAAACCATTACTAACAAATCGAGTGTAATTAATTCCATCTCAGATAGTGCCTTGAAAAGCTAGAAAGCAAATGATGTTTCAGAAGTGCCATTGACTAGAGAGGTAGATCCTACTTTCAACTTTTGAGAAATGGATGCAGTGTTTCTACTCAGTGTCAAATGCACAGTATAGAAAAAGGTGGAAACCTATAGGATGGACAGTTGTTCATTTTGTCCATCTTTTGTGAAGAGAACCAAGTGAAGACCAGTCATGACTGGAAGGACACTCAACTATCATGTCTTTCAGTTGGATATGTGCTCATAAAAGGTATAAAGAAACAGTAAAAAGGAAAAGTAGAATAGAACAGATGGTGTGATCAATGTAAAACTTTTGGTGATACTATCTAAGAAGCTAATTACAAATTAAAGGATTTCTGAATTCTTGCAGACGCTCTTGGAGTTTTTGCTTATTTGTGATGTTCAAAAACCTGGAATATTAAAAGAAGAATTATCCTTTATGAATGCATTTCCACAAAATGCAAAGAAGGTAGCATCTCACTTATTACACTTGCTGTATTGTATTATATAGATGACTGCTACCATTGGTCTCAGAATGAAACATAAACAACATCACTTCAGGGTAAATCCACTTTTGTAGATCAATTTAATTACTAACTATGCTGTATTTACTTATGTATTGAATAATCCTAACCAACAAAGAGGCTAGTTCAAAAACCAAATCCCTAAAGGAACTCTCAGTTGGCTGTGAGTTAAACCTTGGTGAAGCGACATGTCTTATTAAACTATCCACAAACTAAGCTTTCAACTCTGAACCTCACCATCAAAGAAAGGAATTCTGAGTCTACTGTTGGTCATGATGGAAAAGGCCTGGAAACGTGAGAGGGAAACAAATATGTGAAGACTGCAGAATAGACTACATGACTGTATTTTTACCATTTTTTAATGATGTAGGGAGAATATTCCTTTAAATATTTAATCCTTACAACAGTCAGAATCACAGTGCAATAATTTAGGTTCTATTATAAAACTGCACCTTCTTCCTCAGCAATTCCTATTAGCCACACTACAGCATTTATGAACTCTCAACCCATCTAGATATTAATCTGCATGTCAGTGCTAATAACATGTTTTGTAAAATCTTATTTGTATGCCATACCACCTGCTATCCAACAAATCCCCGCTGCCAGAAGGAAAAATAGTGATACAGATTCAAAGACTATAACAGTAAAAGACTTCGTGATGGTAATTTATTGTTATACCCTGTAGGACACAGGTGATAAGATAAAATTAATTAGTTCTCACTTCATGTCACATGCTTTGTGTAAACTGATACTTAAAAAAAAAAAAAAAAACAAAACAAAACAAAAAAACACAAAAACAAACATTTCTTTTCAATACATAGTGTGTTGTGGTGGAGAAACTCATCATTACCTTTGATAACTGAGTCTAATGTTTCCCAGTTTTAGCTAGCTAGTCAGTGGCAGTTTTGTTTGCTTTTCTTAATCACAGTTTGAATATTATCCTTAGTTTCTGTCTCTAAGCTTTATGCCATATTAATCTTTTATCTGCTTGATTTATCAATCAGTCTGTTGCGCAATACTAAGTCCAGAGAGTAACAGTATTTTAAGTACAAATCAGTAGAATTTCTTCCATTAGCCTTCAGTTTAATCTCAGAAGAAAGAATGCGTGGACAGGTTTTGTCAAGTAATAGCATTAAAAGTAGTTAAGGAACCACACTTTCTATACGTAACAGTAAGAAAAGGGAAAAATATGGCAATATCAGAACCAGTTGTGTTTGACATTCTCATCTGCCTGAGTAAGTATCTATTTGATAAAAAGCAATTTTGACTACAAATACAGATCGATACTTGAACTCATACTTCTAAATCTCATGACACTTCGCTTTTTTACTAAAAAACAAAACACATGTAATTCCCAGTGTTCCTTGATATTTTTAGTTCAGTTTTTCATGTGTTTTATATACTGACATTATCTCCACCTGTGTTTTTATATTTGACTGGTTTTGAGTAGTTTTTATTTCTGAATTTTTTAAATGGCATAGCTTGGCTAGAACCTTCTTAAAATAGGGGAGGGGGCGAAGTATCCTTTTTGAATGGATACAGAGTAATTTCTTGCACAAATTCTGAATGATGAGGAGGAACACCAACCACCAGGGTTCAGTATGGTCACTACATCAAAAAAATATGGGACTACAGGGTATCCTGGTGGACCCTAAACTTTGGGAAAAGAGATCCAAGGTACCAGGGTTCTTGAATCCCTGTGTTGTTGAGTGTCTGTGTAGGACAGTATAATTTGGTATAGTCTCTCTGTGAAGATATACTAATGTTTCATTCAAGGCCACATTTAATTCAATATGATGCCTCTCATAGAATTATTCGTAATGCGTGCCTCCTTTTAATTAAAAACAAAATAAAACAAAACAAGTCTTCTATATTGGTGTAAGTTCTAAGAAGATTATTATTATTGCTTGAATAATAACAGCAAACATTAAAAGAAAAAGCATAAATTTGAAGTAACTCTTTAATAATAAAAAGGCTTGTGGGAGAGTGTTTATTTCACCCCTCCAGACACAGATAATGACAAGACAATTGAGATTTACACATCTTGTTCTCCACTCTTATTTGCTGTCTTGAAGAAGACATCCTCCAACATTCCTAAATATTGTATCAGAGCATTCATTTACAAGAATCCAAAACAATTTATTACAGAACTGTTGTGACTTGGAAATATCTGATGCTATTTGTTACATAATTCCAAAAGCAATTCCTGTTTACCCTCTTAGACCTCTAGAAAAATGTTGTAGCATAGGCTATATTTTCTAATGCTATAACAAAAATGAAATAATTTCTGAAAAATAGGGACAATCATGTAGAATATGATTAGCCAATGTGAGACACAGTTATAATTTGCTATATCTAACCTAGAACATGATAGAACATGAAGTATTATATTACTCTATGAAAATTTAATAGAAACACTAATTTCTCTCTCTTCTCTTAAAAAAATCACTTGAAGAGAGAGCAAATATTTTTTTTTTTATTTCAGATAGATGTAGCTGAATAGTTCTAGCCAAATTAAATAAATGAACAGAAAAATTCTGTGTTTTCAATTTTTTAAAATAATCCACTATGATTGCCTCCGATTGCATTTTGTTTGAATCTAGGCTATTGCTAATGAGAGTAATAAACATTAAAAAATGTAGTTTATTTGGGGAAGGGAGATATGGGAATGGTTTAATTATTCATTGTTACGTAACCTGAAATAATTTATTTCTTTACCTATTGGCTAGCAAACATTTATTATTTATATATAATTTGTAAGAAATAAGCTACTTCCACAAATAACTTCTAATAAATAAAATATGATAACCCAACATTTTATAAATAAATAAATAATATTAATGACATAATGAAATATTAATTAAAAAATACACAACACAGCTAATCTCTAACACCTTATCTTCCAGCAATGTATACACTAATAACATTGGCCTTGACAAACATTGTCTTATTTGTCTTTGAGAGGTCAGTGTCTCAACCAATTCAGCACATCTGTGCTCAGATCTACTGGATACTAAGTTGTCCTCTTGACATTAATTTTCTCACAGAGATGTGCTATCAGAATTGAAATAGATAAGAAACTCATTCATTACGTATTTCTTAAAAAAATGTCATGATAACCATCAATTATCTGACTTTCAGGCTCCTCATGACAAAAATTGATAGAATGCAATTTAGATAAATTACTAGACTGTATTGATTGAATAGGATCAACTTAAATTACAAAAAGGACCAATCACCTTACAAACTCTGTAATACTTAAAGCTTTGTTGTTAGGAACAATGTGGTGATTAAAAAAAATGATATTATGAAGATCAAAATGAAATTGTTACATCCAATACATACTTGCCTAATTTGTATGTAATCATGAGCAAAAAATATTGATGCTTTCTTTAATAGATCTGAATGTCATACAGAAACTTTTTAATTATTGAATCAAATTTTTTACAATATTATTTATATTATCTGTGGGTTAGTGTTACAGGGTGTTTTTTGGTTTTTAATGTGCATTTCCTGAAAATGGCATACCTTCTGTGTAATTAAATAAATACCCTGAAATCATTCCATGTCTAGCATAGCTGGACCTTGAAGAATTATGGTCTGGAATGATTTTTCACCTTTTCCTGCATGTGCTAAAGTAGAAATGAAGGATGACTGGGCTCATTTATTCACTAGAGAGAAACAGGTAATATTACATACTTTTCTATTCCCATCAACAAATATAATTAAGTAGTACAAAAATGGTAATTAAACAGAAAAAAAAAAAAAATAGAGGCATGCACAATATACACCTTTGCAAACAGAAAATTTTGGTGTTTGATTTGATTCAAGTCAACTTTTTTTCCCTCCTCCAGTATTTTAGGGTATTCCTTGCTATGCTGGTATTAGTTTGTGATTTGAAGTGGCATACAGTGTCCAAGATTTATTTTTGCTTCTGCCTTCATATTGTGATAACCCATTAAAGACAGCCTGTCTTGATAAGGACAGTATATCATTCCAAGACAATTTCAGGTGTTATAAGTAATATTAAAATAGTCAAGAGAAAAATGTAATATTTCAAACTTTCAATTCGGAATTCAACAACAGCAAAAAACTTCATGAAGCAAGACTTTTTTTTTTTTTCCCATGATTGAATATAAACAGCCAAATGACTTTAATTTTTTTAGACACTAAGTCACTGAATTAACATCATATTGAAATACATTATTATACTGTTTTATTGATTATAAAAAATCTACTAGTTTCCAATTTTAGGAATAATAAGCATGATTAAAACAAAATTTATTACACATGACAAAGCACAATTACAAGAAATATTTTTCTACTACAGGAAAAATCCGAGTAAAGAGTGAACTAATCCTTTTAAAGGTGTATCTAGTTTTACAGTTGCTGCAAGTGCTGTTTGAAATGTTCTCTCTCTTGAACTGTCCTACTCATAACTGCAACATTTGGTTCTCTCATCTACCAGTTACAGAAGTGGATTGGTTTTTTTTCCAAATTCTAACCTTTGGAGAAGAAAAAACATATGGCTGTAAATGCTTAAGAGTGCAACACACTAAATATAATTACGTTTTAAAATATTTAGAAAGAAACAGAGGAGGATTTTCCTGGAAAAACTGGTTCTAAGACGATGTGGAATAAGAGTAAACTGTTTTCCTCATAGTAAATACTGCATATAACTTACCCACTTTCAAAAGGATATACTATGTGTGGATTAACATCAAAAGTGAAATCTACTTATCTAGGTTTTCTATATATTCAATGGAGATAAACCAAGTTATCTTAAGAATGAGACGTACAAGATGGTTTCTGGTTAGCTTGCCATTTACATGTATCTATACCTCTCTTACAGAGTAGGAGGGATCCTTCCTGTTCAGATTTCTAACTTCTTGAGTTCACCAAATGTATCAAAGCAAAACAAAAAAGAAAATGAAATAAATTAAACAACAACAAAGAAAGTTTAGGTTTCAAATCAGTGTTATGCAAGTCCGAACAATTTGATCTTCTATGGTGAAATATTTTCTATCAAGATTAAAGTGGAACCAAATGTTCAATGTCGACAGTTGAATACTCACTGCCCCTCAATTATCTTCCCTCTTCACTGCGGCTATTTCACTAAATTCTTAATTTAATTATACAAAGCTTAGACTCTGATAGCAAGTTTTTCATGATGGTTTGCAGGTTCATAAGAATAACCAGATTTCAGCAGGCACCTCTTACGACTCTTTTTTCTAGATATTTTGTACACACAGATTTTCCATATCTGTGTTTTCTGTCGTTCACCTTCATCTTCTCAGTTTCTTACTTTCTCTATAAAACTGTATTGCTTCTTTTAAATTCAGAGCCTTCTCCACCTTTGATACCTTTTTCTCTCCTTCTCACCAGAAAAATTCTTCTATTATTAATCAACCTCTACATTTTTATTATTCTGGAAGGAGTTCTTGAACTTATGATTGGAAGTACATGGTAATCTACTGAAATGATGGTAAAATATTCAAAAGTGCTGAAGATATTACACTCCTCTAATATCCTCCAATTTTTTTTTTTTTATATTTCTTTTCTTTACAGATCAGAATCACTTCTACTTCACTAAATCACTGAATTTAATTATTTTTTATTCCATTTGTTTCATTATAAAAGCATTAGGATACTACCCTGCTTTTGATTTTATATATGGTCTCCTATCTACTTTAAATACACAATAGAACTTGATCGTTATCAACCATCATGAAAAATTCAGACATAAATGAATGTGGGGTATCAATAAATAGTCTAAATATGGCCATCTTGGATTTAGGCATCTAATCTAAGAAGTTTATGTAGGCTCCAGGTTCATGCAATACAGAAACATTAATATCTTCATAGAGTGTTAATTTCCCAACCACCATTGCCTGGATTTTTCTGGAGTGCACTAGTCCTCTTATCACTCCAGGTAATTGTTTATTGTGTTTCCATTTTAAGATCAGTATTTTTAATCATTGGCAATATGTTTGCTTCTTAATTGTCTTTCATTTTGGACAAATAAATAGCCTCATTCCTCTGCTTTGACCTTGTATTTGACCTTGTAAATATGTATAAGTATTATGTACATATAGTTTAAAATATCCAAACTAAAAAAATAATTTTGAAAGAGATAGGGATATTTTGGTGGGTTTTTTATGTTGAGAGTTTTTTTTGGTGGTGGTGGTGGTTGTGTTTTTTGGTGTTTGTTTTTGTTTGTTTGTGGTTTTTGTTTGTTTGTTTGTCCACTTGCAGGCTTTTGCATTTCAATTAGATTAAATTGATGGTGACCCTTATTTATATACAAATGTTTTCAACTTTCCTCTTTTCAAATGGGAGGTAGAGAGGACATTAGCATTCAAAACTCCTCTCTACTTGCATGCATGTTGCACTGTGAAAATTAACATTGTGTCTGGTTCAGTAGGAACCAGTATATCAATTAGATTCTGAATCTCTAAACGAACTTCTGATGAGAATCAGATCACTCTGCCAACTTAAAGAACTTCAACTACAGGATTATTATGATCCATTAACAGATCACTAAATCAAAATAATATCAACAGAACATAAAAATAGTAATATTTCATATGTAAGTATCAAATCATTATATTACAATTTCCAAATCTAACTGCTCTATTTTTAGATAGAGAAAATGGTGTAAAGGATTTGTAGTCTTGCCAATATGTAGAAGTTCAGAAACACAGTTATTTTAAACAGGCCAGCAGATGTGAACATCAATCAATGTCTAAGAAAGGAATGAGGGATGAAGTAAGTCCAGTTCTTCTGTATTATCCTTGTCAGCAATAATAATTATTTCTAAGCCTCTGTGCAATAAACTCACTTTTTTCTAAGACATAGATTTTCTGGGAAGCCTTGTCTCACACTTGGAGAAAACCCTTTAGTCACAGTCAAAAATACGATATCCAAAACAGTATTTATTTAAGTGAATTAATACATTATTGTCTATTTTGAAAAGAGTTACAGCACCATCTCACAGTGCATTGTGATTTGGCAAGACTTTCAGTCTTCCCATCACTGTTTGGCAACTTCTTACTGTTCATATCAGTACTAATTCCACAGTTGAAATCACTTAATTTTCTTAAGGTTTCCAGTTTCCAGCTAGCTTCAACAACTGGAAAGAATAGAAGGCAAAAATAGCACAAGACAGGTACCAAGCAAAAGGAATCATACTATAATCTGTTCTTCTCATTAATTAAGAATTGTTTGATTGAACGTTTGGTATAAGTACACAGGGTCCAGCTGAAGGATCAGTAGCATGATGCAGGAGAGTATAGGGAAGAACTATCTCATCACTTACCACAACAGGTAATGCATTTCTCTTGACACAGATCAGTAATTAAATTATTTAATAAATCATGAGACAAAATATTTAACTCTACCAGTAGCATATAATGTAAACAAAACTGAACACAATGAGAGAATCAAAAACCTTTATAACTGAACATTAAATTTTAAGATTTACTAGTTTCCAGGTTAGACTAGGATAAATAAGGTAAAATCATATCAACTATGAAAATTGACATATGCTTCCTTTACATCCTTGTTATCATTAAGCAGCTGTTACAATAACCTCATAGCAACATAACTAAACGTAAATAGGCATGCAAGTTCAATATTTTTAACATTTCTATTGTTTGTGTGTGGAATGCAACCCCCACACACAAAAATTACCAAAAACACAGAAAAAGAGTTTTAGACCTTAAGCAAAGATGACATTGTCTTCCAAGTCCATAAGAATAGTTCTTTATGGGAATTATTCATGTTGCTATCAAGATATACTGGTTGTGTTATGTCATGCATATCCCTTGTCTGCAGGATAAACTTCTCCAATCAGTCATAGTAAGAACATGTGTAGGCAGCTTCCATTTGGAAATGGCAATTGTATCACCTGTATGTTCTTGTCTTTCTCTACAAGTGCAGAAAGCTCTCATGTGAACTAAAAATGATTAATGCAACTGTTTTCTTCCAAGAAAATCCTGAAAGTGCTTGAAAGACAAAAACATCAAGTAAACTTTCCTTGGATGGGATCTGCACAGCATGATGCACTCTGGCTGAAGGCTCAATCAGTGCTGCAAAATTCGGGTTTCCCAGCATTTGAATGGAGGTAATATTGTATTTGTATTACAATTAACTAAACACCTAATTTTGTTACTTTTAAATTTTATTTTATAAAGTTTTTAATTACCAAGGCATGATGTGCTGAGTACTACTTCAGATGTGATACTGTAGTAAGATGTTTTTCACGAATGGGCCGAAAATGACAAAGCCAGTAATTCTTGAGGAAGATGTCTCATTGTTTCATCTCTATTACAGGGTAAATGAAAGGAGTTTAAATTATTAACACTTAGTAATTTGCTTTATAATATATTATTGCTTTCTTTAATTATATTAGCAAATGATATCCATGTTACCAATCTTGATTCAGTGTTTCAAACACACTCCTGACTCCTTGTTAATCTTATGAGGTATCCTTTACCTGGAACAAAAGCACTTAACTTTCCATTTGAGGTGGCATAAATGCAGCCCTAAATATCCTGGTCACATACACGTCTGATGAATTTTGGTTCTTTTTGAAAAGCAGACAATAAAAAAATTCAGAACTAATTACTCTGACACTGCAGAAAGGTGTGGCAGCTAAGGTAATCAGAGTGAGAGTTTATTTGCTTTCTAATCTCATTTTTTGATAACTGAAAGGGTCATTGTTCTGACAAAAAAGAAGATTACAGAAGAAGTAAAGGATGCACTCCTTTTTGTTTCCTGGAACTGCGAGGTTCTGCTGGGCCATCACCAACTCTGCCACTAATGACTTTTGACCAGCATATTGGTATGAGTAAATGATTCTTCCCCTTTCTTACTTTTTTTTTTTTTTTCCCGTAATATAGCTCAGTCTGGTTTTTAAAGCAAAGGCAATTAAAGTTTATTTTTAAGGCACTGAATATTGACTTAAAGATCTTAGACATACTGGACCAATTTTCAGTGGCTTTTTCAGAAGTTTTAAGATTGCATGGACCTCATTTTGAAAATTTGAAACAAAATATCAGCCAATTCCATTGTTGTTTGGTTTTGGTTTCTTTTAAATGTAAATGCCTGTTTCAAGGTATCTTTGCAGTCCTGGCAGCTCAACATATGTAAAATGGTGTGTTTGGGTGCTGATCTTGTTTGTTTCCCTTTACACCAGGCTGAAATGGGACTAATTACTGCTTGAGTCCTTTTTTAGCTGTTTTTTAAGGGTAGGAAATATAAACCTTGACCATAGAACAGATGATAATCTAAATCAGTGGTCTCCAAACTTTTTTGATCATCCACCCCTATAACTGAAAACTTTTTGAGTGTCTCCCTCAACATATGTGTATTTATTTACAAATTATTCATGTCCTATGTACAATTGAAGTTCTAATATTTTCTTCTAAAACCCCAATGAATCATGTCCCATGCCCTTGCCTGCACCCCGATTTGGAGATGACTGGTCTAGATGGAGATGGGGAACGGAAAAAAATTTCTTCTTCTGTGAATTTAGCCAGGCATTTTTTACAGGACTGGGTGGGGGGAAGGAAAAAAAAAATAATAAAAAGTGCACTAATGGTTTTGCAATAACTACAAATGTTTTATTTTACAGTTTGGTTATTTGCTTCTGCAAGAACCCCTTGAAATCCATTTCAACTAGGTCTTTCAGTTCTGTGTGATAAGATGAGCAATTCAACATAAACATCTTTGAAGACTCTCTCAATCAAAATAATGTAATAGATTACATCAATTTAATCTTGTAAAGACACATTTTTTACTATAGTTGCTCTACCGCATTCTCTAAGCAAAGGCTTCATGGACAAACATTATTTGTTCTGCAGAAAACACAATCCTTATCCCTTCCATCTGGAAACATGATTGCTTTCATTTTTTATATATAAAGCATTTAAAAAATTTAGGAGATTTTCAGGAAAGTTACTTTAAAGGTAAAATTATTTTCTGTATTGGCATCTTAGCTAATAATGGCAGTCTATAATTCCAAACTTATGAAGAATTCATTGGTGCACAGTTGTGTGAGCTTCCGTTCCTCAAGCTCCTTGCAATTTCAACAGAAAATATGACTACTGTTAACATCACTATTCCTGTTTTGCAGGGTTAGTTTCCTTAGTTTAGGAAACAACGTTTTCAATGTATTTGGTTTAGGCCAGAGCTATAGATCTAATAACCAGGAGCAGAAAATGATCACTATATCATAAACTGCTAAAATAATGTCTTAAGTAAACTTAAAAAAGGGTCTTTAGGAGATGAAGTTACAATTAGGAAACGATAACTGTTAATTAATTTGTACATGTCTCAGATCTTTGATATATTACATGAAAATGATGGTGCTTACCTCTCATATATATTTAGCTAGATAATCACAATTACATGCAAAGATTACATGCAATTCAGAATCTCAAGATGTTTTATAGATATATTACTGATAATGGATAGTTCCAATGTTAGATTAACAGCTGGACTTGATGATCCTGAGGGTCTCTTTCAACCCAAATGATTCTATGATTCTGTGACATTTTATCATAAACTTGGCTGATAACACATTAGGCTTCACAAAGTCCTTACAGACTATCAAACAAGAGTCAAAATCAGTACTAAAATATTTTAGAATATCAACTATTTTGACAGAGGTAACTGATAAACTGAATGTATATGGCAACCATTAAACAAATGTATTTTGATCTGTGACTATTGTGATTAAAAAAATGCCTGAAACCTGATGTGCTGTATGGATTGCTTCAAGAAAAAAGTATTACACCAAAGTCTCAGTGAAAACACTTTGTCTCTTGCACAACTTTAGGGAGTTTAAGAATCTTGCTTCAGTGTTTCTTTAATCATGGTTGTAGCTACCCCTGAAGGAAGACTGATTTAGGAAGATGTGAAAGCAGTAAGAACAGCAGTGGAAAACGCTTTTAACTTCTTAAATAAAATCTTATATTGATAAGTCTATGTTCTCTGTGCTTATCCTTTTAAAATGCTTTGAATTTTATACTCATCAAAACGTCAAAATGAAGTGACTCACTAGTGGGAGACTGTACACCTGCAATCTAGCTACCCCAGTTTTCACAAGTTTAAGAAAAACTAATTTCTACCTTATTGCAGTCATTAATATCAGCAAGGCATGAAGCTGCTTACTAAGAGACACAGAATATTACTTTAATCAACCAGTAACAGCAGAAGACTAGTACTGCAAACACTGAGATAACTTGCAAGTCTACAAAATTTAATAACACAAGGCTCAGTTTGCATTTTCTTTTTGTATGGCTCATTATCTTATTTCCGCATGAGCAGTTGTTCATTGGCAAAAAAAAAAAAACCAAACTTTTAGTTCTAAATGTGACTGATCACTAAAAAATATCTTTAACATGTGAAGTGTATCTTGTACATGCCATAACCAATTTGTGTCAAAACTAAGATTTCCCTATTATGAATATTTGCCAAAAATATCTTTCAGAAGAATGAAAAAATATGCCTGGTTTATTTCTGAATGCAATTATTTTGTGAAAGACTATACAACACTCCCTCAACACCAACCCCCCAAAAAACCCAAAACAAACAACCAAAACCCTTTGCTCTCAATAGGAGAAAAGAATGAAGAAAAAACAAACCAACCAACACAACACACAAAACCCATCAAAGACAGAATGGATTTTCTGTTTTGGAAACTATGTAAGTGGTCATTATAAATGTTAGTACTGTTCACAGACTTTTCATGGCAAATTTAGGACTTTGTGGCAGTAAGTAAAGATGAAAATTCTGCAGGTAAGAATGGAAAGGGAAGAAATCTAGCCCCAGATGACCTTGGTGAAATTCATTTTGCATAAGTTTAGACAACTACAGTTGTAGAGATCCACATTTTGTCAAGTGCGATCTAATCTCTGTATCGGCTTATATGAAAACATGTACAGATGGTGAGTGCAAAACTAATAAGTTAAATGAAAAATTATGTATCACATCTCATGGGCAATTCTGTTCCTCTTCCAAACAAGATGCCTAAGATAAAGTTGGTAATTTAGAAAAACTACATAGAAACTGAACATTTTCTAAAAGGACAAACAAGTAACAGAAAGTTTCACACAGTGAAGAAAAAGTTAAATTGAAACATTATATAGCTATGCAAAATGTAATAAAAGCAACTTAAGTAAACTCATACATAGATGGAAAAATAGTTGGAAAAGACAATATAAAGTTATACTCATTTTAAATAAATGAATCAGCAATTAGTTAAAAAGACACACTAATTGAAGCGATATTTAATATAAACTTCTAAGCTGCCAGAAGAAAATAAACATAAAAATCATAGTCAGATTTCTTCTTGACAGCATTAAAAGAAGCAGAATAGACAAAACACATAGGCTAAGGAAAGCACTGCACCCACCTGCAGCCTTTGAACATGAATGTAGTTAATGAAATGGCTATCAGAAGAAGCAGGTAATGTAAATACATTCAAAATTTGTTTAAGTAGATATTGTATATCAAATCTGAATTCCATCACAGGTGTGCATGTAAAAGAAAAAAAAAAAAATTCTTTCATCCTATAAGGTGATTTTTTTTGTAATGTGTATTATAATTTAATTGTGAAATACTGGAAAAAAAAAAGGCCAAATGGTTTGGAGATACATTAAGAAATATGAGCAGAGTATGATCACTGTACAAAATAATTTATCACCCTGATAAATAGTTTATAACTTAGAGCACAGAAAAGAGTATAAAGGCATATGGCTAAGAAGAACTATTTCTTATGAAATGCAAATGTAATAAAGGAATAAACCCACCAGAAAGTGTAGTTAAAATATTTTCTTACCAGAATAATTCACATAACAAATCAGAGTTTTTTAGAGCAATGTATTGCTAGGCAATACTGAAAAACAAAATAAAATAATATTTAGACTTCTACATGTAAATATTTTTAAAATAAACATTAAAGATTTAAATGTCATGTAAAACAAAGGGTAATATTGGGCCAATATCAAGAAAATAAGTTTAACAGGTGGTATATAATTGTGTCATAAAGCAAATGAATCTTAGGAATTAATGGATGAGGAAGGGATATCATGATCGAAAGTGTAATTGAGAAGATATATATTATGTACATATATTTATACATATATGTATATGTACATGCTTATGCATCTTTTATTCAGGCAAAACCAAATGTCTTTGCAGAAAAATCTAATGAGGTGTAGACTAGTGGATACAATGATATACTTGAAGTATTTTTTTTCGTTTCAGTCCTGTATGTATACACATGTGACAGGAAAAAGTGGTTAAGATAAAATCTAAGAACTCAAACATTCTAAATAAATTGCATTTCTAACAGAATTAGGTTTGTCATCAAAAAGATTTGTGCTATACATTTCCAAAATTCAGCAGATACTAATAAAATTTAAAAAAAATAGATGTATTTTTGTTCTTCACAATGAAAAAGGCATGATAAAAATCCTGGAAATAGTCATGACATTTCCTGGAAAAGAATAACTACACATGGAGAAATCATGATTAGTCTGTGACAAATATTTAGAATACTAAGATGAAAACTAAACCTAACAGGAAATCTAAAGAAGCTAAATTCAGTTAGGACTATTTAAAACAAACAAACAACAACAAACCTAATTCCTTCTAATGCTTTGATTAAAAAAATAGAAATTCTAGAAGTGTATGTTTTTCTAGAATGCAATTTCTTCCAGGGGTATTTCATTGATACAGGCTAGCTTGTCCATGGGTCTAGAGACTTAGTACTAATTGTACAATATTCAGCTACCGAAAAACAATGCAGCACCAAACCAAATTAAAGGGAAAATTGTATAAAAGGAGAGCAAAATTACAAATAAATAGTTTTGCATTAGGTATTCTTTGAGTTGAGCATGTAACTCATTTCTTTGTCTCATTAGAAAATATGTGCCTCATTAAAAGACATTAAAATGGAGTTGCAGGTATCCACACCGAAGAGACAATCCTGAGAACATCTATTACAATCTACAATCACCACCCAGCCTCAAAACCTTGATATTTAGCACAAACCTAGGATTTTGACTTTTAAGTTTCTCAGGTATCTAAAAGTTCTTTTGCTTCACATACCAAACAGCTAAGAATTCTGGAAAAAGACTCAAGTCTTGAATGTGTTCAGAAATGAGACATTTCATTAGGCATATTATGCACTTAATCTGGCAGACATTCTTAGAACATGCTTACCAAACAGAGCTTTGGACAAAATACTGCTGCATTTAAATGTAATTTCTTTTTATCCTCTTATTGAGGAGTCAGAGTACTTATCTGAAAGTAGACAGAGGTCTGATTCCTATTTCTGCTTCAGTGGGAAATATTTGATCCCAATATTTCATTAGATCCAGCTGTCTTTTGTGCAGTGCACTGTGGAAATCCCAACTGAAAGTACACAGTTCTCTTCATGCAGTCTATGGGTAGTTTAGAAACATAAGCTGTCATTTCATCTTTCAGGCATAGTATAGCTGCATAAAATAAGCCCAATAACCTTGATCTTCGGATCTAGCCCCTTCCTTCCCAAAATTAATGCCTGTAGCATATTGCATTGTTTTATTTGATATAACTTTTCATATTGAGCAGTTAAGTTTGAATTAGTTACCCAGATTCCTATTATACTTTAAGGAAGAAAAGATGTACACAAGGAAGATAAATTATCTAATGCTTTAGAAAGGACAAATCGTGACAAGGCAATGTCTGTTTCCTTCCATAAGCTGTAAAAAGAACCTAGATGACTACTAAGCCAGCAAATTACTATATCTTTTAAGATAGAGACATGAGCCCAATCTCTTTTGTTCTAAAATAAATACATACATATCACAAGTTTTTCAAGACTATAACTGTTTAAAAAGATTAACTTGTCATGCTCTTTCTGACAATGTTTTGTTATTATTGACATATGCTTTTCTGGTAGGTTGACCTTGTCTGGCTGCCAGATCGCCACCCAGCTGCTCCCCCACTCAACAGAACAGGGAGGAGAAAATGAGATGAAAAACCTTGTGGATCAAGATAAAGACAGTGACGTCACTTACCGATTACCGTCTAGGGTAGAACAGACTTGACTTGGAAAAGAATAATTTCATTTATTGCTCATTAAAATAAGAGTCAGATGGTGAGAGACAAAGACAAAAACTAAAACAGTTTTTCCTATCCCCACCATTTTTTCCTAGGATCGACTTTATTCCTTCATTCCCAGTTCCTTTACCTCCACCTCCCCTGCCCTGAGGGGCACAGAGGAGACAGGAATAAGGGGTTGTTGTGGGTTCATGACTGTTCCTCTTGGCCTCTCCCTCCTTCTCACACTTTTCCCTTGCCCCAGTGTAGGGTCCTCTCCATGAGCTGCAATTCTACAGGATCATCCTGAAAAATAAACCTTCGTTGGCTGCAGCTTCTACCAGAAGAACATCCTCCTTCATGGGCTCTCCATTGGCTGCAACTTCCTTCAGAAAATATCCACCTGCTCCACCATTATCCTCTTCATGGGCTCCAGGGGAATATTTGCACCAGCACCTGGAACACTTCCTTCCCCTCCTTCTTCTCTGACCTTCATGTTCACAGGGTTGCTTCTCACATTTTTTTTTTATTCAGGCCTCACTGTTTGCATAATGTTTTTCCTATTCTTAGATACATTTTTCCAGCCACATCTGTGGCTTTGGGGCTCAGCTGTGCCCTGTGGTGGGTGGTTGGAGCTGGCTGGAACTGGACCCCTGCCTCTCCTCACAGAGGCCACCCTTCAGCCCACCCATCCCACTGCAAAAATCTTACCACCTATGCCCAATACAACTATATTTAAGTAGACTCAAATAAGTAGGTTAATTCTAGGAGGAAAGAGAGCAAGGGCTCCATGTAAGCTGGTCATTCAATCAGTTATTTTCTCAGGGAGAGGTAATTTGCAATACATAGGGTAAATAAGACCACCACAGACACAGCAATATCTGACAGCTTACAGCTTTGGATATCCCTGTGAGAGATTGTGATTTCTGGTAAAGGATAGAATGAAGTTTCCAATCAGTACTTTTTCACTCTTTTTAATCCATTAAACTGAAGTGACAGAAGGAAAACAGGATAAGGTTCTAAACAGGAGAAAAAACCCTTGAGATAGAGAATACAATTTTCAAGTCATTTCCTTTACACAATGAAAATCCTTTTGCTTCTTTAGAAATTGTATAAAGTGGATGATGGCTTTTTGAAGTTATTAATTTCCCTAAGTGGTACCTTACTCTCACATCCTCTGTAAGAGCTGCTGATCAAAAGAGTATGCAAAAGGCAACCATGTAGGAAAGTAGCAGATATAGCAAATATTCTTTGCAAATAATGAGTGTAAGTTCCAATTGTATGAACATGAAAAAAGCAGAGTGACTGAAAACAGGCAAAAGAACAGATATTTACTAAATAAACAAGTGGTAATATGAAAGTAGATGGCATGGTTTAAGATGGCTTGGAGTTTTAATCATTTGTCAAAAGCAGACTGAGAATGAGAAAGGAACGCTTCTGCAATTTTCTTAGAGAGTCAATGTTTCTTCACAACTTCACTGCTATCAGAGATGCAAAAAAGAAGATTATACTTCTATTTTTTAAAACATTTATAAAAATAAGAATATTATCACCCTGCTAGCAGAACATATTTAAAAACAATATATATGTTACAGTATAGATCCTTCATACGTTCAAAAAAGATTATCACTTTCGACTCAAGTATTTAGCGGCATGTTCAAAACAAAGACCTTGATCCTCAAATAAAATAGATTTTGTTGTAAAAAACATTGATTTAAATAGCTTAGTATTACTTTAACATTTATTGCATTCAGTACTCATTAAGTATTTTAATTAATCACAACTAATGATAACATTTAGTAAAATTTACTTTTCTTCTGCATTCATACACCTCGTTAGAACAGTAATCAATAAGGGGTAATACGAACTAGGGGGTTAATAGTATTTTTTCAGAAGAAACAAGGAAAAACAAGGAGAACAAAGGAAAATCACCTATGCCCTTTCTTAGCATTAAAACACTACAAGTGTATAAGTAAATCACCTCTGCCATTTATTCTTAGAATGTCATTAGTCTTAAAATACTCCACTTATCTGTTACATCTGTTACATTGCATTTCCTTCACTGTTCTCTTGCCTTGTTAATCAGGCTTACTGATCTTTTTTTTTTTTTTTTTTTTTTTTTTCCCTGTCCAGTATCCTCATACATTTTACTTCTGCCACAACCTCAGATTTTCTGTTTGATCTGAGTTCACTGCCCCACCCTGCCCTCTGCGCTTACAATAAGAGTGGTCTGGATTCTCAGGTGAGAGTCAACTTTAGATGTAGATATCTAAGATTAGGTTTCTATTATGCCCGCATCCTTTTATAAGTTAGATGTGTAACCTCCAATGTTACAGATCTAGTTAAGGCAACCAATGGAGTTTTGAATTGTATTTAGCACAAACTCTAAATTACATATAAATTACATTGTGGATTCAAGCTGAATAGCCCCTTAGACTCCATTGATGGTACTTTCTAAGGTGAACCAATTTTGTGGGGCAATCATGGGCATTTAGTGCCATGGGACATTGAGTGTGACATTGCAGATATGGCACAGAATCTGAGAGGTCTGTTCTTGGAATCTGGGCATTACAAATGGCAGAAGACATCAACATATAAAAACTCAACTGGATATCTTCACTCAATAAGCACAAGTTCAGGAAATGAGATGTCACTAGTACTAGTACTCCTATTGGGATTGAGCATAGCATTGTAAAAATAACTCTTCTTAATTAATGCTTCCTTTCTTTTGAGTTAGGAAATATATATTTGAAAATATATTTTTATGGTATAACTTCCCTTTTAGGTAATAGGTAATATTTTGGACTGATAATATTCTGGGAAAATATTTTCTAGAAATTGGATGCATGTTACATCATGCACTCCCTCAAGGTATCAGAATTCTTCATACAGCTTCAAGTGAGATCCTTATGATCAGTGAAATGATTGATTGAATGGAAATGTTTGCATTTTTGCTAGTTTTAACAAGGTTAATTGTGTGCTAAGTTGCAGAAAGCGCTAGTGATCACATTCTCATGGCACTAAACCTCATCAGATTTAGCAGGAGTTATCTAAATAAAAAGAGTCAAAAACATCCTTTTTTCCTCCAGTATTGGTTGTATTGCAACAAAATCAATGAAAAATAAAGTTTTGACAGCAATTACAAAGGCTTGTGGGGGAAAAAAAAAGAAAGAAAAAAGAAAGAAACAGAATAGACAAACACTGTGAGCATCACATATTGATATTGTCCATCTCTTCCTGTGGCATAATTTAAATAAGATATAAAGTAATAAGTAAAAATGATAAAATAGATCATATATTTGATCCAAGAATATTTATAAACTTTTAGTTTAAACATTTCAGATCCAATATCAGTTGTCTAAACCAAAGTACCTAGATTAGGTAGATACAGGTATGTTTTTTTGAAGTCCTTAGAGCTGACTAGGGTCTCTTCTTACAGCTCTGGAATTCTCATGTTCCCCTCTCTGCCAAAGGCTCCCTATGAAGTCTTTGAACAAATAACAAACAGCTCTCTGACTCTGATTTCATGATGTGAAAAGTGTGTACAGAAAATACAGGGATGCGGGGGAAAAAAAAAAAAAAGAGTATGGAAGACTACGTACAGATATCTTATTTAAATGGACTGCTGTGAATGCTAAAATTGTGCATGCATTCAGAAGGAGAAGAATTAAGCAAGACTGAGCAGTTTATCAAAATTCTTCCCAGAGTGAATACTAGGCTTTTGTTTTATCAAACTTTGTTACTGGAATGGGAGATTTACAGGTTTCAAATCTTCCCCTCTAAGTATTTCAGAAACGTCTACATATATATGGTATCTCTATTTTTGGATTACCAATGCTTATTCCTATGCTACTGAACAGAAAAGGGAGAGGGACTGATCTGACTGCAAAACCAGCTAGATCGTAAACATTTTTTTTTTTTTTTCCGTTTTGTTAGCTTATAAGCCAAGGCCTCAGAACTAACAGTCCTTTGAACTACCACCATTCTGTTTGCTGCTTCTCTGTGCCAGAAAATAATTAGACTTTTTCAGTGCTGCAACACCCTCATTGCCTTCAGAGATCTGGTCTTTCTGCGGTGTCTGTGGTCTCTAAGAATGGGGCTGTGGTCTGTGTCCCAAAGCCTGTGCCTTTCTGCTTTTGCAATAATCATTGTCTGGCAGGATGTTCTTGGCTTCATGCTGGATCTTCTGCCTCTTCTTTGCAGCGTTGCCATGAGTGTAAGGAAACACGTACAGCACCAGCCTGCACCCCACAGTGGTCTCATAGGCACTGAAAGATCTCCCACATCCAGGGGAAAGGGGAGTGCCCCTCTCAGGTCACTCTGTGACACTTACCTGAAAATGCATCATCTGGTTTGCATAGGCTTTTTTGGGAGCCCATTAGGGACTTTTTCATAACGTTCTTACATACATGTTCTACTGAAGCTGACACTTTTGCAGACATTGTTGCCTTTATGTTGCAGCACTGTGGGAAGCCTGAAATCTGCCACAATTATACAGCATGGGCACTGGAGGGCTCCTTAGTGGGCCTCCTAGGTGGGGTCCATAACCTTTGGGCAGGTTCTGAATGTCTGTGCCCCTCACACCCTTTTTGGCAGCCCTTTACCCTTTCAGAGTACACCCCCACCCCTGATACATCAAGGCTTGTTCTGAAACCTTGCAGAATGAAGGACCCTGAATCTGTCCTTTGCATTTGATTAATTATTTTCTATTCACATTTAAACTTTTAGGATTTATTTCATTATCTCTTATAAAAAAATGTGGTGTTCTTTTTCTGATGTGCTTCTGGGTACACTGGTAGGGGTGGCTGGTCCTGCCAGGCAATTACAGGTCAGCATGAAAACACATGGTTCATGACATTGTGGAAAAGAGAGGCTCCCTGCACTAGAACAATGTCTGTAACGTGACAGACATGGTGTATATACATGGGAGAAGCTTTCGCGTCTGCCAGAATTCGGGGAGAAGTTGTCTCTGTACTACCTACTCTTTGTTTGTCCTAAAGCCTTTAATGATGCTCAGTTGTTACATTTTAAATAAGTGACTATAACCATATTCAACTAATAATTATAAAATATTTAAATAAATAACTGAACAAATATTTTAGTTCCATTAATGTAATGCAATGTTTAAGTAGTAATTACCTAGTAAGTAAATAATTTGAGAAATTTTACAATAAATAAATATATTTATAGTCAAATAAAATTAGCAATCTACATAGAAAAAGTACAAAATAAGGTAAATAAATTCAGGTCCCAATGAATCTCTAGATGCACATCCATAAGTGATGATACTGTTTATTATTTACAAAACAGCCGTCAGATTGTTCTGAGGTGTCAATAATACACTGCCTTAGCTTAGGTTTGAACTTGGAGAGCACAGCTGCATTTATATACCTGAAAAGAAGGAGGCATGTTTTCAAACTATACTCTTCTGTGTTTCCGTGATCTAAAAATTAGTTGGCTTAATGCTGTTAGAAAAAGAGAATTCACAGTGGAGGACTCATTCATTCCTAATATCAGAATTGTAGTGTTCCGCTGCACAAAACACCTACCTTAATTTGGTTTTGTAAATTTTCAGATCTCACACATTTGAAATCAAGGTAGCCTCTATGCATGGAAACCATGAGGTTTTTCACAGGAGTAAAGTGCATATTTCAAAGTTTAAAGATCTCCAAAACAATATTCACAAAAACCTTAGGTGTCTAAAAATGCACCTATAGCACAGGTTCTAGTATACTACTCTTAACACCTCTACAATAGTGGAGTAAACACAAATTGATAGAATTATATACCTTACTAGAGTTTATTTGAAGGTGCACACAGTAAAGTCTTGTGCAGTGTTTTCTTTCTTTCTCTTCCTTTCTTCCTTTCTTTCTTTCTTTCTTTCTTTCTTTCTTTCTTTCTTTCTTTCTTTCTTTCTTTCTTTCTTTCTTTCTTTCTTTCTTTCTTTCTTTCTTTCCTTTCTTTCTTTCTTTCTTTCTTTCTTTCTTTCTTTCTTTCTTTCTTTCTTTCTTTCTTTCTTTCTTTCTTTCTTTCTTCCTTCCTTCCTTCCTTCCTTCCTTCCTTCCTTCCTTCCTTCCTTCCTTCCTTTCTTTCTTTCTTTCTTTCTTTCTTTCTTTCTTTCTTTTCCTTTCTTCCTATCTTCCTTTCTCTTCCTTTCTTCCTATCTTCCTTTTTTTTTCTTTTTTTTTTTTAATGTATCCTTGAATCTGTGTCTTCTGCTCTTTGCTCTCCCCAAAGGTTTTAATTTTTATAACCTGTGCTTGAGTTGTTGGTTTCTATTACAGAACTCTTTCAACTAAATATTTTCAGGCTTCTCAGAATAAATCATACATGTTACCTGTATTAGAAATATATGCAAACACTCTATTTTCTGCAGAAATCAACTTTATAATCTATTTCTATAGGTATTCAAGAAAAAAAAAAAAAACACACAACAGGTTTTTCAAACTGTTACGGGTACTCACTTTATGACTCATATTATAAATAATTATTTACATAAATTTAATAAGAGAGACTTTTTATGTCAAGAAAATATTTTATACTTATTTTGGCTACATAAAGCAAGTCAAAGCACACATAAGAAAAGAACATTTTTCATTTTTATTTTTCATTTTAACACCAGGACAGCTTTTATTCTTTCTTTAATATCTACTTTATTTCCATACGTTTGTGAAAAGTTTGCTACTCAGAAACTGCTACAGACACAATCTGACACTTTTTTATAGTGAGGTTGAAATATATTTAAACTTTAATTTAGACTTTATATTATATTTAAACTGCATTGACTGTTTACTTCTAGGGCTATAGGCACTTGCTAAAATAATCAATACTAATAGAAAGAATGTTCTGCATTTTGCAGAATATGTGTCTTTTTGTCAATCGTATTGTAGGCTGAACCTAAATCAAAGCTCTATATACCCCTGAGCTAGTACAAAAAGTGGCTTGAGTCCGGCCTTCAGAGACATGAGACAAGGACTTTGTTTTCAACAACCTCCAGCTCAGGGGTTCATTATGCCACTTTCTATGCAGAGATAGATGTGGGTGCATTCATAAAGCATGGTGGGTAGGGAGGGTGAAAGGGGAAAGCAGAATATTTTTTAATTAGTTATTGAAGGGTGTTTAATATTGAAGGGTGTTCAGAAAAGTGCAGGTATTTATTAAAATTTTGTAATTGTCTAGCATTGTTTTGTCTACTGGATTGCTGATAGTAATCAGCAATGTATGGTTCATTGACTGCTGACTAATTACATGTCATGACAGACAGATGAACAAACAACATCTGTCCTGATTTGAGTTAAAACACATGATCTGAGATGCTTTTCCCTGCAATAAACCTTAGTAGACCAAACTCAGGTAAAAATGATATAATTGAACTTAATTCAAATAGAAGGATTATTATATATTTTGGACTAGAAGCATTTTAATTTAATCTTTCTACTTCCAGAAGAACGAAGTTCTTCATTTCATTTAAGTAAAACTATTGGTAAAGGTCTGATCCTAAGGCTATTGAAATCAGTAGAAAGAATCATACTGTTTTCAGCAGTGTTTTGTTTAAGCTACAATTACATTTATCAAAATCCCTTTTTTCACCTTACTTCATGGCTGTGTGATAGCTGTAAAAGATTAATGACCTTAATAAACTGAGAAGTTAAAACACTGGAGTTTGTACAAGCAAACAATACACACAGAGTCTATCAAAGAACAAGTTCCTAATGACAGTTTTGGAATAATTTTATGTACTAAAGTTTGGTTTTCTAATACATAAACCTTCCCATTATGACATTTTTCTGGTGTTTCACAGTCCTTTTAATACTATTTGCAATTGACACTAAGATTAAGGTTTTAAAAAAAAGGTTCTGCTAAAAAAATAGACAGCTCATAAATTTATGCATATTTTCAACAACTAAATTTCTGAAGAGACTTGAAAGAGCATTTTAATCATTCTAGGCAAAACACACTGTGTATGCTGCAAAAGGAAAGATTAATGTCCAGAGAATATTTTTAATTACATAACTGATTAAGGAGCTAATTTCTGATTCCCTAAAACTTCAGTACATTCCTTAACAATGATTAGAAAAAGAGGGGACAGGTCAACAGGATTTTTTTTTTTTCAAGACTAAGGAAGAGGAAGCATGCTGATATAAGCTACTGGTGCAGAAATGAAGTTTAATGTACCTTTTTAATGTCTTCTTTTGTCAAGGAGAAAGAAAGGAAGAAAGAAACTAAGAAAGGGAGAAAGAGTGGAAGAGAGGAAGAGAAGAAGGAAGGAAGAGAGCAAGGCAGGAAGGGAGGAAGGCAGGGAGGAAGGCAGGGAGGAAGGCAGGAAGGCAGGAAGGCAGGAAGGAAGGAAGGCAGGAAGGAAGGCAGGAAGGAAGGGAGGGAGGAAGGGAGGGAGGGAGGGAGGGAGGGAGGAAGGAAGGAAGGAAGGAAGGAAGGAAGGAAGGAAGGAAGGGAGGGAGGGAGGGAGGGAGGGAGGAAGGAAGGAAGGAAGGAAGGAAGGAAGGAAGGAAGGGAGGAAGGGAGGAAGGGAGGAAGGGAGGAAGGAAGGGAGGAGGGAAGGGAGGAGGGAAGGGAGGAGGGAAGGAAGGGAGGAGGGAAGGGAGGAGGGAAGGGAGGAGGGAAGGGAGGAGGGAAGGGAGGAAGGGAGGGAGGAAGGGAGGAAGGGAGGAAGGGAGGAAGGGAGGAAGGGAGGAAGGGAGGAAGGAAGGAAGGAAGGAAGGAAGGAAGGAAGGAAGGAAGAGAGGAAGAGAGGAAGAGAGGAAGAGAGGAAGAGAGGAAGAGAGGAAGAGAGGAAGGAAGGAAGGAAGGAAGGAAGGAAGGAAGGAAGGAAGGGAAGAAGGAAGAGAGGAAGGAGGGAAGGAAGAGAGGAAGGAAGAGAGGAAGGAAGGAAGAGAGGAAGGAAGAGAGGAAGGAAGAGAGGAAGAGAGGAAGAGAGGAAGAGAGGAAGAGAGGAAGAGAGGAAGGAAGAGAGGAAGAGAGGAAGAGAGGAAGAGAGGAAGGAAGAGAGGAAGGAAGAGAGGAAGGAAGAGAGGAAGGAAGAGAGGAAGAGAGGAAGAGAGGAAGGGAGGAAGGGAGGAAGGGAGGAAGGGAGGAAGGGAGGAAGGGAGGAAGGGAGGAAGGAAGGAAGGAAGGAAGGAAGGAAGGAAGGAAGGGAGGAAGAGAGGAAGGAAGAGAGGAAGGAAGAGAGGAAGGAAGAGAGGAAGGAAGAGAGGAAGAGAGGAAGAGAGGAAGGAAGGAAGGAAGGAAGGAAGGAAGGAAGGAAGGAAGGAAGGAAGGAAGGAAGGAAGGAAGGAAGGAAGGAAGGAAGAGAGGAGGAGAGGAGGAGAGGAGGAGAGGAGGAGAGGAAGAGAGGAAGAGAGGAAGGAAGAGAGGAAGGAAGAGAGGAAGGAAGAGAGGAAGGAAGAGAGGAAGGAAGAGAGGAAGGAAGGAAGGAAGGAAGGAAGGAAGGGAGGAAGGAAGGGAGGAAGGAAGGGAGGAAGGAAGGGAGGAAGGAAGGGAGGAAGGAAGGGAGGAAGGGAGGAAGGGAGGAAGGGAGGAAGGGAGGAAGGGAGGAAGGGAGGAAGGAAGGAAGGAAGGAAGGAAGGAAGGAAGGAAGGAAGGGAAGAAGGAAGGAGGAGAAGAAGGAAGAGAGGAAGAGAGGAAGAGAGGAAGGAAGGAGGAGAGGAAGGAAGGAAGAGAGGAAGGAAGGAAGAGAGGAAGGAAGAGAGGAAGGAAGAGAGGAAGGAAGGAAGAGAGGAAGGAAGAGAGGAAGGAAGGGAGGAAGGAAGGGAGGAAGGGAGGAAGGAAGGGAGGAAGGGAGGAAGGAAGGGAGGAAGGGAGGAAGGAAGGAAGGAAGACAGTAATTGTAGATACACTTTTCAGGTTCAGTTTTTCAAAATCAGGCTCCTTCATTATGTTCTCTATTTGGAAACTCAAGTTTTAAAGGTTTTTTCATGATTTGTTTTTAATTAATTAATGGCTAACGTAGCTTCAGATCATCAAAACAAAATTAAACATAATATATATATTTTTAGGAAACAGAAGCCAAGAATCAGACAGAAGAATATTAATGATCTGGGATGTTTCAGTATTTTAACACTTAAAAAGATATATTTTTCTTTATCTTCATGTACTGAAATAAGGGTTATTCATAATTTGAATAATCACGTGTGAATTCTCAGAACAGTTGAGAGGCTGTTTGCCTGCACCTAAAGAAAAATAAAATCTTGTGACAATGATTGTATTTTTTAAAGAAATCTTGGAGGAAAAACTGATCCTATTCTTCTACCAGTACTGAGCAGAAGCAGAAGAGCTGTGTTAATGATGTTATATCCAGTAACTCCTTCAGGATATGCAGGATCATTTGGTTAATGAAATTGCTCATTCCAGCCAGAATCAATATTGGAGCTTCTAACAGAAAAAAAAAATATATATATATAAAAAAATCCTATGTTTCTCTTAAATAAAAATGTTACCACTTTTACTTTACTACTTACATCCCGAGTAGAATAATATATTGTTCAAAAATCTTAGTGTGGTGTCTATGTTACTTTAATGTTTCTATTGACAACTCATGTACAGATCCACTCTTTCACTCTATCTTTCTCTCTCAAAAAACCCAAAACCTGAGATGTGGTTCTTCCCTGAAGGTAGAAAAGACATCTGATATTTCCAGGCTGTGTCTCTTCGAAGATATGTACCCAAACAATTATTTATATCAGTATTCCAAGGAAAAATCTTGGAACTAGTTATGCATTTCCTTTTTAAACAGGTAATTAAGAGGTGGGTTTTGTTTTTGTTTTGTTTTTTTTTTTTTTTCCTCACAGATCATTCTAATAGCAGAGACCTATTTTTAATATTTATGCATCAGATACGCAGGTGTGTTACAAATTCTACTTATGCTGATCAGTTTTTGAGAAACATGGCTGAGTTTTTAGAAGAAATGTGATTTTCCTGGAAATCATTGCTTTCATTCTTAGTAGCACTGAAATTTTAACAACTGAACTTATGTTTCTTGCTTCTTTCTTCCCTCTCTATCCAGACATTTAACGTCTTTTTTTAATTACTTTGTATTACCTTATAGAGCTTGTAGTATTACTTAAGCACTTTAGAATGTATATCTGCAGCAACTGCCAATTCTCCCCATGGATTTACCTATGAAAACTGAGTAGCTTCAAATAAAATATTACATAAAAGAAAATTATCTTTTTGCCAAATCATCATAAAAACAGCATTCTCCCCACACACACCCCTCCAACAACTTAGGGGTTAATCAAACAGCTTGGAAAAATATAACTTAATTTTCTGAAAATACTGAAATGCACTAGCAAGACTAATTACATTAGAGTGAAAGCTATATTTTATCAGTTATCCTCTTTAATTAGATACTTCAGATTTACAAACAAAGAAATCATGGACTGAATGCCAGTTCTGAGTTATGTGCAACTGTGGGGGGAAAAAGTGATTTATTGTGATTGGTGTGATTAGATTGATAGTAGCTATTCCTTTTCTATGAAGATTGTCTGTTGTAGATTTTCTGAAGCTGTCCAGGAAGGAAATAAGGAAGGAAGGAAGGAAGGAAGGAAGAGAGGGAACCTTCTCAGATCAAATTTCTCTGAAGCAATTGAACTACACTTAATGTAATTGTAAATAGATTGGTCTAGATTAATAGTATATAGATTTGAACAAAAAAAAAAAAAGCATATTTAATAGATTTCAGCCTTGATAATATTTCTTCTATTTTGAAAAGCAAGAAAAGCTGATCAAGTCTGATAAATGAGATACACAGTGAGAAAAAGACCTTAGGTATCCTTGAGTAGGACTCTTATATTAGTTTTTATAGGAATTCAGTGAGTATTTTTACAAGATGCATTCCATAGTGAAATCCTCCTAGTAGCTATGATCCAACGCTAGTTTTGACACACCTTAGCTGCTTACCTTTGGCTCAAACCTCTAAAAAAACTGCTACGTTTGGTAAAAGTCTGTAGATTGAGCTCATACAAGATAAGGAAAATAAAATTGCATGGAGGTAATACTGTTGAGACATGATTCTTTAGCAGCTCAGAATTTCCAGAGGAGCAACACTGATAAGAAATGTTATAAAATCCGAAAGGTTCCACCTCCCTCACAGGAAAACAAACAAATAAGAAAACAACCCGAAACAAACACACACACACACACCCCACACACACAAACAAACACAAACAGACAAACAAACCAACCCCAGATAAGCAAATAAACAAACAAAACGCAGGGAGGCAGAAAGCAGGAAGTCAGTAATGTCAAGAATCAGCCTATTGCAAGAAGCAACAGAGGACAAACTGTTCTTGCCTGCCTGATACTTGCCTGGCTAGCAAAGATTCACCAGTGTTTTACTAAGACCGCTGACCATAATAATAGTTAACCGAGTGTCTGATTACTCTTAGATATTTAAAATTTGTATTAGTCAATGTCTTAGCATGTCTTCCTTGCAGAGTTTGTGGGTGTTGTTGTGATACATTGTGATATGTGATATGTCTTGATGTGCCTGACTGAATTTCACTATAGCTGGAGGGTTACATTAGGACACAGTGTACTAGTTTTTATTTACTGGTCCATCTAGCCCATGTACATTTTGTTTATGGTTGGAAATGCTCTCGTATTTCCCTTTGAAGACTCTACTGTTTGATAAACCTACCATTAGGTCTCAAAGATTCTAAAAGACACAAACTTCTGTATTGGCTTTTTAGTGGCATGAGTGTTACAAGAAACCCTGATGATCAGCAAATGTTCTTTGTTTAAGATGAGAAAATCATTCAGTAATGTACTTATTCAACTGTGTTTTGAAATTGTATGTACCTTCTCCAAGATGCAATGCGGACACAGGACATCAGAACGTTGTTTATTCTCACATCTAATTGAAAGTAGAAATGTGCTATCATTAAAACTAAAAGAGCTCCATACACTTATACACAAATATATATATATGTATGTTCATCTATATATTTCTATAAGTGCATAGATATAAATCTGTGTGTATAAATAAAATAACTAAATAAATAAATTGGTGGATATGTTAGTCTTTTGTGTTTAAAACTGTGGTTTAGAATCTTTAAACTCAGTATAAGGTTTGCAGGCTAAGCTGCTACTAGGCTTCTTGAGAAAATACTTAGAATATTTCTAACTTTATTCAGAAAATGAAATACCAAGTAATAAGACAGTAAACCCAATCAAAATATTAATATCCCATTGACCTTTTTTTCCTTACAGACATAGGAAACAAATAAAATTTTCTCATAGGAAAAAAAAAAGTTATACATTAAATACTTATTGACAGCAATTTAACTGAATTTAGTAAGTTTGACAATGACTAAAAGACATAATGTTACTCCCACATTCCAGGTAATTAGCATTCCAGGCAAATTGATTCATTAACAACTTAAAGAAAGTTAATACTCAAATGAAATATTTAATTTGCAATCCTCAGAACTAACATTTTTATGAGATGAAATTTGTGTGTATGCTAGAAATAGTCGCTTTTAGGATTTCAACTCATAGTACTTACCACTCCACATTTCTAAATCTCATTCTACATGCATGCAAGTGAGAACTGGCCCTCCACATTTGCAGCTCCGTGGCCAGAAAAATATATATACTCTTCTGATTCTCACCAAAGCATGATCAAACTGTTTCAGTAGAGCTAATTACATGGTTTCATTTTCCCCAGTAAACAGCAGTTGCTACAGGAGCTGTGTTTTCTTGGTTCACAGGGTAAGAGGAGGCACAGCGCAGAAAACCATCACCCATTACCATAGTGATTGCTAGTGATATAGTTACCATCAGTCGTATGTTCCAAAATTGTTGCAACTCTAACCACTATTACTTTAAATCTTAAATTTCATTTTAATGCTATATCTTAGGTTTTCTGTGGTATAAAATGTTCCTTTCTGCTTCAGTGCTCGTTATACAGGAAAGGTCCTGGATCCAAGCTACATCCTCATGATGGTGATGAATGAGTGTTGTAAGAGATCAGCCATGTGATGAGAAAGAATAGAGTCACTGCAGTAGCCACTTCTGCATGAAATCACGGAAGTCATGTTCCTCAACATCTAGCAGAAATGAGTTGATGCATTTACCTACATATATCTGCCACAACCAACTTGTTACTTCAAAAATGCAGCCAAGAGGACAAGCATAGATCTTTACAAATATTTCCTGTATGTTTCATATTCAGAGCTAGATTATCACCACTTTACTGTTGGCTCTGCATTCGTGGAACAGCTCTGCTGCTATCCCAGAAGAGACACAAGAAGGAGCTGTACTCTGCTGGTATTTTGGCAGCTGATAATAACAGCATGCTCAAACTGCAGTAATAAATTTACATTCCTTATATAAAACCACTCATCCACTCATCCAAAGGGATAATAGTGAGCATGATGTTACTGATTTGTGTAGGTGCATCATATGAATTTATTTTTTTATTCTTGCTTTGAAGAATCAAGAAATTTATATTGCTGGGAGCAATAAATCAGACATGACACACCAGTGAGTTTGGCAAATCCTATGCTTTTTTTTTAAGTACTTTAAGTGTGCCCTGCTGACTTCCAAGAATTGTCCTGCCATCTGTGATTATATTTTTTTTGTTAATAGAGAAACTGAACAATGGCTATGTTCCTCTTGTCCCATAGCTTAGTAACGCAGTGTTTAGCTCCATTTCTTTGTTGTTGGTTGGTTGGTTGTGTTTATTGTTTTTCTTTGTTTGTTTGGTGTGTTTTTGGGGGTTTTTTTGGTGTTTTTTGGTTGATTAGTTGGTTGGTTGGTTTTGGTTGTTTACTTTGTACAAGAAACCTTCCACAAAATCACGAAACTTGCTGCTTTAAACCTGATTTAAAAAAAAAAAAAAAAATTTGTTCTGGGGTTCTTCACTGTAGTGATCTCTCCTCTGAATAGGTCAGTTCTTCACAGATCCCAGATCCTCTGTTTGCTGAGGTTTGTAGAGCTCTGAAGACCACAGACACAGTTTTCTCTCTGGAATGTTCTGTGACTGAAAAGACATTTGTGATTTGTCAGCAAAGTGTAAAATGTAATTTATTAGTAGTAAGTGTAAGTGAGTAATTATAAATTAATTTGTTAGCAAAATTTTGTCAGAATTTAGTGTCTTTTGCTAATAATGATTTTTCTTCGCAGCTACCTATCTCCCAATATATTTGGATCCAAGGGACTAAGTAAGCAAAATCCTTCCCCAGCTAAAGGAATTGAGGAAATAATAGAACTATCTCACTCTTTGTCCTGTAACCCCCATTTAAACATCAGACAGTTATTTTAGAGTCTCCAAACAGTAGGTTCATTTTAAAGATAGTCTTTTTGTTTTGTCTATTTTTTTCCATATTATTACCTAACCTGATCTTCTATATAAATTTGCATAGAAACTTTGGGGGCTGATATGTCCAATTCTCATTTCTGCTGGTGACATTTAACTCCAATATGATAAGACAGGTATACACCATTTCAGATCTTCTTAAAGTAAACTTACTATGACAGTATTACTTACTATAACTGAAAATCTGTTTTTGTGGTATATTCCACTAGTGAAGCTCCTATAAAAGCCCTACAGGGTATTGCATAAAAATACATATTCAGTATATGGATTTATATCTACAAAACGTTTGCGAATATATGCACATATACTTTTAGATGTATATAAACACATAAAAATATTTCCTGTCCCTTTCTGCAAGAAATTAACTTTATTCATAGTATTAAAATTCAACTTCATGCATTTTCAGATTCATTCTTGTTTGATTCTCAAAACTCTGAATGGAAATTCTATTCACAGTGGTAAAACAGTAGGTAAGAAATTGGCAGCCAGGCTAACCACTAAATTACTGGATAGAAAATATGATCACTGCCTGATAAAAGAATGAAATTTTGAATCTTTAGAAAACATTGTTCCACTAGTTCAATCTGAAAAATCAAGATATTGAAAATAACCTCCAGGTACTTAAGAATTTTTTTTTATTTTTTTTTTTTCAGAAAAATCTGTCTAGGCAGATATATATTTGGATTCCATAGTTTTTATTTATAATAAATAATTTTGAAATACTTCTCATCTTTGACCTACTTAAACACACTTATTATGCTATAATGCTGCAAAATATTTCAGAGGATGACAAAAAACAGCTTGAATAGCACTACTTGCTGTTGTTTTTCTCTTGTGCATTCCAGTTTCCTTGCACTTTGCAAAAGAGGACCAGCAGCTTAAGATGTGTCACACACATCTTTCAGAATCAGTTACAATACTTAAAATGTAGCTGGATGCTATGATTGAGCTGGAGTTCTCCTCCAGGTTATTTACTGTGCCCTTGTACCCCTTGATACACTGCTTTTAGCAGCAGGCACAAAGCAACCATACCACAAAGATTTACTCGTTTCTGCCAGATTTCTTTTTCAAACTTACTAAATTGTCAAGACTTCCTAAATGTTCTTTCAAGCTTTCTGACACTTCTGTACTCAACAGAAGAACAACATAACAAAGGCATTGCTATTTGTGGCAATCCTTTGTTATAGCAAGTGCAGCTATTAGGAAACTCCATGTCTCTTGTAAAAAAAATATTTCAGATTTTTTTTCTCTTATAACTACTTTTCATTTATTGCTGCTATTACATTATCCTTAGCTCTTTTTTTTTTTTTTTTTTTTTTTTTCTTAAAAGTGTAGAATAAGGGAACACAGTAGTGAGGCTTTTTATCAGTTTTTTTTTGTTTGTTTGCTTTTTGTTTTGTTTTGTTTTGTTTTGTTTTTGTGTGTGTGTGGTTGTTTATAGATATTGGCTGGTGTATCCAAAAAATATCACACTTAGCAAGAAGAGTGGTATACCTTTCAGAGATGCAATTTGCCTTTCAGTTGCATCCTGTTATTTCATTTCATTTTTTCTAAGGATGAATGATGGTCATGACACTTTCTCTACAGATGGTCCATCAGACTATTACTTTAAGCAGTCAGCCAGAAGATAGTGCGGCTGGAACACAGTTGACAGTCTCTTCTACTCATCAAATATGTCATATGAATGCTTAAGTGGTAATAAAAATATTGATAAAAATAAACCAAATCAAACCAAACCTCATCTCATTATAATGCCAATACAGTGTATACCATGGCCATGTTCATACTATTGCATTCCATAGTGGACAAAAATATTCCCAGGCACTGGAAGTCAATCATCTCTGCTGCTAGCTGTTAAAATGGCCTCAGGTATGCTTTTGGCTTATGATGATTACCACCTTCTCCAAAAATTCCTTAATATGGTGCATTGATTAGGAACACAGCCAGGCATCAATCCCAGTAAAGAGCTTCCATTTGTCCACTTGTTTTAGAGAGTGAAAGAGTTTGTATCACTATGGATTTGGGTTGTTCTATGCCATCCATAAAGTCATGTATTTAATTTTATTTTTAGAGATGTAGCTAATGTGGAAAAAGTAGAAGTAAAAAAACCTTAGGAGAAAAAACTCACTATAAAGTATTGCAACTGCCTGACAAAGGACATCTACTCCCATTTCAACCTGGACATAGATAAATGAGACACTGCAGGCATAAAAAAATTGTCAAGAGTTTAATGTCAGGAACAGAATGCAGTAATTTGATATAAGTAAAAGGAGATGCACTAACTGGAAGAGCTATGATTAAAAATAAAAATTCAGAAAAAATTTGAAAATGTCTTGGAGTCTTTAAGAAATCTGTGAAACAAGACTTAGCATTCAAAAGTCCATTTATTGCATAGTTAATTCTACAAGGAAAACCTCTCTTTTCCTAAGGGTGAAGTGACTTGAGAAGCAGTGTAGAATTATCATTTTTGAAGGCTTTGACGAGGAAAGAGACTCAATAGAGGGCAGACTTACTGATACTTTTAGCAGAGAGAGAGAAGGAAAATAAAAACATATAATCTCTATTTACATTGTAAACCAAACGGGCAGAATGAAATTTCAATTAAGGGAAAAGAAAGGAAAAGAAGACAAGGGGTGATAATTCCACAAGTTCAAATATCTTTCAAAAGAAGAGGAGCTTTGATTTGAGGCTAAAGAAATAAAATGATAAACAAAAGTCTGTCTAAAAAGTAAGATAAAAGGGAAACATCATAGCTGACTAAAATGCTAACATAGAAAATGGTAGATCAAATTAATGGAGAAAAATGAATGTCATACTAAAATTGAAGTAAGAATTCCTATGTTCACCTAGCTGTCCAGAATGATTCCTTTTAATATTGAAGAACTTATGTGTTACCCTGGAACTCAAATAAGGAGGTTGCCTTTTACAACCTAAAGTATTCTATGATTCTGCATAAATTATGTATTTTTCCTAAACTATTATACTCACTTTCATGAACTTGTTACTAGAAGACAGCCAAGCTAGGGAAAAGTATTTGAAAAGTTAGGTTTGTTTTTTTTTTTTTTTTCATGGCACCATTAAATGAAATAGTTCACGGTCTAATCTTTAGCCCAGAGAAGATGTAACACAGTGCAGCTCCCATCCATATGAATAAACTCCTTTGTTTTCCTCCCCTAGTATGGTTGCACTCATGTTGCTTTCTGAAACAGTCCTGGGCCTTTGCAAACATCAAGTATTGTATCAGGGAGTGCCCATGTCCAGAAATATACTAGTATTTAAATCTTAAGAATGACAACATAAACAAGACAGTCCCGATATCTATTTTGAGCCATACTTTTAGCTCAGTCCCTATTTCTGTTTTGGATTGCTTCGATTGCTTCGTTTCAAGAAGATCTGTCTGTAGAGGGCGCTAGTGGTTAACAATACGGATGAAAGAAAATTGTTGCCATTTGGTATGAGGGCCATCAAGTCCTTCATTGCTAATCTTATCTGCTGAAAGACCTAACCACCTACAGAAGTAGTTATTGGTTTCATTAAGGCTACTTCTATTTATAGTACTTAAGTACACTAGGCAGCACCTTCTTGAATAAGTATCAGGTGGAACTGTACTCTCGCTATCTCTAGATTTCTTGAAACTAGTCTGGTAGAAGTCTTCCCTGAAAACCTACATAAGTTTGTAGAGGAACATGGAATGTTAACCTTTACAGTATGCATCAGTTTGCCTGTTACTAATTACTAGAGAAACTTCATTCTTATAAGTTTAGGATACAGTAATAGTTATGTGGGCTATGTTGCTTACAAAGGAGTTCAGCAGTAATACATATTTAAATCTGTAAGCAAATAAGACAAACGTAACAAACAAACAAACAAACAAAAACACAAGGAAGAGGAAAAAAGCTGTTAAAAACATGTTTTTTGCTTGTTTGCAAGATCTGTTCTATGTTATTTAAAGTCAAGAAGTAGGACTGTGCAACTGTTTACATGGGTGCATACAGAAATTAACAAATGTACAAAAGAATGATGAAAATGTATTTGAGACTTTTGTAACAGAATAAAATACATAATGCATAAAAGGATGCTGGTAGCACTATGCAACCTGTTCACTGGTTAAAAAACAGAAAAAAATAAAAATTATGAAGACAAGTAAGGCTAGAAGTCTCATCAAACTGAAGTGATTAGCTTCTGATTTTCTTTCCTTTCATCTTGGCAGAGTTCCAAGTCTCAGTAATCTTACTATCTAGAGAAGAAGTAAGATTCAATATTCTTTCTCAACATTATCTCTTGGATAGCAACTGCTTAAACTCAAAGTCAGATTTCATAACTGAGAAGTTTTCTCCAGGAGATGATCAATGAAGGACAAAAAAGACAGCAAATACCTACAGATAACAGGTTTCTTAGGAATAGAGAAGTAAAGGAAAAGTAACTGGTTTAGGATGTTTCCTAGAAAAACCCTACTTTTGGAGCAATCATTTGAGAGTGTAGTGACTGTTTCCAGACACTAAATGCGAAATACTTTGATGAAAGTGAATAAATCTTTGTGTCACTGTAAAAAATAGAAAAAATTGGAAAATATCCCTTTCCTTAATGTATTAAATCAGTTGTGGAGAGACACTCCAAAAGTGTACCCTATATATACATACATATATATATACATATAGATATATATATATATATAAAGGCAACATCTTTGGGTTTTCTTCACACAAAAAGCATACAAGCTATTTCAGAAACTAAAAATCAGCATAACTGGACATGCCTTGGAAATTGTAAAAGGTGACCTCAAGGTAGTGGTTTTAGAGAACAAATATCTTTATATATATATATGTATACACAATGGTAAAAATGCTACCACTTATAGTTAAGTGGAGCTTAGAGTCATTGCTGTCAGTCCTCTGAAATCATTGGCTCAATGTGAAACATCTGTCAAAAATACAATGGAGGTCATAATTTTGCTGCTAAAAGCATTGTTGTGTTCTCATCTTAAAAACTGCACCGTTCTGGTCTTTGCATCTCAGGGAGGATACAGTAGTGTCAGAAAAGGTACAGAAAATCAAAACTAAAACTATATGGGAGATGGAAATGCTGCCTTTAGAATGAGATATTAAAACAATTAGGATTCACTTCAGAGAGGAGAAAGCTGAGGGTTTAGTCAGGCTCTAAAAATTCATGAATATGGCGAACAAATCGACAAGAGATTTTAAATATTTAATAGAACCATAGCATACCAGGTGGTAAGGGACTACAACAATCATCTGGCCCAACCTTTCCTGGCAAAAGCACAGTTTAGACAAAATGGCCCAGCACCCTCTCCAGCTGACTCTTAGAAGTGTTCAATGTTGGGGAATACACAACTTCCCTGGGGAGATTATTCCAATGGCTGATTGTTCTCATTAAAAATTTCCCTCTTGTGTCTGATTGGAATCTCCTCAGCAGTAACTTGTACCCCTTACTCCTTCTTTTTTTCATGTGACTCCTTGTAAAAGGGAGTCTCCAACTTCTTTGTAGCCACTCTTTAAATACTGGAACATGGTGATGAGGTCCCCCTTCAGCATTCTTTTCTCAAGGCTGAACAAACCCAGTTCTCTCAGTCTTTTCCCATATAGCTCTTTGCAGAACAGATAGGGAACTTCTGTGAGCCTGCTGCCATAGGAGACAATACCAGTAGGTTCAAAATTGGATTAGACAAATTATTCAACAATAGGCCATCAGCAGATACCAGAAGGAACAGTAAGTGATGTACCTTCTTAGAGCCTCAGTACAAATAGTGTGGGTATGGGAAGATGGTAAGGGTCTGCAGGAAAAAGCCAAGCTCTTCTGCTTTCTCTTCATGGCCTCTCCCATTGTTATTCATGTAGAAAAAATACTAGGCTGGCTGAACTGCTGCTTCCTTCCTTCACTGGTCTTGAAGGACTGAGGCACCTGGACAACCAGGTGATGATGACTCTGTCACAGAACAGCACATAGAGTACTGTCTACAAAATCAAGCAGTTTTAAGTCCTAAGTGGGACTTGGACCAGAACTGCTGCTGGATGGCAAAACCCATGATTCCCTCAGTGGTCAGTGACTCCTCCACCGTCTGATTCCTCTGAAGATTTGAGTGAATGAATCATGTTCTGTTTTGTGGTTTTAGTGTAGATTATGATTGTTATATTGATACGGCAAGCCAAGAATTAAGATTTGACCAGATCTGCAGACAAACCGAGTGAATAGGAACTGTAAACTAAGCTGTGTTATAAAATTCTATGCTACACTACTCATAAAATTGTTCTACATTGATTCTACTCATAAAATTCCTATGCTATTCTGATCATCAAATTCTATGCTGTGCCAATCATAAATAATGTTAAAAAATAAAGGCGCTACAACTTAGTGCCATTATCATTCTGCCAAGGATCCCCAAAAGAACTTGTCTGTCCCCATAGTGTTGGGTGACAAATCTTTATACGTTTAACTCAAATGATCTTAATCTTGTCTTCAGGACCTGGAGAAACAATTGAAATGGTATTGAAAAAATGAGTAAAACCATGGATGACTGTCCTGTATTTCCTTCCAATCTTCTGGAATTATTTGTCATAAAAATTTTGGATGGAGAATAAACAGATGATAAAATGAAGCTGACCATTCAAAACCTGTATAACAGGTCCTTGCAAGGTTGTGTTGACTTTTTTTTCCTAAAGAAACAAGGAAATGACACAAAAAGTTATAAAAATTGTTGCCATTGATCAGAAAATAATAGAAAAATATAAGAAACACAAAACAGGATGGCAAACGTATAGCAATCAGACACATGGCATTTGGTAGTTCGGCTGTTATTCTTTATAGAATGTATTATTGATTCAGAAAAAAGAATGAATAATGATTCTGCAAATTTTGATCCAATATTAAAAAAAAAAATGTGTTCTCTAAATCTAGAAATACTTTAATAAACCTCGGAAAGTATAACTGTGTTACGTTAATAGCACAGAGACTGATACAGAAATTTCATTTACAGAGGAACACATAATGTGAACTACACCAACATGAGTTGTGCACTTGATGTGCTAGAGGGAAGGGACACCATCCAGAGGGGAACCTTGACAAGCTTGAGGTGTAGGCCCATGCAAACATCAGGAGTTTCAACAAGGTCAAGTGAAAGGTCCTGCAGCTGGGTTAAGGCAATCACTAGTGACATTACAGACTGTGGAATGAATGCATTGAGAGCAGCTCTGCAAAGAAGGATGTGGTGACACTGATGAATGAAAACTTGGACATGAGCCATCAGTGTGCACTTGCAGTCCAGAAAGCCCATCATACCCTTGCCTGTAGAAAAATAATCATGGTCAACAGGTTGAGGAAGGTGATTCTGCCCCTCTACTCCATTCTCGTGACATCCTGCCTGGAGCACTGTGTCCAGCTCTGGGATCCCCAGTACAAGAAAGACATGGATGTCTTATATCAGGTCCAGAGGAGGACCACAAAAATGATCAGACAGCTGGAGCACCTCTCCTATGAAGACAGGCTGAGAGATTTGGGATTGTTCAACACGAGAAGAGACAGTTTCAGGGACACTTTATTGTGGCCTTTCAGTACTTAAAAGGGGCTTGTAAGAAAGAAAGACAATTATTTTTTGCCAGTTCCCGTAGTAATAGGACAAAGGGTAATCATTCTAAACTGAAAGAGGGTAGATTTAGATTAGAGATAAGGAAGAAATTTGTTTACAATGACAGTGGTAAGACAGTGCAACAGGTTACCCAGAGAAGTTGTGGATGTCTCACCCATGGAAGTGCTCAAGGTCAAGCTGAAATGAGGCTTTGAGCAATCTGATTTAGTGAAAAATGTCCCTGCTCACAGAAGGGGGGTTGGACTAGGTGATCTTTAAATGTCCCATTCATTCTATGAATGCAGTAATATTCACAACATAGTCCTAAAAGAGACTGCAAGATTCCTTAATCTAGCCACCACATTTTCCTGAAAGCATCAGGGACTGGTTACAGAGTAGTAAGCAAATGTATTATCTGAAAACTACCTCTCTTGACTATTTATATCCGAAAATAGATGGTTGCTATAGTAATAAAGGCCAACATATAAATGAAAGGAAAGGAAAATAAGGGAACAAGACATTTGAAAAGACTTTGTCCTTTCTATTTATTTCCACCATTGTTAGAGGAACAAACATCTGCTTAGCTGAACATATACATTGTTTCTTATGGGACTAATCATCAGTGCTGCTGGCTCACATTCAATTTGTTAATCCAGAGACCCTCTGGGTTGTGAGATACTCCCCAGCTTGTCAGTCCCCACCCTTTATTAGAATTATTATTAGATTAGCACTCCCCTCTGCAATCCCCCTCTTCTGGAAACTGTAGAGAGCAATTGGGTCACCCCTCAGCCTCATTTTCTCCAAACTGGACAAACCCAGTGCCCTGGGTTTGTTGCTTCTTTCCCAGGGGCAAGAGTTCATATTTGTCCTTTTTTAGATTTTGTGAGATTTCAGCTGGCCCACTCCTCTAGCCTGGCAAGGTCACCTTGCATGGCTGCCCTGTTCTCTAGCACATCTGCTGCATCCCTCACAATTTGGTGTCACCTGTGGACTTGACAAAAGTACACAATTTCACCTCCTCCAGGTGACTGGTTAAGATGTTAAATAGGACATGTCTCAGTACAAACCCTTGCAGCACTCTTCTTGTTATCAGCCTCCAGGCAGAGCATGACCCATTAGGCAGAACAACAGTTTTTACCTGTCTAGTTTTCTGCCCATCTAGACTGTAATGTACCAACTTAAAAACAGGAAGCATGGTGAAAAGGCTCACTAGAGTCAAAATTAAATGACTTTCACTATTCTCCCTTTATACACAGATCATTTTTGTGCCTGAAGGCAAGCAGGCTGGATTTTTATAATCTCCTACAAATTAGCACTACGTAAGTCCAGAGCAAAGTAATCAAGAGATATTTTCAAAATACATTTCAGTGTTTCATAATGCTTCATTTGAAAATGTGTAGAATTGGAACTTGCTAATTGCTTCTTGAAAGACAGTATAATAAAATGAAACTCTTAGCAAAACCATCCAGAAAAATAAAAAATTTCTAGTTCGTAGTAATACTTACAAGGCTCATCACAGACAATCAAATTTTTTTGCAAATGACTAAGGGCACAAATGCAATTAACAATCAAGGTTGCCTCCACACAATATATAGTGTCCTCATTTATTTTGGCAAGTGATTTTTTACTTTAATTACTTACAATATAATTGTAAATTGTGCTAATGAATCGGGGATGTGTATGATACTAAAGCAAAACTTCAAAGCAGTGTGAGCTCTTATTGCAGCTTTCTTCCAATAAATCTTCTCTGCAAAAGAACTGAAATAACTGGATTAGAAACAAATGAAATGGGAGTTCACAGCTACTGCAGAGAAGAAAGGTCACACTCTAAACTTTTATGTGATTTGAAAGTGAGGGTAACAATTAACAATATGCAAAATATGCACAAAGAAGGCTAAAGAAGTTAAATAGCTGGTGGCAACAGCCTGACAGACCCCAGGGCAGAGTGACAATGACAGCCCTTGGAGTCACAGGGTGAGGGATATATATGCCACCTTTCCCTACCTAAAAGGAGCAGACAAAGATGGGGCAAACAGATGGGATTTTGTCACCTGACATAATGGACTGCTCAGACTAGCAGCAAGCCAAAGCATCCAGCTTGAACCATTCTGCATGCCTGGACTTCCTTTATGGAAAACAGAGGTCAAATTTGAGACCTGCCAAATCTTGCCTAACAAATTTACCTGAATCCAACCTGGTCATAGCACTAATTTCAGGGACTGGGAAATGCTTCCAGGTATAGCATGAAAAACATGGCCTGAGTCCACATTTCCTTCCACAACCCTTCATGACCATGACACATTTTGAGTGGGAATTTCAATTACCTGACAGTTTCAATGGCTGATAAGCATTCTCAGTTCTAGAAGTTAAATCCTGAAATGCTCTTCTAGAGAGTATCTGTGATTTCTGCTATGCATTATAAAGAAAACTGATTAAAATCTATGTTCAGAAATCAACTCTATGAATTGCAGAATAGAGGAATTGCTAACAAAACCAACAAAAAATTGTATATTTAGGTCACCATTAAAAAGCATGAAATATATACATTCTATTAGTAATTCAATAGGTACAAACCCTATGACTCAGGTTAAAATTTATTTAAGTAAATTATACTTGTTTTGGTAATTTACCTTGGTAAGTCAAACTGATGAAACAATGACATGTTAGTTTATCTGACTCTATCTTAAGCAAATAATTTTTTTACTAGATTATTTCAATTGACTTAGGTGAATTAATATACCTGTGACCACCATTCTAAGCAGATAAAAGCAATTTTCTACACTTTTTCTTGACCTATAATCCTCAGAAAAGTACATACCTGACTGATAGAGAGACAAGGCAGAGAATTTTCTGAGATGTTGCTTCTTTGCCTACACTATAAGCAGCACATAAATAGTAACCAAGATGTCAGCTGCCAATAAATGGGAAGTTTCTCTTTCTCATTTTGTCCTTATTCTCATTTAGTTTACTTCATCTGTGTCTGAAACAGATTAGACCAGTTGAGCTGCAAATGAGTACAGACTGAAGCATAGGAGGTTTCACTTAAACATGAGGAGAAACTTTACTTTGTGACTGACAGAGCACTGGAACAGGCTGCCAAGAGAGGTTGTGGTGTCTCCTTCTCTGGAGATATTCAAAACCCACCTGGACGCATTCCTGGGCGGTCTGTTCTAGGTAAACCTGCTTTAGCAGTTGGGTCGGACTAGATGATCTCCACAAGTCCCTTCCAAATCAAACCATTCTGTGATTCTGTGAATGGCAGATACTTCTCAATAAATTTGAATCTTCATAGAAAAACTTTGGAAAAATAAAACCTGTGCTGGGAAGAAAGCAGACAAGGATAGGCCTCATTGGAATCCTTAGCATTTTGCTAAGGCAAGCAAAGGTACAGGACACTGAAAAGCATACGATTGCTGAGACATTAGTCACAGAAAATATTGAAGAATAACAGAAAATGTATTTACAACAATGAGTTGGTATAGAGGAAAACAAATGGTATGCAGCAAAAAACTGAAGGAAAATAAAAGTAGGTTTCTGTGGTTGATTTTGAAATAACTGAGTATGGATTTTTGCTACAAATGAAATAACAGCAGAAAGAGCTCCCTCAGTACAACGTAAAACTAAATAGTCATGGCTCTGGAAGACTGCTGCCATAAAGGAACAGACTGAATTGGGGAATAAGCCCTGTATAATGACTTAACTATTCTGCACTGGGCTTCTCTGAACTGTTCATAAAGTCTAACTCGGGAACTGCTGGGTATGAATATACCACTTTATAAATGAGACCAAATAATGAGAACAAGCAGACCTGATTGTCCACAGTACTCAGCTGGTAGCTTAATCTCTAGTTCTGTTTTGAAATGATTTACGTAACTGTTTCCATGTAAAGCTTCGTAGGACTGAGTCTAGTCTCAAATATCATGGATATGAGCCAACAAAATAAAATGCGGCTTGGTTTTTGGGACAGGAATTTATAAACTTGGGTCTCTTGTATTCAGTAGTGACACAGAAAAAGCATAGCCACTGTGTTTTAATATGAAATACGAAATCCAAACATATAAGGGATCCAGACTTTTGAGAATCTCAAGAAGTAACTCCTACATCAATCTCAAATATTATCTTTTAGCTGGTGAGCTCTCTAGAGGAGTAAGGCATAGCTCCTTATTTGACTGCTGTGAAACCAGACGTAAGTACATAATAATGACGTAACAGGTGATGGTATATGAGTATTTTGTAATATTCATAGTATCTTAGCACTACTAATAACCACAAGCACAAAGTGACAAGTGGACAAAAGGATTTCAGAAAAATATGTGCAAGAAGTGAAAACTGCAAAAAAAACCAGTGAAGATGTGTGGTAAAAACAAAGCAATCTTGCAGAGCAGGTACTGACAGCATGACTGATAGAAGCAAAATTATCTCACAGAATATGAAAAACTGTAACAAGTTTTGATCCAAAAAATAATGTACCAAGACCAGATGAAGTAATTGTTTTCCCTTTGGGTGTGGGGACAGAGAGCATAAAGCATCAGCATTGAGATAGGAAAGGCAGGGACTAAAGGAGGTATCCCAGCTTCTGCTCTAGCTTCCCTGCCAAAGAACATGATCACCTGGATCGTGGTGACTAAGAATGATCACGGACAACAGCCACCAGCGCTAACTAAAAACATGAGTTCCATAGTATTGTATACTCATGGTTAGTTTAGGACAAGTTTGTTAAGTACTGACTGTTTTGTCTGTGTGTTGATAATGATAAAGTAGCAAATGGTGGTGTTTATTGCTAATGAGTATCAGTCCAGTGAAGGATTGCTTTCAAGTTTGAAACAGCCTGATTTATGAATCATCTAAACTCTACCTTCAGAACAACCCTCAGTTCTGAGCTGCAACAAACTCTACTGACCTTTGTCTTTATTTTAACTAAGTGGTCCAGTGGTCAGTGGGAGAGAATTTATGGTTACTATGCAACCTTCACTAAAACAACACATCGCAATGTGGTTTTTGATCCATTCATCATCCATACACGTTTGTCTGACAAACAATCTATAAACAGCTTGCATGGTTACACCTAGTTAACCATCCAATGCCATGCAAAACTTTTGAACATTTAGGGCACTGTGGATTTTGAAGAGTAATCCATAATCTCATAAGGGTCAACACTTTCAGATTGACTGCATGAACCTTGTCTAGAAGGTTATTTTAACATGGCATACAAAGGGTGGTATAGATGTACATTAAAAGCTGAAGATTCTTTTATTTCTTCCTCTACCAGGAATATACTGTAATACAAATGTATCAACATTATTTGACTTTTTTGCCATTGATTCTTACGTGTTGAAATCCAGAGCAGCTTTTTATTAGGCACTTTCTGCTCTGACGGGTCTGCTTCAGTATATTCTTTGCTCTAAAGAGTCCCATTCCATTCTTTTTCTATTAGAAGGCTTGTTTTTTCCTCAGGAAGCAATTATTGTCTTCCATTTAGGATGTATTTCAGTGTATCATTTTATTGATTTGTCAAAGGTTAAAGGAAAGAAAATATTTTAATAAAATGAATGTTATTAGGTATAAAATAGATGTTTTTACAAATATGAAGATCTGACAAGATCATATTGGTTGGGATTTTCTAGTGTCTACTGACCTTCACTGTTCAAACAAGGTAACTAATCTCTCTTTTGTTTGCTTGGAAAAGACATGAAAAAATTAAATAAAATTTATATGCTTGTGTGATAATCATATTGGAATTTAATTGCAATAAGAGCTTTCTTCTATTCATGGAGATATTATGTGAGTGCATTTCTATCAGAGCATTATGTTCCTCAGTTGGAGCCGAAATGCTATTTTGTAGTTAGAAGTAGTGTGCAGTTCATTTGATTTATGTGTTGGATAATTATGTTGTAAAGATGCAAACCATGACAACAAAGATATTAAATTTGTACTGAACTTTGTGAAGGAAAAATGAAGAGCTCCATAAGCTTTGCCAATGTAAAAAAAATATTATTGTGACCATACAATAAAAAATAAAAAAAAACCGAAACAAAACAAAACAAAAACCAAAACAAACCAGAAACCAAAAACCAACCAACAAATACCTCCTAAGTTAAGTTAATTACAGTAAACTTGATGTATTACAAGTCTTTTTCCTTGGCCTTTCTTTCATGTTTACTCTGCTATAATATGAATAAGAAATACTGGCTGGGCAGAAGACCTACCTGATGTGCAGAGCAGAAAAACAGAACTTTGAAAGTAAGAGGTGAATTCTTGAAGACAACTGCCAACATCCTTCCTTTCCTGGATATGTTTTGAGAAGCCAGACTACCTGGATAACTTCATGAAATTCAGTGTCTTTACTGTAAAGACTCTTCAAAATTTGAAATTATTCAGGACAGAAAGGCTAGTTATTTATGTCAACCGAAACTCACAATATTGTCAGACTATTTCAGAGTTGTTGTTCATGCTACTCACTTACTCATCTGATGCTGGGATCCCAGGTTCCTGTGGGTGGGAGGCAGGGGGAAACAAACAGAGGAATCTAGTATATGTTTTCAAACCAGCAGCTGCAGTCTATGACCAATACCTAATAAATAAAACAAGAATTAAATATTCATTACAAGTTTAGCCATGACAATCATTTGTTTCTTTTTTGATTTAAATGTATCAGATAAACAAAACTGTTTAGCTGCTAAAACGTTTACAACTCTGCTGAACAGCAGTTACAACATTACTTCAGATGTCACTCAAAGACATACATTTTTAATACCAATTTAATCTAAAGAAATGCTAGAGGTGTTTTAAATACTGGAGATCTTTAAAATGTTTTTATAGTTTGGGGTTTTTCACTCTTATTTCAAACTTTTTCATATATGATGTGAGCATAGCATTAAGAGTGCATTGTGATTACAATTTACATGGAGGATCAAGAGGGTCTTAAACACATTTGCTGATGAGTATCTTTAGATCTCTGGCTTAATTTGAAATACATATAACCAATTAAGAAGAAAATAACAAACTCCAGTGTTAAAGTCCTATTGGGAAATAGTGGACTACTGTGACTGGAGTATTCAAACAGATTTGAGTCAGAAGGTAAATCTCAAAACTTCAAGCCTTTATTTAGGTTAATCTTCCAGTGAAACCTCTATGTTAATAACTAAAAATCAAGCATTAATCAAATATATTCATCAACCCTAGTATAATTAAGTATTTTTAGATATACTAGGAGTCATTTTGTCTCTGATCATTAGAGGACTTGATAGTTCTTGGCTTCTAAGATTGAGATGGCCAAGCATAAGAGCACTTTGACAAGGGAAGCTGTAAGCAAAAGGGGTGTCTTTTCTATTCACCAATTACTGTTACATATGGCTAGTGTTAATATGCACTTTTCAAATCAATTGAAAATACAATAATAATTTGCATTCAAGAAAAGAAGTGAAAGTTCATATTACTGTACTTTTTGTAGGTTGAATAAATTAAAGACAGATTACAGAGTCAATTATTTTACTACTCAGATTTCAGGTTTCAATATAGAGGGAAAAATATGTGCATGTTTATTTTATATATAAAAGATACATTTGGTGTGTATATATGTTTATTTTTGGTTTGGTGTTATTTAATCCTTTTTATTTTGATTAAGTCAAAGTATGAAATGAACAAAAATGTTTTAATAAATGTTATGTTGAGAAAATATTGAAATTTTCAAAGAAAAAAATATTTTGAAAATCCATTATTTTCACTTTCTATCAACCAATGCATAATTTAAAATTGTTACTAACTTCTTTTCTGAATTTGAAAATTGATTGGTGAATCATTTTCTGCGGAGGGGTTTTGTTAGAAGGAGATATGTTGTTGAATTAGTCAGGCCCAAAGGAATCTCAAGGCCACTTCGAGAAGCTGAGAACAGAATCTGCTGTGAGAAAGAGGGGCGTTTCTTCATTAACAGGGCCTCAGCATGGCGTGAGTCATCGGACCTATCATTGGTGGGGCTCCAGCGTGTGGACTGCCCATGATATTCATTTAGTGAATCCATGCTTGGAGCATGGATTCATGATTAGAGAATAGTTGCGTATATAAGGAGACATGTTTCTGTAATAAATGGCTTTGCGTGATTCATATTGAATCGGAGTGCTGAGTCCTTTATCGTTCCAACAATTTTCCACTCGACTCTCAGAAGAATTGTGCTTCATATAAAATTAACAATAATAATTTTTGAGTCTAATTGGAACATATTTCTCCTGATTTTATGCCCTGTGAAAGATTTCTCACCTATGTCTCTTTGAACAGAACATGCTAAACTCCCATTTTGTCTTGCTCTCTCCTCTTGCCTTGTAAATCTTCCACTTTGATAAACAAAATCAGTTCAGTCCCTCTGGTGAATGATTAGCAAATAAGTAAAAAGTCCTTACAGTCTTCTGCAGACACTTTGTAGTCTGGAACATTTTATACCATCAAAATCAGCAAAACTGAAAATGTAAAAAGCCTGAAAAATGCTTCAAACTAAATGTGACACTCATACAATAGGCATTTGTGGGTACGAGCAAATTATTGTTAAACTAGAATGCAGCTAAAAATGGAAAAGTTATCTGGGATTACATATTAAGTTATATAATAATAATAAAAAAAAAAGAATAAAAAAGTTTGGTTTATCTTATAAGATTACACAGTTGCAAATTTAAAGGAGAATATTATCAAATTTCATTACTGTACTGGATCTGCTTAAGCTCACATACCCATCAAGCATTTATATTTACCACTCAAAAATGCTGGTTTGAAACATTCTTTGCACTGATAGTCACATATAGCTATTTACATTGTATTTGCAAACACTAAAGGCAGAAGATGATCCAAAGAATTTCTTTTGTGGACATTCCATTAGCAAAAAATAAAGAACTATAGTGTGTCTACTTAAAAATTACATTAACTCTAGAGCTGGAATTGACATCTAGTTGCCAGTAAAAAAATGCCTCGAACATTTGCTGTAAAGGAAGGGATAGAGCACAGTGGCTTTGGAAAAAAAAAAAAAAAAAAAAAAAAGTCTTTCACAATACAAGTGAAATTATGAAGTATGAGAAGTTATGACCTTCAAAGGTGATTTTTGGGAAATTATTATATTCAAATGAGACATATTTTCTCCCCAAGACCAGATATCCTACCTTGATTTTGAAACCTATAACTAATATTTTTTTCCCTTTGTCTCTGTGTAAGACCTAAAATAATTTTTTTTAACTTTGTTTTGTTTTGTTTTGTTTTGTTTTTAACTCTTCACAGGTATTTGGGTTAAATGGGAAAAGAAACCAAGTAAAAGTCAAGACTGTTTAAGATTACTTGTATTTTTTTACAGTTCCTTATCAAAGTATAGAATCTGCATTCTACATGCTCTGGGCATATTTGACCAGTTATGTTGAAACTAACATTTAAAATATTAAACTACTACTGGCTTTGGCAATAATACATTTTTTACTTAATATAAAATATTTTGGTGACATTACAGTATATACTATGTAAAAGACTGAAATTTATTCATATTTAGTGATATTTAATTTCCATCATTTAACCCTTTCTAGAACTTTATCATTTCAGAAACAGTAAAAACATCAATAAAAATACTAAATAGAAACTATGAAAAGGAAGATTTTACATCAGTAAAAATTAGGATTTAATTCTTGGAAAAATGTGTGCAAGACAGCAAAGGAGTACAGGAGGAAAGCTGCTCTAGTTAGCATTTGACAGGAAATATTTTTAAAATAGCTGGAGTAGTAGCCTGTATCTAACATTACTTCATTGCTACACATATATAACAGCATAGTTAATAACAGTAAGAACACAAGAAGGGTTATCTGTGTTTAGAAAAGAATATAAGACAGTTGACTAATATTATGTCATGTTATAGCACAATAAAGAAGCATTTTAGCTTCCTAATGTAACTTTGGAGAATCTAAGAGCACATTTATGGAGTATAGATATTTTTATGTTGTAAGTTCACTCAAACTGGCATCCAAGACATTTAGAAAAACTTATGCTTTTTTCCTAACATCTTTAGCACTGGAAAAGATCCAGAACACTGCCAGAAAGTTAATTTTACGACAATACTTAAAAGGGTAAACAAGATGACCTGAATAAATATAGACCTAATATACAACTTGGTTAAAACAACAAAAGAAGAGAGAAAAATATATTAGTACAATTAATGAAAATCAAAACGAGACTAAGGAAAGCAGATCTACTGAAGTAATTTGTTACTCTTTCTTTTAAAGTAACATAGCTGGTTGCTAAGTTTAGTAATGTTCCCATATATATTTAGACTCCTGTCACATGTTCTACTCCATATTGTAATATAATGCAATTAAGAGACTAAAATAATGCAAAATAAAATTATCAGCATTAGGTAGTTTTAAAACTGAAAAGCCTGAAAATGCAGCTGAAAATGGAACATTGCAATTTAATTAATTATAAACTTAATTCAATTAATCTGGAATTAGTTTTTGCCCTCTTCGAGCTTGTTATTGTTTTTCTTTCCAACTGAAAGAATATAATTGACAAGGTCCATAGGTGACCCAGTCATTAAAGAAAGCAATAAAAACAATTGGCTGATTTAGTACTATTTTGACGCAATCAAATGAAATTATACTTTCATAAATTCAGAATATAAGTTACACTTTCCTTATGGAGGAGCTTTAACTTCAGGATTAATTAAATAACTTCTCAGAGTGATACTGTCACCTTAAAGTAGTTTTACCAGGGAGTAGGCTTCAGCGGTCTATGTGGGTTCATGTAGGTTTATAGTGTCACTTTATGTCCTGTGGTAGCTCACCTCAATTTCAGCTATAGCTGCAGAAGAGACTCCCATTAATTGTGTCTTATCTACCAATCCATCATAGGTGTCTCGTATTTTTGTGTGGTATCAAACAGTGTTATACATTTCTGTTGAGTTAACTAGTTTCTTCTCAGCCTCTTAAGGCAACACTATTGACTGGGTTTGCATGGAATATAATGGGTGCTTAAACACCTGGACAATGCATATAATGTTGCAAGTAAAACAGTAATCAGCACATAACTTAAGCTGAGAAAACATAGGGTGGCAAGTAATCCAACTGAAGTCATTCTGAAAGAAAAACTAAGTATTATTACTGTTTTATCAGGCAGAACATAAACATTCTGGTAAACTGATGGCGTTATCTCTCGTACACTTTCATGTGTTGGAGTTAATCAGAAGTGACTGTTAAAACAGAAGTTACTTAATGTCAAGATGGAATGTTTAATAAACTTAGGAATCCAGTGTTAAAACTTTTTCACTCAAAGAAAGTCTAAGCTAGATCATGATCACTGTTGACAAGTATGAAATACAAATTAAACGTTTTTTGAAATGTTAGTTATAAAGGCATGAAATTGCTTTCTTGTTTTGCAGTCAGCTGGTGCTGTACAGGGAGAGTCTAATTCATCACATAATATTTTTCTTGCATAACTGCCCTTTTATAGATTACTTCAAATTTATCCAATTGCAACTTGAACAGGCAGCTAGAAACAAAATTGAGAAAATAATGACTAATTTATAATGGGTTCTGATTTTCTTTTTCTTTGGCTTTGCTCTTGCAAATTACAGTAGGAGACACTAATTTTACCATCTGTCATTGTACTAGAACACTACAGTTTCTATTCAGAGGAGAAAAATATGAATGTTGTGTTAGATTTCTTTTGAAAAAAGTACTTGTTGCTTGGAAATTAGAAATAGTCAAGTGGCTAATACACAGAATGGGGATCAGGGAGTTATGGGCTCTGCCATAAGCAAATTCCCTTTTGTTTCTTGGTTCAAACTGGCCAAAAAATTATACAAAGATTCCTTGTCTTGCGTATGCTTATTTTATTGATCTTAAGAGGTGTTAGGAGGGAATTCCTCCTGCACAGCTGCTGCAGACTGTTCCAGTGCACCCAAGGGCCCAGGATCTCTGTCCCAGGCTGAGCACTGGCTTCTGCTTTCCTGTTTGCACCTTCAAAGAGCAGCAAAACGGAGCATGACTCACAGGGACACACATAAGCAGACATACACACACACCTATCTATGTATCTAGTGTATATATCTATAAACTTAACTTGCATATTAATTGAGTTTTGAATAGACTTTCTATAGTTGGGTTGAAACATCTTGCAATAGATGGCAGATAAGGACTCCTAAAACTGGAATAGTAAATGAATTCTAGCTAATATAATTTGAATAGTTTATGCAATGCAGTCTTGTATACCTAGTCTGGTTTCCTCAACACTCTTACCTAGAAAATCAGTCAGTAACTAAGTATCAGTCATTTGTGACACAATTTTAATTTAATTAGAGGAAGAACTACGAAGTTAAAAGCTTTCTGTTTTGTTTTCTCCTAATCCTTTTTAATATTCATAAAAGATTTTTGAATAAGACAGTATCTAAATCTTGGGCTATCTTCAAATAAATGTAATAATTTTCATTTCTGTTAATCGAACCACAGGAATTACGGCTGTCTCATTTGTTGAACTGAAATAATATTAATTTAAGAAACTAAGTAGTTCAAAATGAACATTCACTTTGAATTCCCTATTTCAATTAATTAGTTCTACATTAGTAGTTCTCACATACTGTAAAAATTGTACAGGTCTACATGACAGAGCTTAGTTGCCAAAAAAATATTATTACAACAGTATTTTTTCACAGTGTGTTACGAGAAGAAATATGGTATAATTTTAAGCCATCTAGGATCTCAAAAATCATTAGGGTTTGTGCAAATTACAGTGGTTTAGATCTATCTGTTATGTAAGATATTTCTAAGCTTCTTAACAGCAACTTGCTATATCTTCACACAGTAATTGAAACATTGATAGAGACAGCAAACGAGATAGCTAAAAGGTTTTCAAACCTTGACAAAGCTTGTGTTATTTTTCCAGCAACCTAGATAAGAAAATTTTGGTCTTTTTCAAACTATGGCTTTCTGTTTTGCTTTCTGATTTTTTTCCACTTCTGAAACATATCTATAAGTATTTAACTGTTGGACTTGTTACATTTTAACTGAGTTGATGTGATCAAATTAATTATTTTCTTCTTTAAGTAAAAAGACACAAAAATAAGTGTTCAGGATAATATACTACAGAGATTGGTGAGACTAAGAAATACTGATTGACTTTTCAATATCAGAAATTAACATAAAGCCTACACCTTTATTGATCAAGGTTCTCAGTCTGAGAACATGTATTACAAGGAAACTCCAGAAATCATCTCATTACAAGTAAGCACTGTTACTTTTCAGTTTGAAATTATTCTTACTAGGTGCTTTTACCTGTGCTTTTTGTGTATGGTTTTAGTTCACCAAGCACCACAGCTTTACCACAAAAAGTATACTCCTACTCTTGAATAAGGGTGGTGAGATGACCTTGGCCAGCTGCTAGGTGCTCTCTCATTCCCCTCCTCAACAGGACAGGGGAAGAAAATAACACGAAAAAGTTTTTAGGTTTTTGATTTCAGATAAAGACACTGAGCTCGCTTACCAGTAATTGACATGGACAAAACAGACTTGATGTAGGGGAAATGAATTTAATTTATTTACAATGAAAAAAGATGTGAGTAATGAGGAAAAAAAAAAAAAAAAAAAAAAAAAACTAAGTTATTTTCCTCATCCTATCGTCAGGCACTATTGAAAAGCATCTGGCCCCATCCTCTTGACATTCAACCTTAAGATACAAGCATTTATAAGATCTCCTCTCAGTCTTATCCAGGCTAAAAAGATCAGTCTTTCTCAGCTTTTCCTCACAAAAAAGATGCTCCAGACCCCTAATTATCTTTGTAGCCCTCCACTGAACTCCCTTGTCTTTCTTGAACTGAGGAACCAAGAACTGGACACGACTCCAGATGTGGCCTCACCAGAGCAGAGTAGAGGGGGAGGAGAACTTCCGTTGACCTGCTGGTCATGCTCTTCATAATACATCCCAGGATACCATTGACCTTCCTGGCCACAAGGACACATTACTGACTCTTGGTCAACCTTATGTCCACCAGGACTCCCAGGTCTCTCTCTGCAGTGCTGCTTTCCAGCAGGTTTACCACTTACCTGTAATGGTGCATGAGTTTGTTCCTCCCTAGGCACAAGACCCTACACTACCAACATAAATGTGAAACTAAGACCTCTTTGCTAACGAAGAGATAAAAAAGAGAATGTTAAGATTTTTAATCTGATTAAGGTTAGATGTTTATCTTAGGATCAGGTGAATTGCATTCTGTCACTGCTGAATTTGAAAAAAAAAAAAAAAAAGAAAATAGGAGAAAAGAGGACTTGAAAATGACAAGTTCAGGTCTTGACATTTGTTTATGGCCAGATGAGTCTTAACCAAAGTAACTAATACATCTGTGAACAAACAAACAAACAAACAAGCAAAAATCCACCACAAACTGTGAGTGAGAACTGTGTGATTTCATTGACAGTTATTTGCCAAATTAAGATCCAGATCAAAACAATGGTAACACCTATGTTGCTTAAATATCAGAATGTGTTAATGGAATCATTGTTTTGTATCTACATATGTGCAAAATCAATTACAATTAAGCATTTGTCCATGGCCAAGAGCATGGTAGTTACTGTGAAAGAAAGAGAAACATGGAAACAATAGAACCTGCCCATTATCTCAGAGAATAACATAATAAACATGAAATGCAGCTGGTTTTAATGTATTTATTTCTTTCTTCACTTTTCTTTTTCATACAAAACCATCTGCACTTCTGTCTTACTAACTAGTGTTGATCTAACTGCTTAATCTTACTAAGTTAAGTAAGGTTTTGATTTGATATATAAATATACATTAATAGTAAGAAGTCTTCACCAGGCAGACATAGCTATATTTCTCCTAATCCTCTACTTTTCTCTTTTTCTGTTTTGTTCATCATGTCTGTCTTTAAGGTCATGCAACACATTATAATCCAAACCCACTTCATTTTCTGACTCATTCCTGTCTTCAATTCCATCACTTTAACCCTCCCTTATCATGTCAGCACTTATTAGTAGTGTTGGATGGTTCCTCTTTCTTTATGTTCAAAGAATATTTATTTGGCATTAGAAATCATAACTTCTATGGAACTGAAAAAAAAAAGACACGTCAATCTCACCTTACCATTAGCTGGATTTTAGACAGGTTTTTTTTTTTTTTTTTTGAAGTGGTATCAAGAACATTTTGGGTAATGTTAATACCACATTGAAGTGTGATATCAAACTAATTTTCAAGAAAACTATAAAAGTATTTGAAAGTAGGGCTTGAACTTCATTCTTGTATAATCAAACAAATTAATATCGAAAAGAGATCAGGACTAAACAAGCTCACTGTATAGAGTATGGACACAGTACATAGGTTGCAACATTTATTGTATCATTAACATGCTTCTTTATCATATGAAGAAAGATCACAGAAGCATGTTATTGAGAGTAGCAAAGATGGACTTGATTTTCTAAAAGATTATTCTGCTTATCATTGTTATTTTTATCTACAAATAAATGAAAATGTCATTCATAGGAGAAATGCCAAAACATGTTTAGAAAACAAAAATATTGTTAATTAGTCTGTTCTAACTAGCAACATAATGACATTAAAAATTTAAAATGCGTGACATGTAGACTATATGGAAAGTGGTTTTTACCTATTCGTATCTGAGTTACAATAGTAAGTACTATTTGCCTCTTATGTGGTAGATACTTAAATTAGTTTATCAAAGATGTGACTTTAATGGTAAAGTCCAGAAATTTCTCATGAGGGAATAAATATATCTATCCAGGCATGGAGAGACTTTTTTCCTGCTAGAGAACCAGTTCCTGGGCAAGCTGCTAAAAAAACAGAGTATTTGTGACACCTACATTTATATTCTCTGGATTAGATCACTGTTCTCATATCTACCTATTTTGTATGTAGTTCCTGCTGATAAGGCCATAAAAAACTCAGCTGTCTAACTTCAGCTCAAATTTATTTAGGAATAAAAAAAATGAAAAGTTTATGCTATTAAGTAGGACCTTTTAACATTTTTCAAGTTATACTGTGTTGCCAATGACAACCTTTTCCCCAAGAAATGAAATTCACAGATTTCTCTAACAAGACATAACAGTGTTGACAAATGATAGTACAAAATCCAAATCCATATAAGCTCTAAGACATTCATTTTCCAGTCAAGATAATTAGGGCTGTCAAATAGTCTGGTGCCATCGAACTAGTATCTAGAGGATTCCTTAGGTCTATGTTTCTGTCTGTCATATTTAGTTGTCAATATACAGGACTCATTAATCTCACTGTCAGAATCTACACCAGTATTTGTGGCAGACCAAACACCATTAGTTGAATATGCTTATGTTATAGACTGTCAAATTTTTCAAAGTGCAGTTTTGAGATTACTTCTAAGGTTGTAATACTAAAAACATGTCAAAAAGATACCTTGAATTTGCATCATACTCTAAGGAAAACAGTTTATTACATACCATGTGATGGAAATAAAATATAAGTCTTTCCCATGAAAACAAACAAACAAAAACAAAAACAAAATAAAAAACAAACAATAAACAACCTGCCCCTCTACCCTGATAAACGACAAACTATATTAGCAAGCTGGCTTGGAAAGATTGGGTAGATTTTTATTTTTTTTTAATTTCTCTTATTAAGGGAAGTGTTTTCTGTGACAGCTACATAGTATAATATTTAAATAATTGATAACATTTCTTCCCTAAATATTCTTCAAGATATTATCCTGTGTCAAAAGGTTATATCCATGACAGATGTGTAATATACTAAATTATGTCACTATAGACTTCCCTCAGTTTTTCATTCCTCCCTAGAGTATGATGTTTCTGGTGAATAACTTGTTCAGAATCTCAATAACCTATGTGCATCTTCAAACACAGTTACAGATTCTAAAGTTTTCTTCAGAATTTCCTGTTAATATTTGTTCATTTATAGTATCATGTATATTGCATATTACTGTCATTAATTCTTACTGAGTGGTTATTATTCAGCACACCATGACTGATTATGTTGTCATATTTTGGATTTTAGATTGTGTCCCTTACCTTTAAGTTACTTACCTTCATAATTTACCTGTTAAGCAGTCCTAGTTTGCAGAATTACCTTGATAGCTCTTGATTGAGAACTGCAGCTCACATTGATTTGGATTTCTTTTTGGCTCTTTATCTAATGCTTTATTTTCTTGAGATTATTTTATATAGTAAGATTCTGAGAACTACTTATAAAAAAGCTATCTTTGGTGTCCAGTAGCTCCACACAACGTATCACCTCTCCTGTTCTGAGTCATTGCTCTAGCAGATGAACCCCAAAGTCATGGACTAAATAAACTCAGTGAACATTTGTGGACATTCGTGGACATTTATGGACATTTTACAGACCTTGCAGAGGAGCAATCTGTAGACCAAGGGAAGGATATCTGTGTACTAGATCAAAGAATGGCAGATGGGAAGAGTGGTAGTGGGTAATAAGAATGTGTTGGGTAGTGTCACACATGAGCATGATGCAAATGGTATAGAAGAAGGGGTGGATACAAAAGATTCGTGACCCAACCAGATTACATGAAAATAGAATGTTTTTTTTTGTCAAGATTCTTGCACTTAGGGATGTGTATCTAACCATGACCCAGCTGCATTTTTAGGGTCTCAATCCACTTATAGATGTTATCAGAAGAGTATTGAATACAAAATTCTGTCTCTTAGCCAGGGATCAGAATATGATCCAAATCAATATGATCCTTGGAAACCTGTCTGTATGTGACACAACATCACACAACTCACTGAACAGATGCATGTCACAGGCAGGTTGCATCTCATGCTGCTAGCTGAAGCCAAAGTAAAGAAAGTTGTTGCTCGTATTTTGGAGTTCTGAAGCAATTTTGAATGGATAATTTCAAACATCCCAAATCTGTTGATTTCACAAAGAAGCTCCTATAAGCATTATGTTTGTGTTGACTGATAAGGGTGTCATGTGTTGGTTTTTTTTTGTTGAGGTGTTGTTATTGTTTGTTTGTTTGTTTCTCTTTTTTTTTTTTTATTTCCTGTTTTGATAGGACAAAAACCAATCAGTTTCTTTTTGTTCTAGTTTTTCTTGTACTTATGAACATACTATTTGATTAAATGCTCACTATCACAGAGTTACAACATTGGAGGAGTTAAAATGAATTCTGCTGTGAGGCTGCCCAATCAATTCATCCATGCCAGTGAGGCTATACTAGAAATAAGTTTAATCCAGGTGCAAAACACACACATTATATATAAGAGCAAAAACATGCTGAAGAGGATGTTACCGGTATTTGAGCTACTGTTAAGAAAAGATATGATTAAGTAAGGTACCATACCATTAAGAGAAGGTATACTTTTGTGTGAGTTAGAGATGTCTTGTAAATCATCTGACTTCTTAAATGCCTCTGCAGATTTGCTCACTTACATTTGAAACAATATTCTGATAATTTTGCTTCATACTTAAGAAATGATACTTGCTATGGTGCAAGAAAATGAATATGCCAGCTAGCTTTCAGAGAGAGAGAGAAAGAGAAAGAGAGAGAAAATGAAAAGAATATTTTATATGGGGAAAATGTAATACTTCAATACATGACAACTTTTACATTCATTTAAAATTGTCACTGCAGCAGGCCAGAAGACAGCTTGAAATGGTTTTCAGGTTTTCTTCTTACCAGTGTGCTAAGGGGTTTGAGGTTACTTTTTCCCACCACAAGTTCTCCTTAGCCCTGTCATTCTCATTTCAGCCCTACATTCTAGCCTTTTTTTTTTTTTCCACTTGGAATAGCAGCAGGCAAATATTATCTTTCAAACAATCTGGAACAGTGATACACTTTATTTTCTTCTTAGGCTCAAGAGAATCCCCCTGTTATTCTGAAAGAGGCAGCACACATGAAGGTATGCAATACTGATATCTACTATTAGAGCAAGTATATGCCTGAGCAGGAGGTCATGGGTGCATTAAGATGCAAGACATTTCATTTCTGTCAGTGCTGTCAGTGCCAGATTCAGGCTGATTGCAGATTCACAGTTGCTAGGTGAATTATATTCTGATCATGTTTTCGAACTTTTCTTTGCACCTCCAAAGTCAGGAGGAAAAAATACTTGACACACACACACGCACACACACATATATATATATAAAATATATAAAATATATAGAATATATATAAATATATCCCAAATAAATGCAAGGATAGCAGCATGCATCATATGACCCATGAAACTATAGTTTTGCTATCAACTAGTAAAACATTCAGTTTATCCAAATCTGTTTACCAGACTGAATGATAAAAAGGGTAATTTCATTACTTCCGTAGAATGACTTCTAAACACTGTAGATACCACAAGGCCTGGCATTAGCTTCGTGAAATACGTTAGCCCTAAAAAGCCCTCAAAACAAGGCCTTCCAGATAGAAGGAAATTTCATAGAATCTTCTGTATGAACATTATTTTCATTCAATAATGGTGTTCTGATTGTTACTGTCAGTTCTAGCTGGTTTTCGTACTTGAATCTTATTCCATTGGGTTTACTACTGTGTAGTTGTATGAAAGAACCTACATCTTGTGGAACAAATTTTTGAGGGAAATGCCTGTGTGTCTTGGAAACAACACATGCCATTCTACTTCTAGCATAGAGAATATTCTGAGAAGGAAAAGAAAAAAACACAGGAATGCACTGCACTTTACCAATCCTGACTGAGCCTGAGTGGCTTCCAATTATTGGCAACAGAAAACAAGTGAATAAATAATTTATGTACCCTGTCACTTGGAGAATTCAAATCTTTCACCTGTTCTTCCCTTCATCTGCAACCTCAAACTATATATAGACTTGTATTTCATCTTAAAAATTTTAAATATTTAAGCAACTGTTGTGGAAACATAAATATAATATTTGTAGTGTATATTCATGTTTACCAAATACATAAAAAAATAGAACATACTGTACTGGTTAGAATTCAGAATTGTTGCAATCAAATAGATTTATATATCAGTTAGGGAATTAGAGATCAGGACAATGGGAGTAATTGGAACATTGACAAATCAGTCTTAAATTTTGAAATAAAACTTAATTAAATTAATTGATTTACAGCACACTCCTTTCTAAGAGTTCATCCACATTATTAACTATTACCACAATGAAGACAAAAACACTACTCCTTAACACTTGCATTCTGTATTAACTATGAGTACACAGTAACACATAGGTGATTCTCCCAGCTCAGGTGGCAACAGTCCCTGGTGGTTCTCTGTGAAATTCAAGGTGATCATCCATTTTGAGAGTTCTTTATGTTTCTTGCTCTTTTCCCAAAAGATGGATCCCGTCTGCTGCTAATACTGCTTATCCTATTTGGTTTTCTAGTTATCCTCTTTGAGTGCTTTACAAGACATTCTGCTTGTTTGCAGTCCCTTGTGTTTTTCTTGTCCTTGCACAACTTTTCTGTTGCTTGAATCCCTATTATTTGCAGCTACACACAACTTTGCTTTTTTTTGGTGGTAGCGTTGTGCAAATACTTAACATCCTTAGATGTTATACCTGTCTAGGTCTTCAGAGTGTTACACTGTGCTTACATTCTCTTGTTACTTACACAAGTTTAGTCTACTTTTCTTTGGGTTCAAGGTTAACTCATCCTAACTATTTTCAAGCAAATTCACTTTAATTTATAGCTGTCACAACTGTATTTTGGTGACAGAATGAAGGGCTTATTTAAATATTTCCCCCATTCTGATTATGAAATCTTCCTAAACTCTTGAAAACATGATGGAAATAATACAAACTTCAATTCCTTTAAAAATATGTTCATTAACTCCACCCTGAGTCTTTTTCTATAGCTTATATTTGTGGTGGTAGTCCAGGTTTACTTGTGATAACAATACAGGATAATAATTGAAACACCTTTGAGTGCTAAATCACCTGCCAGAGTAAAAAAAAAAAAAAAAAAAAAAGGGGACAAATTAGGATCTCTAAGTTCCTATTTTAGTAACAGAAAATTGTATGGTGAAACAAATATTGTTCTTTTTTCTCTCTCCCATATGGAGAGAGAAATGGGAGGGAGAAATGGGGCTGATAAGCCCCATTGTGAACTGTGAATGACAGAAAGGAGATAAAGGTTAGAGAGGAAGTATAACCTCAGAGAGTGTTCTTTTTTTCTTTTGCAAATGTGACCATCTGAAAAGGAAATCCAGGCTTCAGATTCTGTCAAAATCAAAAACCTCTAGCTGCCTTTGATCTCTTTGAATAAATTTTGAAACTAATTACTACACTTTCAATATGATCAAAAAGAATGTGGCATTATTTCAAGATAAATTGAAGACCTGATCCTATGAATATGTTTTATATAAAAAAATTAACTATTTCAATTAAAATTGTATGTATTTCAAAGATGTACATTTGGACTATTCATATCAATATTTATTAAATAGAAAGAATAACACAGTAAAATCATGAATAAACACAAGAGCAAGTGAAATAAAACATGCATTTCTCTATGAAATCTGTAATTGAGGTAATGCTTAATGGCAATTGGAAGCTTTGAAAAATCATTACAAGCTATCTAATGAGATTGACTTACTAGTTACTAACTATCACTTTCATCAAACCTAGTACTTGTGTGAAATGACGATAAAAACGTACTTTTTCAAACTATTGAAGACTGAAGGACATTGCCATCAGCCTCTTAGAAAGGGGTTAAACATCTAGAAAAGTTGTAGTTGTCAGGCTGGTGATCTCTTTATAGGACTTTTCTTTATCAAAGGTTTTGTTGTTGTTGTTTGATTGGGTTGTGGTTTTTTGTAAGGGATCTTGAAAGGTCATCTAGTCCAATCCCCCTGCTGGAGCAGGATCACCCAGATCAGGTTACACAGGAAGGCGTCCAGGTGGGTTTTTAATGTCTCCAGAGAAGGAGACTCCACAACCTGCCTGGGCATCCTGTTCCAGTGTTCTGTCACCTCAGTTTCTTCTCAAATTGAATTGGAACCTCTTGTGTTTCAGTTTATACCCATTGCCCCTTGTCCTGTCATTGGTTGTCACTGAGAAGAGCCTGGCTCCATCCTCATGACACTCACCCTTTATATATTTATAAACATTAATGAGGTCACCCCTCAGTCTCCTCCAAACTAAAGAAACCCAACTCTCTCCGCCTTTCCTCTCCAGCAGTTCCCTGTCCTTCTTGAACTGAGGGGTGCAGAACTGTACACAGTATTCCAGATGTGATCTCACCAGGGCAGAGTAGAGGGGGAGGAGAACCTCTCTCGACCTACTGACCACCCCCCTTCTAACATACCCCAGGATGCCATTGGCCTTCCTGGTCACAAGGTCACAGTGCTGGCTCACAGTCATCGTGCTGTCCACCAGGACCCCAGGTCCCTTTCCCCTGCACTGCTGAGTGAATACAGTACATGAATGTATGTTTTTTTTTAACAGACTCACATCAGTCACACAGGTATGTGGTGATATTCAAGTTGCCATACAGTCTTTATGTGAGATTCTTACCCTCCAGAATAGCATGAGTTATTTAACACTGCACATATGGTATCATACCTATTAATTCCTTGAGGATGTCTCAGATGCCATACAGTATGTCAAATAATACTGAATACTATATAGGCAATTAAATTGAGTGCAAAGTGTTAGTGCTCCCACTGAAAGTATGATAGGATTTTGTAGACTTTGTGGATTTGACATTACATCGACATCTGCATATATATCAAAGGAGAGTAATCTTTACTGACTTATGAATGTCTTGCATTGTGTTCGTCTTACTTGATACATAACATGAAAGTTACAGGTCTGTTCTAAATTGGCTGTCTAGGCTTTGCAGTCTCTATTGTTGATGGAAAAAGATTGGCATTCTTTGACTAATTTAGACATATTTATTCAGATTGAATAAATTACTTTGTAAAGCTACCTAGAGCTCCTCATAAATGACAGCAGAACTATAGATTCAAAAATGAAGTCCCAACTACCTTTTAGGTAAATACAGCTGAATGAGGTTAATGGAACCACTGATGCATTAAACAAAAACTTTAAGAAAGAATGATAAAAAACATGGAAAGGGATATAAAATACAAGAATCACGCTTCCTTTTTTTAATTTGCTTTAAATTTTCCTAAAGAGCTTACTTTTTTCTTTCTTTTTTTTTTTTTTTTTAATAAATAAGTTTTCTGCTGTGCAATTTATTATTTTTAAAGTAGAGGGGTTTCACAAAATTACAATTACAAAATCATTAAAGTTGGGAGAAAAGTGTGGAAATCATCTAGTCCAATCCTACTGAAAGCAGAGAGAACTAGGGCAAGTTTCTCCACAAGCTGTGTTGGGTCAGGGACTGAATATCTGCATGAGGGGACACTTCACCACAACATCTCTGGTCAACATGCTCCAGTGCTTTGTCACCCTCACAGTAAAAATTATTTTCTTATGTTTAGGTGGTATGCCCTGTATTTCAATTTGTTCCCATTTCCTCTTGTCTCGTAACTGGACATCACTGAGGAGAGTCTGGCTCTGTCTTCTTTACTTCCAACCCTCAGGTATTTATACTCACTGGTAAGTTCCCATTAAGCTTTCTCTTCTCTGATCTGAAAAATTCCAGCTCTCTCAGCCTGTCTTCGTGTGACATATGCTCCAAGACCTAAACTATCTCCATGGCTCTTTGCTGGATTCACTCTGGTATATACAGGTCTCCCTTGTACTGGGGAGTCCTTTACTGCCAAGTTGCTTTCCACATGGTTGGCCCCCAGTGTACAAGTGGTTGAGGTTCCAGTCTATTCCAAAAGAGATTTTTTGACAGTCCCAACTATTTTAAACTGATCTACTTAATGGCAATGGAGAAAACCACTTGTGATATTTCCATTTGCAGACAGAATAAAAGAATTACTTCTGGGATTTTGGTCTTGTTTTTGTTTTTCTATTTTACTGAAGTAGATTTTATCAGAAAACAAAGCATTTGCTTGAGAAGAAAAAGTGAAATTATCAGTTAGGGTAAATTATGCACAAGATTAACAATTAATTGATCTAAAAATAGTTATTAATTATGTTTTACAGAAGACACTGCATTTGGAACAGAAAATGCAAATAATGTATGATTTCTTTGAATCAGCCCAGAATGTAAATTAATGCTGAATTTAGTTCAATTTACCTCACACAGATTATTGATTCATTAGCATCAATATCCTGTCTTTGGCAGTGTTAGTGAATTATGATTCACAAAACTGCTTTACCCAGCAACTTGCTGATGTATCTAGGCAGCTGTACTATGCTTTTTGTGAACACAAAACCACTTTATGCTATACAGAGATGAATTAATGCCTTGCCATACAATGTTTGAGCCTCACCTTTTAGAGTCCACCACCATAAATTGCAATATTTCATCCAGTTAGCCAAAACATTATTCAATAAGCTATATTCCCATCTCTCAGTACTTTGAGATAGATGTTAAAATACGTGAAGTAGAATCAGAAAATAATGAAAAGCATGGTTTAATGTTAATACACAGGCTTTATTGTGAAAGATTCAAGGATTCAAGGAATCTTACTTATTTTACTGTAGATAAGGATGATGAGGAGAGAACAAGGTGTCTTGATTACTTAATAGATAAGTTAGAACAGCATACTCTTAATAGCACTATCCTACACGTCAGGAAAATCGAAGGCTTGAAGTTTAAGTTTAGTTCAGGCTACAGAAAAAAAAAAAAAAACAAAACAAAACATACCTGCCTCTTTCAACGAGGAAAGCCATAACTCACAAAACACTTCATAATACATACTTGTTACTGGATATTGTTGAAAACAAGAACCATTGGCTTTTTTTGAACAGATAGTTGTAATTTAAATATCAGTACAGAAAGCAAGAAAATAGTACAGGAATGTCCTATTGTCTGTTTTACATAAAAAAACCTTACAAAACAAATCAAACAAAAGCCAATAGAATGGAAGATTATGAAAGACTTAAAGCCTTTTTTTTCTTTTCTTAAGGTGTTGATCTTAAGACACTGTATCTCTTAAATGCTACATGATCTCCTTCCACCAAAACAGAGAAAAACCAAAATCTCCAAGTGGAAAAATAAATTGTTTGTATCCACACTTGATTCACAGCTGCAGTTCATGTACGACACAGAGGACAGAAGTACTCAGAATAAAGAAGGTGGAGGTTGTTTTCTTACAACATAATTGAGAACATTATTGGCATTAGTAGGAAGCTTGCCTTGTAAAACAGTGATTCAGATTTCCATTACGTCCATGTAAAGTATTGTTTGCTGCTGCTGACTGCCTCTCTTTTACTATTTATGCATATTTGAGTGTAAAAATGTATTTGCACCTATAAAATTTTAAATTAAAAAAATCTAGAAATTATTTAGGAAATTAGATAATCCTTTGGGAAGTTTATGTTCCTGAAATAACTGAGAAAGTGCATTTTGGATACATATAGTATGTACATGATGATTGCCAAAGAGACACTGTCTGAGCTACACCTCTTTCTGTCCCTCTGAGGTGCTCTGCTCCACATCAGCACTTGACAACAGTCTTTCTCGTAAAGCACAATAGCTGTCATTTCATGTATATGTAGCTTACCAGCAGACATTGTGACCTCATGGTGTTCCAAAAATCCTAAATAAGCAAAACTGATTGCAATGATTACAAGAGTTACTGCCCAAAATAAATGGTTTAACATTTGGAAAATTAAATATAGAGGTGTTCACCCAGGCAGCATAGCTTACCACTCTTAGGCTAACATTTTAGTATAAATGTCAAACTCTTCAGTTCTATATATTTGTGAAAGCAAAGCAAAGAGATAGAAGAGAACTGATAAAAAGATCATGGGAATGAGGAATGGATTTTGGGGGGTGGGAGGAAAGAAATGTGGTATTAAATCAATTATTCTTTTCTAAATGAGACCAAAGTGCAAAGAGATCCACCAAATGATGGGGACATTTTGATAGCACATATATCTGCACCTTCAGTTTCAAACCTTGCAAAAGAAAAGATGGAAATACAGTTTAAATTTAGGTAAGTATACATTTCTAGACTTTAAAGCATGGGAGTGTTGAGAGAGGTGATTCTTTCCCTCTACTCCACTCTTGTGGGACTTCGTCTGGGGTACTTTATTCAGGTCTGGAGCCCTCAACATAAAAAGAACATGGACCTGTTGGAAGGAGTCCAGAAGAAGGCCACAAAGATGGCTACAGGGATGGAGCACCTCCCCTATGAAGAAAGGCAGAGAAAGCTGGGCTTGTTCAGCCTGGAGAGGAGAAGGTTCCAAGGACCTGATTGCAGCCTTTCAATAAGAAAGGCTGAGAAGGATTCTTTAGCAGGGCCTGTAGTGATAGGTCAAGGGGTATTGGTTTTAAATTAAAAGAGAATAGATTTAGATTGAACATAGGAAGAATTTTTTTTTACATTGAAGATAGTGAGACCCTGGAACAGGTTATGCAGAAAAGTTGTGGATGAGCCATCATTGGAAGAGTTCAATGCCAGGCTGGATGGGGCTTTGAGCAACCTGATCTAATGGAAGGTGTCCCTACCCCTGACAGGGGAGTTGGACTGGATGATCTTGAAAGTTTCCTTCCAACTGAAACTAATGTATGACTATGAAATAAAATGTGTATATTTGGATAGGAAATTAGGACGACCTTTTTAATCACTAGTGGTATAAAGTTTGTGATAGTCTTGACAGAGTTTTCTACTTTTTTTTTTTTTTTTTTCCAAAATACTGTTAATGTATTTATCTGCGCTTCAGGTCTGTAAAGCAAAAGTCATGCAAAGGCCCAAAATATTTTTCCTTTCTCTTTCAGTCTGTAGAGAGACTTCTGGGAATGCTGGGCTGTTCACTGTCTGCTAAAGCATGCAAGGTTGGCCTCAGGAAGAAAAGCAGTGTTAGACAGATTACATTTGTCATCATAACAGTTTTGTGAAACTTCTAGGGTGGCCGCTGTTGACCAAATGTCTGAGATCACTAGATCATTAGTTTTAATACTAGAAAGAACAAAGTCAGACAGAATTTTCTGACTATTTTCACATTGTAAATTTCTTGCCAGCATTTTTCCCCCTCTTCTCTTCCTGCAATAGAGATTTTTAGGCTTTCGATCTTTTGTAAATATCTCAAATAACTTGAAGTCAAAGTTTTAAAAAGGAAGATAGACAAGGGCTGTGCCTTGTACCTTTTGGTATCTCTAGTGCCACAGGGTGCACAATACATGGATGGTTCTGGGTTATGGCAGGGAAAAAAAGCCTCAGTGACCACTAAATACCCTTATAATAAATTATGGATTGATCTCTACCTCCTAAATATACCCAGAAATTGTGTGGAAGCATGTTAGCTGGCTTAGGATAAAACTATAATTTAACTGTTTAACAATATATTTGTTTTAATTCCACTCCCAACAAATGTTTCCTCTCTCTGTTTAGCATGTTCATACAGGTATATTCTTCTGTTCTTAGGTTTGCCACACCTTATAACTGCAAAGGTCTAGATCAAGGACATTACTTATAAAGATATCTCTTATTCAATATTTTAATTGTCAGTTAAAATAGTCTAAGAGTGTTAAAATAAATTATCCCATTAATTTCAAAATATTATTGTAGGTATATGGTGAATACAAATACCGTATTTATACAGTAAAAATAATCATTTAAAAATAAATTAACTACTATACCGCATATGATGCAGAAGTTTAGGCAGGTATTTAGATTCAATAAATTAATTAAAGGTAAGATTATCCTTCAGAACCTTTTCTTATCTGAAGATGATAAACTTACCAAATAGGGCAGTATTTTAAAATTAACTTGTAATAAATTAAAATTACATTACATACTCCTAGATGGCCATTACATGAGATATAGAGATTTTAAGACCATTAGACAGTCTCCACTGAGCATGTTCTCAGAATGCAGTTGGTTTTGCACCTACAGTCACATGGCTTAGTCTCCTGCAGAATATTCATGATGAACAAAAAATTCATTTTTAATGGAAATACATTGACTAAATCAACTTCAAATTAGCTGATTGTGAGCTTCTTGTAAGAGATGCCACCACTGACCTTTGGCCTCAGACATTATATATTGCGGTTATGGGTTTTATCACTACACTGGGTCAGTGGATGGAATTAATTTTCTCATAGCAGCTCATACGTGTCTGTGTTTTAGACTTATCAGCAAAACAGTGTTGATAATACAATGTTTTCGTTATTACTGAGCAGTGCTTACATAACATCAAGGCCTTTTCTGTTTCCCACTCTGCCCCCCTTCCAGTGAGAAGACAGGGGGTGAAAAAAGGCTGGGAGGGGACACAGATGGGTCAGCTGATCGCGACTGACCAAAGGCATATCCCATACCTTACAAATAAACACTGGGGGGAATGAGATTTTCTAAAGTGGCCATTGGTCAGGGCCTGACTGTGTATCCATCTGCTGGTAGGAGGTGGTGAGCTGTTGCTTTAGCACCAACTGGATTTTTTTTCAGGTGTTTTTTTAGCTATTTGTGATGGGGGTGGTTTTTGGTTTTTTGGTTTGGTGTTTGTCGGGTTTTTTTTGGTTTGGTTTGGTTTGGTTTGGTTTTTTTTCACCTATTAAACTGTCTGTATGTAAACCCATACATTGTCTTGTTTTTGTCCTTGCAATTCTCTCCTCCATTCCACTGAGGTGGAGTGAGTGATTGGATGAGGGTTCACCTACCAGCTGAAGTCAGCCCACCACAGTCACAAAAGGGTAACCATTTGATGGAAATTTCCTAGTAGCTGCTTAAGAAAACTGCAAGTGCTTGCTCTTCTTAGATCGCTTTAGTAGGGATCACAGAAGGTCTGCATCTGCTCTTTCGGAAGAACAATACTATCTTAACATTGGTACCACAAAGCCTTACAAAGCTCTACAAATATAAAGTGAATGAGAACCCTCTAACTGATCAGCACTGTGAGATGCTACTTACCTGTCTATCGTCTGTCTCCTTCTGTCAGAAACAAAGAGAAATAAGTAGAACACAGGTGTCGTGCAATACTTCAGAGTAGACAGATAATATTCTCTTTGCATTGAGGGTGTCATAGCTGTTTTGATTCTACCAGCATTAAAGTCATGTTATCTGAAATCTGGTACTGTCTGAAAATCTTGAGAATTTTATTCAGTCTTGTATGACTGAGTACAACTTACTTTAATAGAGATTGTGTCTTTAACTGCAGAAAATTCAACAGGAATGTAGTGTTTTCTAATTGCAAAAAAAGTCACCTCCCACATTGGCAAGGAGAAATAAAGAAAAATGCTTTCTGGTAATCGGTTTAACTCAAGAGCTGTGACCATGATGCTTTCCACCTTTCCATTGAAGTACTACACTTAGAAAGTGATTCTGATTTCCATTAACCATCAGACTACAAAAAACAGTTCTAGAACTGTTCAGTGAAAACAACGGATTCACTCACTTATTCTTCCAGGATTCAGGATGTAAATCTAAGAATAACCAGCTTTTTCTCATGCTTTTTTTTTTCTCCTTTCCTTGATTAAAACTTGTCACTGATATATATCTCTCTCTCTGTTTTCCTTATCTTGCATACTTCTTTTTATTACTATCCAGCTTCTTCATATTTTTCTTTTCTCATTATTTTTCTGCTTCCTTTCCACCCTGTTTGTATAAATGATAGGACAAAACCAAAAATAAAGGTAATGAATGACATAAAACAAACTGAATAATCAATTTCTAATTAAAACTCTATGTGTACTATAAGTACACAATGCTTTCAAATATATACCTCCCGTGTAAAGATAAATAATGTTTTCAAATGCAATACAATCATACTGCTAATTTGTTTGAGTGGTGTACATACCACAGTCATAAGCATGAACAAAATGTTTAAAATATTGATTTCTGAATCATGAGTAAAGCATCATAAAATAATATACATGTTTTTGTATTGCCCTTTGCTTTTAGTAAAACAGAAAGTGGAATAACACACAATAGATAAAAAAGTACCTTAATGAGAAGAAAAAGTAGGAAAAGTCAAATCTTCTCTCTTGTTTTCCTAAATTAACAACAGTTTTAGGGATGCAACAAACTTCTCAGCATACAAAGCAGTCCACAAAAGTTAGTGAAAGATACTAACTGTAATCTCATAATAACCGCAGAGGTGGTTGAGTTATATATACTACAGAAAAAACAATGGCTAAGAAATTTGATAAACTGATAGGCAAGTATTTTGAAATGTGCTTCATTATCATTAACAAGAATCTCGGTGGATTGGTTAATCTGTAATTAGAAGAGATTTTACACCTTTTTATTCAAGGAGACAACAAAGTCAATTATCAGACAAAATCATATTCAATACCAGTAGATTATTTCCACTCTGCTTGTTTGTATTAATTCTAGAAGTGGCCATTTATAAATTGCTGTTCTAAATTTGTACACTGGCTAGGGAATTTAATAGAATAACCCTACTCTAGAAAAGTTCATAGCTTTCTCAAAATGACAAAGCAAATTCAATTTAAACTAGTGACAAATTCTGTCTGTACTACCCTGCATATTGTGAGAAGTTAGATCTACAAGAAGTAATCACAGAAAAAAGCTTGGCTTGGAAAATTCAGTCTATGTTCTACTTGAAAAAAAATAATTTGAAGATACTCATGTTCCTTATTTAAGTACAGCAGTTTTTCTATAAATAGAAATGTTGGTAGAATGAATGATGTTTCCTTTGCTCAACTGCATTATCTGTTCTACCTTTCTCTTACAAAATTAACACATTACATCATACAGCATTTGGTCTACTCAAATCCAATGATATATGTTTTATGTTACATAAACTTCCTGTATTTTTTCTAAAGAAAATGATTTAACAAAAGTTCCAAATTGATTCTAAAAATCTCTTTGAGATACATCTCATTGATTAATCTATGAGAGGAAAAACTCCAAATGACTGGGGTTTTAAAGCCATTTCATTCATTTTAGGCTATAACTGAAGAAGTAGTGACTAATCTTAACTGGAGGGAAAGAAAAGGGTCAAATTATTTAATAAGACCTTATATTTTATTTGCTGTCAACCATCTTCAGTACGTTGTGTAATGCACTCTGAAGCATTAATGTCTGTCTAAACAGAGTAAAACAGTTTAATATTCTAGTTCCTCAAACACAAATTGGTACCAAAAATATATAAAAATGGTTTATAAATTAAACTTTGGTTCAGTCAAGATGTGGGCCCTAACCCTGTCTGTAGGACAAAAGAACTCCCTGGTGTCTATATGAATTATTCCACTACAAAAGCAGTCTCTTGCCTTCCCCATGCCTGTGTCTAACCCAGGAAAGCAGTGAAGCACACAACCCTTCATTCTCTGCTCTCATCCTTGTCACAGAGCAGCTAAAGCTCTGTCTTTTATTACATAAATCAATAATCCAGCCTTGATTGTTAGTCTTGCTAGTAATCCTTGGATTATACACAAAGAATGTGCAACCTAACACACTGGCAGCATATTCAGTCCTGTGTCGCCCAGTCAGGTATTTACTCATACAGATTTCCATTATTTTATTAAACTACCATCAGTTTCAGGCAGACCATGCCTTTCTGCTGGGAATTGCAACCATTCACCTTAGTATTGCAGTCAGTTTGCTTTTTACAGCAAACATGTTAAAGCTAGAGTTTACACATTTGTCTCTAGCAGGCTTTAGGTGCCAAGGGAAGGGCAAGCATTGGCAGAAACCACCGTGATCTGAGTGAAAATCTTGCCTTCTCCTCTGTAACAAACCCTGGCAAGCAGCTTATGATTACCTATGGCTGACACATCCCAACTGGTAAAAGCTGCAGCAGGTTGCACACCAGTAGGAGTAGGATACAGCTGCAGGAGGAGGTGCCTGGACTAGAAACATGACAGAGCCTTCTCCTGAAACTTTAGGAGGGTTTTGAGTTCAAGAACCTGCCAACTGACATCCAGACCTCTCTTTGGACTGTGCTGATGAAGCAGGCACACCAGTGTCTGAGTGAGATCTGGGGGATCCTTTTCCACTCCTCCAGGGACCAGCACAGTAGCATCCTACTCCATGGCTGGCATAATGTGAACGTCATGCAGAACTTTTTGCTGGTGTGTGTGAACCTGGAATACAGAATCCTTCAGTCCTGCTGGAACTGAAATCCTCAATAATTTTTGAAATCTCTCTTGGTCAAGCTTTATTATAACATACTACAAAATGAAGCTGGGTGGGTTTGGTCAGATTTCCCTTTCCTAGGACAATGTTTACATTGGTTCTTTGTTGGATTGTCACTTCTTGCCAGCTCTTCTCTTCTGCTCTCAACAAGGTCTGAATGTTTCTCTCTCCACAGAGTGATGTAGTCCTGTAAAAGTCCCATGCAGTTCATTAACTTCTCTATGGGAACAGATGTTAAACTCCTCCTATGACTTACTTTTTCTGACTGATTTTTTTTAGTCATGCAGTGACAGGTTTTGCAATATTAATATAATGAGAAGAATATACCATATCAAAACTGTTTTGGAGAATTCTTCTTTGGGAAAGATTGTACAAAGCATCTCTAAATAGTTAGTGTCATCTTATTTGGGGTTCTCTGGCCATTGCACAGCAGTCAAAGATGATCACTATCTATAAAGATTTCACACAGAAGTTGGTGAATTTATTTATTCACACCAGCTGAAGACCTGACCAGTATTTGTGATATGAGACAGGAATTATTGAAGCAATTTGCTGAAATAATTGTTAATGTTACAAGATACCCATTAATGTTTCAGTGCCCATACCGCCTTTTCAGACATTTCCAGCTATTTTATTTCAATAAAGTTATGATTTTACTTTATTTAATAAAACAACTGTCCTTCCCCCTCAGTGGGTTGAGGGCAGAGTTAACATTTGAATAGTCTGTATAGCGGTAACCAGAAATAATGACAATTACCCGAGAGGTTCAATTAAATCACGAACTTACTTAAAACTCAATGGAATTACAGTGAATAGTGGCTTGGTAAAAGTTTGTAACTATATCGTAAAACTTAACAAGACATCAACAACAAAAGAAAAATGTTACACTTACATGCCCAGAATTAAGTTGGAAAGAAAGAAAGAGAGAAAAGAGAGATAGATGAAGATACGAGAAGAAAGATAAGATTTCAGCACTGCAAGGGTCTGCCAATCCAGTGATGATCTCTGTAACTCTCTTGGTAGTGGGTGCGATGAAGCTTCACTTCTAGTGGCCCAAGTGAGAAGTTTTTTTATACTTCATTTCTATGTGAGAAAGGAGAGGGTATCTTATCTTCTCCTTCTGCTTTCTCCTTGTACTTATTAAGAAAATAGTTCCAGAAATAGGTCAGTGGTCTCAGAAGTGCCCAGAAGTGAGTCAACTGGTCCTGTAGGGCCAGCTGGTGATTTGTTATTTTCCCTACCTGGTCAGTGATCACTGAATGACCCTGCCTTTGTTCCAGCACAGTTAATGATGGCTCAAGGAAGAGATACCATTAATAGGGCCTTCATTTTGCAAAGAACAGGGAGGCCTCAAGGAAGAGATAAGTCCTGTCTCCACAGCACTTGTCTCTTCCTCCCTGCCAGTAGCTGCAAAAAACAAGTGTTTAGGGTAAATGAGGTGCATACCATGTCCAGCACAACAGGTCATTAACATTTATAAAAATATTTGGTGCCTATTTTTTTCAGCAGTTTCCGCTGCATAAAGCTTGGTCATGATTTCTGACTTGTAATTAACTCTGTCATTAATATTGATCATGCAGTTAATCCCAGTAAATTTTGAACATTTTATGAATTGGAAAATGTTCAGAACTACTCAAGCAAGACAGGATTTTGCTTGCCTTTATCATAATATGAAAAAGACACAGTAGTGAGTATTATATTATTGAATTATTGTGCAGTGTGTCTAACGTAAGAGCAGAAAAACACTGTGATGCATCAAGGTGGCTGATAAGAGCTCAAAATAAGGGTGAGTAGGAGCAGAGCAGAAGATTAGAGACAATCTTACAAGTGATTATTTTGAAATTGGTCCAATTTCATTCTTCTTCTGTCTCTTTTTAATCTTATGTTCTCTATACCTCCTTAATTTTTTTCTCCAACTTGTCAACTCAGAAAATTTTGTTGATTACTATACATCAAAAACTATTTAATTATGTTGAATCACTCTCTTTTTTTTTTTCCCAAATTATTGAAGTATTCTGCTGCTTTTTTTTTTTATTCTACTCTATGAATTTAATTTCTAAAATATATAACATTTTAATTAAAGAACAACACCAATTTCTGACTGTCTTATTTAAAATGATTGTATACCACTATATATCACCAGTCAGCAATGTTCACAATTACCTCTTTCACTATGACTAAATCACTTCCAGTTGTTCAGAAGAGAAATAATGGATATCAGAGAAACAGTATTTAAAACAAAACAAAACAAAACAAAACAAAACAAAAACCCAAAACTCCTTTCCACACATCTCTCTCTGCAGAAAATCAGCTCCAGAGTAACTTTCAAAATGTATAATCTTTATCAAGAGAATAAATTTGTTTTTGTTTTTGGGTTTTGTTGTTGTTGTTATTGTGGCTTCGTTTGTTTTATTTTTTTTTTTTTTTAAATTCTCCCCCAGAAAATCTTACATTATGAAGGTTCTATTTTGAAAACTGTCAAGGTGACTCATACGTATGTGCATACATATATACATACATACATGTGTGTGCATATATACATGAATTAATGACATATGGAAATTCTAGAGTCTATCCAGCTTTTGAATTTGCAGAAAATGTGGAAAATTTGGCAGCAAAAAAGAACAGTGGGTGGTAGGACAGCAATATTCTACCAAACTTAAAGGATAAACTTATCAGTATGGATGACAAGGATAGCAAAAACAGAAGAGTGAAAGGGAATGTATAAGAGGGGAGAAGTTTGAATATCTTTACAAGAAACTATCGGAAAATCTCTCAAATCTTTCATCCCACCTGTGTAAACTGTATCTTACTTGTCAGGAGAGAAATGAGAGACACAAATGTGTTTTATGTCCCCTGAAAAAAATAGAAGAGGAAAGTCTCATCTGCATTACTGCTCGTCAAACTTACTGGATCTCTCTATCAACTAAGAAAAGAAATCCCATTTTGAACTAGCCTGGGAGAAATAATGAGTGCCTCTCATTACTTTATGTCTTTATAAAAGGGCCAATGTTATTTCATATGTGATTTGTATCAAAAAGACACTATAAATAATGTTCAGTAGTCAGGTTTATTCCACAAAAGTTAATCACAAAAAGGAACAGTTTAGGAGTACAAGACACTTCATAACCTCTTCAAAGTTCTTCAGGCATTTACACATCAAGGCCTTTCCAGTTATTCCACACTTCTGTTTAATAATCAGATTTGTTGAGCTACGCACAAGAGTTGCATAATAAAGTACAATTAGACAGTAAGATGTGATTAATTATAGTTTTATGTTGAATGAGTTAATCACAATAGCATTTGTATAACTACAGTCTAAAATACCTCACTTGTACTTTGACAGATATGCATGGAATAAGAGAAAAAAAAGCACTTTACAGAGTTTGAGAAAAAAAAAATCTATTGTTCTCTGAATAATTCATCTCTGAAAAGTAAAAAATCATTCTAAACAGAATAATTTTTAAAAGATTTTTAAAACCGTCTCATCTTCAGCACTAATAATCTGTTCTTCACATAAGAAATGATAATTTAGTATTGAATTTAAATTTATGTTAGTCCATTGAATTTATAGTCCTTATCAGATATTTGCCATAAGTTCTTTAAGATGTTTATAAATCAAAGATGTGCTATTTTTCCTGAAAATTTTATGAAGAAATCTGATTCATGATCTTATATTGATTTGATCTCTATTGATAGCATAATGTCTATTAATAGAGATTATAAATAAATTATCATTATATTTTCCTCCAAAGTCATATTAGCATAACTGAAAATATACACATTTGCATCAAATGCAATAACAAAAATGGGTAAATATAAAAGAGGGAAATATCAAATTCTGGAATGTTGATTTTGTAAAATGACCTGTTTACAACTTTGCATCCTGGATTTTCTAGTTTCTAAGAAACTTGAAAAAATCTACTTACATTCTGCAGGTAAATTAATTACTAAATTTCAGATTGGAGGAACATTTTGTAGAACACAAAACATCCTTTGAGATAATTTTCATTTTGTCTCTGGAAAGTATTTTTCAGACTGTTCCAAAAATTTCATCATTAAATTTTCCTTCAAACATAAAATAAATATATTATCTGCACAATTCCCACTAAATATTCCTAGGTAGGTAGGTACATAGCTATATATCATGTCATATCATATCAGTAGCTATATAGCATGTTTTTGTGCCTAACTTCCCTAAACAGAGCATGATAACAGGATGGTTTCAGTGTATCAACATAACCAGGACTCTAACCAAAGGGCATCTCAGATCTAGCCTGTAGGAAAATATTGAAATATCAAAAGTGCCTTCAGTCTCATGTGTCCCAATTATTTAAACCCAGCAGCTTGATAATCGTAACTAATCAGAATCTACCCTACACTAGTTTTGTTTCAAAACCAAAATTGACAGTGGTGATTTCTTTCCTTTTACACTCTTTATAGGAAAGCCTTCTTGTTACATAGTTTCCAGGACATGGAAAACTTCATTTCAGTTCTTTCTTTTGCATGAATGGGTAAAAATGCACACCTCCCATTGCTTCAACTGCAACGTTTTAGATTGATCTGAAGTGATAAGAAGGAACAGGTGAAGGAGAGAAGAAAGCTTTCAACTGCTCTCAAGAAGGTTATACTTTTGAACCAAAAGGTGTTATCATTAAAGAGTGATTCAGGATTGAATCTCAAGCACGTCATCAGTTTTGCCTTTCCATTTCTGGTGTACTGAATTTTATTAATCCTAGATGTTGTTCATCCACAAACAATTGCATGTTAAGCAGTTATTAAATAAAATGAAGTTATAGTTCTTGTAGGAAAAAGAAGAACAAAGGTTTTACCTCTCCCAGATGCCTAACAAAAGTTCTAGCCTAAAGGTCGTATTTTCTTTTCCTAATCAAAATAATCCTTCTACCATGGGTGAAATTCAGCCATATATTGTAGAATCTTCAACTAAAATATTACACTTCAACTTTATTCCACCCATGAAAACTAGAGAACAACTTGTCCTAGAGTAGGTACCTGCATGTATGTCTACATCTATGTCTACTGTCATTGTAGATATTTCAGGATATTAGAATCTTAGGTACTGAGTATCTATACAGAGCTGCTTTTTATGAATAAGGTGACTACACATGGCCTGAATTCACTTTTAGTAGCAACCAAAAGCCGGGCACCACAGCTGATATCTGTATGGAAAATATCATCTGTGTTTAGACAGGTGACTCACTCTGCCAGTTTGCACATCCACAGCATGATCTGGAAAGCATTCTGGACAAAGCAGAGAACAGAACTCAAGTCTAACAGAAAATCATTGTCTCTACCAAGGGTTTAAGATAGATAAAAAATTCCTGCTGATTATTTGACTGTTCCTAATCCTGTGCTTGTGTTTTCCTCATGCACTGAGACTACCTAGCATATCAACCCCTCAAATGATCCATCTAAATGAAATCTTAATTACTTTAACCCTCATAATTATAAGTGATTAACAAGCTTTTTAGCATTCAATATAAAAAAAAAAAAAAAAAAACCAAAACACAAAGGTCTGAAAATCCCAGAAAACAAATTTTAAAAGATTGTCTTATTAAACCAAACCAAACCAATCAAATAAACAAACCCAATCAAAACAACAAAATACTTAGATATGGAAGTCACTTCCAGGAGTAAGTAAAACAAGAAATGACCAAATCAGAATTTTAGACCAAAGATGGGGTTGATTCTTAAATCCAGTGTTGCGTTATGATAGGGAGACAGACTAAAACTGTTAAAATAAATATAAGGTATGTTTGGCAGGAACACCCATAGTTTGTACATTTTTAAATGTCTTTTATATTTTTAACATTTAAAATTTAAAAAAGATAATTTAAAAAAAGAAAATAAGAAACTAAAGGCAATACATTTTCATTTCCAGTGAAAACCAGATTTTCTGGGTGCTTTGTGATAAAATATGCCTTCTAAAATTTCTGTACTTTTGAGTTATGTTATTTGGGTGTAGGTGCTTGTAAGATATGGAGCAATACCATAAAACATCATCTATTTTGATCTTGATTCCACCTGTGACAGAGTGAAAAAAAATAAAACAAAACAAAAAAAAAACCAACAAACTAATCAGCCTGCTTTGCTTGTAAATGTATTGGCTATTTTCCAAATAGTAAGAAGGAATGAAGAAAAAGAGAACCAAAAATAAACCAAAACAAAATGAAACAAAAAACATAATGGAAAATGGCTAAAATTACAGCATGGAACAGGTTTTCATAACAGTACAATTAAAAACTGTGGTCTGGACAGGAGAGTGGAGAAGGGCAATAGAAGAGGAAGGAAGAGTTCAGCCTAAAGGGAGCATCCTAAATAAAGATGTCTGCGTCAACACCTGCCTGAGCAGCTTTTAAGATTCTTCTTAAATTAGCAGAATTAAAGTATTCCACTAAGCAGGTTTTTGATTGGATCCAGATATGCAAATTCAATAAGAAAAAATAACCATAAGCAAAACCAAGCTGTGAACAACTCTGTAAGGTTCATAGTGTTAAAAGAATATGAGGTAATGCTACATAGTTCATACAGTTACAGTAACTGTCTTAGTATCTAACCAACATGGAAAATATGTTTTGCTGAACACCTAAATATGTAAGATGTACTCATTAGGTTTAAGGCAGAAATCTTCAGTTCATGGCAAAACCTAATTTAAAAGACTCTGGACAAAGATTCCTTTCAATGCTGAAGCTGTGCCTATAACATCTTTTTTGTTACTTTAATGGAGGTGTTTGCTCAACGAATATATATTCTACTCATTATTGTTGCAGTTCTGTGAGGTTAATCTTGCACAGTGGACTGCTATAGAGCCAGGCTTCCCAAGCAAAAGGTGTCAGGTTCTCTTTGCCCTGTGTCTCTCTGTACCAGCATGACATCATGGAAGATAAATCTTGCTGAAGCCTAATAGGCATGGACGGTAACATTGCTATTGCTAAATGTATTTATTCCAGGAAATTGTCCATGAGTCCCAAACAGAAGGAGAGGAGCTCACGTATGCTGAAATCAGCTTAAACAACAACAGCAGACTAGCTATCACAGAATCACAGAATCACGGAATGGTTGGGGTTGGAAGGGACTCTGGAGATCATCTAGTCCAACCCAGCTGCTAAAGCAGGTTCACCTAGAAGTAGATCGCATAGGAATGCATCCACGTGGGTTTTGTATATCTCTGGAGAAGGATACTCCACAGCCTCTCTGGACAGTCTGTTCCAGTCCAGTCTCTCCTCATAAGATGATCCAGACCCCTAATCATCTTTGTAGCTCACTGCTGGACTCCCTCCATAGCTCCTTGTCCTTCTTGGGGGCCCAAAACTGGACACAACACTCCACATGCATCCTCACCAGATCAGAGTAGAGGAGGAGAATAACTTCTCTCTGCCTGCTAGTCACACTTTTCCTCATGCACCCCTTCTTGGCCACAAGGACATATTGCTGAGTCATGGTTCACCTGTGCCCACACTTGGCCTTTAATCTTGGCTGTCAATCATATGATATCTCAGCATATCTAACACATAAATAATGTTTCATGTGTAGGGTTTTTTTATTTTCTCATTTCAAAGTGTATATAATAGTGAGAACATTGCTATGCAGTATATGAGAATGGTGAATTTCATACCACAGAACTGAGTTTACCTCCTGCAAGGCTGGAGTGCAGCTTCAGTATATAAAAAAGTTGCTTGAAAATTCTAAGGTGCAGTCTCATAATATCTCTCAGAAGTGATCCCTACAGTGAAATAACCCCTGAAGCATACTTGGCCATTATTTGAGACAGATGATTGCTGGAACAGCCTGCAACAGAAGCAGGAAGTGAGCAGGGAGCATACGATAAGGAGTTCATCACTCAAATATGCTTCCATAGTCTTCTTTTATTTAGCAGAGAAGTTATGTTTACTATATATCCAGAAAAGTCTTATGAATTAGAGTGTTCAAAAAACATTGCACAGGGTATTCTGAAACACTGATAGTGTTTGCATTTTGCGGAGGAAAGAAAATCAAAACATATCTAATGGAAAAAAAAAAAGTTTAACAGAATTTGTTTGAGAACCCCTGAGCCTTTTTTTTTTTTTTCCAGCAGTTAAAATGTTACAGCACAGAAGACTGTACATTTTGTTCTGAAATACTTTTCTGTCATGTACTGTGCAGACACTGTTTTGCTTCTGGCAACACCATTTTGGTTGCTTCAAAATAAACATATCTGAATTTATAAAACAAACTAAGACAGTAATTATATTAACTAGACTTTAAGATTCCAACATAATTGTAAGGAAAAAAGGCTAGAATTTAAAACATTTTGATAACACCAAAATAAAATCTAATATACAAAATAATCCTTCAGACTTAACCTGAAATGAAATATCATTTGAGGTCATCATATCAGCCTACATTTTCGTATTAGGGAGCCATCAAATCCATTAGTCCAATGGAGAAAAGACTGTTTCAGCTACATATCCTCAAATCAAACCAGGAGGGAGGATGAGCATGTATTCCCAATGAGCACACACAGAGATAGACATATACAACACATACATATAAGAATACAGAGCTGACCACACCAATCACACAGACTCACAGAGAACTCACATGAACAGAGCACAAACAACCCCATCCTGCTCCCCTCTGTAACTGGTCAGTATAAAGTGGAAAGTTAGTGGAAAGTATATATGGGTTCATACATACACATCTGTGCAACATGGATCCCTCTAGCTCAGACACACAGTCTGCCCAGTAGTTGCCCCTGGATCCCGGTCTGCCCAGTTTCTGGCACCTGCAATGAGGCCTGATGCTGCAGCCCAACTCTGGCTGCTGGTGCAGAACCCCATGCGCACATGCACCAACACAGAGACACACACACACAGCCTTTGGATCCCTCCAGGGACAGGGATTCCTCTCACAGTCCATCCATCAGCTGGTCCTGGATCTTTGCTCTCCCCCACACTGCCTCACAGATGGACGGATACACACACAGATATACACATGTGCACCTCAGCTGACCCCTGGGCCAGGGTGGTGCTTGTCTCTTCTATTAAGTTATTTGGGATCCTCTGTCTGCCCTGTGCCTCTTCACTCCTCAGTGAGTGGGGAGATGAGCGTTTTATTACATAATCAAATATTTTAATATAATCACTTCTTTCAGTCACAAATTTTTTTTTTCCACTTTAAGTTATAAATTACGTGTCAACATTTTGATGCACTTAAGACAGCAGCCAATATTTTTTGCTAGGACAAAGACTGTCTTATTGGATTAGTTAGAACTCTACTGATACTTAAATAAAAATGTCATGTTGCATTTCAAATGAAAGAGAACAACAATTTATGCACCATTGAAATGGAGAAGCTGAGTAAGTGCAATTATTACAAAAACCATAATATGACTTTTAGGGAGGTCCAGGTTAATACTGAAGTTAAAAAAAATACTGAGAACTGATATAAGTGATCAGGTGGCAGATCTTGCAATGATTAGATTTAGGAAGCTTCATTTCTTTTGCAGTTTTAGTTATACCTTATTTCTTGGACCAGATCATTAAAAGAAAGATGATCTGTAAGAAGGCTATGTATTCTGGAAAGTTTTTTTGTCGTTGTTGTTTTGTGTTTTGTTTGTTTGTTTTTGTTTTTTGTTTTTAAGAAAAAACAAAACAAAACAAAAAAAAGAAACAAAAACTCCACAAACGAATCCTGTGCTTTGAAAGGACTTTCTCTGTAAAACAGAGGAAAAATATTTAAAATAATATAGAGACGATTCACTATGGAATACCACAGAAAGCAGCCAAGTTCAGCCTCTTTGTGCTGACCCGTGGCACTCAGTATAGGTTATGTTCCTATGACAAGAAAAAGAATAAGATACAGGTCTCAAATGAACAAATATAAAATTCAAGTAAATAAAGGTAATCTCTGGAGGAACAAGGATTACACAAGACAATACTGCAAAAGTAATGTGTGATACTAGAACAGATGTTGATGTGGAGAGTATCTAGCACACAACAGAGGAGTCTGTGCTGTGTATAATTTATGGTAACAAGACCACTTGGATAATTCTGTCTCTTCTTAAGCTGAAGCAAATTCACAACACTGCTGTGCAATACATGTTATTATTGTTTTATTATGGAAGGAAACTGATGATTAACGTGGCAGAAAGGACAGGCTGTGGAATACTTAAAAGGACAGAGGGAACATCTCTGCAATATTGCTCATGCAAGGGGAAGCCAGTCTGATATTAGTCAGCAGCTCTCATGGCACAAAATTTTAACTTATACTGTTGGCCTGAACAAGGAGTCTGTGGACTAAAGGTATGATTTTGTGCGTCTAACATGTCTCCAGCCTGTGAGAGTATAAATTTCTACCTAAATAGCTGCTGGTTAACAGTAACTTCTGTAAAAACCCTCAGTCACCACAAGCATAGGTGGGTTCCCTCTTTTGTGTCTCATGAGGAGATACTGAGATAGCAAGCTATTTTGACCTCATTAAATCACAAATCTGCTTCTGTGCAAGTGCACAAATACGCACACAAGAAAGGTGGTTACAGACTTTCCTCCAAATGGCACTGAGTAGCTCTCTTTTTTGCTTCATTATTCTTTGTCTTATTCACTCTTCTTCTTGCTCTTCAGTCTCCTAAGGAATTATATGAGCACCATCTGAGCTACTGCAGACGCACAGCATCTTCAGTGTCCTGCAGTATACCAAATATATGAAAAAAAAAAAAAAAACAAAGAAAAAGAAAAAAAAGAAAGAAAAGAAAGAAAGAGAAGATGGCTACAGAGAACATCTGGAAAGCAATTGGAAGCAACTCGCCAAGGGTGTTTGACAGGAACTTTCTATAGGTTATGGATCACATGATGATGGACTGGAATTAATGGCTGTACTCTGCGCAGTCTACTAAGGTAGACCGGTAGGTAAAAACCTTAATACTACTTATTACTTCAAGGGGGAAATCAAGAGGGCTGGCATATGCTCAGGACATTTAAATAAGCCTGCCTCCCTGAACATTAGGTAAATCATCCCACAGTCTCTTTCACTGGCTGTCATGTTGGTTTTCAGTAGCACCAGGAAGAGCCAATATATGACATCTCATGCCTGCAAAAGGTAGGCATTAGATGGCACCCAGAGCAGCAGGCCCACTAAAACTAGAGCTCCTGAGCAGCTGTGCAGAAGGGGAAGCACCTGCTTGGGGTGCCAGAGACCAGACAACTGTTTGAAAAGTCAATATATTTTTTTATTATTATATTTTAATTAGTAATTTAGAAACATATTTACCAGTTTGTGGGGGTTTATTGATCTTATTTTTCCTACTGATATTTAAAGATAATTTTAAAAGCTGCTTGGGAACTAAGGTATCCATCTTCTGGGCACAGAGCTATGTAGGCCTGTTAAGAGGATTAATTTAGCAGACATTAGACCCCATTGCAATGTGGCTGGGCTGAACTCCTGAGTGATGCCCAGTTACATCAAATAACCTCAAGCTGACACTGTAAGTCCGATTATGCTCAACAGCCAATCTGAATGTTGAATTCACACAATTGAATTCACTGATGAGGAGCAGTCATGACCATTGAATATACATGTTTGCAAAGATTCACAAGTAGTATAATATATACTATAAGTCTGAGAGGATTCAATGAGAAATTCTGACAACTAAATCCACAAATAATGAGATTTATTAAAGCAACACGTACAAGTTCTTTTAGATGTCATTGATAAATACACTGTATGCAAAAAACACTGTAATTGCAATATACACTTTAGTTGTAAATATAATTAAATTCTAATATGACGATATAACACTATTAATGTGATTACAAATGCAAACTTGAAATCTAAGTGTCCCATGGAAAACTTGGTATAACTAAGTGCACCAATCTTACCCAAAAGTGTCCTCTTGGGGAGAGGAAGTTAGGCTCAACCACTGACTCCCAGTTCTCCCAGAAGTCTTCTTATGTTGTTTCCTGGACTTCTGAGTGACAGCGTCTTCCCTCACCTTTCCCCTATTTTTAGAGTATTTTATACCATTTCCTGTATTTAGGTGGAGCTTGAGTGACTCTAGTCATACATACCTTTGCTATTGATTGGTGTAAAAACTCTGGCTTCAATTTTTAAGATCAAAACATCACTGCTCATGCTCAAAAATGTCCTGGAGGTGAGTAACCTTTGAGATGGAGGTGTATTTTGGTATTATAATGAGATTACAATAAGCCAAGTTCATCCACTGGACAAATTTCTGGTTCAGTAACTGACATTTTGGATGGAATTGAACAGTTATCCGTTTTAACTGACAGCAGCTATACCTTATCTTTTAAAACTGGCAGCAGCTATCCTATCTGGTTCTTGTACCTGCCTTGTTACACAGGGCCTGGCAGCAGTATCTTCCTGCCACTCCACTGCCCTGTTCTTCTTAAATGGTAGTACACTGAACTCCCCTATGTACTACCATCCAAGAATGCAGGCCACATGGGGTGGGGGGTCGAAACCATACAAAGTAGATTTCTTCCCCATCATGCCATTGTCTTGTACGCTGAAGATGTGGATAAAAATTTATTCTCAATACATGTATCCTTGATAACTGTTTTCCATAAAATACCCCTTCAGTAATTATTCTACAAGGCCCCTGTTTACTTTTCCCTTTTGCACCTTTTAGGAAAAAAGAAGAGACAATTCCTTGCTTCTTACCTTTTTCTGGTAGCATTCTCCTTTTGTTTCACCTTGTGTTTTTAAGCCCAGCTGGCAACAAAGCACCATTCAGCCACTCTCTCTGTTCCCCTGGTGAGATGAGAGAGAGAATCAGAAGAGTCAAAGTGAGAAAACTCATGGGTTGAGATAAAGACAGTTTAATAAGTAAAGCAAAAGCTGTGCACATAAGCAAAGTGAAAAAAAAAAAAAAGAATTAATTGACTGCTTCCCATTGACAAGCAGGTGTTCAGCCATCTCCAGGGAAGCAGGACGTCATAATCTGTGATGGTTACTTGGGAAGACAAACACCATAACTATGAACATCCTCCCCTCACTTCCTATTCGCCCAGTTTTTATAGTGAGCATGACGTGATATGGTACGGAATATCCCTTAAGGCAGTTCGGATGAGCTATCCTAGCTGTGCCCCCTCCCAGCTTCTTGTGCCCCTGCATCCTTCTTGCCAAAAAGTCCTTGACTTGGTGTAAGCATTACTTGGCAATGGCAAAAACATCAGTGTATTATCTATGTTCAAATCCAAAACACAGCACTATACCAACTACTAGGAAAAAAGAACTATATCCTAGCCAAAGCCAGGGCATGTCTATGTATTGTCTAAGCAGAAGTACTTTCTGAGAGGTATTTTGAACTGGCTTCAGAGAGAGAACTCTCTAGCTTTAAACTTTCCTGCGTGATCATAGACATTCCTGGGGAAGACAGGGCTTTCAGTGTATGAAACTGAGCTGGCTTGATGCCTGCTAATGACCATAAGACATCTGAAGGATCTGGTGAACACATGTACCAGATATACAGTGATGTATATCCAAGGTGGTATCCTGTTATATGTGATATACTCTGTAGTGTTTAGGTACTCACTGCAAGTTATATCAAAATTCAGCATTTTAAAATTTAATATTGATCTCATTTTTTTTTTTTCATACAACTTATGCAGTGATGCTGCCTTTGCTATAACCTTTTGTACTGCCACCTTCACAACAGCTACATGTAATTTATTTTCCCAACAGGTATTCATTGGAAAGTTCAGTTGTGAGTCTTGTGATCAGTGTTGGTACTGATGTTTCAGGACCTTTGACAAAATATTTCTAGCAGGGTCAAAAATTCTACATAAACCAGGCAAGTCAGGTACAGCAGAAATGCTGAAGGGGCATAGGTGGGCTAGTAACAAGGTTTTACATGACTGTTGTCTACTCCACATCTTGTACTTGATATGATGTGTTGTCCTTGGTTTTGATTTCAGGGTACATTAATATTTAACCATAAGCTTCCACACGCAACATCAAGCACAGTGTTCCAGAGATGGCTCAGGAAAACCCTGCAAGAAGACCCAAGATACATACTAATCTTCCTGTACTGAGAATTAAAATGAAAATATAATCAAGTTTTCTTGACTGTAGGAAAATGCAATATCTGAAAAAATGAAAACTAGTTGTCAGAATACTCATTAGTGTTGCAGGTTTTAAAGTTTTGAAGTCAAGGGTCTCCTCAACCTGAGTACAATCAAATGCATCTTGGGTTTCCCAGGAGAGAGCCAAGACTAAAAGCTATGACTAACAAAGAACATTTCTCTTGAAAAGAAATTCAAAATCAGTCCATGGTGCTTGGGGAGGATAATGAATTACTGCATCTATACTCTTTCTGACAGTTTAGTTTTGAAGCTACTGGACAGAATCCAGCAAAAGATCACGAAGACAGTGAAGAGACTGGCATATCTCTCCTTAGAGGAAAAGCTGAGAGACCTGGATCTGTTCATCCTGGAGAAACCTCAGGAATGAATCTCCTCCATGTATACATATGCCTGAAGGGAGTGTGAGAAGAGGATAGTGTCTGGCTCTTTTCAGTGATGCCCAGTGACAGGGCAACACGCAAAAGACACAGCCTGAATGAAGGAGGTTCTGTCTGAACATCACAAAATACATTATTATTGTGGGTGTGACAAAGCCCTGGAACAGGTTGCCAGGAATCTCCATCCTTGAAGATATTCAAAAGCCATTAGGATATGTCCCGGGCAACTGTCTCTAGGTGGCTCTTCTTGAGCAGGGAGGATGGACCAGATGACCTCCAGATGTCCCTTCCAACCTTGACCTTTCTGTAATACTTCTATTTCTACTGCTGATTGAGTCTAGTTCACCTCACTGTAACTACCTAAAAGTAACAGTCAAAATCTGCGACCTGAGTTCAGTGAATAAGCAGTCAAAAAAACCCCACCAAATGTCATTCACCCCAAATATCTTAGACAACTATCTTAACATGGAATTACATCCCATGTTCCTTATGCATGCCTAAGTTTAGATATCTGTCTTTGTCTTTGAAATCCCAGCCCTGCATGACAGTTTAGAGATGTGATCATTACTTAAAATTGCAAAGCAGAAAGGTTTGTTGGTGCTCACCATTTTCATAACATAGGTTCAGTTAATAAAGTTGATATTTTCACTATTAAAAATTAAATAGTTATTAACATTTTCTTCCTAATAGAACTGCAACATAAAATCTTACTGTACCTATTTGTCTTTCCAATATCAATTATTGGAAGGCTTTGCCAGCCATGTGAACTACCACAGGTATAGTTAAAAGAAGCATGGTTTTCCAAATCTAACGAAGGTCCAGTTTAACTGTAATATTTGGAAACCTGTAATACTAAAATTTAAATTAAATCATATACTACTACTTCAAGATACATAGATCAGAATAGACAGTGTTAAGAGTCAAAATATACTGAAAAATAAATAGTTGTCTACTCAACAAAATGTGAAATCCGGGGTTTCAAAGAACCTAAAATGAACAGTGACATATATGACAATAGTCAATATACACTAGAGACAACACATACTACAGATAATAGACAATAATAGAATTGTTTCATTCCAAGAATCAGCAGGAAGCACACAATGAGAAATAAATAAGATACGAGAAAAAATTCTGCATCTACAGGATCTTTATATCTGAGTGTACCAAATTGCACATTATCTGTGTGTTGCTGACAGAAAATAATTTAATGTGTGAATGTATTGGAGTTACCTGGCAAGATTTTGGTGGCAGAGGCACTGCAGGGGTGGCTTATGTGAGAAGACCTCAGGACCTCACCATGTGTCAGACACAGCCAGTTCTAGTCGTTTCCAAAACAGACCCAAGACTGCCCAAAACTGAGACTATCAGTGATGCTGATGGTGCCCCTGTAATAACATATTCAAGAAATTATAAAACCTTTTCCCCTCACACTGGAAAGTAGGGGAATGCAAAAATGAAGTTTGCTGACCATCTCAAAGGGCTTTCATTGATTAATTTATTTTTGTTGTGTTCCTCCATTAATTGATGATATAAAAGTATTTGGCACAAAAATTTCGATCTATGCTTATGCATATCTTTATTTAGATATGTAGCCTATTTTCACATTTTAAAAGCCCTTTTTTTATATATACTAGCAACTTAGTTCATTTATTCACAAAAGTGAATAGTCATGGGTAAAATTATTGAGATATCAAATTCACCTATTTGTGTACAACACAGTTTTGTCACTCTTCTCATTTTGTTTTAGTTTATTTTTGTTTGTCCATGGGGAAACAAACAAACACACACACATAAAAAACAACAACAACAACAACAACAACACAAACAAAAACAACAAGCAATATTTACTTTGTTTTTAGATGCAAACATTTTCAGGTTCTAAGTCAGTGTTGAACAGTTGTTTCCAAATACAGCATGATTCTAACAGTCTTCCAACAGTTTATCTTGCAAGAGATGGGCTTCTAAAACTTTTATATTTCAGTATACTGTTTAAATAAAATGAGAACTGGATTTCTTTAGAACTCTTTTTTTATTGTTAAAAGTAAGAAGCAATAGGACATTGGTCCTCTATAGGTTATGATGATACAAAAAAAATAAGTTCTGTAGATGGTTTGCATTGGTTTATTTGTGTTCTAAAAATCAAAATCAAAACCAAAACCAAACACACAAACATACCCCAAACAAACAAGCAAACAAACAAAACAAAACAAAACAACCAACCAAACAAACAAAAAGAAAGAGAACCCCACACTTGGGATGCTTTTTCAACTGATTCTCATTTTACCTAGTAGATCATATTTTCCCACAGTAATTCAGATTTTTCTGATTTGTTATATGGCAGAAAGAATATTCACAGTATTTTATACAAAAATATACTTTGTATTATTTAATTTGGTTAAACCTTGTGTTATAGATGTTATAAATTTATAAATTATTATTATAGATCCTGATTTATAGATATCAGAATTTTTCTGTCTGAATCAATGTAACCATAACAATTTTTGTTGTGGTTATTCAGTTAGTACTTAGAGATAATCCCTGTTTCATCTGGTGTGAAACCTTAAGCACCATATTTTCACAGGGATGGGCTTCAGGCTCTTCTCACTCCTCTAGATGAATAATTACATTACAATCTTCAAAACACTTAGGATCTCAAAATTGTGAGTACAATTTTTTTCTACTAAAGAAAGAATTTGTAGTGTACAGACTTACATTATTAAGGATATTATTCTTCTGTTTTATTATTATATTTCTTCTGTGGAGAGTACATAATGATTTTTAGACAAGCAAAATCCAAGTGTGAAGGCTCATGATTCTATAAAAATATTTCAGGGATTTTTAGCTTCCTGTTAAGGCTTTAGATCTGCCAGACTAATTTAAAGATTTTTAAAATTCTACAATTATATGTTTATATATATTTATGTACAAACATGTACATATATGTGTATCTGAATATAAGAACATTTTTACTTTCATCAGTTGTGAGAGTTCAATACACTGGTTGTGGATAAAGAGTTTAAGAATTGAATAAAATGAAAACAGAGAGAGCAACATTAGAATTACCAAAGAAGAAAAATATTTTATTTAAATTCAGGATGCAGAAGGGAAAATACATTCTAACTAAATTCAGAGAACAAAAAAAAGAAAGATGGAAAAAAACATTTATATTCCTTTATCATCATATTCTCTCTGTAGCAGGCCATCTTTTTAGTATGTATTGCCCTGGGAACTGAGTTTCTTTTCTCATCTTTACAATGTTTATGTGTTTCTATCAGTAATTTTCTTGTATTCCCCTTCACTAAATCAAAAATTACAACTTCTGTTTCTTAGGAAATGTTATGACTGACTAATTCATTTTTATTCCAAACAAAAATATAAAGAAGCTTGGTATATCCCCCACTAAGAGCTTTTAAAAATCTTTCAGTCTATTTTCCACTGTAGACATCAAAATATTTTTGAGCATACCAGTTCTGAACTGCCAGGATATTGCAGAAATGTAAAGAAGAATGGAGGAAGAAAATTGCTCTGTATTTCCTCTTTCTCATCTTATCTAATATGACAGTGTGTGGTTCTGTGTTGGTAACAAATATAAGTAACAGGAAGTCTTTTGGAATATAGACTGAGTGCTAAATACCGGTCATTGTGAATCTTTAGTCAGCTGTAGGTTTTGTAATGCATCATCCTTGCAGGTGTGCTGTTCAAGCACATTCTCCCTTATAATAATCACAAAGACTGTACCAGAATTTCCAGGATGCAATTTATGGCATCAGGGACAAAAGAGTTATCTACCCTCACAGGAAGTAACCTAGAACTCCCTGGTACTTTTGTCTCTATTAATTATCTTGATGCATTTTAAGAAATATTGTCTTCTAACACATTTTACCTATGAAAACTACCTTTACTGGAAAAAAAAAAAAAAAATCAGATTCCCTAATTAGGAGATTAATGTAATTGATAACTATGACTACAGCAGTTTATGAAAATATTTTTGCACAAGTTTCCTCAAAGGATTGCAATATTAACCACTGGCTGTCCTTTCATGTTCTTTTTCTCTCTCCAGATGTTTGGGAAATGAAAGAGGATACAGGTTTTCCTGCATGGACATCTTCAGATAACATCCCACATTAAGACGTAAAATGCAAAAGGAACATCAATCTGTAATAGTAATAATTATACTGGCAGGTCTAGAAAACCTTCAAGCATTTTGCATTACAGGTTCTTCACAAAACAATTATTCTTAGTATAATTATCCTCATTCTGCAAAAAGGTGGAAAGTATGCAGATCAGAAACAGAATGCTCCTTCTAGGGAATCATCAGGTGTTCATCTGATACGTATTGGATTTGCTGTAATTTGAGGAATGATCTTAGGTGTTAACTTTTTTGCTCAAGGTGGATTTTGTTTAAATATTGTAAGAAATCAATTCACTTTATCATAACTGACTCATCTGACTGTCATTTAAAATGTATACTTAGGACATGAGCTAAGGCAAAAATAAATTAACATGATTATTTCACTGTCACTGGAGTCACCTGTGGATCTACATCCCAAAGTCTGATACTGAAATTAATTTTGTACGTGAGTGAAATAATAAATGAATCCATTCAAACCATCATCATTAATTTTATTTTGTCACCAGCCCTTTCCAACACTTTTTCTCCAATTTTTGAGATGTGATTATGTCATTCATGGTTAGCCAATCTGCACAAGATCTGCTGATGTGAAAGTCTGACTCCTCATCTTTGAATTTTTGAAAGGTAATGCCTTTACTTGTCCATTCAGCACAGAAAGAGAGCACATAGCACCAAGTAGCTTGGTACCTGGCTAGTAGCTGCAGTGTTGCCGTTTCAAAAATCATTCACATGAGTCAGTGCAGAGGATTGGGAATACCTGAAAGTGGGGAGACTGTAAGTTTCCAGGAAAGCAGAGTTCCATAACACATAATAGTAACTTCGTAAGACAAACACCATAACTCCAAACATCCCTGCTTCCTCTTCTTTTCTCAAATTTTATTGTTGAGCATGACGTGATATGATATGGAATATCCCTTTGGTTAGTTGAGATTTACTATTCCAGCTGGGTCCCCTCCCAAATTCTTGTGTACCTCTAGCCTACTCACTGTCAGGGTATTGTGAGAAACAGAAAAGTCCCTGATGTTGTGTACACACAGCTCAACAACAACCTAAACACACTGGTGTTATCAAATTGACTCAGTCACAAATCCAAAACATAGAACCATACTAGCTACTATGAATAAAATGAACTCTGTCCCAGCCAAAACCAGCGCAATAGGTCATGCATGGTAAGGAAACATAAAATGCCTGACTGGAAACTGGTCTGATGAGCAGATTGGACATAGAAATTCAAGGTGGCATTCAAGACTATGAGAAAAGTCTCATCTCTATGTGGGAAAATGGAAGGCTGTAATAATTGAAGAAGAGTCTACATTTGAGTATTATATAAAGTGTAGTGTTTGAAATGTCTGTATTTTTACTGCACATTTGAGATTCACTTTTATCCTTAGGTATGGAAGCAATGCTGTTAGGGTTTCCAGTTCTGTTGATGATGGAAGATCTTTGAAATATTAAATATTTGTTTTACAAAACAGATGACATATACTACAGCTTAATTTTTAGTTTTATCTCTTGTTAATATAAGATTGTGTATTATTCAGTGGGGATTTAACAGTATTGAAGTTAAAGTAAACAATAATCAACTTCCTTTGACAATACCTTGGCTGCTTGTGGCATTGAAGGAAAATAACCATGATTACACTATATCAAAGTATTCTTAAAAACTTCTCGCATCTTTTTTATAGAGTGCAATTTATTTCCTTGTTTATAAATACATGGAATACAACCTCCTTTTCACAGAATCATATATTCATGAAATTATTTAGGTTGGAAATGATCTTTAAGACCATCAAGTACAACCAACAACCTAGCACTGTCGAGTCCACTGCTAAGCCATGTCCCTGAGTGCCACATCTCCACCTTTTAAGTATTTCCAGGGATGCTGACTCAACCACTTGCCTGGGAAGCATGTTCCAATGCTTGACAACCCCTTCAGTGAATAAATTTTTCCTGCTATTCAATCTAAACCTACCCTGGTGCAACTTGAGGCTATTTCCTCTTGTCCTATCACTTGTTACCTGGGAAAAGACACTGATACCAATTTTGCTGCAGCCTCCTTTCAGGTAGTTGTAGACAGCAATAAGGTCTCCCCTTTTCTCCAGACTAAATAATCTCAGTTCCCTCAGCTACTTCTCAGAAGACTTGTGCTCCAGACCTCTCACCAGCTTCATTGCACTTGTCTGGACATGCTCCAGTACGTCAAAGTCTTTCTTGTAGTGCGGGGCCCAAAACTGAGCACAGTATTCGAGGTGTAGCCTCACCAGTGCCAAGTATAGGGGGACAATCACTTCCTCCGTCCTAGTGGCCTTCTCTGAACTCCTATGCCATATATCTACTTCAACATCACTTCCGGAAGATACGCTTTACATTCTGTGGGACTATGGTTTCTAAAAATAAGATTTTTCTCTTTTTAGATTTTGAATACTTAGAATAATTAAATTCTTTAATACTTCAGATTTTACTTTCATAACCTGCTCTTTTTTAGACTAACTTTCCTTATATGTAAATGACATGATTACAGACTTCATGTTTTTGGATTGTGAGAACATACTAATTTTAGACACACAGACACACAGTGCTGCTTCCACATGGAAATCTAGGTTGTCACAAGTGACTTCTGCCAACCTTAGTTATGTTGCAATGCTATTTTAATGAAAAGAGAGACCTTTAATTGAGCATCTGGTTCTCCATATGTGTCTGAGTTTCACAAAATGATGTAAATTTTGACTGTTTTTGAAGACTCTGTACTTAGTGAAGCATTTGTAAGAGAAGTTGTAGAAAATGAAAACTGAGCAATCCACATATTTTTTATTTTATCAATTCATACTCATAACATTGAATTTCTTGTTGTTTCATGTTATTTAGAGAAAACAATCTAAAAAAAAAAAAATGATAAGTTACCTTCTCTACGTAGGAATCTATCCCAGGCTAGATTTGTGTTATGCTTTAGGGTCTCAAAAAAAAAAAAAGCCCAAACCGAAAAACAAAACAGTACCAAGAGGGGAATTTGCCTTAAGGTAGAGTGATTGATATGAATACATGGTATTGTAACAGATTGGTAGATGATGAAGAGCATTTGACCTGCAAATTTTTTCATTTATTTAATTATTATTTGACTCGGATAGTAACATAATGTCATTATTTATCTATCACCTGAACATATAGGATAAGAGCAAGCTGACAGGAAGCCCATCAACAAGTAGTTTCTCACAGACATATATCTTATGTCTGTGAATTATAAGGCTTCTTAGCTATGAATTCTATAGTTTATACATATCTGACTTTCATACTACATGCCCGTCAATTTTTTTTTCGTGGTATTATAATACCATTGCTGTTGCTTTGACCTGAAAATATAAACAAGAAGTTGCACAGAGGGGCAATAGCTTTATTAGAATAATTTTATTTAACAAACAGATGAGTTTTCAAGTAGGTAAACCTTAGATAGATAGATAGATAGATAGATAGATAGATAGATAGATAGATAGATGAGACAGGAAAATCTCCTTCTAAAACTAAATATATGTACTTCCAATAATAGTTTATGTTTAACTCAGTTATTTGAATCCAAGTATAAGTTAGAAAAACTGGGGAGAAAACATGTGGAACAGAGGAGAGGTGACCAAGTACAAAGGTTAAAAATTTCTTACAGATTGTGGGATTGAAATTCTTTTCCTGTGAAGCGTGCAATGACTAAAGGTGAAAATTGGAAATTTGGTGAAAATTGTTATATGCCTTGAAACCAATGCGGGAGGTTTAGTTTCTTGGTTCATCTCTTCTGAGATTGTCTTGCAATATTTGTCTTGAGGATCAGCACTGAGATGTCAGGGAGAATAAATGTGATATGAGTGGTTTTGTCCTCTGGTACTGGGGAAGAATATTCTCATCTGTCTTTAGGCATCAAAATTTGGAATCAGTTGTGTAAAAATCAGTTCCTAATGCTCTCAGAGATGCTTTGTAATGCATGTTGGACTAGCAGATATGAAACAGAACTTATACAAGTCTAGTAAGGATTTATGGGAAAGCTTTTGAAAGAGCAGCTCTAGGCCACACAGGATATTTTATAGCCTCTAGCATATATAGATACAATAGAGTATCCACAGAAGACCTACATGGGTAATAATGTGGGGCAGGATGCAAACCCCCCTTCTCTCCCCCCCCTTCCTTCAGTATGGAAGGAGTAGGCACATCTCCCTCTCTCTCTGCTACTTGAGGCTAACAGCTTCTATTGTTCGGCCCCAGAACACCCTGGCCAGGGCCATTAGGAGAAGGGAGTGCCGAGGCGCCAGTGAGTCGCTGGGCACCTGCAGCCAGTGTGGGGGATGTTTGGAGGCTTCAGGGGCACCCCACAGCCGGTGTGGGGGGTGCAGAGAAGCTTCTAGAATGCCTACAGTCAGGTCTGATCAGCCTATAAAAACGGGACTCTCGTCAAGACTCCGCCCATTGTTGCGGGTCTCTCGGAGCACGAGCAAGATGCTGCCACCGAGAGCCCCCCTCCCTGGGATGAAGACTCCGCTTGCCTTGCCGCCACGTGTGTGAGTAAAATTTCTACTCGCAGGACTGCGAATCTCTTTATCCTTTCCGTGCACATATGTACATGTACTTTCCGTGCTTAATACAAGTACGTGTACTTTCCGTGCACATTTGCACGTGTACTTTAAATTATTTCCTCGCACAATCGCGAGTGTATTTTCCTCCCGTGCTTCCACATAAGCACGTATAGTATTCCGTGCACATTTGCATGTGTAAGTAAATTAACCCTTGCAGAATTGCGAGTGTATTATAAATTTACCCTCGCAGAATCACGAGTGTACTAACTTGCCGTACTCACTATGAGTACGTGTATCTCTTTAAAAATAATCCCGCACCGTGTTCAGGCAAGTGTGTACTCCTCCGGGATCCAGAGCATTGTTTTGGGTGAAGCCATGTGCATGCACTCTGTGGACCGCCTGTTGTATTATTTGCTGCCCCTTAATAATTTTCCTCAACTGATATCCAAACCTGTATTTAAGTCACTTTTGGAGTGCTAAAACCCTGTTTCTCACTGGTTTAATAAAAGTTGTTTTGAACCCTGTTGTCCCTTGAACTAACCTCAGGGTGCCTCCGTGACATAATGATTGTATGTCCCATCAACAGAGTGTATTTGGCACTTGACACAACACATGAAGTGCACTAAAACTGAAGTACACAATTAGATAATTCTAGGATTTTGATACATTGGTCACAGAGACATTTATTATGGTGTCAGCAAGACAGCTAAATTGTGCACCATTTCAACTCTGAGAAGTTCCTTTCTACCAAAGCTGCTTAAAGCTAGAACAGCTAGGAAAGATGAGATCTGAGAAGACAAAGATATAGGCATGTTCATTTTCTACTATGAATTATCATTATTTAATGACTCCCAGGCTTCAAGCTAAGGAGATATGCAACAACCAGGGTAATATAATGATAGAATGTTCTGTTTTGTATGATAGTTAATTTGTCTGCAGTATTTGGGGGTTTCTTCAAAGATGTATGTTGTTTTCTTAGTTGCATAGCTTTTTTTTTTTTTTTTTGCATAAACTACACTGACTGTGCCCTTTGGGTTATTGATAAATTCAGTTTGGCTATGGGACTAAAAGGGTGACATATTCATAATTTGGCTGATACTTACTTCGTTATTAACCCAATAGTGGTTTTGTCTGACTGTTAAGATTACTAAAAGGACATATAATTTCTGAACATATTTTCTAGGACGTTTTTACATAGGTAAAACATTGATTAGATGTTTTGAATTGTTTCCGCAAATTCATGTATTTCCTTTCCTGAGGCTTTATTCTCACTATATACTGCTTATTTGTTTACACTTATCTCCTAATATGTATATATATATACTTGGTTGCTATCTAGATGAATGAAAATTTAAGACTGACAAAACCTTTATTTAATGTATATAAAAAGTTTTGAAAAAAACCTTAACTAATCTTCACTGAATTACATGAAACAATAAATAATGTGATAACTACCAAAGAATTCTGGAAAATTAATGAAAATAAGGTTTTTGTCATTGTTTATAAAACAAAGGTGAAACAGAGTTAAGAAAAATAGGTAAGTGAACACATCTGAAAACAGAAATTAAGCAATTAAAAGAATTATGTAAGAGCAGATTGCTTTCAGATAAGTCAACATTTAAAGTAGTTAAGGTTGGTCGGTTGATTTTTCTTTATTATTTTGAAAATTCAATATATGGCTAGAAATTTGGAAAATGTAATGAATATAAACATAAAAATAGAACTACATTTTTGTCTGACCAATTGGTATGTTCTCTAGTGTAGCTATGTGTACACTGTATACAAAAAAATAATGTATTATACATGCTGTAGATCAGGCATACAAGACAAATGTCTGTATATGTGCTGGAAGTAAAAGCAAGACAATGTTCCATTTTGGAAACAGAATTAAAATAATTGATCATAATGAGCAAGTTTCTGACATAATCGTGATATCAATAACTCTTCTGATACACATTTATAGAACAGTATGTCCACTGTGCAAGTGTGCAAAAGGAGTGATGAGGAATAATCTTAAATGGATTACAAACTCTGAGTAAAATGTTTTATTTCTAAATTTGCACATATTCCAAAGAAAATGTTTTAATTAAAAAATTTGAAAACTCCAAATCCCATGAACTTTAAAGACATAAACTTTTGTTGTGATATCTGATACGTTCACAGAAAAATTAAAGAATGTTAAATACTCATGTGGAGAATAGAAGCAGGTAAGCAGGTACAAATGTATTTCAAATATAATAATTAAATTATAGACATCTATTTAACTGGAGGTGACATGCAGCAGAAGATAATACATTGTAATAACTTTCAATGCTAATGTTTTATCACTACTTTGTATATGTTATAAGAAACAAGAAATTTCTAGGTGTGTAATTCCTAAGAAACAGTGTAGGTAAAACTCCAGGAAGATACTTCAGCAAGTTTAATAAGTTGTAAAAACAGAATACCTGCTATTTAATTAAGACTCCTTTAAAAAAAGGTGTCTGTTTCTTCATTTAAAATGAAACTTCTATTATAAAATCATTAATAACATAATTTCACAACTGTTCAGTGAAGAATTTTGACACTGTATTGATTCTACCTTTCAATGAAGGATTTTGCCCTTTTTAAACTTTATATCATACAAAAAGCACCCAAATATATCTATGTTAACACATATGTATAAGAAAATAAGCAGTGTTTAGTCAGAATAAAGCCTCATGAAAATGAAGAAATGAATTTGTGGGAACTATTCAAACCAATAATACAGCTACGATAATTCATTAAAAAAAAAAAACCACAAACAAAAAACAAAAGAAAAACAACAAACAAACAAACAAACAAACAAACAACCCTCTCTTTATGGGATAGTTAGAACAATATAGATCTGAAGAATTTAATATCAGCTTATGAGTAATACCCCATTACAAGATGAACCTCTTAGACTAAATCCTCTCTTTAAAATAAGTGTGTATTTATCCAAACAAAACTTAACACTGAGTCCTAACACACTTTCCAAACTTTGATCTTTCATGCTGATACTTATACTACTGCAAAGATGATGAAACGGGTCACCTTTGAATCAACATGTTTTAGGTTGAGATCAGCTCCTCTACACATCTACAGAGGAGCTCAGAGACACAGTAACAGGAGGGGGAGCCCAAATAATTATTTACTGGTGTTCTTCCAGCTCCATCACCATGTAAATCACAGCCAACTCTGTGTTTGTAGAGCACTTGTGTGCCTTTGAGGGTGCGAGCCCAGTAGGGTTTAGATATTGGGACCAATAAGCCAGAAAGGGGAGCAGCATGAGGCTGTTAGTGCTGTGTCATGTGAGAGCTCTGAATGTCTGCCTGTTACCTGTCTTGCTGACCATGTACATATGTGATTTATATGTGGTGTACATGTGTGTTTCTGTGAATATGGTTGCTTCAGTCTTGCTGATGATTGGACCTGGGGACATGGAGCTGTGACATCCTTGTATCTCTCTGTCATGATACATTTTCCTCCAGCAATATCCATATTTGCCTCCAACAACATCCATCTGCTGTTTGTATAAAATGTCTTCTAACTTCCAGGTAATCGTTTATTTGTGGTATATCATTGTAAAATTTCCTTTAAAATATTTTCCATACATTTGAGGATGACAGAATTTAATTTTAAGATTACTTTCCAATAATTGAATATTTAATAAGTAACTGAAAAGAGGATTGAAATTGTTGGAAACAGAGACACATAAAATTGTATTTTAATTTGAATAACTTTTCTATAATTCTCCCTCTCCAGTTTTAGTTCATCTTGGTCTTGTACTCGATGACTTTTATTTGAGCTTCAGGTTCAAATGAACTTCTCACTTAAAAGCAAGATTCAATCAATCCAGCTCAGTTGCTTAAGCTTTCATGTCAACATCAAGTGAAACTACAAACATCTACTTGATACAACTCCATAGTAGACCCATTTTGTTTTTTGAAAGCTTTGTGTGCATTAGGAAGTCTGCTGAAGAATTTCAAGTCTGCAGAAAAGTCACACATCACAGAAAATTAAGTAAATTATATTGTTTGTAACAAATAGCAGAGGATGCTAAAGCATGGTTAGTGACTAAATTACTGAAAAAACAAACCAACCAAAGAACCAAAACCTCATGCTCCCCCCCCCAAAAAAAAAAAAACAAAACAAACAAAAAACCAACAAACAAACCCAAACAAACAAACAAAAAAAGAAAAACTCAAACAAACAAAACAACCAACCAACCAAAAAACCACCCCAGAATACGATGAGCTTGGCATTGCAAATGGTCCAATAAGTGTAATATAGTTTTCATAGGAGCTCTTTGTTACTTGATCATACAAGCATTTTTATGTGATTCTTCAGCCATTTCTCAGACTGGTATTTACTTTTGCTACCAGTTTCAATCGGATTTTGGGAAGAAACTTACTTTTCACCTTTCTTTACATTCAATGATGCCTCTCACACCTCGTTTTTTTTTCAAATCTTTGTAATGAAGTGCAAAATAACAATTTTCAGCTTACATAAAATAATTTAAGTAAAATATTTTGCATTGCCTTTTCTTATAACAATTATTTCTGAGTGTGCACAGTTCAGTTGTTTGAATATGATGCAAGTAAAGAAATAATGCCAGTTTATTTTTTAAAATGAGTGTGAGGGATCGCATGTTTGCTTTGCTTGTTGCTAGCTTTATGTTACTATTCTGCCTTTTAAAAGGATGTAGCCAGGCAGCAGGGAATGATGATGTTTGTTTTACTTGTCTTGACTGCTGTCTGTTGAATCAAGCAGAACTTTTTGAAGGAGAAGTCAGCCTTCCTGGGGGATCAGTTAGGGTTGCTGAACTGAGGTCAACCTTCTGAAGGGCAGGGAAGAACATTCAACATGCAGAGGGAGTGTCACGGAGGCACCTCGAGGTTAGTTTAAGGGACAACAGGGTCCAAAACAACTTTTATTAAACTGGTGAGAAACAGGGTTTTAGCACTCCAAAAGTGACTTAAATACAGGTTCGGATATCAGTGGAGGAACATTATTAAGGGGCAGCAAATAATACAACAGGCGGTCCACAGTGTGCATGCACGTGGCTTCACCCAAAACAATGCTGGAACCGTCTCTGAGTCCGGGAAGAGTACACACTTGCCTGAACACGGTGCGGGATTATTCTTAAAGAGATACACATACTCATAGTGAGTATGGAAAGTGTACACTCTCGATTCCGCGAGGGTAAATTTATAATACACTCGCAATCCTGCAAGGGTTAATTTACTTAAACGTGCAAATGTGCACGGAATACTACATGTGCTTATGTGAAAGCACGGGAGGAAAATACACTCGCGATTGTGCGAGTAAATAATTTAAAGTACACGTGCAAACGTGCACGTAAAGTACACGTGCTTGTATTAAACACGGAAAGTACACGTGCAAATGTGCACGAAAAGTATAAATACACTCGCAATTATGTGAGGATTAATTTTACACGTGCTTATATTAAGCACGGGTAGTTACATGTGCATATGTGCACGGAAAGTATAAATATACTCACAATCCTGCGAGAAGTTTACTCACACACGTGGCAGCAAGTGGAGTCTCCAGCCCAGGGAGGGGGGCTCTCAGCAGCAGCATCTTGCTCGTGCTCCGAGAGACCCGCAACAATGGGCGGAGTCTCGACGAGAGTCCCGTTTTTATAGGCTGATCACACCTGACTGTAGGCATTCTAGAAGCTTCTCTGCACCCCCCACACCGGCTGTGGGGTGCCCCTGAAGTCTCCAAACATCCCCCACACTGGTCGCAGGCGCCCAGCGGCTCACTGGCGCCTCGGCACTCCCTTCTCCTAATGGCCCTGGCCAGGGTGCTCTGGGGCCAAACAAAAGAAGCTGTTGCCTACTCCTTCCATACTGAAGGAGTGGGGGGGAGCGAGGGGGGTTTGCATTCTGCCACAGGGAGTAATAAAATAATTAAAAAAAAAAAGGCAGAAGGAAGCCTTTAGCAAATGGATACTGGGAAGCTGTGAAGAATGGGAACAAGCTGACCTGAGATATAATGGAAAGAAACCCTGTGGGATTCAGAAGAGACTGAAGATTTTGTTGCCAAATGTCACTGAGTTGTTGCAAAGAGAACAAACATGCAAGAACAGTGTAGGGAAGAGGGGCATGTTTTTGTAAAACCTTTGTAATTCTTCCCAGGAGTTGTCCTATTTCCATTTAAAAATATATATTCCAGTATTCTACTTAAGCCTATCTGTAGAATTTACAAAGTTCTTTAATATTTTTATAGGGCAAAGTAAAAAAATCTGAAAACTAACTCAAAGCCTTGGTTGTGTAAATATTTATTTTCAAAAGCACAAGCAGATTTTTTTTTTGTTTAAAACAGTGTAAGAATGTACTGACATTGTTCAAAAAGTGTCATAACTTGAACATCACATGCCAACGCAGCAGTTTCAGCAAGGTAAAGAGGTATTAGTCTGTAGGCATAACAGTCTATATTCAACTTCTAACTGAAATCAAGGTGTACACTTTTATCACTTTCAGATAGTTTTTTCCTATATATGTAATATTTTATATTACTATTAATTACATGTTCTGGAAAACATTAATGTCTGAAGATGCTTCTAATAATTGCTTAAATTACTAGACTTCACATATTGTCATATATGTAAGTAGTGGGATTAGGAAGCAGTGGGACAAAAGACTACAGTTTACATTCTTAAAAAAACACAAACCAAAAGAAGCAAACAAACAAACAAACTTACACTTGGAAAACTTGTTGTCTCTCAGTACTAGAGAAATATTTCACATATTGCGTTCGGAATTCCAGGTTTATTTCTGAATGTGTTAGTAACTGCTGCAGGAGCATCATGCTGTTCCCTTGCCAGGGGAACCAATTTGCACATGCATATTTTATTTAATACTCAGGAATATCTACAGTATGGCCATGCAGCACATAACGTTAGGAGCACGTGAAGACATGATATCCAATCTTTCTGTCAAGACAGCATTAGAGTGTTACCCAGCAGACCAGCATCCTCTAGCACTCATTTTCCTCCTGACTTACTCAGGATGCTACAGACTCCCAGTCTAACCTTGAGAGACTGTAAAGGGCTGACAAAGTCAAGTCTGGCCTAGCTTGTATTTATGCTATATGGAGAGCAAACCCTGCAAACAGGACTCTTCTTTATTTTGCACCTTTGTCTCTCAGCCAAAGAGAAGTCAGATGCACACTGGAGTAGACTAACAGGACAACCAGTGATTAAGGCCAGAATGCAAAATAAGCATGAGAAAGATAAATTTAGTTAAAACCTTTTTTCCATGCAACACTTACTTGTGAAACGTTTATTTTTCTGTATTGTTTGTTACATGTCATATTCACTTTTGTGTTTTTTTTTGTTGGTTGGGGCTTTTTGTTTGGTTGTTTTTTGGTGGCTTTATTGTTACTGTTTGATTGACTTAGTTTTTGTTTTTAAATCCTGAGTGAGGTTCCATTACATAGAAATCATGACGTCTCTTTATTGTCACTTATCTCTCATTTTCTTTTGGAATATGGAGCCAAAATATTCAGGATAATTGTTTTCATAATTGAATGAACTACCTCTGACAATGCATACCAACACAGTCTGGGAAGGTTCAGATATAAATGTCTGGAAATGTTCAGGTATAAAGGCTTTGTGTTAAGTGTCATCTTAGAACAACCTCACAGCCTGACTTGCTACATTTCTGACAGTTCATTCCCGTGTATTTATTGAGTAGCAGCAGACATCCTTGAACAGGTTTCTGACAATCCCTTCTCTTTTATCTATACTGTAGTTTTACCTGACTCTGTAGCAGCATCTTAGAGAAATATTTTTGTCTTTGTCATTGTTGAGAACAAAGTCTTTGTGGGTATTTAAAACAGTAACTTAAAATGTTAATATTGAAGATTTAGGAATGGTCCTAAGGTTTACATTTGAAAACTCCTTAAAAGGAAATGAGTCAGGTGACTTTCTACCTTCTGATAAACGTTACTTGGATTAACATACTTAAGGTTTAATGTGACAAAGCTGTTTGCCCTGGTCAGAATTATAACACAGTACTATTACTGCAAGTTGACACAGTTGAATAAACTCATTACTCCTATATTGTGGTTGTTTAATCTTTACATTTACTTTGATTGGGGAAAAAAAAAAAAAAGCAAAACAAAAAACAAAGCAACAATCTCCCCCACAAACATCTTACACACAAACAAAAAAACCCTTATGAAAATTCACAGATTCTTTGTTTATCCCCTAATACAGGATTTCTATACTTAGTGAAATGGCAATCCTAATTTAATAAGTGAGCTACAATAATTACACTTCTTCTTGTCAGTACATGGCAGAAACCATTTCCCTCTGTAATGTAGGTAAAAAAAAATATTTTTGATTATCATGAGTACAAATTGCTAAACGTCTGATAAAGATCACTCTTTTTCAAAGTAGAGAAGAGGCAGAAGAATTCTTTCTATCTAAAGACAGAGAGCAGCATTCCTCACGAATGACTTTTAATTACTGCTTTTCTCCCCTCTTCAGTAATTAAAGGTTAATTGTTATTCTGGGCATTCCTCTATTTAAGAAAGAAAACCTGGGGAAAAAAAATAACCTAAGGAAAAAACACATAACATAGTCTTACCAATTTGAAAATATTCTTAATTTTAGAAAAAGGATCTTTACTTCTTTCTTTTTCTTTTATGAATATAATGACTACCTAACTATCTAGCATGGTATGTGGGTCCTGTTTTGGATGCATGCATTTTTTTTCCAAAATATTAGCATTCACATTCTTGCCTTTTAGTACTTTATTCTAGTAACAGATTCATGTTGCCAATTTCAGAATCCAGATTTTGAATTTACCAAAGTCAAACTTAGAAGGATCGTTATTCTTTTCACAGAAAAAAATTGTTCAGGAAAATATTTATAGGTAGTTGACTTCAAACGGTTTATGAATTATATATGTATCTTCAGATATACCCATTTCTAGTTTTGCATCTAAATGATTTTTCCCTTAATAATACGTACTTCTGCAACTGGTGTAGTTGAACTTTTAATTTTGTAATTGTATCATTATTTTTTTCATTAAAATAATTTCACTATATTCAACAAGAGTTTCTGGGGTGTTCAATTCTGACAGTTCAATTTACCAATTTAAAAATTGCTTTCTACATTGTGTTCCTCAGTGGCCTATTGGGTAGTCTTTATATGTATACAAATAAGAGTTAGCATAAATTACTTCTTAATTTCTTCCTCCTAACTGAATTTCTACTTCTTCATTATATGACAGCTTGCATTTCTACTTTAAAATTTTACTTGGATCCTCTTCTGACTTGCTCCTTGTATTTCTTTTACTTTCAGATCTTTACACAATTCTGTTTCTACTTATGTCAATCTTACTAACAAGCAAAAAATCAAGGTAATTGTTTTCTATTGTATTTGTTTTTTGATGTTGTATTTATTTTAAACCTGAAGCAGGCTTAGTGCCTGGAATTTGTCTAATTTTTTTTTTTCTCATGCCAGTTAAACTATTTTTTAACTGTTTGTACTTATGTTTCTCTCACATCTCATTACTATTAAAACCATCCTTTTGTTACTTTTCTTTCTTACTTTTGACACATTGTTTTGTATACCACCTTAGCAATATTCTGCATTCACTGAGGGAAAGGGTTTGTCTCTCTGATTAGTGCATATTATGCAATAAAACAGTTATTCAAACTTAAAATGTAAAAGAGTAGTCTAATCCCACAAACAAAATAAGCATTAAACTAGCAGTTGAAACTCCAAGTGAAGAAGACGTATGTAACTCATCCTTTTTTGAGAACAACTTTTCTTTCCAAATTTTTTTTTTTTTTTTAATTCTATATGCATATTTTAGTAACTGGAAAGTGATCCATTAATACATTTCTGTGTAAAAAAATGAAAAAAAAATGAAACCACATTTTCCTGTGTCCTGACTAATGTCCCTGATCTTTAGAAAAACATACATATATTTTAGAGTTTCTCTACAGTTTATCATTTACAGCATTATTTTTTAGTCTTTGCTGAAGAAAAACCCTGTCATTTAGAATCTTCATATATAAAAGAAGCTTCACATATGTTTGAGAATTGTACTGTCAATGTGTATAATTTATTGAATTTAGGATCTACTGCAGTCTAGGAAGCGGATACAGTTCTGAAGCCAAGTTGTATTCACATATGCCTACACACAACCTTTTCAACAAGCAGAGTTCAAATTTCAATCTAAATATCTCAACATTCTTCTTAATCACATAAGTATTTCAAAGACAACTATAATCTTGTCTTTAGAGAAGCTTCTCTACTTTGTGTAAAGGATAAAAACTCACAGATTAGTTTTATGCTTCTTTTAGTATTGCAGCTTATTTCTATTTTTCTAGAGAAGTTTTTGCTTGTTCCTATAAATTCAGCAAAAACAAGTACACTTTCCATTTATGATTTCATTTCATTCATGATACCTTCATCTTTATTTGGGGAAAAAGACATTTGTCAGAGCAACTTTCAGTATTCCAAAATTCTGGGTTTCTTACTTCATGTCATATTGGATCAACCAATTTCATGAAACAGTAATGACAGATGGTAAGCAGGGCAGTATCTGACTTGAACATAAAATTATAGCATCACTATTTCTTCCTGGTTTTCTGAATACTGAAAGAGTAAAGTAAGTTACTAAATTTATTCTTGAGCTCCTCAAATATTAGAAAGAAGAAAAGTTTGGGAATTATGAAGCCTTTTGAAGATAGTTCTTTTGTTCTTTTGACTGAACTTTCTGAAAATGTTAATCACAGCCCCAAAAAGCTTCTATGAGATCAACCAGACGAGATTAGTGAGACAAACTGCAGAATTAATTGAATAAATTATGGGTATATTAAACAAGGTAGCAGCAGTAATCACAGTTATTTGAGTTTGCCACCTGCCTAGGGATTAGCTTCCTATAAGTCTCATCATAGTAATGTTTTAATAAAGGGTTTGGATGAAAGTGAGATAGTGGCTTCACAGCTTTCTCTGAGAATTCTTTTCCTACTGATCATGTGTAGCACTGAAGGAAATTAAATACGTGCAACAATATTAAGGAATTTCTTCCATTGCAGTTATCCTATGTGAGATTTCACTGAGGTGAAGCTCTTCCATACCTCCCAGTGTAAGGTCTTAGGTTCCATAAAAAATCTAAATTGGGGTTAAAGTGCATATGTATATATATAGATTGGGAGAATTGCTTCTCTAATCATCAAGATTTGGATGCAAGTTAGGTACCAGTGTTAAGTGGACTGAACCCTACTCTGCGTAGTTAACTTGAATTCACTATTGTAGAAATTATTTCAGTGGTAATTTATGAAGATACAGACATTTTCATACACAAAACCACATAGTTTCCTACAGTAAAAGACAAGTTGACTAAAACAGCAGGAATGAAAAGTGAAAACACTTTATTTTTTTTAGCTACTACACAAATTACATTATCCTTCTCTTTAAAGATAAGAGTTCTGGTTTTTACATGTCTTTCATAATATTTTTCTCCTACTCAAAAAATATTATCAAATACCTGGTTTAGGACCTTTTTTAGTGATGACATACTACATGACATTATGTCAAATATGCAAAATTTTAAAAATCAGATACAGGGATAGAGACAGTGGGCTTATTTTTTGGTCTCTTTAAATAATGTCTCTAAATAGATTCTTTCTCCCAACCAGCAGTAAAATTGCTCAGTGTCAAAGAATTTGATGGAATTAAATTAGCTCAGTGCTTTTGCAACTGAGTATTTTGATGAACCACTTGTCTCTTGCCAACTTCAAATAAAAATCAGCTCCACAAAGAGAAGTCTGATATAATTAGCACATTAAAAAAATGTTATTGAGAAAGCAAGTTTTTGAGTAGAGAAGTTTCTGAAACTCTACATACACTAATTTACCATAGTCAGGTTATAATTTTAAGAGATGTCATCTCCTGTGCTTATGGTCAGGTCTTTTTATATATCGTCTAAAAGAAATTACTTCTTTTTTTTTTTTTTTTTTTTAAGAAGTGACAACAGCAGATTTTCCTCACAATTTGTTCATGTTTTCTTTGAGCATCTCTGTAGTAGTACCCACAAAAGGATCTATTTTTCCATTCAGTAACAAGCATATTCTACAAATGATAAACAGAGCTCCTCAGGAAAAAAAAAAAAAAAAAAAAAAAAAGTTGAGTAGTCAGGGTATAACAGTGATATTTTAATTTCTAATGTATATTTATGGCACTAATATCTTCAAGTAAAATGCAAAAAAAAAAAAAAAAAAACGAAAACCCTCCTAATAAAGAATTAGTTAGAGTCAATTACATCTCTTACCGATACAAAGTACGTAAAGACAAGAAGTTGGCTGAAGTTTTATAAGCTTCAGTTGCATATCACTTTTATGTCATATGAAAACCAGCATAAACTGTTTAGATCACTTCAACCTTAAACTACCACATTCTGTGGCATTTTTCCCCTTTCTTAAACATGTTTTTTCTTAGGATTAGCTATTTTGGCTGCGGGGCTCAGCCGTGACCTGTGGTGAGTGGGCTGGAGCCGGCTGGAATTGGTTGTGTCCGACACGGAGGAGCCCCAGCCTCTCCTCACAGAGGTTACACCCACAGCTCCCCACTGCCAGCAACTGGGCACCTGCACCCAGTACACTGGGGTTTGACACCTAAAAGTTAACTGAAAATAAAAATAAACAAACAAACGAAAACACTTTGAAACTTTTATTATATCATGACTCATTTTTACTGCCGATACGGTGTCCTGTCCCAACAGATTGGATGAGGGATGAGTTAACTCTAGACACGACACCCGCCCTGACTCAACAAATGAGACCAGGTGTGAGTTAACTCTGGGTTAATTCTGCGCGGTTATGTGAAGTGAATGACAGACAATCACCTCCGGGGTCCAATTCAATTGTGAGTTTTACTAGAAGTACTTGTTGGAATATTGGTTACAGTGAATGGTGACTTGGCAAAAGTATAACAGAACTTATCAACACATTAACAGCCAAAGTCCTACTACGAGCGGTATATTGGCAACCATCAGTAGCTATAATATGAAATTTAACCAGAAATCAACAGCAGAGCTTAAAGACGGTGTTATCCTTATATGTTCAAAAGGGAAAGGGAGAAAGAGAGTGGTAGAGAAGGAAAGAAAACTAAGGTATAAGGGAGAGAGAAAGAGAGTAATATATATATACTGAAGGAGAGACAAAGAAGTGGGGGTATAGGAAAAAGGAGAGAAGGAAAGAGCAGAGAGAAAGGAAGAAAGAAAAGAGTGAGGGATCCAGTCTCTTACAGCCTCGCAGTGTGGATGACAGGACTTGTACGATGATGTGTGACCTCGGTGTTCCACGGCGAGGATGCTGGGGTCAGGAGCGCAGCGTCCTCCGATGTCTGGTTCAGAGTAAGGGTCTTCAGAGTGCTGGTATTTTCTTGGTGAGGCCGAGCTGGTATTCCCTTCGGTGAGGCTGGACAGACCCTTAGATGAGACTGGTATTCCCTTGGTGAGGCTGGTAGGACCCCCGAATGAGACCGGTATTCCCCTAAACCGTGCTGTTTTATCTGAGCTTTTTATAGCTCCCAGAGGAAAGTCTTGGCGGGGGGCGGGAAAGTGGTGACTGCGAAAGAAGAACAAGTTTCAACAAGCCCCGGGCCATGTAAAAGGGTCTCAACTTTTCCCCTTTGTTTGCCAAGCTGGGCATATCAGGAGATGGGGCTATATGCCCTCCAGCACATCCACCATCTCCGGTTGGTCAGCCGGCCTGATCTGTGGCTCATTAGCTCATCGTTGATGTGTAGATCGCAGTTCCCCCTGCTCTGAATGTTTCTTCTGGCTGAGCTAGTTTCACAATGTTTTCAGCCATGATCCTTATCAATGTTCAACATATGGCAGTCACAAATGTCTACACATTTCAGAAGCTTCCCCCAGGTCAGACTATGGCCTGGGTTTTTACAGTTTAAACTCCAACAGGTGTGTTCATAGTCTCAGCTGGGAGATGGCCTAACTAATTTTTGTTAGGCATGGCAAGTGGAAGAGAAATGACACTAAAATTATGAGCAGTTCTGGAAAGAAAGGCAAACAAAGAGCTCATGCACAAAACCCTAAGCTTCAAAGGTGACGGGTGAAAAACCTGTATGTCCTTATGGCACAGGACAGCCTATGATTAACTCAAGTTATAGACACTGGGACGTCATAGGTAGTCAGGGGCAGTTCAGATAAACTGCCTTCTGGATCAGCCCTCTTGACGACCTGATTGTTTCAATTTTTACAAAGAATCAACTAGAATAAAAAATGAAATTACTATCTTGGCTACAGAATAACGAGAGTAAGTATGGAAATGGAAAATACAGGGCCTAATTAGTCCTGCGAGGGGCTTTTTCTTGTCATGGGGGATGGGTGGGGTGGGTGTGCAGGCAGCAAAGCACCCTGGAGCAGTGGTGGGATGGGTGTGCAAGCAGCAAAGCACCCTGGAGCAGTGGTGGTGGCAGCAAGGGAAGGACTCTGCTCTGGTGCCAGGTGGGCAGCTGCCCCATGTTGTCCTTTCTTGCTCTTCACAGAAGTGAAACTGCCAGCCAGAGCAGCGGGTCACCTACAAGACAATCAGAAATTATCAATGAAACCATAAATGCAGGAATAGGTGTGATATTTTCCCCCTTCTTTGGAAAATACAATGTAAAAGGAGTAATTCCTTGCACAGGAGAGAGAACTCTTGCTGGCAGGAACTACACAGTTGCTTTGAGTCCTCAACATGTGTGATACCCTCAGGGCACTGCAAGTTGACAGAGATGTGCAATGCTCCTTTGCCAGGCAGTAGAACTCAACAGGGACAGGCTGGGGAGCAGCAAGCAGCAGCATCCCTTCCTAAAACTGTAGTTTTTTTCAGGCAAAATATCCTTTTTTTTTTTTTTTTCTTTCAATTATCTCAGGTGAGGTATGAGATTTTTACAAGTACCAACATCTTAGTGTCAAAACATACTTGGAACAAATCTTTGTTGCACCTTAAGTATTCAGACAACACCAGCCAGTGTTAGTATTGCCAGCTGACGTGAACAGAAAAATGGAACTTTGCCTCTTAATGCAGGTAGTGGGTCAAAGAGCTAAAAATTTTTAGTCTTGTGAGCTTGCCAGAATGTCTGGTCAGCCTTGCACAAACAGAGCTTCAATAAGTGCAAAATTAAAACTGCTAGGTTTGGAGTGGTATTTTTCTTCTGACATACACTTTCTGCCGAAGACAGCTGCATACTGCCTGTCTGGGGCCATGTCTGGACACCTCAGAAATATTTCCTGTACTCATAGCAGCATTCAGAGTTTTGAAAGATGGACAGTAGAGTCTGTTACACACCTGGGCTCCTTTTCTGCCCTGCTTGGGTTTTCTCAGGTGCCCATCCCTGAGAGAGGAAAATCTGTTTCTGACTATCTCCTTTTCTTGCCTGGTTGGGCATCATTTCCCTCTTCCCAGTCTGCTTTTCTTTTTCCATTTCTTTGTTTTTATTTTTCCTGTGAATAGCCTGTGAATATCTAGGGAGCTGAAGCCTTGATAAAAATCTGAACCAATTATTCTCTTAAGCAAAGCTGACTTATTTTATCTCCTTTCTTCAAACAAGCTCTTCAGATGTTCAGGCTATATGGGTGTCCTGGTTTTGTTAAAAACAAGTTTCTCTTTTAGTGAATTTGCCTGTCAGCTAAAGCCTTCATATTAGCTGCATTTTCCTGGAGAACCCAACACATGTTTTGGTTAAACCTAGCAATGGAATGCAAACTTATTGATAAGCACAGATGGACATCTCGCGAGAGGGGCAACGAGAAACTGATGACCGAGAGACTGACCGATGGTGTATAACATTCCATTCACGTGAATACTTCATATAAAAGTGGGAGATCACGAGGATCTCGGCCCTTTTTTCCTCATGGCTGACATTAGGAGAGGACCTTGCTGGTCGTCCCTGCGAACTGAGGCCTAGTGAGAGACTGAATCCAGCTCTGATTGGCTACAGAGTCTAATCCAGGACTTTGGGCGCTGGCTCTGCAGTTGCTGAGACTTACAAGATTGGTTTTGTATATTTTGTATTATTTTCTCTATTCTTATTAGTAGCATTAGTAAAACATCTTTAATTTTTCCAACTCTCTTCTCTCTGTCCTTCTTTCCCTCCCGATCGCCTGTCCTGAGTGGGAAGGGGGGAGAGGGAGGGGCAAAAGGGGGAAACAGGGGGGAGAGGAGGTTAACAATACATCTGCCAGGGTTTGATTGTCACCCCGCAATCTTAACCCTCGACAATGGGGAAGTCTGCTGAGCTTCCTGGAACAACTGGAAGCACCTGCAATTGAAATATAGAAGTTAGCAGGTGGCAAGGGTCTCCCTGGAAGAGGACACAATGGTTTGCCCAATTGCTACCTTCACTCTGAAAGGCAGATCCCTTGGATGGGTTTGCCTACTTCAGATAAAGCAGTTCTGGCAGTACTACTGCACAAAGTGTGATAGCAAACTTGCTTCAGTGTTACTTTGCACTGGAGTCTCCAGCACCAAGAGCAGAAGCAAAAACAGAAGAGGTATGTGAGGTCCACAAACAGTGTGCAACAAAAGCCTTCCCCCTCAGAAGGTGAGACTGATGCTGCAGGGACAAGCAAGGTCATCCACCAGCCTGCAGTTCTGCAAAAGTGCATCTTCAAGATGACAGCCAGCAAGCGTGCAGGCTGGCTTTCAAAACGGACCTCTCATCCACTGTCAAGGGCCTCCCTCGGGTCCCAAGAAGCATTCTCACTGGCTGCAAGCTGGAAGATCCCCTCTGTGGACGGTCATTGCTCATGCAGGAGAGCCAGCAGGTCCTGCAGGGGATGGAGGACAGTTGCTTGGCTGAAGAGAGGTCCTGGGACAGGGGAATATAAGATTTTATCACTTTTGCTAATGTCTTGTTCATTGATTTTAACACTTTGTGAAAGCCGTTTAAGATTTGCAACATTTCTGACTTCAGGAAGAACCAAGTGTTTATTTAGAGACTGTAAGGAGTAGACTGATATTACTCATGTGTTTACAGGTAACGATACCCATAGAAATTTGCTCAGATATAGCATATTTTGTGACACGGTTTTGCTGTTTTTCATCTCTTTCTCTGAAGTTGTGGAACTTTCTTCCACTTTCTAGAGTTTGAATCAAACAAAAAGTAGATAAATCAGACCAGAAATGAGAGGAAAAATATTGTGCATACAGCAGCTTTTGTGTACACCATACAAAACAGTAACCTGTAGCAATTATGTGGAACAATACAGCTGACAACCACGATAAGCTGAAATCTTTTCATGTAATGCAATATTAATTTTGAAGCCTGATTATACTAGGGCTTTCCACATTTTTTCTTAAAATAATTTGCATTTTATGTTTAATTTGTGTTGCCATTATGTTCATTGCTACTATTTTGTCTTACAAAGAGCCAGTTATATCAAAGTCTTTCTTGTACTCAAATAACTCTGTGTTTTAATTTCTTTTTTATATTGTCTTTATATTTCTTTGTTTAGTGAATTCTGAATATTTAATATCTCCATTAAGGTAGGAAAATAAAATTACAAAAAGCTAAGCAAACAAACAACTCTTGAGCTACTTATGGCATCATCTTAGCAAAGAAGCAAACCCTGTTGCATGTTTTGAAACTACTGACATTTTAAGGCACTACATTAATCTAAGTAACTTTAGTTTCAAGTTCTTATCAAATAAAATACAGAGTGGGAAAAGGTGTTGAAAGAAAAATTGAATATTTCTGTTCTTTTCTCCTTCTTGTGAACTTTTTTCCTCATTTTTGTTCTGTTTTAATACAGTCATGTTCATAAAACAGAGACTAAATTTTGTGATTAGTAGATGCCGTCTGACACATGCTCACTGGGCACTAGTAAACAGTACTGTGGTTAGTAGGATGAAAACATATACTTGAAACAAGAAACACAGAAGACACATTAAAAATAGTTAAAGACCCCCAAGGTTTCAGTTTTTTACTGAGTATTTCTCTCTCAAAAATTGCAGATTACTTGTGATCTCAAATGTTGTTAAAGATTCAAAGGACGTTTTATTAGCAATGCAGTAAAACTCTTCTCAGAAATGTAGTATTGCTCACCAACTCCACCTGAGTGGACTCACCAGAAGGAAAAATTTAAAAGTGATACCTTGGTCCACTGCATAACAATGAGATGAAAGGGTTTTGTGTTCTCATGCCTACAGAGGGTACACAGAGGCCTTTAATAAGAATTAAGTTTTGCAGGGCATCTCAGAATTCAAAAAGTGTTACATTTTAAGATATGATTAAAACTAAAAATGAGGTTGCTCAAACTAGTAGTATTTCTCAAAAATATATTTGAAGTTGCTGTTGAAAGAAGACTTTTAGAACGAAATCTGACTGAGTTTGGACAATGTTAATATAACGCAATTTCAGGCAATATATGAAATCACAATAATTTTGACATACTCAGAACTTCCTAAAGTGAAAAGAACTGCCTGTGTATGGACATGTGCTTTAAGTGATGACAGAGTATTTGATTCAATATAGAAGAAACTTAGAGTGGAACTTATCTAATAATATGTAGATCTGTTGTTGCTTTAAAATTTGTAGAAAGAAATAAGCATTTCTATAACCCATGCTGGCTCATCTTAAAATTCTTGCCCGATTTCTTCCTTTTCTTAGAAAAATTGTTTATTTCCACTGACTGTGAAGGAAATCTCCTTTGTACACCTGCACAGTTGGTACTGAAGTTAGAAGGAAACAAATCAAACAAAAAACATGTCTTCCAGTATGCACATCTATTAAACAGATGATAATGTATATAGTCATATATAAAAATATATATTACTGTATTTATATATATACACATATATTTTTATACATATATACCACTAGATATATAATGCAAAATGTGTGTAACATGACATCTAGCTCTTGAAAAGAAACTGTGATTCCAAATCAATATTCTTGAAGTCAGAGAAATTTCCTGGAACCACAGAAATTTTTGCAAAAGGAACTTTTTCAGTTCAGTTCACAAAATATCCACTGACAAAGAAAAGATTGTCCTGGTAAACAAAGCTACAAAAAGAGAAGCAGAAGCAGTCTGAAAAAAATAATTTTGTCACTTACAAAATTAGTAACGCAGTTTTTCTGTTAACTAGGATTTCAATGTGCACATCTGCCAGTTCGGTACTCAGTTTACCAATTCTCCCCCAAACTAAATTGCTTGTCAGTCAGAAGAAAACTTTTTCCTTCATTTTTCTCTGATTAACAGCCTTTCAAAACCATAGAGCTGGAATGTCCATGAAGTCCAGAAAGGGGAAATATTACTTCAAATAAAAGTAGTCTTTATGTACAGGGAAAAAAAAAAAAAAAGCCTTGAGGCTGACTCTTAGATTTAGAAGTATTTTATTTTTATTGGAAAACAAACCAAAAACAAACAAACAAACAAACAAACAAACAAACAAAAAAAAAACAACAACAGTGGAGTGAACTTGGATAAAATCAGATATATTCACACTTCTGCATTTTTATGTACCATTTGTACTATAAAACACTATTTATTTGTTGAGCCTTTCTGGGATATGACATAAATCATGCTGAAATTAAATTTTGGATTGACATCACTATATTGGTTCCTTCAGTACGAAACAGTTCTAATGGCCTATATACAGAGTATGAGAGGGTATTCTCAAATGTAGAAATTAATGTGCTGTTAAAGATTCCATTAGGTAGAATATGGTGATTAACTAAGCAAGCATAACTGGGGAAAAAAAAAAAAAAAAAGAAAAAAAAAAGCCCAAATAGTATTTGGCAAGTAATACATCTTGTTCCGTTACCCTTTCAAATTGTTCTAAGTAGGTGTAAAAGAAAAACTGAACTGAATTACCCGCTTACATCAGAATTAACAAGTTCCACATGTTCTTCACTCTGAACATTGTTTGCATTTTCTCCCTTTCTGGAGGAACACAAACACTACATCACTGCCTATTGCCTCCAACAGCCCCCATAATGAAAAAAGAGTAGTTTTCATTTTTTTGTGTGTGATTTTGACAACTCTTTATTCCATGTTTACCATATGCTTCTGTGGGTTCTTCCATTAGTTGTCTCACAATCTGCATGATTCCTTAGTTTAAAACCTAATACCTCTGCTTCATTTTTGCTTCTAGAAGAACCTGCCAGAAGAAGTTAAGGTAATAAAATCACATCATTGTACAGTAGACAGGTTATGCATGCATACAAACATGCATATGCATATATACATATAAACATATATTTATTTTAAGGAGAAGGTTTCTGAATGCTACTTTGATACAGATTCTTCTTATCACTTCATTTTCTAATACCTCCTTAAAACTTGATTCATTACATCAGGAATGATGAGAACACAGGATTAGAAAACAGAATATTTTGACAGTTGAGCAGCTTGGCATAATTTGCCTTTTGAATCATGGCTAGAAGAGACTTCTGCAAGAGAGGAAGAAAATTTGCACTGGCTAGTTTTATTTTATATTAATGTGAAAGAAAGATGAGGTTCATCTTCCTAAAAGAACTTCAGGATCCTGCTGCAGTCATATGTAGCTCTACATAGAAATGGGTACTTCTAGCTGGAGATTCAGTCTGTGCCAAAGGGAATATTCATCAGTTCCAGAACTTTTAAAATTACTTGTTTTAAGACTAGGTCAGCAGCCTGCTGTTTCATGAATATTTTTTTTTCCAGGTACAAATAATATATGCCATTCTCTGAATTATTTTACTGGAAAATATAGATATTAATATTAAAAATAAAGCTTGATCAAGATTCTATTGCAAGACTGAATTCTGAAGACATTTTGTTCTTTGAGGCTTCATGACTTCCTTAACTCTGAAGTACAGGGTATTTGAAAGAGGTAGACCCAGTTTCAAAGCAACATATTTCATAATGACAACACGTTACGATTACACAAAAATTTACAAACGATGTAATGGCTTATCAGGTGGGCATCATTCAAAACTCCATGCTCTGCCCTTTCAAGTGGTAAGAGTTTCATTCATGGGTGGTTCATGATTGCACACATACATTGATTTGAAATAGAGTTCATCTTTTTGAAACACCCTGTACATTATATTCCAAGTACACAGTAGGAGACAACACAGACAAAACTCTGTCAGACTCTTGTCAGTCTAACGTCTATTTAAATAGTTGAGGAAAATGTTTCTTATCAATATACAAGAAAAATAAGTGGTGTTTACAATCCGGTATATTGAAAATGGCATACATTAGCATAATACAAAAAAAACCCCAGAGGTCTTGAACAGTTGTGGGGATTGAAGAAGTTTAGTAAGCTTGAAATGCAAGGAGTATTAATTTTAAAACTTCCTGAAATTCTCATACAACAGGCCTTTTAACTTCATGAGATTTCTTATTTTTATTGAGCCAAATTATCCTAGTTATTATTGCTATTATGGTTTGCTGTAGAGTGTAAGATTGAAGCAAGCTGTGACTTCACTTATTAACCTAATCTAATGCCCTATGTTATTATTTCTAGCACTGTACAGTAAATACTGAGCTGTCATTGCTTGCAACAGGCTTTGCTATGCTGACAAATCAGACCCCAAAATCTGCCTGGCATTGTCTGGAATTGCTTTGACCTGCCTAGCAATTATCTAATAACCAGCTAAGTATTACCTGCTTTGTTTTAGCTTTCATTGTTTTGTAACAACATGTGATATAAGGTTTATCATCGTAGAATTTAGTAACTAACAGATAGTCTTAGTACAGTTTTCACTATTTAGGAAGAACCATCTGAGACCCTAGAATAAAATGCAATATGGAAGATTGCCAGTATGAGATCATAACAAAGGCCTTGATAGTCCATACCTGTACAAACCTCATTGATGGTCAGTTTCTGGTCATCAAAGAAATGCAATCTTTGGATCTGCAAAAAATAAATCTTTGAGATAATAAAAAACACGAAGCACAAGCATCAAGTATACAACAAGCATGTCATATAGAGAACATTTAGATACATCATGGATTTGCAGACCAATGTAAAGGGAACAAGGTGTTGAGCATGTTAGCAGGCACATAGAAATGACCTGAGATGGATCTTAGTGCGTGGAAGAAGAAATTACCAGAAGCAACATTGTACTACACCCACCAAAGGACTTTGCTGCCAAAGGACAGTTGCTGATGGCTGCCCATACAGGCAGAAACCATCCGCTGTAAGACCCAGCACAGGGACAGCATAAGGGTCAGCATGAAACCAGAGAAAAAGTCTGATAGTGGGCAGTTTTTATATATATATTTATATATATAACATGTATATATATATATATTTATATGTATAAACTTGTACACATTTAAACCATACACACATTTCTATAATTTTAACTGCATATACTTTCAACTAATATACTATATTCTAATATCTTATTGTTTAGACTGTTTAGACTTTGATTAGACTAACAAAAAAATGGTGGGTATTCAAGCAACTGGTACTGTAACTCCAGTGAAATCAATAGGTTACATATCCAACTAATAAGAGTTCTGTCTGTCATTAACAGGATGAAAAAAAAAAAAATTGCTTTTGGATACATACCTAATGAATGAGGATGGTATGAAGCTCCTGGTATTTTCATGTAGAATTGCCTGGAGCAGGTCATAGGGGGAAAAAAGTTTCCAAATATTTTAAGAATTTTCATGAGAAAGGGAGGCTGAACTCTAAGGTAGCTACTTTTCATTGCATTCAAGACTTTGCTAACTAATGTTTTCAATGATTTGAACTTAAGAAATCCCTGAATATAACGGTATTGACAAATCTGTTCTCCTTATGTATCATAAGCATTAGAACATAAAATTTCCCTCGTTTCATCATAACCTAGTTGGGTAGGTGCTATGAGGTTTAATTTTTTTGTCTTCTATTGCTAAGGGAGGTGGTAGATAAAGTAACTAAATGTAATTGTAATTCATTTGTCATGTATGGATAGCAGAAAAAGTAACTGCATTAATTGTGTTGTGTTGGAAAGGACTGTAAGAAATATAAGTGTTAATTCTGTCATAGTAACCAGAAAATCGTAGCTGCTTAACATATCTTGTCAGCAGAGGTTAGATTCATGTGGGCAAGACCAGGTCTTGTCTGGAGATTACAGATGGTAAAGTCCAAGAGATTGTGATGATCACTTATGAAAGAGAGAAAATAGCATTTTATATATGCATTCTGGTGCTTTATTTCTGTGCTACAGAATTGTGTTGAATGTTACCTTAAGATACAGTTCTTGCATCTGAAAAGAGGAGGATGATGGGTAGCACTGAATATGGGGAGGTGGGGAGGTGTTAGAAAGACAAGGAACAGTAGAAGGAGTAGACCTGAGGAAGTAATAAAAGATAATAAACAAAAGCATAGAACATATAACACAGGCTAAACTATTGAAACATTCCATTAAAGGTTATAACAGACATGAATTTGACAAACTGAGTTTAGGAGAAGTGGGACCGGGATTGTTGGTGATATCCACAAAAAATAATGACGTGAGTTTAGAATGGACTAGACTAGACTAGACTAGACTAGACTAGACTAGAATTGAATCGAATTGAATCAAACAAATCAAATCAAATCAAATCAAATCAAATCAAATCAAATCAAATCAAATCAAATCAAATCAAATCAAATCAAATCGAATCGAATCTCAGTTGGAAGGGAACTACAATATTCAACTACTCCAAGTGCCTCATTAATTCAGGGTTGATGAAAAGGTTAAAGCATGTTGTTAGGGATATTGTCCAAAAGCCTCTTAGACACTGACAGCTTGAGGCATCGATCACCTCTCTACAAAGCCTACTCCAATGTTTCACCACTGTCTCAGTAAGAAATGCTTCCTAAAGTCCAGTCTGAACATGCCCTGGTGCAGATTTGAACCATTGCCATGTGTCCTATCACTGGATACCAGGGAGGTCAGCACCTGCCTCTCCATTTCCCCTCCTCAGGAAGCTGTAAAGAATAATGAGGTCACCGTTCAGCCTCCTTTTCTCCAAACTAGATAATCCCAGAGTCATCAGCTTCTCTTCATAGGATCTACTTTCCATCTCTTTCACCAGCTTTGTTGCCCTTCTCTGAACACATACAAGAACCTTCACATCCTCCTTAAATAATGGGGCTCAGAACTACACACAAGGTGAGGCCTCACCAATGCTCAGTACTCTGGGATGAATCCCATCATGCCCTGTAGACTTGTGAACATTCAGCTGATACAACTGGTATTTGCAATTTCAGCGTCCACAAATGCAAAGTCACTGTTCCCATGCTCATAGTCCTTCAACTAAGAGGATCAGGCAGCCCAGGGTCTGTTAGTATGATTAAAGAGTAAACCAAGAAATGCATTGAATGTCTCAGCTTTTTCTTCATTGCATTTAGTCAGTGACCATCCTCATCAAGTATCGGTCCAATATTTTCTTTAGACTTCCTCTTGCTATTAACATACTTGAAAAAGCCCTTTTTGTTATCTAACATAACACTGGACAATTTCAGCTCTAACTGAGCTTCGGCCTTTCATGTCTTCTCACTGGATAAATGAATCACACCTCTGTACCCTTCCTGTGAAGCCTGACCTTGCTTCCAGAGAGCATACAGTTTCTTTTTCTACCCGAGTTCAAAGAGAATTTCCCTGTTCAGTAAAGCTGGTCATCTGCCCCACTTGCTCAGCTTACAACACATTGTGATTGCGTGCTCCTGTGCTTCTAAAAGATGGTTCTTAAATACTGACCAGCATTAGTGGACTCCTAAGCTCCCAAACGCAAATTTCCAGGGTACTCTGCTAAATAGCTTCCTGTATACCTTAAAAATTTGCTCTCCTGAAGTCCAGGATAGGAATTCTTTTGACCTTTTTTCTCATTACACTGAAAATTTTAAACTTGACCATTCTGTGATCACTGCGGCTAAGACAGTCATCTATCATAACATCTCTGAGTCTTTCTTCTCACAGAGATCACCACTACAGCCCCCTGCTGACAGGACCTGGACACCTGCACCCAATATATTGACACAGGCTACTGAGATGAATTTTGCTTCGTGACTGTACTTTTTCATGAATTAAACACAACTAATTTTTTTATTTGCATGTATCAGCAAGAAAAGATTGTATTCTAAACTGATGGTCTCATGCTAGGTTCTTCACCCAGTTACTAGATGGATACTGACTCATTTAATCCTAATTTGATATTATCATTTGTCTCATTGGTTCCAAAAAAATACATACTCCAAGGAAAGAAATCTGAAGAGCAAGATACAATCGTACTTCTAGTCTGAAACACAGACTAGAAGTGTGTATTTTTTTTGTGTGAATTGACTTCTTTTATTTGCAATAATTTCACTTTAAGCAATCAGGGCATATAAATCAAATGCTACTCAAAACAATGTTCATATCAACACTCATAAAATATAAAATATAAAATAAGAGACAGCAGTTAAGTAAATATAAATCCTTAATATATTTGAGTGAGTCCAGCTGATGTAAGAGGTTGAGTAAAAGCAGTGTAACCCTGAGAATGAATCCTTATGTAAACTTTGTGTGTTCATGTTTGCTATGTTTTTCTTTTCAGATAGAAGAAATAATAATAATAATTACTAGTCTTCAGGCCTGTTTTTCTAATTCTGAGGTTGGATGATATTTTTATGATCAATATAAAATGCAGCAGCAATGTTAGGCTCCCGCCTGAAATGCAATTTTGAAGTGAAGCAAAGTATTCTTATGCCATACAGTCTACTTTATTTCACAAGTCAAACGTGATTTTAGTTTAATTCCTCTTTAGAGCTTCGTTTTACAAAAAGGGAATATTTACCCATTATGCTGGGGGCAAAATACCCATGTGTTTCAAAAAAGAAGTTTCAACATAACTATAGGACATCAAAGCATTTCAAAAAGAAGTAACAAAGAATTTACCCTGGAGAACCAAACTGCAGTATCATAGTGAGAGTCCACGTGAAAGAATACAGGCAAAATGTACTTTCCAGAGACCTAATACTATCATGAAAGACTATAAAGGTTAAGTTACTTGTGAAATATTGAAGAGAAAAATCTCCAAATACCATGAAAGTAAGACATCCCAAGAAATTTTAATAAAACCAATAATCTAATTTGCCACACCATGGTAAAAGAAGTCCTTTTTAGATCCTAAAAATGAGTGTGGTGCATATAACAAGAATATTTGCTGCACATTTTCCCACATGCAAATGCAGCCGTCATAACCATGTCTTCAAAGCTAGAAGTATAATCACACAGAAACACAGAATCACGGAATCACAGAATGTTAGGGATTGGAAGGGACCTCAAAAGATCATCTAGTCCAATTCCCCTGCTGGAGCAGGAACACCTAGATGAGGTTACACAGGAAGGTGTCCAGGCAGGTTTTGAATGTCTCCAGGGTAGGAGACACCACAACCTCCCTGGGCAGCCTGTTCCAGTGTTTTGTCACCCTCACTGAGAAGTTTCTTCTCAAATTTAAGTGGAACCTTTTGTGTTCCAGTTTGAACCCATTACCCCTTGTCCTATCATTGGTTGTCACCGAGAAGAGCCTTTCCTCATAAGGGAGATGCTCCACTCCCTTAATCATCTTTGTTGCCCTGCGCTGAACTCTCTCCAGCAGTTCCCTGTCGTTCTTGAACTCTAATGCAGGATGTGGTACAAATGGTGGAAAATGATATATATTTTTATGCCTACACTAATACACACTTTTTTCTATTAATATTATTGCTTTTTTTGTGAATGTTTTCAATTATGTTTGAATAAGAATTCTGAATAAACACTTTCTGAAAGTGATCAGCCACATACATGTAAGATTGATGTATGTATTCATATATTTGTTTTACAACAGAGAAAACAACATGTAAGACTATTTTATGTCAGTTTATTCACATCTGGGGAAAAATATAATATTTTAAATTTGTTTCAACTTCTGAAGTTTTTTGAATTTTCAAGAAAATTGATGGTTCAGATATCCTGACACCTGACAAATGGTAGGGTTGTAGGTGTTTACAGAAGGATGAAATAAAACATATTACTGGAATTCTTTTGTCTTTGCTATCACTGTTAACTATAGACCTTCAAATAGCTTAATTCCCTTGCCCATTGTTGTGATTTAACAACAGGAAGCTAAACACTACACATCCATTCAGTCACTCCTCACTCAGTGGAATGGGAGAGAGAACTGGGAAAAAAAATGTTAAAACTCATGGGTTAAGATAAAGACAGTTTAGTAAGATAGATAAGGAAAGCAATAATAATAATTATGAAAAAATATGCAAAACAAATTATGTACAATGCAGTTCCTCACCATCCATTGACCAATGCCCAGTCCATCCTCAAGCAGCAATTCCCCAGTTTATACACTGAGCATGATGTTATATGGTATGGAATATCCCATTGGACAGTTTGGGTCAGCTGTCCTGGCTGTGCCCCCTTCCAGCTTCTTGTGCACCTCCTTGCTGGCAGAGCATGGGAATATGAGAAGTCTTTCACTTAATGTAAGCATATAAGTTATGTTATCAACATTATTCTTATACTACATCCAAAACACAGCACTATTCCAGCAACTAAGAAGTAAATTAACCCTAAACCAGACAAAACCATCCATTCACTGGCATCCAGTGATCTATCAATCTGGTGGTGTAGTGAAGAACCATATTTCAGAATTAAAAATGGAAAAAAATATTAACAGTATAAAAAGCTAAAAATCAGGAACCTAGTTCGTAGCTGTAAAAAATCAATAATAAAAAATAACTCTGGAAAAATTAATCTGGAAATATGAAATCTGACCTTTTTATTATTCAATTATTTTTAAAACAAGTCAGGAGTACATTTTTATGTCTAATCTCAATGCTCATTCTCTTTTTATGTAATGTTCCTGTTTCTCTGGCAACCTATTTTCGCTAACACTGTACTGCCTTCTTTTTTGTAGTTGTTGGGCATTTTGTTTGTTTGTTTGTTTCCTGCCTTACCTGTTTAATTTTTACTCAGTTACTGACTGATTTGCTGCAGATGCTGTTGTTAAACTCAAATGATGTATAAGGCTGTATGATTTCTGCAGGGTTCAGTTCACAAAAGGGTTTGTAAGCTAAACACAGCTTATGTTATTTATTCCAGTTTTTCAGTTTACAGGTTTACATAATGCCTCTTACTGAGAGAAAGGAAAGACGAGAGAGGGAACTTTTTCTGTCTCTTGCAGTTATGGAAGCTAAAATGAACAAATGGATTTAGAAGGATTTTTTTTTTTTTTTTTAATTTATTTATTTATTTATTTTTCTATTACACTACTAGCTAATACAGTAATTCTGAAAGTGGTTGAACAGTAGGCCCAAATGGATTTTCATCTGTCAGGGATACTATACAGTGTCTACAGCTTGGTTCATTTGCAGCTGCAGTACTCTCATAGTCAGGATGACACCAGAGATTCTGATCTCCTTCTCTTCACCCTTTTCTCTGCCCCTTCCTGGGAATAACATCTTTAATTATTTCCTTATAACACCCCTTTAATTTATTCTATATTTAATAGCTGATCTTTTTTCTTTCCTTGTGTGTCGGTCAAAAAAATAAATCAGTTTCATATAAAACTTCGAAGGAAAACAATGTATTATGTAAAATATCACCTTTTACTTACCTTTAGTTATTTGATAAAAAGCTTATAGGTAAAAGAAAAAAAAAAATGCAGCACATTCTCTTGTATATTTGGTGAAATTTACACAAATTTATATCTGAAAGAATTTAGTGAGATTAGTTCTGGATGCTGTAACTAATGGCTAGTTAGTCATTGTAGTGAGGAAAGCCTGGCTATGATCCCTATAAAATAGCAGCTATTAGTGAAAAAAACCACCATATTTATTTCTCCAGAAAAAAAAAAAAAAAAAAATTCTTTCATTTGTCATGTCCATTTTTTGAGCATATCAAGAATTGCAGTAGTGTTTCTAAAACCTTACAATTAATCTCAAAGTTTTAAATTTAATGAGCATGTTTCTGTGAGGATTGGACTTGCAACACAATGTTGGTTTATATTCACTTTTGAGATGTTTAAAAGAGAAAAATAAAACAACACTAGGATCCTAACCAGCAATTAAGTTTTTAGTACGATTCTAGCTTAGGCAGCTTGCAGAAGCAGACACAAAAATTGTCCTTATCACCTAAGTCAAAGCATAATGAGGCAGCAGATATTTTTCGCTTGAAGTATGTGACACAGAAACAGAAGGGGTAAATCTCTCTTGATATGATGTTCCACTTAGTGCTGCTGACTACTACTTAACTCTCTTATTATTTGTGTTATACCAACTATTATAAAGGCCGGGTTTTTTAAAGTTTTTTGAATGCTGTAACCTCTCCAATGAGATACTATTTCAGATAGTTCTGGTTAATTACAAGTACACAAGCCATTCAGAACTTTTGTTAAAATATTTTAACAAGAAGCTTCACTTTTAAAAGTTAAGAAAAGAAAGAACAAACAAAAAGAAACCTGAGTGTCTTCCACTTTGGATTTAGTTGGTCCTCTTGAGAACAGTGAAGGATTAAGACAAAAGCCAGGAAACCTGAGCTGCTCCTTTTTTTGTGTCATGATTTATGACATTGTCTTTTTTATTTATGAATTCTTTTATACTAAGAAGCAAACTACTTGTATCTCGTTTTTGTGTTATCTCTACTTAAGAACATTAAAGAAATGACATGCAGTACAAAAAGTTTGAAATCAGGAAATTGTGGGACTGAAAGAAAGTATAGTTTTTCTATTCAATAGCACAGAACTGGGTGTTGCAGTATAAAAAACAAAAGATATTAAGCTACTGGAGAGTGTCCAGAAGAGGGCTACAAAGTTGGTGCAGGGTTTGGGGAGAAAGCTGTATGAGGAGTGGCTAAAGTCACTTGGTTTGTTCAGCCCAGAGAAGAGGAGACTATGGAGAGACCTCATCGTGGTCTGTAGCTTCCTCACAAGGGGAGGAAGAGGGGTAGGCGCCATTATCTTCTCTTTGGCGCCCAATAACACAACCCAAGGGAATGGCAGGAAGATGTGCCAGAGGAGGTTTAGGTTGGACATTAGGAAAAGGTTCTTCACTCAGAGGGTGGTGGAGCACTGGAACAGGCTCCCCAGGGAGGCAGCCATGGTCCCAAGCCTGACAGTATCCAAAAAGAGACTGGACAACACCCTCAGACATACGGTGTGAACTGTGGGGTTGTCATATGCAGGGACAGGAGTTGGATTCAATGATTCTTGTGGGGCCCTTCCAACTCAGGTCATTGTATGATTCTAATATTTCTAGTGCTTGAAAAGGAAATACAGAGGTTGGATCAATATAGATTTTAGGCTAGTCTTCAAATCAAGTCTATTCAAATAGACAATAGTTAAAAACAAAAGAGGGGAAAGCAAAACATAGTTTAAAATGCAGCCCCACACACATTCCAATAGGCAAAGTACTTTTTTTTCTTGAAGTTAGTGCACCTGTTTAAATTTTCAGTTTCCTTAGTATACTGTACAATTAGGCTATTTGGAATTCACCCGTCCCAAATCTAGTTCTAATTCACTTAATCTCCAGAAGTATGGATAAAATTCAGGTTCAAACTACAGACACTTAAATTCAAGTCTACAAACAGGTGACCAAATGTTAATATCAGCATGTGAGTTTGTATGGCCTCATATAGGGCAAATGAACCTAGTCAGTACAGTGGAATTCAGTCAGCTAGTAGGGGTACACTAAAGTAGACACATTAAGTAGATACACAGGACAGCATACCTTTGCCTAATTATAGAAATTTATTTTCATTAGAGTTGTCCAAAGATATCTGTCTTGTACAGCACAAGTACACCGGCTGTACAGGTTTGGCAGGTATGAAACAGGACTTGTGGCAGACTCTGGCTGGAGACCCAACAAGAAAATTGCTGAATCACCTTTACAGGTATGAAGGTGAATATCTAATATGGCTACCATGAATCAGTAACAGCATAGTCAGTTATTGGACATTTGAATTATCTACCTTCTAACTATATAAACTGAGAGGCTTAAAGTCATGTGAGATTAATCCCTTAAATGCAGATATAAGTCAAGTATGATCTTTGTTTACAGATCTATTTTAGATTAAACTTGAATTTTATTATTATATCTATTATTGTGGCATATACGCAGCATGCCCACGCTTCCAAAGAAACTTTATCTTCTCTTCACACAAAGAATATGGTTTTCTCGTTGTCTGTATAACAGAATTGTAAAGTTTTTCCTTGGGTAAACCAATTAATTTCCTTAAAATAAATCCTAGGTATTGCTTGGGAGACAGTTAACTTCAAGAGACGTCCTACTAGGTAGTGCATATGAAATCGCAGTGCTTGGGTCTATCTGTCTTACAAAGTCTTTTAATATTATTTTAGGCATGACTTTCACCTCAGATCTCTTAGAATGTTCTCTCACTTCCAATGACATGCAATTTGTTTGCTCAAATTCATGCTGTAACACATACAAGATCTAGAAGAATTGAGTTCAGAATGCCGTGAATGTGAGCAACTCTGCAATACCTTCAACAGGGGTAGTCGTTACTCCTTTAGTAAATGTATCCATCAAGAAGACACACCATACATGTCCTTGTTGTGGAAAATCACTTCACAGTGATTGCAGAAACACAGAAAAGAAAATGCTGATCTTCACTAAGAGACTTTGCTATCTGAGATACAAAGGAAAGAGAGACATAGTCAGAGGGCTCTACTCTGCTCTGGTGAGACCCCACCTAGAGTACTGCATCCAGCTCTGGGGTCTACAGCACAAGAAACACAAAGACCTGTTGGAGAGGGTCCAGAGGAGGCCACAAAAATGATCTGAGCGCTGGGACACCTCTTCTATGAGGAAAATCTGAGAAAGCTGGGTTTGTTTGGCCTAGAGAAGAGAAGGTTCTGGGGACACCTTATTGCTATATTTCTATACTTAAAGAGGGATTATAAGAAAGATGGAGAGAGAATTTTTACCAAGGTCTGTAGTGATAGGACACCACTAGTGTAATGGTTTTAAACTGAAAGTAGATTTAGATTGGATATAAGGAAGAAATTATTTACTATGGGGGTGGCGAGACACTGGAAAAGGTTGCCCAAACAAGTTGTGGATGCCTCATTATTGGAAATGTGAGAAGAGGTTTCAAACAATCTGATCTAGTAAAAGATATCCCTAGCCACAGCAGAGGGCTTAGACTGAATAATCTCTAAAGGTCCCTTCCAATCCAAACCATTCTACGAGAATCTATGATTCTCAGATGTTTACTAAAATAAGCAGCAAATTTAGGAAGAAACAGGGGAGTGGATACAATAATGAAACTCAGGCCAGAATACAGTTTCAGACATATCACTATCTCCTGTAACGAAAAGAGCAGGCAGGTCAAGCAATTGAATGCATATAGATGTATCTATAGATGAATCTAGAAAGAGAACTCTAGTAATAGAATTTTCAGGTGTTTATTTATTAATCTATAACAAAATGCATTACTTATTAATAAAATCCAAATCATTCAAAAATATGCACAACTTATTTTATGCAGTGTTATTAATCCATGAAGGATCTGGCCCAGTAAAGTATTTTACAAAGTAAATGTAGTGGTAATGTAGAGTTCTCCTATGTCCCTCACTTTTTATATCTCCCAGGATAACCAGAGGAATGAAAAAGCATATTGAAGTAAATGAAAACTACTGCAAGGAAAAGCTAAATTAAGAGTAGCACTGTTTCTTCCTACACTTACGCCTCTATTTAAACAATGTTGATAAAATTTTGCATATAGAGAATGGTTTTTAAATTACCATTTCAAAACACAGATGTCAATATTTAAGATCATGAGTAGTCATCACTAAACATTGTTTTACATAGGCCAATTTCAAAATAGCCTCTGAACACTATCAATATTTTATACCCACATTTATTACAAAACTTGCATGAGTTTATTCAAAAACAACTTTCACATTTAGAAAATGCAATCAAAATATTACACAGTATAATATACTGTGTATAAAATGACAAATGCATTTGTATATCTCTATGGAAATATAACCAAAGTTATACTGTACAAAACCAAGTCCAAGCTACTTTTACATGTATAAAAAGATAAAAAATATTGAATGTTGTTTTCCCTTCTTGTTGAGATGGTGGGTTTTTAAATTGTACTATTCTGAAATTCTTTTTCCTGTCCTTTCAATGCAGATGGTAAAGCAAACATACAACCTGACATATGCACACTTTAAAATATCACAGCAGATTTTGTTCCAACCATACAACCATCTAAATCATCAAATAACATCAACTACTATCTGTAATTAGATGATTAACTATATTTTGTTTGGATTTACTAGTACTGTAAAAACAATCTTTATAGACCTTATCACAGAATCACAGATTGTTAGGAATTGGAAGGGACCTCAAAAGATCATCTAGTCCAATCCCCCTGTCAGAGCAGGAACACCTAGATGAGGCTACACAGCGATGTGTCCAGGCAGGTTATGAATGTCTCCAGGGTAGGAGACAACACGACCTCCCTGGGCAGCCTGTTCCAGTGCTCTGTCACCCTCACTGAGAAGAAGTTTCTTCTCAAATTTAAGTGGAACCTCTTGTGTTCCAGTTTGTACCCATTACCCCTTGTCTTACCATTAGTTGTCACTGAGAAAAGCCTGGCTCCATTTTCGTGACACTCACCCTTTATATATTTATAAACATTAATGAGGTCACCCCTCAGTCTCCTCCAAACCAAAGAGACCCAGTTCCCTCAGACTTTCCTCATAAGGGAGATGCTCCACTCCCTTCATCATCTTTGTTGCCCTGTGCTGGATTCTCTCCAGTAGTTCCCTGTCCTTCTTTAACTGAGGGGCTCAGAATGGGACACAATATTCCAGATGTGGTCTCACCAGGGCAGAGTAGAGGGGGAGGAGAATCTCTCTGCACCTACCAACCACCCCCCTTCTAATACACCCCAGGATGCCATTGGCCTTCTTGGCCACAAGGGCACATTGCTGGCTCATGGTCATCCTGCTGTCCACCAGGACCCCCAGGTCCCTTTCCCCTACACTGCTCTCTAATAGGTCATTCCCCAATTTATACTGGAACCTGGGATTGTTCCTACCCAGATGCAAGACTCTACACTTGCCTTCGTTATATTTCATTAAATTTTTCCCCGCTCAACTCTCCAGCCTGTCCAGGTCTCGCTGGATGGCAGCACAGCCTTCTGGTGTGTCAGCCACTCCTCCCAGCTTGGCATCATCAGCAAACTTGCTGACAGTGCACTCTGTTCCCTCAATGGGACTGACTGCATCCCAATGGCATGGAGATATCTATATACTGGAAACTCATTGATATATATTCGTAAAATGAAGATCTAAAGCGTGTGCTTACTTTTACCTGTCTTGATATAGTATGCAAATTATTTCATACACCCCTTTCAAGGGAAGGGAAAGAGAAAGGGAAAGAAGAAGGGAAAGGGAAAGAAGAAGGGAAAGGGAAAGGGAAAGGGAAAGGGAAAGGGAAAGGGAAAGGGAAAGGGAAAGGGAAAGAAGAAGGGAAAGGGAAAGGGAAAGGGAAAGAGAAAGGGAAAGGGAAAGGGAAAAAGAGAAAAGGAAAAGGAAAAGAAAAGAAAAGAAAAGAAAAGAAAAGAAAAGAAAAGAAAAGAAAAGAAAAGAAAAGAAAAGAAAAGAAAAGAAAAGAAAAGAAAAGAAAAGAAAAGAAAAGAAAAGAAAAGAAAAGAAAAGAAAAGAAAAGAAAAGAAAAGAAGAAAAGAAAAGAGAAAAGAAAAGAAAAGGGAAGAAAAGAAAAGAAGAGAAAAGCAAAGAGAAGAAAAGAGAAGAGAAGAAAAGAAAAGAGAAAAGAGAAATGAAAAGAGAAATGAAGAAAATAAAAAAATAAAAGAGAGAAGAGAAGAGAAGAGAAGAGAAGAGAAGAGAAGAAGAGAAGAGAAGAGAAGAGAAGAGAAGAGAAGAGAAGAGAAGAGAAGAGAAGAGAAGAGAAGAGAAGAGAAGAGAAGAGAAGAGAAGAGAAGAGAAGAGAAGAGAAGAGAAGAGAAGAGAAGAGAAGAGAAGAGAGGAGAGGAGAGGAGAGGAGAGGAGAGGAGAGGAGAGGAGAGGAGAGGAGAGGAGAGGAGAGGAGAGGAGAGGAGAGGAGAGGAGAGGAGAGGAGAGGAGAGGAGAGGAGAGGAGAGGAGAGGAGAGGAAAGGAAAGGAAAGGAAAGGAAAGGAAAGGAAAGGAAAGGAAAGGAAAGGAAAGGAAAGGAAAGGAAAGGAAAGGAAAGGAAAGGAAAGGAAAGGAAAGGAAAGGAAAGGAAAGGAAAGGAAAGGAAAGGAAAGGAAAGGAAAGGAAAGGAAAGGAAAGGAAAGGAAAGGAAAGGAAAGGAAAGGAACCCTCCTTACTGCTAAGAATCTTCTATTATCATTTATATTAGTAAAAGTGAGGTAGGAAAAATTAACGAGTATATTGATCGCAAGTTTATTTTGTTTATGTTGCAGTTATCTAAGCAGTATTCTTGCTGCTTTGTTACCACCCCCCCGATCCTAGCTATATAAAAATAATGAAAAATCTTCAGGACTTCTACCTTTTTTTTTTTTTTTTTTTTTAGTTGTGATTTTGTTCATTTATATGGCATGTGTGGAAAGATCACATTTTCATTCAATTCAGTTTACTCCAGTTTCAGGATTAATAATAATGTTAAGTGTATTTATCAACTTGAACAGGAAATAGAAAGAAGGTAATTGGCATTATCATAGATTTTTCTAGGAGAAAGTATCTCCAAATGTCACACATGGCATAACTTTCAACCAACAATACATTTTTTTGCTCATATGTTAACTCTTCTAAGTGGTGATTCAAATATGCTAAAGACAAACATGAAAAGACTGTCCATCATTAAACACTCTGCTCTGAAATAAATTAAAAAAAAATAAATCTGAGAATGCCTGCAACCTATACTTTAAGACCAATGTCTGTTATATAAAGGAGTATAATCATGATTCAGCTAACGTAACTCAAGAGCACTCTGTGAGCCACTTGATGTAACAGGAAGGAAATAGCTGGAGATCATCTGGTTGAGTCATTGGCATAAACAAGGGCAAAGAAAGGTACATTGTGTTGCTCAGCACTTTATCCACTCATGTTCAGAATATCTTCAAGGAAACGCATTCTAGAACTTCTCTGCGTTACCAGTTCCAGTATATGTTCACTTTCCTTTTGAATAATTCTTCTCTTACATCTTTTTGAAATTTTCTTCGTCGCACATTGTATCTGGTGCCTCTCATCTTTGTATGATGTGTGTATCTCTGAGAAAATTTTGGCGCCATCTTCTCCACAGTTATCTATCAGGTAGCTGAAGACTACAGTTAAGGTTCCCTTAGCATTTTCTTAAGGCTGGAAAAATCCATCTATCTGAATCCTAGAATGTCCAGTCCTCCAAGGCTTCGTAGGGTGCCAGTGGTCCTCCACTGAATTTAATCCAGCTTGTCAATGTTTTTATTGGACTAAAGAACACCAAATACAACAGAGTATTCCAGACACAGTCTCAAAAGTACTGAGTACATAGGAAAAAAAAAAAAAAAAAAAAAAAGTTGTTCCTTCTTCTTTTTGGAAAATTCTTCCTAATACAGCATAAGACTACTACAATAACATGCATTTGACCTTTACATACTGATTAATCAATTTCAGTGGCTATCTACCAGGACTTTCAGAATCTTCTCTGTAAAGCTGCTTGTCAGAATGTTGGCATCCCTCCTGTACTGTTTACGTGTTTACTCCATCCCTGGTACAGGACTTTCCATCTGCTGTTATTTAACTTCATGAAATTTCTGACAGCCCATTCTCCAGCTTTTCCATGTCCCTATTAATGGCAGCCCTGCCCTCCAGTGTAAAAGCTGTTCCCTCTAACTTAGTATTTTCATGCTAACTTAGTGTTTGATTTTCCCAGATTGTGGCACTAGGTACTGGGACCTGGGGGCATGAGAGCTAATATTATCAATAAAAATAAAAGCAAAGAAAGCTTGAAGTACCTCAGTCATTGCTGCGTCTTCTTGTGCTCTTCTCTCTCTTCCCTCTTTTTTTTCTTATCCCTATTTTTTCTGCCTATTCAGTTGCTGCACTGCACCTGATATTCTCACCCTTAACAATGGACATGAAAACTAGAAATCCACAACAGGTACAGATTAGTCTCTAAAAGTCTTCAAGAGCAAATGTCCCAGGGAAGATGTAGCATTAACTGGTATTAACTGATAACAACTGATGTCTCCAGGTAGATCAAGAATTTGATCTGCCTAATGTTATCTGAAAGAGAAGACCAAATTATACATAAGATTAATAAAAAATGTCATACTCAACTTAGAAAACAGAATCACGTAGGATACAATATTATGTAAGAAGGAAGACATGTAAAGTACAGGGAGAGCAGAGACATTTTTGTGTCCAAAGTAGGTTTTCCTAAGCTATAATACACAGTATATAACTGTATATAAGCCATAACACACAGTTCAATAGGAAGAGGAGACTAAACTTCCTTCTGATAGACATATTTTATTCCTGCTAAGGGCATTTATTATTTTTTTCATGGACCCTTTACTTTCTTTTTGTTCCCCTTCCCTACATTATTTTGTATGTTTTTGAAAGAGTTTGACATATGAACAGCTAATACAGAATCACAGAATGGTTAGGGTTGGAAGGGACCTCTGGAGATCATCTAGTCCAACCCACCTGCTAAAGTAGATTTACCTAGAACAGATGAGAAAGGAATGCGTCCAGGCGGGTTTTAAATGTCTCCAGAGAAGGAGACTCCACAGCCTCTCTGGGAAGCCTGTTCCAATGCTCTGGCACCCTCAAAGTAGAGATGTTTTTCCTCATATTCAGGTGGAATAGGGTGCACATATTCAGTCTGTGCCTGTTGCCCCTCATCCTATTGTTGGGCACCACTGAAAGAAGTCTGGCCCCATTCTCTGGACACCGATCCTTGAGATATTTATAAACATTGGCAAGATCCCCTCTCAGCCTTCTCTTCTCCAGGGTGAACAGACCCACCTTTCAATCTCTCCTCATAAGAAAGATGCTCCAGACCCCTAATCATCTTCATAGTTCTCCACTATTACTATTACAAACTAATATATCTGAGTAAACACTGCTTGATTATTTCTTTGCTACTCAACAAGCATATCAGATTGTTAAACACAGTGGGTTAGATACTAAGAAAAACAAACAAATAAACCAAAAAACCCCATAACAACACAAGACCACAATAAAAGCTTCAAACCTCTACCAGTTAAAGATTTTGACATCTTCCAAAATATTTTTTTAATTAAGAATAATAGCATTGGTCTACTAATAGCACTTTCCATTTTACAGCTTCCAGTAATCCTTCTACTTTGCTTGTCTGTCATTAGATTATCATTAATAAAACTGGAGTATCTAATGTTACGAAGGAAAAAAAAATATACATCAGTTGTGGAATTAGAGTTCTCTGTGATGAGAGTATTTAAAAAACTGAAGAATAAGGCTAGCTTTGAACCTTAAAATGAAATCTTAGGCTTTAATACAACAACCATATCCTACATTATCTCCGAGTATTTAATGCCATGTAGTCGATGCTATATAGCAAGTATTGATGACTATGGTCTTCAGTATTTCTTGAGAGCTTAAAGTTTCCAGTAAGGGCATACTGGCAAAAAAAACCCAAAACAAAACAAAACAAAACAAAACAAACAAACAAAAACAACAAAGCAAAGCAAAGCAAAGAAAACAAAACAAAACAAAACAAAAAACAATAGACAACACCCAAACCTAACCCAAACCCAACCCAAACAAAGCAACAGTAGAAACTCCAATAGGATCTCGGACCAAAGCCTAGATATGTCTTTCACCTACAGTAGAATCACACACAATTATTTCATGTCTAAAGATCTATCTTACTTTTTCTCTTCTTACTCGTATTAATCTTGTTTCATTTTTCCCAGTTTTCACCAAGATGCTTAGAAAGATATCTCTTCAAGCAGCTGGACATTTTGCAGGGAATTTTTGTTTTTAAAGGTATTAGTATCTACATGCTCTCTTGAAAATGTTGTTTTGATGTCAAAGTAAGATTTAATGTTCCTGTTCTGAAGGGAATGTAGATCAAAAACATTAATCACACACTTTTAATAAAAATATTCCATTTTCCCAAATAGCAATGTTAACAATTGTGTGACTTATTGTTGCTATTAAAGTTTAGTTAAATACTAAATGCTCATTTTAAGTTAAAACAAAGATTGACTACAAATCCAGTATGTACTCTACATTCTACTTAATAGAAAATTTGGTATTGACTTCTCTAAGCTTTGTCTCAAGCCTCATTAAGCACAATAGGTAATACTGTAGCAGTTAATAACATTACTTTAAATCAGTAAAAATTTGTTAAGCGTGAACAGTTACTTTGTATAGAACACAAACTGAGTTAAAATAATCACAAAAAATATAATTAACAATGGAGTGTTAAGGCCTTGCGGAGAAAAAGAAAACAGAACACGTTACCACCTTGGTCCCTCCTGAGATGTTTTCACACTGATAACAGACATTGTGCAGCTAGAAAGAAATAGATAGAGTTCCTGAGATAACCCAGTGCTGAAATTGCTTGGTGAAGATTATATAACTTACATTACAGAGAACTATTCACCCAAGCACTGAACAGACAAGTTGAAGAGAAACTATACTGAATTCTGTAATAGAAAATGCGGTAATGTGCTCACCCAAATGAATTTAGAAGAAGAAAAACACCAGTGACTATGTGTCGTGGTTGAGACGGACAAACGACATGGACCAAGTTCTTCCAGGATGAAAGTAGTAGATGCCATTTATTGCCACAAGTGCATTTTTATACAGTTTTACCAATTCATGTGTCTCTTCACTATTGGTTACAAGTTACAGCAGTAACATCTCATTGGCTAATTTTGCTATCATCAGTGTTACTCTTCTACTCCCTTCTCTCTCACGGGTACATCCTTAATATCTCCGGATACTCCTTTACTCCCATCTTTCTCATGGGTAGGTCTTCATATCTTCAAGGCTAATTTCTGTTCCCATGCCCTCCGTCAGGGAATCCACGGACCCACCGTAGTCCCCCACAACTATGATGAAAACAGAGGGGCACGATTTTGAGAGAGGGGAAAAAAATGTTATCTATAAAGAGAGAATCATTTTGAGAAAATTAATTTATGGGTTTCAACATAAAAAGACTTAGTAAAAGCCAAAGTACAATTTATAATTTCTAGCTGCTGTTGTTTAGTAAAAAACAAACATTTTATTTAGGTGAGTATAACAGACAAAACCTAAAAACATACTACATTGAAATTAAAAATATATTCCTGCTTAAATCTAACGTAATATGTTTTACTGATTTTTGCTTCTGTACCAGAAGTACTCCCAGCCTTCAGTTGTGGTTTTGCTATTTAACAGTACAAACATGTACATTTTTATGTTTAAAACACTTTGTAGATGATATCTAAAAATATACACAAAAGTAAAAAACCAAAAATCTTAAGTATGCTTCATAAATTAATATTGAACTATTCAAGATTTCCTAGCAACAGATTGAATTCAATACAATACATTCCAGAAAAAAATCAAAGGACATATTCTAACAATCTTAATAATCACACCTAAAACTTGTGTACTATCATTGGTTGTCAGCAAGATCTACTTTTTTCTGCTGTTTTTCATTTAGGTCAAAACCTGAAAATTTTATTTATAAAAACATTGAAATATAGCACACCAAGCCATTTCAATTTCCAACATAAAGGGAGAATATACAAACACCTTCTGTTTTGATATTTTGGTTTTATACAATTCTTTATTTTTAAAACACTTCAGGACATTGCAAGTATGCCTGAAAAATTGCTTGAGGAATTAAATTTTGCACATTCTGATAGGAGAATATATTTCAAGTTTTATTAAAAGATCCTTAGGTCCTAGCCCATCAAAGTACCTCAGGATGTACTTGACTGAAAACAGTAGTCTGAATGAAGTCAGTAAGTCTAATTCTGCAGATCTTCTATTTCTGAATTCCTGGGGCATATTTCAAAATATATGAAAAGTGGCATTGTTTTATTTTGGGCTAATTCATATTCTCTGCAGCGTAAATGAACTTAATATATATAAGTACTGAAACTCAAACTTGATATCATGCCATAAAGTCAACACTGAAGGCTACTGTCCATAACAGTCCTGAGTTTCAGAATTTGTGATGATCAGGTTTGAGAGCTCTTTGGTGAGAGAAGTCAGAGCAAAAGTAAATTCATCTCATTTTCTCTCCATCTTTGCTCAGTCATCCCTGGCTTTGTTTCTAGTCTCTTCCCCAGAGAGGATATCTCATCTGCTCCCTGCAAGGCTTGTCTTGTTTTGGGTTTTGCCAGATATTCTTCTTCTGTATTTAGCAGAATTTCTATCCATTCCTGGTCCCAATCCCACAACAAGCCTTGTGGGCTTTCTTTTGTTCTTTGCTCTTTTCTTGCAATTTCTCCTACTTCAGTCCTTGTTTTATGTTTTCTCACACTTCCTGAGTGTAACTTCATGTTTTTCTTTGCCTCACTGCTGGTCACATTGCTCACATGTTTATGTAAAATGCTTATGCATTGTGTCTGGCTATACTATCACACTGTTACAATATATTTAAATACTGTTTTTGCTTACACCATTTTAGCAAGCTTACATTTTATTTCAAAGTAAACATGCTGTTTAATGGACTTCTCATTTATAGCTGTCACAGGCCTGTGTTTTTGCTACATATTGAATGTTTCTAACTTATCACTTATTAGAATTAGGCTGTCTGAGTCTTACAAACATGTAGTTATTTCCCAGAACTTCTGCAATTCAGCAGCTTTACAAGCTTTTCTGAAGCGGATGATGACCAGTCATATTGTCATTATATTGTTAATTAAAACTTCACATAATCAAAAGTGACGCTACAGTTGATTGTAACTAGTCAGATTATTTCCTCTTCTTTGTATATCTTCTAACAGAGTGCATGGACATGAAGTACAGATGTTCAAGGGTGCATATCTCATAGCAGCTCAATTTGCAGTTCTCAGAGCTTGCAGCCCAACTCTACTTTCCGAGTTTTCCTTGTTCATCCCTGGCAAGAAGACCAAGCATAACATACAGATTCCTTCTTTGTCTTCTGCCACATGCTTGAATCCCAGAGGCTTTTCTAATTTCCACTGTTCCTGTTGTTCCCTCATAACTTTCATAGGCATGTCTGTATTTGCAATTTGGGATACCTCTGTAGGGTTCTCCAGTCCTGGTGTTTATTATTCAAATTAGACTTTATCACTGACATCTAGAACAGCCTTTTTTATATCTGTCATAATTTCTGTCATGACAGCATATCACCATACATCTGCCCTGGTCTTGTACACTTCCATAATGATCCACTAACCAAGCTAAATGTATAAATATAGGTACTTAAATGTTGATAAAATATAAAGGATTACATTGTTTTCTTCTTTCCTATATAACAGCAAATATGGAGGAAATACAGCCTTAAAAGCATACTGAACAAGAAGAGAAACAAAAGCAACAGGCTTGAATCACCATACGACTTGTTTAGGTTGGGCTTACTAAGAGTAGGCAATGATGAGGGCACTTTGAATCATCTGGTAGGAACATAATTAATGCTTGACTTTAAATAAGCAATCTCTACCTACCAAAAGTGTACTCAATTATATGCTTAAATCCCATGCTTACGTATTTTGCCAAACTGCACAGTACTGGCGTGTATGTGTTTGGCACGGTAGACAAGGATATTTTTAACTAAACAGATTTACATCAGAAAATGCCAATTTATCTGAATCATTCTTCTCCTTACCAAGAGCAAAATACTTTTGATGAAACAGTAATTGAAAAAAAAAAAAAAAAAGACAACATTGAAACATAACAAAGCAGCCTAGCAGATACCACTGCAGGTCATAAAATGAGCACGAGTGGAAACATCCTGGGATGTGTTCCTTCCTTCTCAGTCCCCAACAGCTGTCTTCTGGGATCCCAGCAAGAAAGGGTGGCAGGTCCCCCCCCCAAAAAAAAAGCATGACACAAAGGACTATTGTGTGTCTTCAACCTCACCCCAGGGCCTGTCTGGCCACTGCTACCAGTGTCAGCCATGTCAGCCAGCAGAGAGGGATGCAAACCTGATCTAACCAACCCAACCAGCCAAGGCTGCCCTGGCCTCCTGAGGGAGATCTGCTCTGTCTGTGCTGGGACTAAACGACCAACACCACCACAAGGGCCACAGTGAGATGGGTGGGGAGGTGCGTTTTTTTTAAGAATTCTTCAAAACCAGCATTTAAAAAATTCTGCTGGTGATCCTTCAGCCTTCGATGGTTTCTTAGACTTAAATTTTCCAAAAAGAGTTATGGAAGCCACTTTGAGTGCACACAGCTTATGGTGCTCCTAATACTTTTGGTAAATACTGCACTTTCGAAAATAAAAAGAAACAAACTGCAGGGCATGAAGATAATGAAAAACATCTGTTCTTAAAACAGGGTGCATCTGCAGTAAATTTATATGTAAGTAAAATAACGGAAGGTTTTTAAATGTGTGGTTTTTTTGCAGTGGAAACAATAAAACCTTTAACAAATGCTTTGTCTATGAAACTCACATTCTTTGGAGCTCTTCTGACTAAATGAATCAATTTATTGGTGAAGAAAGTGAACATTTTAATCCTTTAAGGTTCAGAAGATGCATTAGTGGTCTCACTACTGAAGTAAAATGCCTTGGGGAAACACAAAGACCAAATACTTGTACCTCCAGTGATGAATCTTTCTTGTCCTGGAGACAAATATTCCACAATATTGTAAATATTTTGGAAAATTTGTAAAATTCCCTTTCTAAACAACATCATTTGAGTCCTTACGAATATCCACATTAAGTTAATTGACATCCATATTGCTGATTAATAGATTTTAGTTTTAGACCTGGATAACGTTTCTTTGTTTTCAAGTGGATGTCATCAGTGATTAGTAAATTAATACACTCTTTGAAGCTTTCAATTAGGGTTTTCTTAAGGACTCAGGAAAAAAAAAAATACCCTTTCATAATTGTCACTTTAAAAAGATGAAAATCTCTCTCACTGTTTATGTTAGAAGACAGATCTTATAGAACAGACAGAAGATTTTTGTTGCTATATTAAAATACTCTGTCAGTAACGTTGTTTGAAGATTCATATCAATTTTATAAAAACCTTAAAGAAATATTATGTTTAGTTACCATGGCAGCTGGTAATTTGTAAACAGGTATTGTAGGTTTTTTAAGACTTAAGTTAATAAGACTGTATGAAAGCTACTCATCTTTGCCAGAAATAACACAGAATTGAATCACAGATTCACAGAATGGCTGAGGTTGGAAGGGGTCTCCAAGGATGGAGACTCCACAACCTCTCTGAGTAACCTGTTCCAGCTCTCAGTTACCCTCACAGTAAAAAAAGTGTTTCCTGATGTTCAGAGGGAACCTCCTGTATTTCAGTTTGTGCTCATTGCCTCTGTTCCTGTTTCTGAAGGAAAAGAAATAAATTGATCTAATGAATACTTCTTAGGCTTGAATTTATGCAGTTCACTAATTTAGGTTAAAATATCATATTCAGGGAGAGACTAGCAGAAGCAAAATATAATTGACTCTGTATTAGCAAATAGTAATACTAGGTTTAAATCCATAAATGCAATGAATTGTTGGCTCATACATGTATTTATGTCTTTTTTTCATGACCATCTGGCATCTTAAATTTAGGGGGTACCGACTTTTGAGGACTATTTATGATCTGCAGTTATTTTTACAAATAGGAAATGCTTCTAACAACAGTGAAGTTTTTCAGGTTTAGAATTGAGTAATAAATAAAAAATAGGATGTTTAGTTCAGACTTTTGGGATAAATATGAACAGATTTACTTAAAAAAAATATATTTCAAAGAAAAATATGTAGCATATTTTGCTTTCATATATTTTATGAAATGCAAATTATGTTTTAATCCAAAATACACAGTAGTCAAAGCTGCAGGTGGTCTTCAAATCCATAAGAATTAGAAATAATAAAATTATTTTAATGGATATTTATTGCATATTTTCCATGTATAAAAGCTGAAGTAAAAATACACCATAATACTGGTTTGTTTTTATGAAATGGGCCAGGCATTTTTATAGCTTATTTACCTACTTACTTCTAATATAAAGTAATAATTTCATAGAAAAAGAAGTAATCCTTCTGTAATGGTTAATAATTTCCATATAGTGCAGTAGCTAAATTGTTAAGGAAACATGAATAATAATGTTTACTGAGCACATTTCAAAGAACACTTAAAATTATTTCACCATTTCTTAAACTGTTAGTCCAGACTTGAGAATTGCATCTTGTCTCTACCGCAGTGAGTGAAATTCTACCTGTACCTGTAGTAAAGGTCAAACACCAATCCGAAAACCTAGCTTGTATGGTAAATACATAACATTTTCTAAATGTCTGGATTTAGGCCTCGTGAGTGGGAGCTCAGTATGCCTAACTTCAGTACAGGTATGTGAAATGTGCTGTCTAAATCAGTTGTGTGAGGCTGGAAGGTGCCATAAAGGTCCCAGAGAACACCCTACCTTTCTGGAGTTACAGCTGGAGTTCAACTGGGAAATACTAGGTCATCTCACGTGACTCTAGATCCCTGTGTATGTTCAACTTAAAACAAACCATCATCTTGCTGAAGCAAACCAGCCAAATGTTTCTGGAAATATTCATGCTATACTAGCAAATAATACATTGTATGATTCTGTTTTGTCCGAATGAAAAGCTTTGTTTTTTCTGTTTCTACCATTTAGTCTCTCCAGCAACTCTAAAAAATTTAATCACATTAAAGGTGACCCTTCCAACTACCAAGATGCTTAAGAAAGCTTATTTTGAGTCAGTGTTTGTTCCAAAAACTGCTGGATCTTTTAAGTAAACTTTTAAAGAAAAGCAAACAAGCAGGCATGATTTGAAGTCTTGCAGCTTCAACCAAACCATGGATTTTCTTACCTAAATACAAAATCTGTTTCAGTACAACAGCAAAAAATAAAATTATTTGAGAAGATTTTTTAATTGTATCTAATGGAAAATTAGACATTTATTTAAAACTCCTTGCCATTATACTGTCTGAATGATTGTAAATGTATTTGTTGTTGTTACTTAACATTACTGTGGTGAAGTAAAAATGGAATAGGGCTTTGATTAATGAAAAAGGACAATAAAAATACTGTGGTGATCTTTCCAAGAATATTGGAGTCAATGAAATCCAAAAGTTAATATTGACCTGAGAAAACTGTGGCCATCAACAAAAATACGTTTTTTTGCCACGAACTGCTAGTTTCCAGTTAAGATTTCCATAGCTGCAAGTGCAGATATATTGGACAAAGCCTGACATAGTCAGACTGCAATCATGTTGTATCTTTTCTTTGTCCAAGGCGAAAGGTCTGACCAGCAACCAATGCTTTACACTGAGTATTTTAGGTCAGTTGCATAGGCCTCCTAAATGGAAATCTGGTGCTTCCCATTGAAGTGGACTGGATAGCCAAAGGAGTCTTATAGTTAAGACAACTTTGTCATACATGAATATGATTCATTTTCTTTCTGAAATAGTGTCGTCAGCATGAAAAGAAAATGAAGTAACAAAAACCTAGATGATTCTTTGCAAAGAAAAGAATGAAAACAAGATCGATGAAAAGGAGATGCATGTGATAAATGCAGACTTCATAATAAACAGCTATCTAAGGAATAGTACATGTACAGAAGGCTTAGTCTGAATCAGAAATTGGAGAGAAATTGACTCCATAAGTGTTTGTTTGCTCTGTAAGTAATAAAATTGACAGTCTCTTCAAAGTAAGCAAGTAACAGAAAATAAACATTTTCCTGAAGTTCACTGGAAGCCTAAAGGGATACAACATTAAAACAGCCTGCCTTACATGCTTTTCAGCTGACTTGTATTCCACAGAGAATTTTTGTTTGGTCGTGAGTACAAAATAAAAAGTGAAGAGATCCCAACTTCTTCTCTGCAGATTCTATTTATTATTAACAAGTGGAGGCAACATTTCTTAATGTAGAACATGTCACTTGAGACTAGTATTGTCCTTAGAGTGAAAGAATTTCAAAAATGTTATTTTGGGGCATCTGAAAAAAGAAAATATGTATGTTTGTTTGTTTGTTTGTTTTTAAATATTTTAATAGAAACTATTCTCTGCACTACACCATTAGCTTTTTATTTAAAGAAACATCCAAACTTCTCAGTTTCTTTCAGCAATAACAGTTTTGATTTTTATGTTATTTCTGTAGTAACTTCACAGGAAAATATTGTTTGGAAAATACTAGAAATGACCTCCAATCAGAAAGAACGTTTGTTACTCCACATTACAGTAAATGAAAATACGTAGTTGCCAGTTAATAATAAATAGTAAAATAAAGCAATGCTCCTAAGGAAGCATCTTGAAAATATATATAAGGAAGTTATCTTGTATTGCTGGATTATCTTTTTTTTTTTTTCCCCAAAAAATAATTTAGCATGACAACATAATACATTAGCTTGTGAAAGGCCCTGTGTTTCAGGAAGTAAAATGAGCTGGACATGCTAATGAATTAATTCTGTTAAACGTTTATCTATATCTGTCTTCTCTAATCCAGAAAATGTTTTAGTTAATGATTTTAAACTAGCAGTAGGAAAGCTCCTACAAGATCAATTTTTTTTTCCATTCATAAAAAATCTTCAAAGAATACAGGCAGTTTAAAAAGAAAATCAAATCGCTAGAAATATCAGTCTGGAAAAAAAAACAGATTTTTTAAAGCATAAAAAAGTATCATGGATATGAAGAATGTTCCTAATGAAATGAAGGCTTCCACATCTGGGTGATGCTGGACTGCTGTTTCTGTTGTATCAGATGGGTGGATATAAATTGCCTGAATTCCTTTTGCATGTATCAAAATGTAAGAAAACTACAATAGACTAAATCTTTGTTTATATCTTAACATATGCAATTAAGAAAAAATGCTGGTAACACCAATAACAACAAAGGTAACAACAATATAATAACTTAAAAGTTATTTTATTTTATTTTATTTTATTTTATTTTATTTTATTTTATTTTATTTTATTTTATTTTATTTTATTTTATTTTATTTTCTGCTATTTTTTTGCTATTAATAAATAGCAGTGTCCATAACAGGTTGAAACTGCTGTGTAATAATGAGTAGATTTTATTCACTAAGGAATTTAATTGATTTTTTCAAATAAAAGATATCTTCCATCTGGTTGTTGTTTGAGCTGTCTTAGTAAAAAGAACTTATTTATTTTAAACATGTATCATTTGCTGTTCTGGGAGAATGGATCTTTCATTTATCTGAAAATACTATCTGGACAAATATTTAGTTCCACAAATCTGTAAGATACGATAGACTAGACATGTTAATTAAAGGGTATTTTCATATAATCCGTGCACGTAAAAATAACTTGTGATGACTTTTTGTTTCACTTCATTATCATTATTTTTCCAAAGTTATATAAACTGACCATTATCCTGGTACTTGGAATGTGAATTGGTATAAACCTGTAAATATTAGCATAGAATATTTGTTAATTTAATTGAAGACAGTATATACATGGATATGTGTGTGTGTTTTCATAGGTATTAGTAAATATCATATCCTAATTTCCTAATAACTATACGCAGAAACTTTTGTTTTGGTTTGGTTTTTGTTTGTTTGTTTGTTTTTGTTTGTTTGGTTGGTTGGTTTTTTAATTGCTAGATTAAAGTATTAATAATGAAGTGCATCTGCCTTCTAAAATAATTTTAAGTTAGGGGAAAAAATAATGGACTAAAATATATTCTATCTTCTTCTGCTTTGGAAACCCTACAGGAAATAGCATGCATAAAAACTGTCTCCTGCTTGTATGTCTGTTTTTTTATGATAATCTCAGAATATTGAGAGAAAATTACAGGTTAGAAAAACAACTATATTTTCAGTAAATTTCAGTAATTCATTATACATGAGAAGGTAAAATGCAAGATGTCTCTTGTTAAGCAGAAGGAAAAACGTGCATCTGTGTAGGTGGGAATATGTTTGTGAACAATAATGAGAATGTAGTCATCTTTCTTATTTAGATAATTTTAAATGGGAAAAAAAAGCTTTTTTCTTGTCTGCCTTCAAGCACAAAGAATGATGTAGCTTGTTGAGTTACTTTTTTTTTTTTTTTCTGGTAACTTTGACAAACATTTACATGTAGACATTTCACATGATTTAAAAAAATCTTTAAAAAGAAAAGTTTGCCCAGATTTTCACTTTCCTCTACAGAATGACCTCAAAGTCTGCTCTAGCAACTAAACTTTATGTGAATTGGTGCTATGAAAAGTGTGAGCAGCTGAAGGGGGCCAACGGCGATTTGGCTAAAACAGTCAGTAGGGTTTAGCATGTGATTTACTAGGTCAAAGACACAGACTTAGTTCAGTCAAACACACATAGATGTGTGCTTGAAATGCTCTGAAGTATCCTGACGGCCATCCAGTTGCATTTCCAAAGTACTACAGGTCCCCTATATCTGCAACCCTCTAGATGATGTCTCAGCCACCTAGAGTATTGCAAAAGGTATCCATATTCAGGTGACTGACCAGAGACATAGTCTGCCTCAGGGTGAGGTGAACAGCTCTTCAGTTTCAATAGAGATGAAGATACTGACTCTGTGAGTCCATTTTGACTGTAATGGGAGCTCAGGCACCCAGGTCACTTGTAGATACTTAAATCTGGCCCTCTGAATTAGCCTAAATCACACCCTAAAAACCACAAGCTACCTGTGACAAAATGAGATCATTTTGTATATCAACTTCACTAGTTCCACTGGGTCTCTTCTGTGTAAACCACAGGGCACCCTGCAGAAAAATTAATGAGTGGAAGTGCCCAAAGGATGTCATATTGCAGACAGTGGTTTGCTACTGTTGAGAATGAATCCTAAGGTCTTCCCAGTTATACTGCTGGTTAAAGGTAGAGTTGTAGTATATTCCTTCCCAAGTTTCACTCTTGAAAATGAGGAATACTCTGTAATAACAGTTGGTGAACAATCAGAAAGGTGGTGAAAATGCTATTCCTAAACACGTGGGATAATTAGAACATATCTTAAAATTTTCAGTTTTACTATGCCTTGTTAAGGAATTCTAGATTTCGTTCCAAATGCTCAGACAGGTTGAATACAGATCTGAAGTTTAAAAATATTTGAAGATATTCATGTCTAATCCATTCCAACTTTTATGCCAGTCTCACTATCTGTCACTCTTTTTCTTAGGGAAGTAATTGTCTGAACTTTTCCTCATTATTATACTGCATGACATTTCTCCCCATACATTTTATAACCTGTCTTCATTTTTACTTATTTTCTTCATTTTTGTTCCAATTATAGCACCTTGCAAAGCTCTTTAAAAACTGAGACTATTTTCTTGGATTTTGTAGTTGTTGTTTGGTTTCATTTGTTTGTTTGTTTATTTGTTTTCTTGATGTCTTTTCTTGGTATAGTTTTATCCCATATCTTTCTTGCCATTATGCCTTCCACTTACACTTTTTGCTTTTAACATTACTGTGGTTTCTATGTAATTTCTGTTTTGATATCTAAGAACAGAATTACTCTTAACTTTACTTGAATTTCCTCCATTGCTGTATTAATTTCATTTAGCCTTTTATACTTCACAATTTTTCGCTGTTATTTTAAGTACAGTTTAAAAATCCTTTAAAAAGTAAGGCATAATGGTAGTTTGATGTAAAAAAACCCAATGAATACTGTTAATTTTCTTTCAATAGATGTCAGAGTGTCAGAGTGCATGTTACACTACAGAGGGTACAAGCCTTTAAGACGGAAACAGAAACACTTTCCATAAAGAATCACCTCCATTTGCAGGAGAAAATTTTGATACCCGGATTTGTTCAAGGATTTTGGCTTGTATATTAAAAAAGGCTTTGTGGCCCAAAAATAATGTTTTCCCAGAACAACATCAGTTAGTTTATTTTAAAAAGTCATTACCTTTCCCTATAAATATTGTCTTGCCTAGGAGATCTATGAGAAGTGATCCAATAGAGAAACCTCGCACTTTTCATGTTGGTAAAAGTCATTTATATGAACAAAGCTAAGGCTTTTTGCAAGCCTGGTATAATTGCTATTTTTTCTCTTTCATGGCACTAAACAATAATAAACATGTCTTCCAGAGTCTACTAAAGGTGATGAAATAACACTTGCATTAAAATCTATTCAACAAACATTTTTTTCTGTAGATATTTCAGAACTATAAAAGCTAACTGATTAACTGCCTTCACACAAAGTACAATATTTTTCAAATAATCTTATAATATTTGATGCATATCATGTAATGTCATCATATCCATATGTTATTACTGGTCAACTTTCAAAATGCTCTCAGAACAGTAAATAATGTGCTTGACTGTTACATCCATTCACCTGTCTTCTTGTGCAATATGCCATGTGTCTCTAGGTCACTGCAATGGAAACCAGCACTTTAGCTCTGTCAGAATGTAGGATGGATTAAACTCACTTTCATGACAAACCAGTCTACTGGGTGAAAGATGATTTCCCCTCTTCCATAGCCTTGATAGAGTGAGACTTTAATGGAGACATAACATCATAATACACAACCTAAAATCTGGTTTTGAATGACTATGAAGTTAACAAATTGATATGGGAGAGTTGTGCCCATCATCCTTCTTCTTTTCAAACGCAGAAAATATTTGATTTCTTATTAACAGTGAGTGAAAAAATGAGATACAAGGAAAAAAAAAAAAAAAGGAGGGTTCTTTTATTTTGCATTTTCTTTTATTTTCTAGATAGATACACACATAGATAATTTACATTTACTTACTTTGTGGCTTTATCTGATATTTTCATTGAAAGTTGCATGTCTGAACTTTAGACAGAGTGTTTATCAAAGAAATGCAACTTCATGGTCAGAAAAAAAGATCATGTTTCAGTCTGTTAAATATACTCTTTTATTTCAGAAATGAAAGAATATATGACCTTGCATTCTAGCTAATATTCTGCATAGTTAGTGCAACTTATAGTTTTCATAATTTTCTGAAAAAATATGCAATGTCTGCAGAGTGATAAGCTTCATTAGAAGAAATGTATCCAGCTCAAATATCCAGTCTATTAAGCTCTATGCAAATTCTGAATTAATGATATTTGAATTACATTCCAGATATGTTACATTTACATATATTGGTTTTTTTTATTTTTAGATTACATTTACAAGTAACATGATTGCATCTTTTCCAGATATGAAATTCAATTATAGTTCTATTTCATTAGTATAGGATTTTCATGTGGGAAAAAAACAAACAAACAAACAAAAAAAAACAAACCAAACCAAACAAACAAACAAACAGGATAATAAGAAACCAAAGAAGTGTAAAATAAATGTAGAAAATTAATATTAATACTATGAGCACTTGTAAGTATTATTCAGACTTCTTTTCTTACCGTTTTTCTCATAAACTTGGGCTACAAAATGTTCTGGATAGAAACAAAAGTTTTTCATTATCTATTCCTAATAGTAATTTATAAGACACTTTGAGTGTTTCTGACAAATTCAGAGACTGGAAATAAAAATTGTGACTTCCATTAAAAGCATAAAGGTCTTTGAGAGGTGTGTGTGGATTTCTTCTCACTCTTCACAAAAAAAAAAAAACAAACCAAACCAAACCAAACCAAACCAAACCAAACCAAACCAAGCCAAAACATAACAAAATAAAACCAACCAAACAAGCAAACACAAGAAAACACACAAACAACAACAAAAAAGCTTCTAATCGTTACCTGCTTGCCCCATGATTTAAATGTTCAGATATCTGCACTGTTTGTGCACCATACTAGCCTTTGAGCTCAGAGTATAAGAAAAAGACATAAAGCAAATGTTTGCTTTATTCACATTACCTATGAAGATTGGTCACAAGACTGAGGATGGGAGGATGGGAGTGCAATTTTCCTTGTGAATCCAAGTTACTGTCCCCAGGCCATAGAATACTTCAGGTTAGAAAGGAGCTCTTGGACATTATCTAGTCTTCTCCCCAGGCTTTTGCTCTCTATTGGCAAGATTAAGGGTATTCCATGTGGAAGCCTTGCCCCATGCCCTTGAGGCCATGTAGATCACTCTTGATATGCTCAGGGTTTCCCCTGACAGTATTTTGCATGCCTACCCAGATTACCCAGCACAGGAAAATAGTCTGAGGGTTGGAATTAATTACAACAATAACATAGAATATCTAGATCAGACTTTGACTCAGTATAGGCAAATTCCACACTTCTTATATCGTAGATTTATATTTAAAAATAAAAAATGTAACACATTCTTCTGATTTTGTTTAGATGTAGTAAACCTGAGGTCATAGTGATACAAGATTTTATCTTTTTTTCTCTGGTAAAAATTATTTTATAATACATGTATCTAAAATATATTACATGCTGGTAGTAAGAGATTCAAATCTGCCTATCTGCTGGAAAATAAATCGATCAGAACAGATAGTCTAAACATCCCTGGAAAAATGTCCAGGTTCATAAAATGGAAGAAAGTTTTAGAAAAGAAGCTACTTTTTTTTTTTTTTTTGTTCCAATCATCAGAGGTAAAATATTGACCATCTAAAGCTCGAAGATAATACAGATAAGAGTAATCATCAAAAATAGAGTATTACTATGCAGTAAAGGAAAGGGTGGGGAAGTGAAATAAGATGAATGAGCTAGTTGCAAAATATCCTATTGGTGAGGAAAGCTAGGAGGCATACTGAAATAACATAATGGCTATATAATGAGCTCTGTAATGACTTTAAAATATATTAAAAAAGGAATCATACTAAACTAAAAATAAGGACATGACTGAAGATTACTATAAAGGAATAGGTCAAGCATGTAAGGATTTCATCAGAAAGATATAACCGTGATATCAATTACAGCTACATAGGGACATAAACAAGGAAAAATCAAAAGTTTTATAAGTACATTTCAGATTAAAAATAAGACAGTGAAAAGAGCAGTTCCGATTACAGGAAGACAGAAAGCGTAGAAAAGAAGGAATTGTGTACTGTGTAATACAGCAGTTTGAGTGAATGGGGGTTATCTAGACTGTGTCAAATACAATTTCTTAGTACAGCTGCTGAGTATGGCAACAAGGATTGGTGCCCTTCTAGAGTTACTTCTTGCAAATAGCCAAGAACTGTCTGGAGATGTGGTTGTCAAAAGCAGCTTTGGCTGTAGTGACCCTAATCTTTTAGAGGTTAAGATCTTGAGAGGCATGAGAAAGACAATTGAAAAAAAATAGACCTTGTACTTCAGAAGAGCAGACTTACCAAAGGTAAGTTCTACTTAAACAACCTGATTGCCTTCCCTGATAAAATACCTTTCTCAGTAAATAGAGGGGAGAGCAGTGGACATCCACCTACCTCAAATTTTACAGGGTGTTTGGCATGATCTCTTAACATTCTTGTTGAAGTTGGTAAATTATAGACTGGAAAGCTGACCACAAGATGAATGGAAACTGACTGAACTGATCCAAACTGTCCGATGGTCATGATGGAGGTACCTCAAAGGTTCATAATAGATCCAATGTTATTAATTACCTTTGAAATAATCTGAATGATGGGATCAAATGCCCCCTCATCACAGATGATACCAAACAGGGAGGAGAGGCAGACAAACTAAAAAACAGGAATATAAACATACCTCAACAGACTGGAAGATTTGACCATGAAGAATTGCATTAGACTTTACAAAGATAAATGTACAGGTTGGGGTGTGACTGGCTAGAAGTGCTGGTGAACAGTGAATTGCATATGACCTCTTCCAGCAATTAAGGCAAACCATGTCCTCGAATGTGTAAGCAATATAAGTCAGCAGACCAAGGGATGTGATTATTCCATTCTTTTCAACACGTTATGCTACACCAGGAGTGACAGGTAGAATACTCAAGGATATTACAAAAGTCAGCAGTTGCTTCTGTGTGGCAATTAAAGAAAGCCCTTGGCACTCTCCATAGTCACAGGAGAGAAAAAGAGCATATTCTCATTAACGGGTCCATGATATCTTCTTCAGATTGAATAGAAGCAGCTGCTCCTCCCCTCCCTCTATACTGACTTTCAGTCCAAATGTCTTCTATGCTAGATACTACATATTTATGTGGATGCAAACAGAGGACATAAAGCCCATCTTTGAACATTGTTAATTGCAATATTTAATGGAGTTAATAGGTTAGAATTGCAGGCTAGTATAAGGAATTAGAAGGAAGAACACTATGCAGAAGTTATACATATTGAAGCTGATGGAGCCTGACTGCTTGCTCTACAGTATTTAACAAATTAATTGAAGCAGTCCCTGAATCTTTAGTGCTTATTAAGGACAAAGGAGGCACAAAGGATGCACAGGGTCTGGGTTTTCTGAGAAACAGCAATGGTTAAAAATGGTCTGTAAAGTACAGTCAAGAAGAAACCGTAGTAAGTAAATGTCATTTATTTCTCTGATAGAGTAACTGCTAGATAAAAGGAAAATTGTTGTTGATGTGATATTTTTCTGTATCATATTTGTATTGCTACCTTTGCATTAAATGAGTAACACTTATTCAGTTAGAATATGAAGACCTGTAGTTAACTTATAGTTCCTTAGCTACCTTGAAGTATTCTTCCTTTACTGTCAGTTTCGTAGAATTCGTTCACAGCATTAAGATCACCAGTCAAAATATTTCCGATTTAATGAAACTTGGCATTTACTTCACATGCTTAGAACGTTGAACTGGCATTGTTTAAATGAAATTAGCCAGAGAAAATGTGAATCCCATGAAGGTTAAAAAAAAAAAAAAAAAGCCCACACCTGTAGAGGAGTCCACGTTCCCTCTGAAGGAAGCTAACTTGCTTGGCTTGACAGCATGGTGTCACTGAAAGTTATAAAGCTCCTTCAGTGCTAGATGAGAACAGAGAGAGATCACCAAGTGTCTTGCTAGAAACACACAAATGGCAACCTACAATCAAAGCTTTTCTATTAGCAAGATTAATGTCAGTTCAATGGTACCATTCAGAAGGACCAGTAAAGCACAGACAGAGAAACCAGACACAGCGTGTCTGGTAACTACAAGAATGTGACACCTGGGACTGCATGGCTCCTACCTTGATATCCAAATCCCTGTACGGTGCTACAGGTCACCTTCTCCTTTGAATCCAAATTGTGGACCCCAGTACAAGAGTAAAGAAATCTGTCCATGGGAGCTTGGGAGATACAAACACATATGCATAGGTGGTTCTGGATGTATATTTGTTTACATGTAAAACCTTGTCTCTGAAGTTCAAGGGCAGGGGTATACTGGCAGTGTAAAAGAACCCTTGAATTGTTCTGCATTTCTGCCATGTCTCTGTTGCCATTACCCTTTTATTTTTTTTAATGAAAAGCTATGAACATCGACATTTCAAAAGTGTATTCAGAGTTTGTGTTTCACACAGTGTTACACATGTACTCAATTATTTCGTTGTTTAACTAAGACATGTTCTAAGTCATAGTTTGCTTTATATTTTCATTAGTGAACTGAATGATACGTCAATGAATTCAGTTATACATTTTACAGAGAACACAAAACTAGAAGTGTTTAGGCGATTCCTATGATGCTAAATAACATGCTTAGAAGCTGACCTTAATAAACTTCAGAAATGATTCAAAAATGCAAAAACAAAAGTAAAAAAATTGAAACATTACAATAAGGTAGCAAAATACAAGATAAGGGACTAAATTAATACAAAAAGTTTTCAATAAAAATGTCTCAGAATTATAATATACCACAAAGTGAACTAAAGTCAACAATACTCCATTCAGGAAAAAAAAAAAAAAAAAACACAACAACCCTACCAGTTGTAGAATATATAGTTGTTTGTAATATACTACAGATAACAGATAACCACAGATACAGTGAGGTCAGAAATGGAAAGAGAAGACCAAACACAAAGTTCAGCGGAACCAGTTCATTTCTGTATCTTTTATCTGAAAGTATCTTATCTGGGATATCAAATTAATTAAAATGTGTAAAATATGATGGGCTACATTGCAACATGTCTTGACTGAAGAAACTTTCATCACTTCATTTTCAAAGAACTGTTGGTCATATCTGACATTAAGCTACTTATTTTAATGCGTATTATCAATTTTCAAACATACCACTATAGAATCAATATTGATTTTCTTATGACCAATATCCAGTGAACAAATTCCCATGTCATTTAGAACCCCATGCGTAGCAACTGACAGAATATTTCAATGTGTTATTTATTTAATAAGCAAGAGTTTATAAATTCTATATGAAAAACTAATGTGGAGGGACTTAAATGAATCATAAGCATCTCAAAATTCCACAGAAAACAATGAGAAGCAATTTGACATCTGAGAAAGTATGTAATCAAGAATTGAATAAAATAGCTTGTTTTACTTTTATTCTTAATCTTCCTTGTATTAAAAAAAAAAAATAGATAAAGAAGAATCATGCTTTTGAAATTTTTGCTTTTTGTGACAATCATGCAGCAAATTTTGAAAGCGTGAAAGGAAAGGATCATGAGCAATGGTACAAAGGAGTATGATGAGATGTATTAATAATGAAAAAGGAAAAATTATGCCCTAAAACACAGACTGTGTATAAAGATCAATTCTGATAATCTTGCTGGAGTGGCACTGAAATACTTGAACTTGTATCAAGTCTAAAAGCAACTAGTAGATTTGGTGGAAGGCACTAATTTGAACAAAAATACTGTGATCTTTTATTCTAAATGTTAAAATAGTTTGTGGGTTTTTTTTGTCGTTTTTTTTTTTTTTTCACAACCCTTGTACTACCTTGCTCTCAGTCTCTGGTAAAATAATATGTGAACAGTGATGACAGCGTATTGACAATATGACAGTCATAAAAATGAAGAAATTGCAATCAGTACAATAATCCATGGATTTAGATTTGTCTGAAGCTTGTAGTCTTTTGGGTCCAGTGATTATCGTTTAGTTAATTTTATTTTTCTTCACAAAATAACTTACTGTGTCAGGGGAAAAGGTATACAGGATTTTTCTCTTAAAACAGAAAACAAAAAAATGAACCTTTCACCATCTCTAGAGGTAGTACCAGCACGTGATGTCAGCTGACCAAATTTTGTATGTATACAGCATTTAGTGACAGATCAATATGTAAAAGACACATACCACTATTTATTATTTGACATATACTTTAAGAAAGCAAAAGCAGTAGTCCCAACATCATTGTGTACTGAATTTGTTAGCTTGCTTAACATGTATGTGGTCTGAAAAACCCTCAGTGACTCTCCACAGAGAGTGCCATTAGGTAACTGTGAGTTTTGAATGTGAGGAGAGTGTTAATTCCATTATTAAAATATAAAAGATAGCTTCCCTCTCAAAAAGAAAAAAAAAAACAAAAAAAAAAAAAAAACAAAAAAAACCAAACTATACCCCCTGCTTAAAACCTGACTGCCAATAATAATATAAGAAAACAAATATCATGACATACGTCAAATAAAACTAGCCAAAAGTACACAGCTTAAATATCAGTTTGGTTTCTTGGAAAACATCTGGAACAAGAAAAGAAAGTTGGCCAAGGGATTTGATACATAAGGTTTAAAGCAGGACAAGTTATGTGCCATCCTGCAGATCAAAGGAAGGCCTTATTAAGCCACTCTCTTCAGAAATCCTTGGAATGTAACAACTCTATAGAGAACTCTGAAATCTCCAAGAATACTGACTGAAGTGTACAGTTGCTACCAAAACCAAACCTGCTATCACTCAAGTCAAACATGGCATCCTCAGGGAGCCATTCTTTTTACTACTCTTATGAAACAAAGATGTTTGCAAACTGTTCTCTTTTGTGTCCCTTATCACTACCATAGGACATTAAAAAAAAAAAATTACCAAGTATGTTGTTTAGTCTACTATTTGTGTTGTGTTGATTAGTATCACAGTTCATCATTTCTCCCTATATTTTTTAATATAGATAACAAATCACAGGATTTATAATAATCTTACTCATTATTCTTTTGTAACTAATGAAACCAGGCAAAGTATATGACATTATAAAAGCTTGTGGTAAAAAATCCACAAAATATTTAGTTCAGTTGCCTGAACTTACGACTTTTTATACACTCTAGGGGACCCCATCTAAGCTATCAAGTTGACGCTCCAGAAAAAGCATGGAGGTATTTTAGATATTCTATGACGTCTTAGAGAACACTAGAAGGTTACATAAAGTTTATTGAACTGAGTCTTCAATTGTCATATCCTAAAGCAGGTACTACACCTGATCAGCTGAAAAGATCTCTAGACTCTATTAACTGCACCATAGCTACATTTGCAGTAGTCATCTGATTTGCCTTTATGATGAGATATTGGTATTTTAAAGCTATTTAATTGAATCTGAAGGCACATATCTAAATTATGTCAAGTGAATTGCACTTCAGAAATTATCATTGTAAGTATCTAGGGCAGGATACAATTGCTTAAACGTGGGCATCTATTCACACTTCACATGCTCGAAGGGACTTTATTGATACAACACTGGACCAATGGGACATTCACATGTTTCTAAATCAGCAGTTGGAGACCATGCAGAGACTATGCTCAAACTGCACAAGTTGTCTGTTTTTCAGCAACTGGAATCTATTCATAAGGCTAAATGAATCTCAGGCAAGCTGCTTTTATGTAACAACTCAAAATCCATCAAAACCATGTTTAAATTAATGTTTCCTGACATTGTATATTAAGTAATAAGACCATTTTTGTTAACACTCGATGTGCTTGAAGATTACACAATAACATTCTGATACTCATACATCTGAAATGTAACTTTCTAAACCACTGTGGTCTGTGACTGATGTATGCTCTTCAGTACCTTTATGGATGGTTCTGAAAGTGGTGGTTTACATTCACTTTTTTGACTTTGACCTGAAGAAGAAGACAGGTACTCACTTTCTTGTCATCTGGCCTTTGCTAGTAGTTAGTAGCAAAGATCTAACAGTAGAGATGACACCTTCTTAAACCAGCTTTCACCTGTAACTGGCTGTTTAAACCACTGTTATAAGTAGGGTATGAGGAGAGTGACCTTCTGATACAACAAAGAGAGATACCACAACATCCTCTGATACAGAAATGAAAATGATCTCAGGGAGGTAGTGGGCTATGAAGATCAAATTACCTTATTCTTAAGTAAAGTATTATTTACAGTGACTTGAAGAGAGTAGGGTGGATGGAAAAATATTCTAGAGGCACGTGCATCCTCTGTGTGTAAAACAAGAGAATGCAAAAAAATATAATAGCTCAGTAATGCAGAAAGTACATTCTTGTCTTTCCAGGAAACATGACTCTTTTTGTTCTAAGTTCAAGAAGCATATTGAACCCATAGGAACTTGTGCAGCTGAAAGGAGACTCTGGACTTCATGGCTGTTTTCCCCTTATTTTTAAAAATAACAATATGGTACTCAATATATGTAATCAATTTTTGATGTACCAAAATCAAAACATAATAAATTCTACATACATTTCTTACCAAGTAAGCAAGAGACCTGACTCATTACTGTTGTTGATCTTTACTAAAGAAAACTTCTTTCAACTTTCCCCAGCTATTTAGTGTTCTCATTTTTTTCAGAGTTCTTGCATTAAAGAGAAATAGGAGTACTGAAAGATAGTCTTGTTAATAATGTATTTACAGCATCATTTTCATTAAGTATTTCTTGACCTAAGCTCCCCCAGCATTGTGATCAGGAATTTTCATTATAGATTATGCCTTATAAACCTGAGACAATATCACACTTTTATATACCCATTAAGTTCAGAATACTTATTTAACACATATACTTTATTTAAGAACTGTTACGTTTTACAGTGCATCATCATGTATAATGAAATAACTGTTTCTGCCTTGTAGGCGCCATATCTATTTCATCCTTAGTTTTGTGAAGTGCAAGAGTCAGTGGAAACTAACAACAACCAAAAGATACTAAGTATCTGATATGATCAAACCACTACCTACCATAACAAGAAACAACATGGGTACTGCTCTTAGAGTTCACCTATCAGACTCTTGATCCTCTATGAATTTGTCTGGGCTAGAGTTTTGAGCCTCTTTCAGCCTAAGTTAATTGTTTGCCAAATAGTTTAAGCAAAATAATAAAGCTGTATGTGCTGGTTTAGGCATTTTTCAAATGTTTCTTCTAATAGTATTTTTGTTATTTTTTTTTCCTCAGGATGGAGGAAAAAAAACCAAAACAAAAAACAAACAAACAAACAAACCTAAATTTAGAAAATTAAAAAAAAAAAAAGAAAAAAAAAAGAAAAAAATGGGACTGAAACTACTGGAACTACTGGTTCAGCTATTCAGTATTTTGTATCTGTTCCATTACTGCTAAGTATAACACTCTGCACTTGACTTGATTGAACGATGTTTTGCTAGGTTTCATACTTAGTGTAATTTATGAAAATGATTTTTAGCACTGATCATCCTGGTTTTGCATCTTCTGCAAACTGGGTAAATTCAAGCTTTTTCCAAGTACACCACAATCCCAAGTGCTGTTACAATATGGCTGTCATGGGTTGATCTAGGTGTGATTCCATTTAGCATGTTTTTCCTAACTGCATTTGTCTTTTCAAGAATAACCTTCTCAGGACCAAAATACAAGCATGATAGTAAACTCTAATGATTGGAACTATGATTTTACATATCTAACTTTGAACCTTATTTTGAGAAATGTGTAACTAGGGGAAATCTGAATTAGTAAGCATTTTGTGTGTTTTATTGACTCCATTTCTAAGAGTTAGATCTTAATAAAGAGAGTTACGTATTTTATTACTTAGAAATGTAATGAGTACTTCTGAATGAGACTGAACTCAGATGAGTTTAGGAAGCTGAATTAGAGTTTCTACACAGTCCCCATTAAGAGAGAGGTCCCTCAGAGTGTATGCAATTTTAGTACTAAACATAACCTGATATAGAGGGGTTTTTGGTGGGTTTGGGTTTTTATAGACGTTGTTTGTTTGTTTGTTTGTTTATGTTCAGTTTTGTTGTGGTTTTTTATTGTTTTTGTTGTAATTGTTTGGGTTGGCGTTTTATTTATTTGTTTGGCTGCTTTGGGGTTTTTTTGTTTGCTTATTTGTTGATTTTGGTTTGGAGTTTTTTGTGTTTGTTTGTTTGTTTCACAAAAAGTGAATGAGTATATGTGTGATTATGTGACAAAGGTAATTAAAATATAGCACTGTGAACAGAACTTGCCTTCCAGCAAGGCCTTTTTAAGGGACTGCAAGGCATTTGGCGTTTCAGAAATCTCACAAATTCAGCACGAATTCAAGGTGCACAGCACAAACGTCTGAGAGGTGAGTAACGCAAAATGAAACCAAGAGGTGAGGTCCTTAAACAGCTTTCAATATAAAGACATTCAAATAATTCATATGGGAGGACTGGAACCAGCTCCTAATTGTTCATCTTTGAAAGCATAATAACAAATGGTAATTCAATAGTTCAGGGGTAGAGAGGGAATGAACAAGCTAGAAAATGTATATTTGTTACCAGCTGAGCAAGAAACATCCTCATTAATTTAAGTAATCACCTACATAATTAGGTAGCTTTTAGAATGATACGTCATACAGTTGATAAACTGCTCTGGTCTGATACGATTAAGTTGGGCAGTATTTTGAACCTCCTCATCATGAAGCTGAGATCCTGTAACAGGCTCTTTCTGACTGATAAGTAACTTGCTGATTTTAGCAGTTTTGTTTTTATAACAGCTATGGTATTACGGGCAGTAGGTAGCGTTAGTAAAGGTTTCCTTCCAGAAGCATTGCAGTTTGTCAGGCAGCTATGTTATTAAGTTGTCAACAGCAGGAAAACCATAAAAAAAAAAAAAAAAAAAAAAGGTAGAGAAGAAATACAATGTGTTCAATAATTGAAAATATTTTAGCAGCTGTTAAATTATTTTAACATGTGAAACTGCTGAATTTATTTAGCAACTGTAGCATGTATTTGAGTTCAAATGAAGAACTGTACAATAGTAGTGGGTTTTTTTCTTTATTGTTATTCTTTTTGTCAGAAAATAAAATACTAAAAATGTTCTCATTTATTACTCAGGTATAGTAATATTTGTGAATGAGTAACTTACTTTGAATAAGTAAGAAGATTAGATTTCTGATTAGATCTCTATTTCAAGGACATACATTAAAGTGGAGTCTCTGGTTCCATCAGAGTTCTCCAGCCTATTTGGTTCCCTATCTCTGCAATAAATCTGAGGAAAAAAATAGCTTCCAAGACTATTAAAGTTCAGCACATAGGCCCTTATTTTTTCTGCACATTCTTTAAAGATATTTCTCAAGCTTTGGTACTGTCATTAAATCTTTATATATATAGATATAGATATGTATATATATCGATATAACATTTATATTTTTATTTTATTTTACAGAATTGGCATCTAACTTAATGTTAGAAATATCAACCATTTGATATATTCAAGGTTACACATTAGCATTACTGAGTTTTTGGTTTTTTAATATATGTTCTGTAACATAGAATTTTCTGTAATTCTCTCAGCTTAATAGCAGTATAGAAGCCTATGTTTTATTAATTGCAGTTCATGAACAAAATGGAAAAATTCAGATGTTACATACTCTACAGAGCTCTAAGACAGCCAAATGAAGTTGTTACAAGCATCAGATAACCCACTTATCATGTGAGAAATAGAACAAAATACAGCTTTTTCCTTCAATATGAGACTGTAGAAGTACAAAGATGTTTATTAAATAGCAGCTTCTAAAGAGTAGTCTTTTTTGAAAAATGTGCCACAGCACTTGTTTACTGAAATAATGTAATTTTCAAAGTAGTGTGTTGAAATAGATGTTACTCTTCTCAACACCTTGCACAGTGACATCTGAGTGTTTTAAAGTGAAATTACACTATGCTTCTGCACAATAATTAAGGTTTTGCAAACATTCTGACAGGAATCAGAAATGCCAATGAATTATGAATGAATACTTATGAAAACCTTTGCTATGTGATTTTTAACATACTGTTTAGAATACCTTCTTTTATAAGGTGTGACATTTCTTCTCCCTATGAGAGAACTAGCATGAGTCTAATGACCTTGAGAAGTCTAATTGCTTTAAAGAAAATGTAATGCTATATCTGTGATTAAGTCAGTGAGTTTCATGACCTTTTCATTAGATATGCAAGAATACTAATATTCCTACAGAACCAGATGGAAGACTAGACTAGACTAGACTAGACTAGACTAGACTAGACTAGAATATTCAAAGAGACCTACGATGATTGTCTAGTCCAACTACCTGACCAGTTAAGAGCTGACCAAAAGTTAAAGCATGTTATTAAGGACATTGTCCAAATTCCTTTTAAATAATGACAGGCTTGAGCATTCACAAAATCTCAAGCTCTACAAAGCCTGTTCCAGGGTTGACCACCCTCTTGGTAAACAAATAGCTTCCTAATGTCCAGCTGAAACCTCCCATGACACAGGTTTGAGCCATTCTCATGCCTCCTGTCACTGAATACCAGGAAAAAGAGCTCAGCACCTCCCTCTCCACTTCACCTCCTCAGGAAGCTGCATAGAGCAATGAGGTCCCCCCTCAGCCTGCTTTTCTACAAACTAGACAAACACAAAGTCTTTAGCTACTCCTGATAGGACATTCCTTCCAGTCCTTCCACCAGCTTCGTTGCCTTCTGCTGGACACATGCAAGGACCTGAACATCCTTCTCACATTGTGGGGTTCAGAAATGCACATAGTACTTCAGGTGAAGCTGCACCAATACTGAATGCAGCAGGATATTTCTTACAACAAAGAATTTTTGTCTTCTTCTAATTTTCTGGCTTTATCCAGAAGAAACACTAGGATGTACTGCAATTATAGTTGCTGCCTTTTTAATCTTCTATACAAATTTCATCTCTGTGTTCTGCTGCTTCCTGTTAAAACCCATTTTCCTTTATTTTTCCTATTCTTATAGTAGCATGGGACAAGAAGTGTTGAGTATTATAAATAAAACTAGAGTCTGTAATGTCCCTGGCTAGCCTTAGAACCTCACCTAGGTTTCTTACAATTTGGTCATAATTTGGAAGAAAAGACCTGATGTTTGGAAAATTGGCAATTTTTGTTTAATAGTAAGATGATTTCATTTGGAACATTGCAGTCTGCTGTTCATGGTACACTTTTAAAGTTCATTATATTCCATAGTGCATATTTCATTTGTGATATGGATATTTTCCACTTTCAGTGGAGGACAGAATTCAACAGGAAACCTTCTCTGTAAGAATACTAACTTCTTAAAATAGACAAACTAGTGAGAAACATTGGTGAGTTCAGAAATTTCAGTATAGTTACATGCAAAATATTGTTGTAACAGAAGGGAGTGAACTCTTTCTTGTTAGTCTGATTAATATTTAACAGAATAATCACCCAAGATACTTGATCAGTGCACAAGTCTCATTAGTTTTACAGCTAGAATTGTTATATACAATTTTCCTGATATCTGCCCCTTCTCAGTGGTATTGTGCTGACCTTTTTAATGATCCTTTGAGTACTAATGTTGACTTTCCAGTTTCCCTTCAGAAGAAAGAAGGGCTATTACAACAAGCTGTTAGCATTTCGTGGTCCCTGTCAGGGGGAGCCCAAAGGCTCCTGGGGGCCCAAAGGTCACTGAGGGGCAGAAAACTGCTCCCCAGCACATCAGTCTTCAGTTTGTATTGCTGCAGAAGGGTCCTTCCCTGGGGCAGGACACTGCAATAATTTCATGAGGTTCCTGTTGGACAATTCCTCTATCCTAAGGTTCTTTGAGTGTTCACCATGCCATCCAGTGTACCAGCTATTCCCCCTAAATTTGGTGTCATTGTCAAACTTGATGAAGATGTACTTTGTCTTTTTCTCCATGCCATTGATAGAGGTGTTAAACAGGACAGGATCCAGGATTGACTCACACAGATTTCTCTGTATTGTATTCTAGGTAGACGGCAATTAATTAATCTCTGTCTTCTAAGTCTTATCATTCAAAACATTTTTTACTCATCCAATTGTGAAACCATGCAGACTATAATGTCCTAACTCAGATAACAGAGTTTTGTGGGAGACAGTGTTGCAAAAGTCAAGGTGATAATTATTAATATCAATGTAGCTAATGATATTCATTTCAACACCTACTTAGCAATACTTAAAAATACCATGAAATCAAGGTTTACAATGAGGATATGTTGATGTTTAGTATAGTTGGGGGAAAACCAAAACAAAACCACACACAACAACAACAACAATGACAACAAAACAGATGTACTAGAAGTGATCAATTGCTTCGACTGGGCAATATAGAATTTGTTTCAGGTAAAGTTTCAGACTTGCATTTTTTCCAATAAAAAGGGTACTGAAATTAATTAGATCAGTTGTGTAACAGAGTTAACTCAATGTTACATATCTTATTGCTGTTGTACAACTTATTTCAGGGTTTTGCTTCAGCCAAGTCTTTAATTAGGTTTAGTTTCCTACCTTAGGAAGATTTTTTCTTTTTATTACATTCTATCACAATGTGGTTTGGTTGTTTATTATTATTATCATGTGAGTTTTGGTTTTGCTTTTTTTTTTTTTTTTTAATTTAGTAGATCCTACTGAAACTTCATCTAGAAAAAATGCACAGGAAAAGGTCTCTGAAAGTGTCAGACTAGGACATTTTGGCATCTTTACACATCTATACTTAGCTGTATCAATGTAATTTTTTTTCTTCACATTTAATACAACATTTAGAAAAAACAATACTATGTCATCTTACAAAGGCGATTATTTTGTCTGGTTAAAGGGAACCCTACCTGCTTACATTGTCATTATGCAGAAAGAACTACAAATTCTGAATCAAAAACAAAAATCACAAAGAAAAGAGTGCAACAGGTGAGGTGATTCTCTAACCTTGTGGTTAGAGTATAAGGGGGAAAAAAAGAGAGAGACAAATCCGTTTGTAGCTTGATCCTGGGATTTTTTTCTTTGGTCTTTTTTGCTGAGGCCAGGACCTTGACCTCTGTCCTTTTGTATCAGTCTCTTAACCTTTAGGGTACACAGGCATCCTTCGGTGTTATTTCTCCTCTTTTTTTTCTCCCTAGCTTAGGAAGTTGTAATACTACTAGCAGTAGCTGTAGTAGTAGTGGTATTAGTAATAGTATACAATAGCATAATTTCAAAAAGGTAAAAAATTACCACCTTTACACCACAGCTTTTCTAAAATAGGATACTCAGTAACCCAGAAGTTAAGGTTTTTGACCTGCTACATGAGAGGAAAATTAATCTATACCTCATAAGTTTCAAAAGTGCTTCACCCATAAGACTGCTATGTTCCAGAATGACACTATAAAAAGATGGCGGTAATTGCAATGACATTTTGTGCAGAAATGAATCTTGTTAGGGGATATGAGATGTAATTTGAGAAATTCTTCCTAACTAAGCCCTTCAGTGGCTTTACACTTAATTCCTGCATCCAAATAAAGCATTAGAATTTGGTGCTAAATAATGTAGTATTATCAAAATGGAAAAAAAAAATCAGGGTATGTGTAGAGACAGAACTCTGTGCATGCAGAAAACTCAACTGCAAAAGAAATTTAGTGGGCAACACTAGGGTTTTTAATTGTAGCATGGTCTTGGACCTGTGAGACAACTCTAGTGCTAATAAAAGAGGCACATATGCTGCCTCCAGCCTTGAAACCAAATGACACTGCTTCATACCCTCTGTAAGCAGGGTTAACCCACTCTATGAACACCCTAAGGATGAAATAATGTAGATGACTGGGATCCAATGCTAGAACTTTCTTTCTCCTTTCTTTCATTTAGCAGTGTAGATACACCCTTCAATACTTAGATCATGGTTTAGTCTGTATGTGTGGGTAGTTTTGTGTATGCCCCAAAGACCTATTTCTTCACTGCCCTATGTAACTCACAAGTCATGAGCTTTACTGCAGATTTTGGTCTACTGCATCTTTTCCTGCAGAGGCTGATTGCTTGGTTAATAGTGCAAGGTATTGTTCTTTCAGCTTTAAAATCACTTTGTTCTGGTCTTGGTACATTGGGTACAATTACAGAAAGCACGGTTTCTTGGGACTACAGAGTCAGGAAAACAAATTTCACCTGATTTAGACTAAGGAAGCATGGAGAATTATGTAATTATTTAATATAATATCTTTCATGTATAAGGCACATTACTTAGCAAATTCTTTTGATATTGACATATATTTCTGTGAAAAACTGAGATGAAGTGCAAACATTCTCAACCAGTCAAACTTTCTACAGTTTGAAGTGCCTATGTAGGATAAAATGTGGTGGAATTTTAGCCCCCAAATGTCTAGCACATAAAACAGATGCCTGTTTAGCCAGTAGTTTTCCTTCCTTATGGTCTCTTTTAGTGATTGATGTGTCCCCTAATGCTTAAAACACTGGAATAAACAAATCTCTTGCAGTTACTGTTTTCTCTATCAGTCATAGTTAGTGTAGTTCTCTTTCCTTAAGGAACATGCACAAAGAAGTGTACTGCTAAATTTGCTAGTAATTCCCCCAGAGTCTGTTACTAGTTGCACATACAAGAAAACATTTTTTTTTTTTTTTAAATTGCTAGGTTGGTCAAACCCTGGAACAGGTTGCCTAGAAATGTTGTGCAACCTCCATCCTTGGATATATTCAAAAGCCATCTAGACATAGCTCCAGGTGGCCCTGCTTAAGCAAGGGGGTTGGACCAGATGACCTCCAGAGGTCCCTTCTAACCTCAGCCATTCTGCCATCCTGGGATCCTGTAAACTTAGTTGTTCTTTCTGTGTCTCTAGGATGTATAAGATATATGTGTGCTTGATTAAGTTGTCTCGTGTACGCTGTTTTGCATTTATTAATACTTTTTTGTTGTGATTATTTTAAATTATTTTTCCCACAAGATTAGTCTTAAGTTTTCACAGGTTTCTGTCTCTGGTTCTGTCACCCAAGAAAAGATATCTTCTGTATATTCATATTTGCTACTATTTTTTATGTCTGGTCTAATTTCAGATATTTTCGTGCTAAGACCTCTTAATGACAACTTTTTCTTTTTTTTTTTTTTTAATCTCCAGATATAATTTTTGGGGTGCCTCCTTGTGGTTTTGTTTGTTTGTTTGTTTGTTTGTTTGTTTGTTTTTGCTTTGTTTTTCGTCCTTTCATCAAAAATTAATTATCTAAAATAAACTCTGTAGGAGGTGACTTTGTGGTTTTCTTACTTCAGAAAACTCAATTTAGACAGGCTGTTTTGTAACATCATGCAGGTGAGGGTTGGGTTGTTGTTTTGGGTTTTTGTGGTGGTTTTTCTGTTTTGTTTTGTAAGGCAATGGTTATATTCTGCTGCCATGCAAACCTGTTATTTCAGGTAATTCTTCTGATTTGTTTTTTCTGTGGTGAAACTGAGAAAATTCGGATACAGGAATTTCTCTTTCATACACTGGAGTAACTCCTTTTCTCCAGGCTATACAATCCCAGTTCCCTCAGCTTCTCCTTGTTCTCTAACCTTTTCACCGGCTTCATTACCCTTCTTTGGACATGCTCCAGCACCTTAGTGTCTTTCTTGTAGTGAGGGACCCAAAACTGAACGCAGTAGTAGAGATGCAGTCTCACCATTGCTGAATACAGAAGGAAAATCACTTCTGTAGTCCTGCTGGCCACACTATTTTGGATAGGACCCAGGATGCTGCTGGCCTTTTTGGCCACGTGGGCACACTACTGGCTCATATTCAGATGGCTGGCAAAAAAAAAAAAAAAGCACCACCAGATCTATTTTTTGCTAAGCAGCTTTCTAGCTACTCTTCCGCAAGCCTGTAGTGTTGCCTGGGTTATTGTGACCCAAATGCAGGCCTTGTTGAGTCTCATACAATTGGCCTCAGCCCATTGATCTAACCTGCCCTGATTCCTCTGTAGAGCCTTTCTACCTTGAAGGTATCAACACTCCTGCCCAACTTGGTGTCATCTGCAAACTTAATGAGGGTGTACTCAGTCTCCTCATTGATAAAGACGATAACCAAAACTGGCCCAAATACTGACCCCTGGGGAACATCACTTGTGACTGGCTGCTTACTGGATTTAGTTACATTCACAACAGAATGTACCTTAACCTTTTACTCAGCCTTTGTCACTATGTTTCTCCCTGTATCCAATAAACGATGGAGAACTCTCTTAGCTCTCCTTTTGTTGATAATGTATTTATATAATTTTTTTTTTTTTAATTGTGTTTAATGGCAGGAGCCAGATTAAGCTCTAGTTGGGCTTTGACCCTTCTAATTTTCTCATTTCATAAGCTCATGACATACTTGTAGATTTTCTGAGTTGCCTGCCCTTTCTGCTAAAGCTCATCAGCTATCCTGTGATTCCTGAGCTCCTGCCAAATCTCTCTGTTCAGACAGTCCAGTCTGCTTCCCCACTGGCTTGTTTATTGGCACATGGGGGTGGCCTGCTCCTGTGTCTTTAATGTTTCTTTTCTGAAGAATGACCAGCCTTCCTGGACTCCTTTTCCCCTCAGGACTTCCTCCCAAGGGACTCTGCTAACCAACCTCTTAAACAGGTCAAAATCTGCCCTTTGGAAGTCCAAGGTAACAGTTTAGCTAACCCCTCACCTTACTTCTCCAAAAATAAAAAACTCTATCATTTAATGATTGCTATGCCCAAGGTGACCTCCAGCTGACACGTTACCCACAAGTCCTTATCTGTTCACAAAAAACAGGTCCAATGGGGCACCTTCTGTGGTTGGCCCTCTGAGCAGCTGTGTGACGATGTTGTCTTCTAGACACGCCAGGAACGTCCTAGACCAGGGATGTCAAAGTCGTTTTCACTGGGAGCCACATCAGCCTCGTGGCTGCCTTCAAAGGGCCGAATGTAATTTTTGGACTGTATATATTTAACTATTCCTACCCCTGTCCTATACTGTTTTCTCTCCATTGTACTGCATTTCCAGCAGACATCTGGTACATTGAAGTCCCCCATGAGAGAAAGGCTTAACAATTGTGAGACTTCTCCCAGCTGGTTAACAAGATATTTTGTCAGCCTCTTCATTCTGGTTGAGCGGTCTGTAGCACTGCTGATGGGCTCAGCTTTGGCGAGCCATGGGTCCATCTTAGAGATGATTGAAAATGACTCTGTCCTACATGGGGGTAGTTTCTGGCATCTTGTCACAGAAGCCAACCCTGCAGCAAAAATGTGAGGTGAGAAAAAAGTCTGGCTCTGTGGCCTAACAGTAAACATAGTTATCTGAAATGGGAACTCCTTGGTTCTACTTCTATAATTATTATGGGGTGAGCAGTTGCTGCTTTTTGGTTCAGTATTCTTTGCTTATCCTGTAGTGTCTGTAATAAAAAGTAAAGGTTAGAGAATTCATATTTTCATTAGATTAGATTCCTTCAAATTTGAGAACCAAAACCTTCATTAGGATTAGTATTTACTTTTTAAAGGTATTTAGATATTTTTCAGTCAATATTGTTATTTTTATTAGGGGTATTTATTAATGTCATTCAGAAAAAAAAATAACAGCATGTCTGTGTGTAAAACAGGAGAACAATGTGCTCATATAAGACACTAATTGTCTCATTGCTTATCAGGAAGATCAAATTTAACAAGATGAATAATTCAGAATTAAATTTACATATAAATTACCCTTGCAAACAACCATAATATCAGTAACTATAATTAATTACATCAATCATAAAAGACATAAATATATGTTTAAATAAAATAAAGATGACACCTTTAAAACACACCTGGATAATTTTACATCAAATAATAAACAAGAAAAATTACATAAAAAAAACTAGTAATGAAGAGAATGTGTATTTTTGTACCACATATTGATAAATACGGTTTAACCTAGTGTTATAAACCAGGGTCAGTGGTACAGAGGACTCCTGACCCTCTTTCTGCATGTTGGAATGTAGTGACTCAAGGGACAGGGGATCATGGCAGCAGAAGGAGAAGGGTCTCTGCTGTGACTACCACACTTTCCCAGTTTCCCTTACAAAACAAGTTCCACTTGCAAGTGGAACCGAAGACCAAGATTGAGGAAGGTCGTTTAACTAAGTTGGAGGTGCCACAGAGGATAAGTCAGCCTGCACCCTCTACCAGAAAAAAAAAAAAAGATGGGCCAAGGTTATAGGAGACTCCCTTCTAAAGGGAACAGAAGGCTCTATATGCAGACCAGATCCACTTCTTAGGGAAGTCTGTTGTCTCCCTGGGGCCAGGGTTAAAGACACAAAGAGAAGACTTCCTGCCCTGGTTAGACCCTCAGATTATTATCCTCCACTAATTTTTCAGGTCGGCAATGATGAGACTGCAATGGGAAATCCAGAGGCAATGAAGAGGGACTTCAGGGCCTTGGGACAACTGGTTACGGGATCAGGAGCACAAGTAGTGTTCTCTTCTGTTGCCCCAGCTACAGGGTATGATGAGGAAAGATACGGGAAGACCCACCAGATCTATACCTGGCTGTGGGACTGGTGTCACAGACAAAATTTGGGGTTTCTTGATCATGGGTCAGTTTACATGACACCTGACCTGCTAGTGACAGAAAGGCTACATCTGTCTCAAAGTGGGAAAAGGATCCTTGGGCAGGAGTTAGCAGGGCTCATTGAACGAGCTTCAAACTAGATTTGAAGTGGGAAGGGGAGAAAACTAGGTACAGCAGAGACAAAATCAAGCATGGCATGCCAGTGTTTGGGGACTGGGGACTAGTGAGGCCCTTCAGTTTACTGTCTCATTGGAGGTAGGGGATGGACAGCTTTGCAACAGCAAAGACACAAAGGTTGTAGATATGTTAGAAACCATAGAAGTGCCTGAGAATGGTCACAAAGGAGTTAGGGCTTCTCACTGCAAAAAGATGGCAGGATCAATAGCCCAGGTAATGTGTATCTATATGAACGGACACAGCATGGGCAACAAACAGGAGGAGCTGGAAGCCATAAAGCAGAAAAACTAGGATGTAGTTGCCATCACAGAAACATGGTGGGATGACTCCTACAAAGGGAGTGCTATAAAATCTTGAGAAGGGATAGGCAAGCAAGGAGAGGAGGTGGGGTATGGTTGGACTTGATGATCTTAAGGGTCTCTTCCAAGCAAAATAATTCGATGATTCTATGATTTGCATATATATTAGTAGACTGTGATATCTAAGTAGTTAACCTATTGTTTGTTTATGCATACGTTAATTTGAAAATTATCCAGGAGATGGCAAAGATCACTAAGTAGGTATCTGGTCAGCTCCAAATTTCTATAACACTTCCAGGCTGCATCCTGACTATCTGATGGGATGAAACCTCACAGATGTGAAGTATCTATCTCCTTGAGATATTCCACTATTCTATTTCTTGACATTATATAATGACCGTGGAACTGTTAGAACTGACCGTAAAAGTATTCCAAAGTGATAAGATAATGCTGACTGACAGAATAAGCACATGTATTGTAACAGTGCATAAAGACAGAGATCATACTTCCCACAAACTGGGTGAAAATATTTACTTTACTAGTACATACTTCGTTGGTTTGTTTTTGTTTTTGTTTTGTTTTTTTTCGTTTGTTTGTTTTGTTTTGTTTGGCTTGTTTATTTGTTCATTTTTCTTTCATATTTGTATAGCAGTGATTTTAAATACTTTTGCTGCATAGGGTAAGTCCAGGTCCAGGTTCATAATCAACTGCATTTAATGTCCATGGTGTACGCATCAAAGTTCCAGTTTTTGTCAGTGGAGATGGAAGACTTTGCTGTTGATGTGAGCAGCCATGAAGATGGCCTGGTTAGAAAGGGAAAATTATTAACAGAAGAAAATGCCCACCAAAAATATAGGCAATTAAATTGTCTGCCAGCCTGGGAGCTGTGAGTCTGGGAAATAGGGCTGGGAACAAGAAACAGCCTTGAAAAGTGTAGGTGGTGTCTTTGAAGTACACCTGGGTGCCTAGAAACTGGAGACATCCTGAAATACCATCAATAAGTGCAAGACCCGAGATGTCGTCAAGGCAACTTATCTTCCGAAAAAGCAGAAACAGTCTAGGAAATTAAAGTTGGTCTGAAAGAACAGAAAACATCATCTATTGGCTGTTACAAGTGAAAAATATAAATTAACAGCGTCTATTGGCTGTTTAAACGGGTGATACTCTAAGCTCTCTTATGTGTCTATGATATAAAAAGGACTTAATTTTTATCCAAAATGAAACCTTTCTCTCTGAGAACTTCCTGTGCTGCACATACTTTTCCTTTCCTAAACAAGCTGAACTCTCCACACCAACTTTCTACAAGATCCTGACTCTCACCAGGGACACCTGGCTGACTCGAGACTCCATGACATGTATGATCTTTGAAGTCAGACTGTCTGTAACTTCATTGGTTCCCTCTCTGATCCCACTTTTGGGCTTAGTTCAGTTTGTTGTCCCACCTTTGAGATGGTTGGATCTCCTTCTTGGATCAGTGTGTCCTCCTCTTTGGAATGGTTTGACCCCTTCCAAAGTCTGTTTAGTTCACTTGATACCAGTATTATATACCCATATAAGTAATCTATCATAGGCATGTGTGGTGTTATATTGTTGATGAGTTGCATCACTAATTATAGGTAATCTTTTATACTGTATACCTACATAGCTGTTGCTATACAAATGATTGCTACTATTATCTACTGTTGATCTGTTCATACTATATTATTGATCATTGATAGCAGCATGTAATAGCTTGATATATAAATATATTCACTTCATTAATTGTAGGTATAATCGCTGATCATCCTTTTTGAGGTAGTATACTTATTAGAGGTGATTTTTGTGATATTTATGGTAATTGGTAATAGAGAAAATTAGAGGAAAAAAGCCTCCCTATATTGTGCATTATGCAATCCTATGAACCCGTAGTCATTACCTCAAAACACCTGCAGTCTGAGTAGCCATTTAGGTTATGACCTTACTTAGTGTCAGAAGTGGGATCCCATACACAGGTCTTGGATGCAGACACTTGGGAGAAGGTAGCACAAATCTTCAAAAGGTAGTAGAACACAGAAAAGTACAAGAAGTTTTGTGAACAGAATTTCAGGAGTGGCAGGAAAGTACTGGGCCTCTCACAGAGACATATGCAACTGCAAGCAATTTACTGAGAACTCAAGAAGTTTTACGGTGACTTAGAGCAGTTAGAGCAACTGCTCCTTGAATCTGATAGTCCTGATAAAAGTCAGCTACTTCAGGAATTAGAAACTATTCTCAGATCTCTGGTTTATCAACAGCCAGAGCAAGAGCACACAAGCTCAATCTCAGAGAGTAAGACCATTGAAAATACACATGTACTGAAAGCTGATAAGGAGGATAATGATTCTGGGCCTTTGGTCCTGGCCTCACAAGGCTGCTTCTGGCAACAGGACTCCTGCTCCCACTTCAATACCTGAATCTGATCCAGGTAGGACAGCCCCTTTGCACCCCATCATTCAAACACCCGTGGTAGAATTCCCAGCTCCTGCAATAAACAAAAGCACCTCCCTGTTGCCCTAGGTCACAATGACCACTAAAATATATTAGAACTAGTACAGAGGTCCTTAAAATACAGCAAAAAAGGCAATTAACTAGAAGGTTGGCATGGTGTTATCACACAGGAGCTGGAACCATTATTCTTGATCGGGATGAGGTCAAACATATTTCTGGTGGGAGGAATAATTTTTCATAACCCTGATGCGAGCGCTGGTTCCTATGCCTTTTCTCTATTATCTTTGGTGATACATGCTCTTAAACAAATGTTAGTACCACAGGTATGTAACCCTTCACCTCCCTGAAATACTCCTACACAGGTTTTCTGAATGGATTATGAGACTGGCTTCTCAGGACCTCCTTAAGGGACAAGATATAGTAGCCTGGAACATAATAACTGTGCTAGCAACAGCAGCAGGGAAAACAAGACTATTGGAAAATGCAGTGCCTGGGGGGCCAAAGGGTTTATCCCTGATGTTAAACAGTAGGACCACTGTTTGGAAGACTCTAAACGAAATTTGTAAGGGACAAAATGTTCAAAAATTTCTCATTGAAACTAATCCATCTGACACAAAGAACCCCCTGAAAAACGGAAGAGAGTTTTAAAATAGAGATATTCATAGAATTTCCATTAAGGATTAGGGTTTATGACAGGTAATTACAGAAGCTATGGGATTAATTATGAGAGAGGTTGCACCAACAGCCTGGATGCAGGTAGTATTGTCCCATCTGCTCCCTTGATCCTGTTACTAGAAAATGAACAGAGGAACTTCTGACAATCCTCTCCAACTGGTCAAGTTGTTGGGGTTTTTTTGATTAATATTAGTGTAAAACCTTGTATACTGATACTGATTTTTTTTTTTTTCCTCACTAAATGCTGCTGTCCATTTCGTTACAAATCTTACTTTGAATTGCTATTCCAGAAGTTAAACAAACAAGGGCATAGTCAAATAATTAGATTTTTGGTATAGCCTAGCAAGGTGATAGAAAATATATTTGTTCTGACACCTTACAGTGAATCCTGGAATTACATTCACCCTCTAATAAGAAGAAGCTCCAATAACATGGATGTATTTTGGGATTTTGGTGAGCACATATTCCAGGATTTAGTATAATTGCTTGGCCCTTATAAATTTTGTTAAAGAAGTTTATTAACACACAATGTTTCAGAATATCAAGCTATGGGCCCCATAATCCTGGGGCCTTCTTCCAGACTACATATAGGACTCACAGAAAAAAGATATCAATTGGGATTGTGTCAACTACTTTCCAAAAAAGCCCAATTAATTTCAGTTTGATTTGGGTGAAAGTGGTGGCAAGGTTCCCAAACATGATATTCACCTTCGGAAAACTCATTACTGGCTACTCATACAGAACTGTTAGATACAGAAGCGATCACATCGGATGTTACCTTAGAAATATTCTCTATTTTTCAAGGAATCAGAGAACTTACTCTAGATCCACAGGGAACTGCATTCCCCATTGTGACATCCACACAGGGCTGCCTGACATGCACAGACGAAATCCTACCTGAAACTGATACATTTCTGCAGCAAGACATGGAGGCCAGAGGATAAATCCTAGATTGTCAAGTAAAGTAACACTGAATATCTTGACCTAGGTAACTGAACTCCACCCTGTATTTTTGAAGAATTTGGGTATTGTAAGGGAATATAAGATTCACTAAATTATAAACATGTTCTAATGTGTGAAAATGCAGGCATGCCACCCATGTTGAACACTCTTAAAATGTAAAGTTCTTTTTTGAGGGTTTGAGGCTTTTGACTCAGAGCAACGGAAAAAAAAAAAAAATCAGAGCAAAAATAATAGTTTAAAAACTGAATCGTAAGTGTTTTCCTATATTTTATTAAATCCTGGAAATTAATTTCACCTGAAGTTCTATATTATTATTTTTGTGTGTTGTTTTAAAACAAGCTAGTTCTTTTTAATCTTTTGATCCTGTAAAAGACTATATTTCAAAATTTTTAATAAAAATAGTTGCAACTGAATTTGTTGTCCTTCTGAATAAATGTAATATTTAATTTTCCAACCAAAAGTGTTAATAATTATAGCAAAAACATATTTTTTGTTGATGAAGAAGTTGATTCAAACAGACTTCGTTATATCCTATTATGAATACTCTTTCTTTATTGCTATAGTACGCTACTTTGATTAGGAGTTGCTTGATTTCTTTTGTATCCAATTGGCCTTTATTTGTGTAAAGATAGATTTGGCAAGTGTACTGTAAAACCTGATGACTTGCTTATGAAAACAGTCCAAAGTGGTAAAAAAAAAAGAAAAAAAAAAAAGTGTTGAGCATTTTACAAGTATTTGAGGACTTAGCTTGAACTGGCTAAAGAGTATTGTTTGAAAAAATGACATGTGTGACAGCTAAAATCAGATTTAAGAGTCCAATGTTTAGACTACTTGCATACAATTTAAGAAAACCTGATTCAATTTATTCTGCTGCCTTTGAAGAGCCTGCAGTTTACTGGAGGATTGTCTTAAATACCAAGCTGTAGAGCATCTGGGAAAGAGAAGACAATTTTCTGTACCTTTTCATTGCCTGTCTCAAGGTGTCCTTTGATGTACGGAAGAATAGATTTGAACCTTAAACCTCTGTTTTCAGGTGACTGGTCTAAACCACAGGCTTTTGCTACTCTCTTTGTTATCTTCCCCAAAACTTAGCACTTGATTATTTAGAAATTCTATGCAAAGTTCAACAACCAAGAAAGAACACATTAAAGCTTTCTAAATCTCCACCACCCTCTAGGAAGTTTTCAGGCAGTCTGGTCAAACTGTTGGGAAAAATCGGTTCATTCAGAGTCAGAGGATTTAATTCATATTGTTTCCCATAAACACAGGCCTCATTTTGAGAGGGATGTGTAAGCTTAGTCTTTATTTTCCTTAGCTTTGTTAATGATGTCTAACATGAAATAAAACATTCCACTTGGTGTAAAATATTGTAACTTGTATTTTTGAGCAAGTAGGACAAGAAAAAGAAATGCATCTTCTTTTGACTTAAATAAATTACTGGAGTTTAGTGAAAGCTTCATTTTATGTTAAACAATAATTTACCTATCTCTCATTTTTTAATATGACAATTCTTATTCATTTATTAAGCTTCAGTTTCGTTTTGATAGAAGGGTTGAAGAGGATTATACAACTCTCCTAACCCATCACTCATTTCTCATCTGCTAGCACCCTGAAAGGAGAGATAAATTAACTATTGAGGTATATGTCGCTTATCAGACTGCAGAGAAATTAGCTGTGGGAAAGGGAACAACATTTTCATGAGATGAACAGCTTAAAAACATGAACATATTCTTTCTTCTGTTTTCAGACTTTATCTTCATACTAACTACGACAACAGTTTTACATGGTCCTGATTTGACTGAAGACACAAAGGCAATAATGGCTATTATTTTTATTAGCATTATTACTATATGACATACTTTTTATCTAGAGCTCTGTGACAGTTTGAATGTGTAAAAATCCTGCATACATATGGGGATTCATTAATATTTTACAGACAAAAAGAGTGAGCTGAAGATTATTTGGTCCCTAAAGTAGTGGCACATACACATTTGGAATGAAATATACCTAGTCTTCCTTGCTGGCATGTAGTGTCATTCTTTGGAATGCAATAACTGGTACTCTAATTGTTCGGATCAAGGACTTGTTGCAATGCATTAAAACCTCCATCTAAGGGAAATATAAACTGCCCCCTGAGCCCTTAGTGGCAGTCTGTTTGTTATGGGCATATAAATCACTGTGTCTGGTTTAGTGAATGAAACTTATGAGTAAGAACTTCAGTATTTTGTTGAGGTATTTGTAAAAATTTTGTCAGATTTCTAACTCACCTGGACAATAAAAATAGTTACACATGCATAAATTTAAACATTTAAGCTTCTGCTATGGTACCTGAGGAACAGTTTTGGTTTTGTTTTTTTTTCTTTTTTTTTCTTTTTTTTTCTTTTTTTCCCCCTGTTTTTTAATCACTAGAAGTATTTGATTTTAATTGTTGTTGTTTTTTCTCTTTCTTTATCAAATAAATGGTTCCTCATTTTATAATTGGAGCTTACAGTTGGTGAATATTAACTTCACCCGCATTTTGTGTACTCTCTGGGCTCAATCATGGTGCTATAAATCTTGTCTAACAAAAAAACCACAAGACAACCTAAACTTCAACACCAACAGGAGAAATTATATACTGATAATTTTAAACAGGGTGGGGCAGGCAGGGAGAGGGAAGCGGCCTCTACAGAGTTAATGCCTGAGATTAAAAATACAGACTTGTTTCATGAGTGAAGATAATTTACTCTACAAAGCAAAAAGAGAAGACAGTATTTTTCAAAGCTTTCACTTCACTAAAGAAACATTTTTACAAGATGAAAGACTTTTGCATTATTTTTATTAAAAAAAAAATGTCAGTTTGCTGATCTGGTTTGCGAGAAGTATAGCTCAGGAGAAAACAACAAGCAATTAGCAAGCAAACATATTCACAGTTAACAGCCAATGGGAGCCAATTAGGCTCATCATAAAAGTAGTGATTTTTGTAGACACTATTTAAACAACCCATTATACCATGCTATGCATCCACAAAACAAAGAACTATTTTGAAAAATAGCATAAATGCACAAGACAACATATTCAATACTTTTCAAAGGAAATTTGAAAATGGGTAGTGTTTATGATCATTCTTAAGTTACCTAAAAATAATAAAAAAACCTTTTGTTGAATAAGAAGGATTGTATAAAACTGAAATGGAGAAAGTTCTAAGCAGACACTTCATATATTATATACTTTCCTTTTGATTTTGTCCTTGATAATAGTAGACCTGATTTAATGGCTGTGCCATTTTCATCATAGAACTGAGACTGGCAATAAATTTAAAGGAAGTATTTATAACTTAAAGTCTTTGTTGTTTTGAACATTGTATAGATTTTCACCAGTGTAATTCAGTGTTTAATAAGGATTCTTTACCCTTGCCTCAGAGAGCTTGCTGAGCCCATTAAAATGGCACAGATAAGGAGAAAAGTGAAACAAATGGAGGCCTAGAGAAATAAAGATGATTAAATACTACATTATTTTATCAGAAGAATGTCCTGATACTCTTCTTTGGGGAATGATGTGTAAGAAAATGATGAAGTAATAACAGGAAAACTGGTTTTGAAGAAGGATAGTATAGTGCAGGCAAATAATTCCTGTGAAGGAGGGGAGAAAACACACGGAGTTTGACCATTGCAGTGGAAGGACTAGACAAATAGACTAAAAGGATTCACAAAGTATTTGAGCCACGAAGAGACATGTGGCTCAAAAGATTAGATACAAGGAGGGAATGTTGTGATTGTAACTATTGTCTTTCATATGGGTAGCAGACAAGAATAGGTGAAAGAGATAACATTGGAAAAGCAGTGTTAAAATATTAAATGAAGAGGAGGTGTGATGATAAATAAAAATCTGAATATGAGGATATAAAAAATATGACATATTTGTTTCTGTAGTTTTGATTTTGGGAAGTGAAGAAAAATCCATTAAACATAAATCAAAATAATTCAATGTGAATGTTCCTGGACATTTTATGAAAGTACCCTACTACTTTGTTAAATTCATGACCCTGGTGCCAAATTCCTTGGAGCATTCATTCATATTTTTTAACTCATTCATCTGGTTTCAGTAGAAGATGCAGAAGAAATTTTGCTTTTTTAATTGTTTAATATTTGGGCCAAATTCAGCTAAAGAAAAAGTACCAAATCCTTTTATTTTTCTTCCACAATTATCCATTGGTTTGATATTCACACATAGCAGCACCTGATTGCTCAGACCAACCCAAAATACTGGTCCTATCTGGCTAGTGGACAGAAGTACCAACATCTGGTGGGGGTCTCTCAGTACCTGGTGTGATGCTGTTAGCTGTAGGTTAAACAGGGCCTGCGATTTCACATTTGGCAATATCTTTTTCATGTACTCAGTGAAACTCAGTGTAAACAAGTGTGAAGGCCACAAGAGGAAGTTGATAGTCTGCAGTTTAGGAAGAAAATTAAGCTTACCTGTATCCCAAAGTGCCCTCAAGAGAAAAAAATCTGTTTTAAAACTTGTGGTAAAATATATATATACTTCTAGGCATTAGAGAAGAAAGAAGCCTGTTTGCCTTGTTGGTTTGTCAGCTCCAAGCTGAGGCAATTAGTGACTTCCAGAAGAGATGTATCTCCTCAATGAGCATCAAGCAGAGAGCAAGCTGAGACAGGTGTGGGGACAGGCAGGGGAAAAGGAGAGTGGCAAAAGACAGAATAAACGTGAACAAACTGAGAGAATGCTGAGAAAAGCGTAGTGTAAACCTAGCCAGAACTCAGAGTTGACAGACAGAAAGCCTAAAATAGCCCCCAGAAAAGCACTGAAATTCTGCTTGACTTAGAGCAACCAAGATCACATTTATCATATTGCTCTTCTTAAAATATCATGCCTCTGAAGAAAAATAAATACACAAATAAGAAACTTAATTTGTATGTTACGTAAAATAAAATTTTTGTCTTGTTACTGTTGCTTTTTTTTTTTTCGTTTTGTCTTTTACCCCAGAACATAAAGTCTGTAGTCTACAAAATTAAGTGCTTGAATTTTCGTGATGTATTCAAATGATCACACAACTACAGTGGTGAAAAAGAACTTCAGGAAAAGACATATATGAGCAATATATTATTAGAAAGCTTAATTGCTAGACATAACTGATATTTTGAAGGATGTACAAAATAAGGGTGTGTCAATATTTGCTTTTTACTTAACTGTCCACTACAGGTTGCTAACAAAACCAGTTACCTAACTAGATATACTTCTGATTTGACTAATATATCTTTTCTTATGCTAAAGAACTCTTCATTTACTGCTGCCTTGGTAAAATTTACACTATTTTAAAGCAAGGAATTTCTTCTTTTAATACTGGCTCCTACAGCAAAATAGCTGACTGATGCCTTCCCCACTGATTAACAGTAGCTGATCAATCCAGAGAAAGAAAATTATAAGAGACTAGTCATGAAAACAATAAAGAAAGGGAAGAGTTCATTTCTAACACTACCAACTAGTTTTATCATGCATGCAAAAGCATAAAACATTGTATAAATGATGTTGATCTTCACTTGATTTCAAGAAGAAAGAAGGAAGGAAAAAATAAATGCTTTTCTCTTTTGACCCACCAACCATTTTTACGAGGTCAAGCCCATGTCTCATCTTGTTACCTGTTGAAAAGTTAAACTGCATGCGGTTTGACTACATGCCCAATTAGATAAGCAATTGTCAGTGGCAACTGTAGACAATCTCATCTTTGAAAATGCAGTCTTAAGAATCAATATAAAACACAACACAGCAAAGAAATATGATTTAGTTATACATTTATCTTCTTTATGAGTTCATTCCTAGTTTATGCACTTGCAAAGCAGTATTTTAAAATGGCATTAACAACATAGTGTGAGATGATACTTTAAAAAACGACTTAAAACTACATCTAGGTTACAGGCCATTTTCCTTGAGAATTCTCTAGATAAATGCATTGCAACCAAGTACAAAACATATTCCTTTTCCTGCTGTGATTGCACATTTGTGCTCTTGGGTCCAGGCACATGTATTTGTAATTTCTTCCTGACAGCTTGATTAACCTTGAAAAGTTACAAAATGAAAAAAAGAACATTCATAGTTAACTTTCCAAATATACTTGGGAAAAAAATACCCGAGCCCAATAGTCTATAAATAGCTGCTAGTAGCTAAATGTATAAAATTTGACTTTATAAAATTAATTATGTTCAAATAAGAGACTTAGAGGTACTTAGAAGTACACAGAACTTGTATATTTGCCTTTTTACCAGGCATAGATGCCAAGGTCTTAGTGAGAGTGACTGCAGGGCAGGAGAGGCTGGAGCTGCCCCATGATGTACACAGCCATTTCCAGCCAGTTCCAAACGACTCACCGCATGGCATGACTTAGCCTCTCAGCCAAGGTGTTGGCACCTCAGGTAAAGTGTATTTAAGAAAGGGCAAAATGCTGTCTGAGAGAGAGGAGGAAGAAGCACTAAGGTGAGAGAAGGAGAGGGAGGAGGTCCTTCGAGTGACAGAGCAGTGATTTCCTCTGCAGCCTGCAGAGAAGACTATGGTGGAGCAGGTATATGTTTCCTGAAGGAAATACAGCCCTTGGAGGACCCAGGTAGGAACAGGAGCAAAGTGTGAGGAGGAAGTAGCATCAGAAAAGAGCTGTTATGAACTGACCACAAGCACCCATTCCCCACACCCTTGTGCCACTCAGCAGGATGGGAAGGCGGTAGAAGAGTCAGGAATGAAGTAGTGAAGTTGAGGAGTCAAGTTGAGCCTAGGAAGAAGGAGCGTTGTGGGGGGAAGGGTTTTTAATTTGCCTTTGTTTCTCAGTACCCAAATCTACTGTAATTAAAAAAGAAAATTAATAAATAAAAAGGTTGTGTCTGTTTTGCCTGTGATGGTAATTTGTAAGTGATCTAACATAAGCTTTTTAATTTTATTTTCTCTTCATGTCTTTCTGAGGAAGGACATGAGAAAGCATTTGGGTTGGCATCTGGCAGTTGGCCACAGTCAACCCACCACAGCCGTGAACCAAGATACCCTTGGTGCGGGTGCATACGGTTTATCAGGAGAAAAATAAATCCAGTAAAATTTTTAGGTACTGTTGATTCTTAAAGTTTATTCCTACCATGTTAAACTGAGATATGCAGAATACATAGGCAGAAAAATTACGCATGTCATTAACCACTTACGCAGGTAATATAAAAATGTAATATCTTAATTTTTTATAACTCTAGTGTTTTTATATTGATAACACATAAATCCTGTTGTGCCAGGATTAAAAAAAAACTGTATCAAAGCATACCATCATCTAAATAAAAAAGGAAGATGAAAGAGCAAATATTAAACAATGTCAAATAAACAAGATATACTGTAGTTAAGTGTTTAAATCAGTGTAAGTAATAATTACGTTGCTTATATGATCAATTGGTTATTTAGTTTAATTAAATGCATATATATGAAATTGGAAAGACCTTGTAGACTCCTATGAAAACTTGAGTATAAATAAGTATTTAAATGTAAACAAAATTAATTGGAGAAAGATGTAAAATCTCAGTGTCTAGAGAAGAAGATGAAGACTTAAAATATTAATTTTGATTTCTTTTATAAAGCAAATAAGTGCTTTATTGAAAAGTTAGAGAATAGTACATAAAAAAAAAAAATGCTTGGGTAGGTGTCAGTTCTAGAATTTTCAGAAGACTTTACCAGCTGTAAGCAAGTTTATTCCATGACCAATTTAATTTCTCGTCTCTGAACTGGAGTGTTGTCCATGACTAGATTGTCATATTTAAGATACTTAATAGAGCGCTTTGATCTTCTTTTGCACATGAACAGCTGAGAAGTATTGATATTTTTCTTATATTGGAAAAAGTCACATTTAAAGTAGGATTTCACTGTAATCACTGGCATAAACCGAAGTAAATGATGCAAATAGCTCCATCTGTTTCCTTCCCCACTCTCACCCTGCACCCCAGCCTTCTATGTATATACAAATTCATTTTCTGTTTGCATAGGAATTGAACTGCATTACTGAATTATACCTGTTCAGCTTTCTCATTTGAAAAAACAGTGTCACTGCACCTAAACAAACTCAGTCAGACTTCCGTGTCCTATCTAGTTCAACTGTTTTAAGAGCAAATATTAAGAAAATTACTACATGCGAGGATGTGGGAAGAATTGTTACAGCAACAACATGTACAGTTTTTTATATTGGCCTCAGCACGATAGAAAGAATTACTTCAGCCCATCTACTTCATATGGCCATGGCTGTTACACAGTTGTCCACAGATAATGGTGGTGTTATAGCTCAACAAGCACATGTAAAAGCTGTTTCCTATATTTTCCAACAGCAAAATAGGAGTCCAGGTATTTATGGATTGAATTTATTCTGTGAACCATTAGTTCAATGCTACCCAGTGCACATTTGAGGAATGTAATTATGGTGAACTGTAATTATCTAAGCGGAGATGCTTAAAGGTATTTAAGCACTTCAGTGCTGTTTATCTTCTAATCCCAATGAAATTAGCAACTGATAAAACAATTACGTGCCAAAAAAGACACAATTTCTTTTGTAGTCCAATCTGATTAGTAGAACAACAAGAAAGAATTAGGAGAAAAAATGTCAACTATACAAATATTGTAACAAATATATGTGTCCACTAGAAAAAGAAAAAAATAATAATAAAAAAAAAAACAACAAACAAAAAACAAATTAACAAAACAAAACAAAATGCAAAAAAAATCTCTGTTTCAGTAATTAGGACACAGTTCTACAAAATACAATCACTTGGAATGCACATCAAGAATTTTGTCTTGTATCAAAATTTATTAGAAGCTGAGGTCCTAGTGCACTTGCCAAAAATCAGAGAATGTTAGTGGTTGAAAGGGACCTCAAAAGATCATCAAGTCCAGTCCCCCTGCCGGAGCAGGAATACTTAGATGAGGCTACACAAGAATGTGTCCAGGTGAGTTTTGAATGTCTCCAGGGAAGGAGACTCCACAACCCCCCTGGGCAGCCTGTTCCAGTGTTCTGTTACCCTCACTGAGAAGAAGTTTCTTCGCACATTTAAGTGGAACCTCTTGTGCTCCCATTACCCCTTGTGTTACCATTGGTTGTCACCGAGAAGAGCCTGGCTCAGCCTTCGTGACACTCACCCTATATATATTCATAAGCATTAATAAGGTCACCCCTCAGTCTCCTCTTCTCCAAGCTAAAGACATCCAGCTCCCTCAGCCTTTCCTCATAAGGGAGATGCTCCACTGCCTTAATCATCTTTGTTGCCCTGCGCTAGACTCTCTCCAGCAGTTCCCTGTTCTTGAACTGAGGGACCCAGAACTGGACACAATAGTCCAGGTGTGGTCTCAACAGGGCAGAGTAGAGGGGAAGGAGAACCTCTTTTAGCCTACTAACCACCCCCCTTCTAATACACCCCAGGATGCCATTGACTTTCTTGGCCACAAATGCACAGTGGTTGCTCATGGTCATCCTGCTGTCCACCAGGACTCCCAGGTCCCTTTCCCCTACGTAGCTCTCTAATAGGTCATTCCCCAACTTCTACTGGAACCTGGGGTTGTTCCTACCCAGATGCAAAACTCTATACTTGCCTTTGTTATATTTCATTCAGTTTCTCCCTGCCCAGCTCTTCAGCCTGTCCAGGTCTCGCTGGATGGCAGCACAGCCTTCTGGTGAGTCAGCCACTCCTCCCAGCTTGGTGTCATCAGCAAACTTGCTGACAGTGCACTCCATTCCCTCATCCAAGTTGTTGATTAATGTATTGAATAATACTGGTCCCAGTACAGACCCTTGAGGCACTCCACTAGATACAGGCCTCCAACTAGACTCTGCCTCACTCACCACAACTCTCTGGCTTCCTTCCTTCAGCTAGTTCACAGTCCACCTCACTACCACCAGACCAGACTTCCACACCTTAGCTGCAAGGATGCTGTGGGACACTGTGTCAAATACTTTACTAAAGTCAAGGTAGACCACATCCACCGCTCTGCCATCATCTATCCACCTTGTTATGTCCTCATAAAAGGCTATGAGGTTTATCAAGCATGACTTCCCCTTGGTGAAGCCATGTCAACTGCCCCTAATGACCCTCTTATCCTTGATATGCCTTTAGATGGCACCGAGGATAAGTTGTTCCATGAGTTTCCCGGGGATGGAGGTGAGGCTGACCAGTCTATCGTTACCCGGGTCCTTCTTCTTGCCCTTTTTGAAGACTGGAGTGACATTTGCTTTCCTCCAATCCTCAGGCACCTCTACCATTTGTATAACTCATTTGTACCTTATGAAATTGATTTAAAACTGAGGATAATAGGAAATAAAAGAGCCGAATGTGCTTTTTCATTCTGAATTTTGAATTACAAATTTTTATGGGGGCACATTGCAACTTGTGACATGAGCTAAACAATAATTTTATTCGAAGCAGAACTTTAAAATTAATGAAGGATCAGGACAATGTCTTTTAAAATAATAATAATAAACACACACAAAAAAAAAGAACGAACAAACCACATTTTATTTTTTATTAACATTTACTTGAGAAAAAGAATTTTCCATCATTTCACTTGATTGAAAGCCGTTCTTCAAACATCTCAAAGGCAAGAAATTCTGAACAGTATCTCTCAGTGTCTTTGACACTTAGCTGTGATTCAAGAGCATTTTCTATCCCAGTACTTTATAGCTAGAAGTAGCTATTTCTGTATGTCTAGGAATTTGTTGACCCCTCCTTTACTTTTCAACTCTGTATACATGTGCACTGATATTTCCTTATCTGCAAATTACCTACAATTTTTTGTAATTTATTGTGAGTAGTTTTTTTATTTGGTTGGGTTTGGTTTTTTACTTTAGTCTTGATCTACATATACTGAAGTGTTTCTTAGATAGCACATGTGATTATTCTCTATTGCAGTATGCACTCAAAAGGCAAGGCAATGTTATGACAAAATTAGTGAGGTCTGTAGAACACTGGGTTTTTTTGTTTTGTTTTAAAGTGAGCATAATGCATATCATGATAATCTATTAGTGTGTACTCTCAGATCTCTGCAGGACATCAGAGAGAAATATGATAAAGTGTGTGACTACACGGACCTTGCACCTGCATCAGGGCAACCACCAGTGCAAATACAGGCTAGGGAACAATGAGATTGAGAACAGTCTTGCTGAGAAGGACTTGGGGGTACTGGTGGATGAAAGACTGGACATGACCTGGCAATGTGTGCTTGGGGCCCAGTCCAATCATATCTTTGGCTGCATCAAAAGGAGCATGGCCAGCAGGTCAAGGGAGATGATTCTGCCCTCTGCTCTGGTGTAGAGTGGAGCTGGAGTCCTCTGTCCGGCTTTGGAAACCTCAGTACAGGAAAGACATGGACCTGTCAGAGTGGCTTCAGAGAAGGACCACCAAGATGATCAGAGGGATGGAACACCTCTCCTATGAGGACAGGCTGAGACAATTGGTGTTGTTCAGCCTGGTGAAGAGAAGGCTCCAGGGAGATCTTATTGCAGCCTTTCAGTACTTAAAAGGGACCTATAAGAAAAAGGAGGAGAGACTTTTTAGCAGGGCTTGTTACAGTAGGACAAGGGTTAATGGTTTAAACTAAAGGAGGAGATATTCAGGCTAGAAATGACAAAGAAATTTTTTAAAATGAGGGTAGTGAAATACTGAAACAGGTTGACTGGAGAGGTGATAGACGCCCCATTCCTGGAAACATTCCGGGCCAGGCTGGATGGGGCTCTGAGCAAAAGGATCTCATTGAAGATGTCCCTGCTTATTGCAGGAGGGTTGGACTAGATGACTTTTGACAGTCCCTTCCAACCCAAACTGTTCTATGATTTTATGGCAAGTCTGCTTGCAGATTATTAATTATTTCAGTTTAGGATGGTATACAGCTAACAAATAGGCATATGAAGATATGCAACTAGTAATCTAACTTTCTCTGAGTTTTTGATGTCTGTCTTTTTAAGATTCCAAATTTTAGCTTGATACATAGAGGACAGGAGGGTTCATTCTTCTTATAACTTTAGGCTCTTAATTGAGGCACCTAAGGGGGAAACCATAAAATTGTAGAATGGTTTGGATTGGAAAGGACCTCAAAGATCATCTAGTTCTAATCCACCTGTCATGGGCAGGGACATCTTCAACTAGATTTGGTTGCTCAAAGCTCCATCCAACCTGGTCTTGAAAACTTCCAGTAATGGGACATGCACAACTTCTTTGGGTAACCTGTTCCAGTATCTCACCACAGGCATTGTAAAAGATTTCTTCATATATCTAATTTAAATCTATACACTTTGAGTTTAAAACCATTACCCTTTCTCGTGTCACTACAGACCCTGGTAAAAAGTTTCTCCCTATCTTTCCTATAGGCACAGTATTGAAAGGCCAGAACAATCTTAGAGCTTTCTCTTCTCCAGGCTGAAATCCCTAACTCTCTCAGCCTGTCTTCGTAGGAGAGGTGTTCTAGATCACTGATCATTTCCATGGCCCTCCACTGGACCCGGTCTAATAGGTCTGTCTTTCTTGTACCGAGGACCCAAGAGTGGCATGCAGTACTCCAGGTGGGGTCTCACCAGTTCAGAGAAGAGGGGGTCATTCCAGGTTCTGTGTGGATATAGGCACTTCTGCAAACTCAATCCTTGATAGTATAACTTCCAGAAGTAGCAAATAAGGATTTCAAAACTTCACTTACATAAGCCCCTGATTACTATACACAGATGCTGCAGTCCCTGAATTCCACAGACACTCGCTCTTTTTCTATTTCCCAGGCAACATATATATATATATATTTTAATACCAAGTAATAATCAGCTATAGGTTACCCTGGATAATTTTTACTATTAGCTTGATGACAGACAACTGAGATTCTATTTTTCTGACTTTATTGGAAGTCTACTGCCTACATGAAGCTATTACTACACAGAAAATTGACTTTAAACTTAATTTCCTTAGGTCTTTTAAATGCTAGACTACAGTATTGTTATGCCTTTTATCATCTTTGAAAAATGAGACTGTCATGCATATCAATTTTTATGTTTTAACACCTGACTTGTGATGAAATGTGCCTACCTTCACACTAAGTATTTCCACAGAGCTTCAGTCTTTTTAAAAAATTAATTTAAGACTCATGTTTGCTGCATCATTTCTTTTCTACTGTTTTTGTAGTGTGATGGCTTTTGTGAGCTGTTCCTGAACACACAGAGCTTTGCAGTATGAAGTACGGATTATATGTAAGTGACCTAGGAATATGGATTTTCCCGCAGCTATCAGAGTGGACAATAGACAGACACTGCAAAACTCATCATAGTAGTTACTTATAACAGAACCTGTCTTTTCTTTGTCGCTGCCACTTTACACATTAAAACACTAATAGAAATTCTGAATGGAAATGTAAGTAAAGCAGAAAGGATGAATGGAGTATTCTGTTCAGCTAATTAGACTTCCCATTCTTTTGCATCTCAAATGTTCCCTGTAGCTTTACTGCTTAATTCATTTGGAACAGATTATGCTGGAGGTAAGTGAAGGCTACTGGCACTATGGAATTATAAAATATGACAAACTAAATACAACTCTCTGTCTCTTATTTCACAGATCTTTGAAGTACATAATAATGAACCATTGCACTAAGTTCCTAATGTGCCTGTCAGTAAATGCTTTAATGTAGGTAAGTATTTTCGCATTACAGAAACCATCCTTCCTTATTTTATCAATAATAACAAATATCTACTGATTGGTAGAAACTTGTCTTCCTGAACACCATTGTCAAAGTGAAACTACAGTCTTATTGTTAGCAAGCAACTTCTATGAAAGAGGTTAAAAGCTAAAAAATAAGAGACTTTTTTAACTGCCAGAAATATCTTGTGAGAATGATTATTTCAATTTTTGGTAGCGTTGCCAGATCAATTTGTTTTCAGACACAGAAAACTTGTAAGAGAGAAGCTTTTTAAAATTTGTACTTTATGCAAATAATACGCAATACAGTGATCTAATATGGTACATTTGTGCATCTGATTCTGTCACTATAGTCATAAGTCCTTTGACAGTGTCTTCAACTGGTACAGAAATTAGCATTCACCTGGAAGTGAGAGATACCAAGTCATACTGCTTTCCCCTCCAAAAAAGAGAGAGCTTCCTCCATATTGCTGTTCTTGTTATCTCTTCCTTTTTTGGTGTGAATATGTTTTAGTCAAGCACCTTTCTGGTTTTTTTGGGTTTTTTTATTTGTTACTTTTGAGGTCTCTTGTCCTCATTATCTTTCAACCTTTGCTTGCCAAGCTGGTCCACCATTTCTTCATTTGATTGTGAGTTTTTAACTTCTTCCTCTGTCATTTGTAGTTTGAAGCTCTTCATATCAGGTTAGCCAGCCTGTTGACCAAGATGTTTTTACTTTACTACTTAGAGAGGAGTTCTAGAGAGCCAGAGTCTTCTCAGAGGTGTAGTGCAAAGGCACAAGAGGCAATGTTCAAGTTCAAACACTGGACATTTATGTCAGACATAAGGAAAAATTACCAGTGAGAGAGGTTGAGCACTGGAACATGTGACCCAGGAAAGTTATGTCCGTGAGCAGCCTGATTTGACTTGGAAGTTGGCTCTGCTTTGAGTAAGATGTAGAACTAGATGGCATTCAGAAATCCCTTCCAACCTGTTCTATGATTTTATGAAATGTGTTTTAAAGTGTCCAGTATCTTTTGTAATTTATAGAAGTTTAAAACCAGCTAATAGTCCAAATATTATTGCTAATCATCTTTATTTGTAGTTTTTTGGACAATGTAAAAGATGCTGAAGAGAGGATGAGAAGCTAAAGAGACATCAGATGCTAATACCTAGCATTTGCTTCTTCTGCATTTCTTCCAGTAATCCAAATGCCAGAAAAAATCTTAAGTTAAATTTTATCAGTTTGATAAGACCTAAATAATTAGACTAATGCATAAAGTCCTGTAAATCCCATAACACTGAATAATCTTTTATCAGGGGTTTTAACCATGTTATATGACAAGTTATAAATCATTCAGTAGTTCACCTTTTGGTTACTTACAATTATACTTGAGTTACTGTAAGTTTGGTGTTGTTTGGGTTTTTTTGCATTACAAATTACTACTAAGGAATAAACAAATAATTTACTGTGAAAAAAAATAGTCCATTCACAAGACACATTTCTGGATGCTCTAGATAAGGCCAGATATTAAACATCTATGTTGCATGGCTAGTGGCAGAAGGGCAATATTTGTTCATTTGTTTCATGCAAAAAAATCCCTAAAGTTAATATGACTAGAAAGCTACACTTTATTAATGATTTTGTGTCAAACTTCAGAAGTAAATCCAGCCAGCCAGATGTGCCAATTGCAACTAGACAGTCAACTAAGAGATAATGGAAAGATGAAATACAGATTTAGCGTACATTTTTCTGCACAAAATGGAAATCACCAACACTGTACTCCAATATAGTTCTTTCCATTATAAAAATCTTATCTATCTTGCACTAAATATATACCCAGAAAATAATTTCATCCATAGTTGTGCTGTGACTAGCTGTAGAACAAGTCTGAATAAAAGGAACAGAATGATTCACAGCTGCTAAAATGAATTTATTAAACCCACTTTTCACTTTGTATTTCAATCATGATTTTGCTGCTGCCAACACTTTCCCTGATGCGATGTTTAACAGTGACGATACCAATTGGCACATACGCGTATATAAATGTGTGCTTAAGAGACTGACAGGAATTGAATACAGCAAGAAAATGGCATTTGTGTGAAGCTAGGTTTATTGAGACTTGTTTATGAGTGAAAAAGCCTAAAGACTGAATTACTGTGAAAAGCATCAGATACATTTACTGTGTTCTATTTTTTTTTTTTAATTTCCAGTAGAAAAACTTATTTTCAGCTAAATTCACCTTGAATATTTTGAGGCTTCTCATTGCTGCCTTACATTTATCAAAGACCCTGAGGCTTGATTTTTTTTTTTAATATGTATGTATTAAAAAGATTATATTTTCTGAAGAAAAGGCTGTGCATCCATATTGTCTTTCAAATGCAGTAAGGCTGACTATGACGTGCATAATTTCGTAGTATCTAGATTTTACCATATCATTTGTTTACATGTAAGTATTCACATTGCAGTAGAGCTATGAGGAATCAAGAAAGTGAAAAAGTAAGCAGCCTGGGTAGTCCAAGGAGGAGTATTCCTACTGAGGTGATATGACCCATCCACATTAGAGTACTACCCTGGAAATTAGAAGTATCTGCAAATTGCTAATTTATTGTAATCATTACATTATTTTAAATGATGTAGCCATTAAAATTGACTAAAATTAACGTAAAAAGCAGATAAAAGAGAAAACAAATAGAAAAGGAAGAAGAAGAAGAATGTGTAATAGTGTGTGTAATAGTGGTATGAAAAATTGATATATAGCATTAACAAAATTTAAGGAAGTGAAAAGAAAGATATTGAGGTTTTTTTTTATATGTCATTTTTTAGTATAAAGCAATATAATTTTAAGAAAAGCTCTTGTCACAGATGTTCTAATTTTTAATTAAATAAAAGAGCTCAATTCATGATATGAACTAGAAAATAATACTTAGGCCATAGGTGTTAAAATTAATCTCATAGCCATTCTAATTATTTTGTTGGGTATGACTTCTGGAAACTGATCACATACCTCTGAGAGACAACTATTCTTCACTGTTTCCAAAGACATTCTGAGAACTATCGCACTCCAGAAAAATATTCTCTTTAAAATCTGAAATATGGATATTTATATAAAAAATACGAAGATGGATATTAACCAGGACACAGCACTTTCTGGTAATGCGTAGGAGTGATTCTTAGTAAACTGGAAACGGGAAGCAAAGGTGGAGAAGCAGATGGCTGAGGCATTTTTGTTTGGTTTGGTTGGTTGTTTGGTTTGTTTTAGTGATTTTTTTTTTTTTGTCCTCTGAACAAAAGCATGCTGACAACTGGATTTCTTATTAATAAAATTCATTAGACCTGGTTTCATATTTTTATAGTCACACCTTTTTTTTTTTTTTAATTCTCTAACGAGTTATTTCATGATGATTGGGTTAACATTTCAGAGGATATAAACAAATATGTGCCTGTTTACTTTTATATTTTTAAATTTCAAACAAAATAAAATAAAAGGTTTGAAAATATTGGGATTTTTGAGATTTTATTTTTCAAGTAAGCCATTGCTATGTCAAGAAAATGTTCCCAAGTAGCCATTCCCTCAAAAATTTCTTTTTCTTTTTTTTTTTTTTAAACCAAGTCTGAGCTATGAAGTTCTTTACTCACTGTATTTTTCCATTTTTATTTCTTGCCTTTCATAGGGACATCACTTTAAGTGATCAGACATTAAAATGTGGATTTTGTTTGTTTGTTTGTTTGTTTGTTTTTTTTACTCCTGTCTAATTAGAAAGTTCATAACATTTAAATATATATCTTAATACCTCTGACAAAGACATATTTTTCACTTGTTATAGATACATCTTAGAGAGCAAATGGAATTGCAGTGTGAGTGATCACAGATAAAATGTACATTACCAAACTCCAAAAAAAAACCCAGCAGACCTGCACTTAGAAGAAGACAGATCATGATAAACTTGTCAAACAAAAAAAAAGGGGGGGGAGGTGGGAGTACATTATTCCCTCTTTCCCTTGTACTGGATGCTTGTACAAGAGGAAAAAATTAACAAGGCCTTACTGAATGTACTCTACTTCTGAAGTTGATAATACAGAATCTAAGAAAATTCAGATGTCTGACAAGCAGTTGTCAACCAAAGGAAGGAAGGATGGTTGGTACCATGAGACATAAGCCTCAAAGTTTCTTGTTGGAAGATAGATGTCTAATATTTTAATGTTGAAATGAAGGAGCAAAAGTCAGTAAAGAGAGAGATCTGTTTAGCAATAACCTGCACTGCTGTATGCCTTCTCTTGTGCTAATATGCTTCTGTGTTATTATGCCCACATTTTCCTTTCATGTATGATAGAAGTTTTTAATCAAAAGGAACCTCTGAAGCATTAAAGTGAACCTTGATTGCTGATAAGAAGTTCAGCATTATGTACTTGGCATTGTTTCTTAATACTGTTTTTTTCCATTCAGCATCTTTCCAATGAACCTCTTGGCAAATGTTTCATGTTTAATTCAGATGTTATGCTCCTAAATAATTCATTGTTGAAAAAAAAGGCAGATAGTCTCATAAATTCTATCATATTTAAGTGTATGTATTTTTATCTATTTATTTTTTTATTTTTACTCCATCATTGTAACCAACCCATGGTCTGTTGTGTTTTGCTTTACTACTTCATAATAATTCTGGGTTGTCCCTGAAGGACACAGCAACTGTATTTCAAGCATAAAATACTGAAAACACACTGTGGCTGAAAATTCACTGCTAATGCTGTCCAATTACCACAACATCTCCTTTTTTATCAACTCTCAGATAGCTTCTCTTAGTTGGTGATTTAGAAAAACAAGTAGCAAGTGGAAAATTGCTTTCAGAGGACAGATCATGTGAAAGAGTATCATACAGCAAAACTGGATTTGTTTGTTGGTATGTAGTGCTGACCATTAACAACATCATCATTTTTAACAAGAAGCATGCAAAAATAAAAAAGAAAATTGAAAAACTATGTGTTTAGTTACCAGACATATTTTCATTCAGGCACGAGCATAAACTGGAGAAAACTATACTTGTATGTTAGAGAATGATTATTTAGTAAATTTATTTTGAAAATAATTGGTCTGGGAAGATGAAACTTAGTATCATAAAACAGTTTAGGTTAGAAGAGGCTCTGGAGGTCAGTGGGATCAAATACTCTCCCAAATCAGAGCCAACTTTGAACTCAGATGTAGTACCAAAGTATGATAGGTCCTCCAAAGGTCGCCTCTAATTTTAGTTGTAAATATCTTCAAAGATGGAGATTCCATCAACCTCTTAGAGAAAACTGTTCCAATGCTTAACCACTCTCCTATGAGAAAGTCCCTGTATTTCAACTTTTCCCTGTTGTCTCTTGTCCTGTCACTCCAAGGAAAGTCATGCTGCTGCTTCTCTGTGGTCTTCAATTAGGTAGCTGAAGACAGCAAAAGATACCTCCCACTAGCATTCTTTTTTTTTTTTTTTTTTAAGAATGAGCAAGCTCAGCTCTCTCAACCTTTCCTTACCAGTTATGGACTCTAGTCCTGATCACCTTGGAGATTCACCTCTAGGTCTACTTCGATACATCAATATATGTATTTTTTTGTACTGGTGATCCCAAAACTGTCCTCATGGTGTGGTCTCATAAATGCCAAATAGAGGGGAATGTCCTTTTTCCTTGACATGCTGGCTTTACTTTCACTAAAATAGTACGGGATGTGCTGCATGGGCACATTGCTGACTTTGTCAGCTAACTGTTAACCAACACCCCTAGCTCCTTTTCTGCAGAACTACTACTTAGCCAGTTAGTCCCCAGGCTGTACTGAAAACTTGTTCTGCCAGAAATGTAGGATTTTGCATTTGCTTTGTTTTATTTCACAAGGTTTCCATTAACTATGGGAGACTGTATCAAAAACCTCGCTGAAGTGAAAGTAAAAGACATCCACTGTTCTGCCCTCAGCCACTGCGTCAGTTTTCTCATCATACAGAACAGTTTGCTTGGTCACACATGATTTGACCTTAGTAAATACATGCTGGTGTTCCCAGTTGCCTTTCTGTTCTTCATGTGCCTAAATATAGCCTTCAGGTGTACTTGGTTTACCATCTTCCCAAAGACTGCGGAAGGCTGTAGTTCACCCAAATCTTCTTCTTGCCTGTTTTGTACATGGAAATGGCACTTGCCTTTCCCTAGTCATCAGGACCCTTCTGCAGTTGCAATTACCTTCGCAGAATGGGAGAGCACTGCCTCATAATGGCTGCAGCTCTTTCAGGATATTTGGATGCATCCTTTCAGGATCTGTCAACTTGTTTATCTCCAGCTTTCTTGGGTAGCTTCTGATTCAAACTAGAGCTAGGAGGATAAGTTCATAAGTTCTGCTGTAGCTTTTCCTCATACAGTAGCATCTCTGAAAGACAGTGTGAAACAATATTAGGAGACTAATGTTAAGAACCATTAAAAATGCCTTTCCTCCCTCCCAAGCCTCCCCCTTCATTTTTGTGGCAAAAGATAACATGACAGTGAATTGTTTAGCAAAGTTTTCCGACATGCCAATAGACTGTGTTTGTGATGGTTGAGCACATTTAGTCATATTGCTTGTGATTTATTTTATAGTACTAAAAAGAAATCAGTATTAATGATTATTTCAAGTTACAAAGAGCTGTGTCCCATCCCACTCAGTGCAGTAACTGGGAGTAATGACAGTTACTCAAGAGGTACAATTAAATCACAAATTTACTAAAAACTCAGTGGACTTACACTGAATAGTGGCTTGGCAAAAGTTTGTAACTATATCATAGAACTTAACAAAATTTCAACAACAAAATTTGCAATGATATTATCCTTATGTACCCAGAATAAAGTTGGAAAAAAGAGAGAAAAGAGATAAAGATATCAGAAGAAAGCTAAGATTTCAGCACTGCATGGGTCTGTCGATCCAGTGATGAACTCTATAGCTCTCTTGGGGATGGGTGCAACGAGTGTTGCACGAGTGTCCCGAGTAAGAAGTTTTTTATACTTTAGTTCGTTTGAATGTGATACAGGAGAGAGTGGTTCATCTCCTCCCTCTACTCACTCCTCATGCTAATTAAGGAGATTGTTCCAGAAATAGGATGTTGGTCTCAGAAGTGCCCAGAAGTGAGTCACGTAGTCTTCTAGGGGTAGCTGATTTGTTGTTTCCCCTAGCTGGTCAGTGATAGCTGAATGACCTTGTCTTTGCTCAAGCCCAATTAATGAGGGCTCAAGGAAGAGATACTGTTAATGAGGCCTTAATTTTTCAAAGAATAGGGAGGCCTCAAAGAAGAGACACCTTTAATGTCTTTATCTCAAAGACTGATGCCTTCATTTTGCAAAGAATAGGTAGGCCCAAAGGAAGAGATAAGTCCTGTCTCCACAGCACCCACCTCTTCCCCCCTGCCAGTAGCTGTAAAAAACAGCTATTAAGCGCATAACAAGATGCATACTATGTCCATCACAAGCAACTATCCAAAATTTTATGTAGAATTTTCTATAAATGCTGTCTCTTTCATTTTATTTTCTTACTTTATATAGCATTAAAAATTGCCTATACAAATCACATACAGATATTTGTGACATTCTGTCGTATAAGACACTGTATTGTACTATATCACTTCTAAGTTACACATATTCCAAAAACGCAAGGTCTTATCTTTCAGCTGGTATACGTTATTCTAGCTCTACCAATGGCAAATCTGACCAAGGGTGTGAATATTTAAATGCTTAATTTTTTTTTTTTTTTTTTTTTTTTGTTAAGCAAATATGAAGGAATTTAGAATCATAGAATCAGAATCATTTAGGTTGGAAGAGACCCTCAAGACCATGTCCAACCAAACCCTAACTCTGGCACTAAACCATGTCGCTAAGAACCTCATCTATACATCCTTTAAACACCTCCAGAGATGGTGACTCTACCACTTCCCTAGGCAGTTTGTTCCAGTGTTTCACAACCCTTTTGGTGAATAATTTTTTCCTAATATCCAATCTGAACCTTCCCTGGCACAACTTGAGACCATTTTGTCTCATCCTATCTCATACAACTTGGGAAAACAGACTAGCACCCTCCATACTACAATCTCCTTTCAGATAGTTGTAGAGAGCGATAAGATCTCCCTTTGGCCTCCTTTTCTCCAGGCTAAACAGCTACAGTTCCCTCAAGCTCTCCTCGTAAGACTCGTGCTCCAGACGCCTTATCAGCTTTTTTTTCCTCCTCTGAACTCTCTCCTACACCTCAATATCTTTCCTGTAGTGAGCAGCCAAAAACCAAACACAGTATTTGAGGTGCAGGCTCACCAGCACTGAGTACAGCAGCACAATCACTTGTCTAGTTCTGCTGACCACACTATTCCTGATACAAGCCAGGAATCTGTTGGCCTTTTTGGCCACCCAGACACACTGCTGGCTCATGTTGAGCTGTCTGTCAACCAACATCCCCAGGTCGTTTTCTGACAGGCACATTTCCAGCAACTTTTCTCCAAGCCTGTAGCGTTGCATGGGGTGGTTGTGACCCAAGTGCAGGACCTGGCACTTGGCCTTGTTGAACCTCATACAACTGGCCTCAGCCCATCAATCCAGCCAGCCCAGATCTCTCTGTAGAGCGTTCCTACCCTCAAGCAGATAAGATATTTAACATTGTAAGTAAAAGCGATTACATGATTTGAAAAATATTTTTCTAAAATCCTTTTAGGAACTGGAACATGACATCAGGACAGGAGCTGGACTCAATGATCTTTTTGTGTCCCTCCCAAATCAGGAGATTCTGTGATGCTGTTCTATGATTTACTTCTTATCGTTGACTTTTTGGAATTGAGATGTTTGTTTTTCGATGTACCATTACACAAAATACCTAATATTTAGACATAGATTAGGTGGCCAAATCCTCACTGTATGGAACAGAAATTCTTAGCTGTAAACCTTAGAAGAATATGATATTGAAATTCCTGGAAAAATATATTGTAAATTATTCTGTGTATAATAATATGTATCCAATATAAATAATTTTAAGTCTATAGAATATATATATATATTTATACAAAATAAGAATGAAGGAGGAAAGATGGTCTAATTATAATGACCCTGTCTGATACATATATGTACACCCCTTGGATATAGGAGAAGGAGGCAGAAAAGTTGGGCTTGGAGAAACAAAGTTGGGCTTACATAAAGGGGGAAGGTGCAAATAAGGTGTTTTTAGTTGAGTTTTTTTCTCACGATCAAAAAAACTTCCATTTGAGAAAAAAATTACATTACTTTTCCCCGAGTTGGCTCTGTTTTGCCTCTGATGGCGACTGACAAGTGATCTCCTTGCCTTTATCTTGATCCATGAGCTTCCTCATCATATTTTATTGCCCTGTCCTTTTGGACAGGGAAAGTGAAAGAGTGGAGGGGTTGGTATCTGGCAGTCAGCCAAGGTCAACCCACTACAGCTTAACTAAAAAACAGTTATACAGGGTAAATTATAAATATATTTTATATTTATTATACTATATTTTAAAGTACAGTACATAAACGGTAAATAAATTTATGCTCTGCTGTGAACAAAATTATTCACAATAAATAGTGTATATTTTAGTTACAGGAAAATATAAATAAAAATTTCTAAAATAAATAATACATACTTTTTAAATAAAATTGATTATAAGAATCAAATTAAAATCAATATATCATGTATTCTACATACAAATTACTAATTAATAGGAGAAAAAGAGAGGTAATATTTTGAAGGCATTAAAATCTTTAAGTAAAACTTTTTTTTTTCCTTTCTCCATTCTGTTTCCCTTCCCTTCAATACATTATTGATACTTTCATGGCAGCCATTCTAGAGACAGAATAATGTAATTTTAACGCAATACCACTTCAGAACTACTTTTCTTTTACTAATATTTTAGATTTAAGTGGTCCTTTAAAAATAAATTGGATCATTTAAATATATATATTTTTAATATACTTGAATAATTCTTATTAGTGGATGGCTATGTCCTTCTCAGGAAAGACAAGCCAGCCTGGTGGAGTGGTGGAGTTGCTTTTTATGTGAGAGAGTAACTACAATGTATTGAGTACTGTCTAGGGGTGGATGAGGAGTGAGTTGAGAGTCTTTGGGTGAGAATTAAGGGGCAGGCTGGCAGGGGTGATACTGTTGTGGCTGTCTATTACATGCCACCAGATCAGGGTGAGGAAGTTGATGATGCCTTCTACCGGCGGCTGAGAGCAGCCTCGCAGCTACAGGCTCCGGTTGTCGTGGGGAAATTTAACTTCCCTGATGTTTGCTGGAAGGACTACTCAGCCAGCCAGTCACAGTTCCTCCAGTGCATTGATGATAACTTTGTGTTGCAAATGGTGGAGGAGCCGACTAGGAGAGGAGCACTGCTGGACCTCATCCTCACTAACAAGGAGGGTCTGGTTGAAGCGGTATAGGTTGAGGGCTGCCTTCGTTGCAGCAACCATGAGATGGTGGAGTTCAGGATCTCGTGGCAGGAACAGAATAGCAAGCAGAATTGCAACACTAGACTTCAGTAGAGTGAATTTCGGCCTTTTCAAACAATTGCTAGGGGAAATCCCGTGGGCAAGGGTACTTGAAGGTAAAGGGGCCCAAGATAGTTGTTTGGCATTCAGGGACTGCTTCCACCAAGCTCAAGATTAGAGCATCCCAACACATAGGAAGTCAAGAAAGGGAGCCAGGAGACCTGCGTGGTTAAACAGGGAACTGCTGGGTAAGCTCAAGTAGAAGAGGAGAGTTTGCAGATCATGGAGGGTCTGGCCACTTGGGAAGAATATAAGGTTGTTGTCAGAGGATGTAGGGAGGCAACTGGGAAAGCTAAGGCCTCCTTAAAATTAAACCTGGTGAGAGGGGTCAACGACAACAGATAGAGTTTCTTCAAATACATGGCAGATAAAAATAACACTAGAGGCAATGTAGGCCCACTGACGAATGGGACAAGTGCCATGGTGACAGAAGATACAGAGAAGGCAGAGTTACTGAATGCCTTTTTTGTCTCTGTCTACTCTGCTGAAGGCTGTCCTGAGGAGTCTTGTGCCACTGAGGCCCCAGAGGAAGGCAGGACAATGGAGAAGTCTGCCTTGGTTGATGAAGACTGGGTTAAGGAGCAATTAAGCAATCTGGATATCCATAAATCCATGGGTGAGATGGGATGCACCCACGGGTGCTGAGAGAGCTGGCTGAAATAATTGCTAGGCCACTCTCCGTCATCTTTGCTTTGGGAAATGGGAGAGGTGCCTGAGGACTGGAGGAAAGCAAATGTCACTCCAGTCTTCAAAAAGGGCAAGAAGGAGGACCTAGGTAACTATAGACCAGTCAGTCTCACCTCCATCCCTGGATGGAACAACTTATCCTCGGTGCCAACTCAAGGCATATCGAGGATAAGAGGGTCATTAGGGGCAGTCAATATGGCTTCACTGAGGGGAAGTCATGCTTAACCAAATTCATAGCCTTTTATGAGGACATAACAAGGTGGATAGATGATGGCAAAGCAATGGATGTTATCTATCTTGATTTCTGTAAAGCATTTGACACAGTCTCCCACAGCATCCTTGCTGCTGAACGGAAGAGGTGTGATTTGAACAATCAGGTAATGAGGTGGACTGTGAACTGGCTGAAGGAAAGAAGTCAGAGAGTTGTGATGAGTGAGGCAGAGTCTAGTTGGACGCCTGTATCTAGTGGAGTGTCTCAGGAGTCAGTACTGGGACCAGTACTATTTAATATAGTCATCAATTACTTGGATGATGGAAGAGAGGGCACTGTCAGCAAATTTGCTGATGGCACCAAACTGGGAGGAGTGACTGACACACCAGAAGACTGTGATGCCATTCAGTGAGACCTGGACAGGCTGGAGAGTTGGGTGGGGAAAAATTTAATGAAATATAACAAAGGTAAGTGTAGTCTTACACCTGAGTAGGAACAATCCCAGGTTCCAGTATTAGTTGGGGAAAAACCTGTTGGAGAATAGTGTAGGGGAAAGGGACTTGGGGGTCCTGGTGGACAGCAGGATGACCATGGGTCAGCACTGTGCCCTTGTCACCAAGAAGGCCAATGGCATCCTGGCGTGTACTAGAAGGGGTGTGGTTAGTAGGTTGAGAGAGGTTCTCCTCCCCCTCTACTCTGCCCTGGTGAGACCGCATCTGGAATATTGTGTCCAGTTCTGGGCCCCTCAATTCAAGAACAACATGGAACTGCTGGAGAGAGTCCAGTGAAGAACCATAAAGATGGTTAAGGGAGTGGAGCATCTCCCTTATGAGGAAAGGCTGAGGGAGCTGGGTCTCTTTAGTTTGGAGAAGAGGAGACTGAGGGATGACCTCATTAATTTTTATTAATATATAAAGGCTGAGTGTCATGAGGATGGAGCCAGGCTCTTCTCGGTGACAACCAATGGTAAGACAAGGGGTAATGGGTACAAACTGGAACACAAGAGGTTCCACTTCAATTTGAGAGGAAACTTCTTTACAGTGAGGGTGACAGAACACTGGAACAGGCTGCCCAGGGAGGTTGTGGAGTCTTCTTCTCTGGAGATATTCAAAACCCACCTGGATACCTTCCTGTATAACCTCATCTAAGGGTTTCTGCTCCAGCAGGGGGATTGGACTAGATGATCTTTCGAGGTCCCTTCCAATCCATAACATCTTGTCATTCTGTGATTCTGTAGTGTTGACAGTGGGAGTAATAGAAAAGTTTTTTATATAAGTTGTTGTTGAATGAGTTGTCTAGGGTTAGTTCATGCATATCTGTTTTGATCCCTTAGCTATTTTTATTGCTGTAGTTCATCTATATTGTCATTTTAGCAGAACCATGTCTGACAATCACTACTTTCAACATTTCTTTCTATTTCATACATGTTACATTTCTGGGCCAAACTTCACTACAGTCCTGTGTAAACTCAAAAATTATACCAGGATGTATAGATATAGAATTTGCTACCAGTGGTGCAAGGTCCTACACATGGGTCAGGGTAATCACCATTATCAGTACAGGCTAGGGAATGAATGGATCAAGAGCAGCCGTATGGAGAATGAAGTGGGAACACTGGTGAGCAAAAAATTGGACATGAGCTGCCAATGTGCACTTGCAGCCTGGAAAGTCCATTGTATCCTGGGCTGCATAAAAAACAGAGTGGCCGACAGGTCTATGGAGCTAATTCAACCCCTCTACTCAACTCTGGTGAGACCACATCTGGAGTATTTCACCAGCTCTGGGGTCTATAGCACAAGAAAGACATGGACCTGTTAGAGTGGGTCCAGAGGAGAGCCACAGAAATGACAGAAGAGCTGGAACACCTCTCCTGCGAGTACAGGATGAGAGAGTTGGAGTAGTTCAGCCTGGAGAAGTCTCTGAGGAGACCTTATTGTGACCTCTCAATACTTAAAGGGGGCTTATACGAAAGATGGGGACAGACTTTTTAAGAGTACCTGTAGTGACAGGACAAGGGACAATGATTTTAAACTGAAAGATGGTAGAGTTAGATTGGACATAAGAAAGAAATTTTTTTGCAGTGAGGGTGATTACACACTGGAAGAGGTTTCTTGGAGGTGGATATTCCACTGTTGGATATGTTCTGAGTCAGGTTGGATGGGGTTTTGAGCAAACTGATCTAGTTGAAGATATCCCTGCTTATGGCAGGGGATCTTCCAAGATCCCTTCCATCCAAAACCATTCTATGACTCTATGGTACTATTATTCTGATTTCAGGAAAACAACTCAAAAGAAATATTAATTTATCAAATTTATTGGCTTCAAAATTTATTGCAGTTGGGATATAATTAGATAGTAATGTGCAAACGTATTTATGGTGGTTAGGAAACAGTCTTCCTAAATTAAGGATCTAGAAGCCTGATGGCTAGCAAAAGGAACAGAAAGCTTTAGAGAGAACAGAAAGCTCTGAGGGAAACTTTAACTTGCTAAAAGTTTGTGCCTGTATTCCTTCTATCTTTTTTACCTCTCACTGAGCAGTTAAAAGTCCTGAAACGCATTGAATTTCAATATTTTAGGAAGGTGTAAAAAGTTATGATCTTAATAACTTGATAACTTGATGAGTTAAGATCAATACACAGAAAAGTAGATAGAGCTGCAAACATGGTTGAGTGTACCAGTGATGGTGCAAATGAAACAAGAGTGGTCTGACTTGCTGCTCTGGTCTTTATAAAAAGCAGGTGGAAAGCCCTTTGAGATGGGAACATTCATGCTTATTTTGGACTGTATAGCAGTTGGAGCTCATGTGTCAGTTCCTTCTCCATGTAACATTGTGAAAGTTGTAAGGTTTGATAGCTGAACTAGACTTTTACTTTTAGGACTCTAGCTTATACCCGCAGTTAGACTGCACAAAGGCAGAGTGAAGAATCCAGGCTGAATCAGTTGTCCATACAGATCCCAGTTAGGACTGCTGATACCATCAGCTCACCAAGCTTCCAAACAGGATTACAGTTCAGACTTGTGTACTTGAGCCAATTCTGGGACAAGTTAAGATCACTGTATTCATTGAAGAAGCCCATCAACCTCAACAAATTTTGTATTACATCTTCTTCTGTAACCTTAGGCTTACTTTAAATGAATATAATGATCACAGATGAAACAATTAATTTAGGCTTTTGATATCTGCAGATGGATAAGTAGTTACACATCCTTTAGTGTAGCTAATTCATTAAACATACTGCAAGGCATTATTTTATTTTATTTGAATGATGCTGAAAAGTTTCTGATAATTGAGTAAAAGGTCCTTTGTTAAAATACCCTTCACATATACTTTAATTTTCTAATCTGAGCCTGAAAAATATTCTGGATAAGAACCTGGCCAAATTAAAAACAAAAACAAAAACCCTTCCCCCTATCCCCCCCCCAAAAAAAACAACCAACCAACCAAAAAAAATAACCAGCCCACACCACCACTACCAACAAAAAACAACAAGCAAGCAAACAAACAACAATAACAACCAAACCAAACCAAAATCACCAAGTCAAACAAACACCTCCATGCTCTTTTTGATGACCTCTAACTCAACTAAATCATTTGTTTTAATTTTAAGACTGCATAGTAAAATAACAGGCAAAGATGTCTGCCATTTCTATGTATCATCAGCCAAGAAGTTAAACTGTAAGGAAGTTGAGTGCATGCTGTGGAGGTAGAGCTGTGGGATTTTACAATGAATAGCCAAAAATCTTTCCCTGTCAAACCAAAGACATCTCTAATGGAGATACTTCCATGTTCTCTGGTAAGAGCTGGTAGTATTAAATGTCTTAAATTACAACCAATGACATGTGAGAGAAAAGTTAAAACAAGTTTGTTATGCATTTAGCATTTACCATTATGTTTCGTCATCTTACTAATAAAGAAAAAGAGGAGAGGTTTGACTGTTGTGGTATTCAAGAGTAAAGATCTCTTAGACTGACATAACAGTACAGTTTTGCTGCTTTTCAAGAAACATTATATTTGATTAAATTATTTCAATACTGGCACAATGTATGATGCAACAGCAGCAGATGCACTGAAGCAATAACATAATTGAAAGTGTTTCTCTACTCCTGGAGCAGAGTACTCTGTTCTTTTGTTCAAGTCATGGCTGTATTTGATCTTACATAAGTGCAGAAAACTCCATAGAATCTAGTTCTTGGCCTGCACCAAAGGTCAAATTTCTTCTCATCAATTTTATCAGGATGTATCTCGAAAGGATATTTTAACTTGAAGTTTGGAGTGAATTCTGGAGGTACTCACTTTCCTTTTTACAAGCAACACAGTTTACAGTGACTAGAAGAAAATACTCGTGCCATTTATCTTTCATAATTTTGGAAATAATGTGTTTAAGATTGTCTTCTTTCCCTCAATAACCAAAAGAAGAAAGCAAGCCCTTCCATTTCAGGGAACGACTCATCTCCAAATACATTCTGTGACAGGACTGGGTGATAACAGATAAGGGAAAATCATATAGATAGTTTGACAACGAAAATGTGGTACTGAACACGAAAAAATACACTAGGATTATCTAAGCAGATAATACCTTAGGTTAGTTTAAACTGCAGTACCTTCATTGGAAAGCTGAGCTTTAATAGAATAATTGGAAAACATTATTATTATTATTATTATTATTATTATTATTATTATTATTATTATTATTATTATTATTATCCAGGTTAATAATTGCTAACAACTGTTTAGAATATATGTTACTGAATTTCATCATATTGGAAGTGTGAAAAGTTTATGATGGCTATTTACATTCTGTTACCACTTGTCTTTTTTACATACTTTCCTTTTGTGTGCATTAGAGTAGTAGCAGGTATAGTATCATAGAAATGACAGTATGTTCCAAGGAGTTTTGAATTATATAATAAACGTACCATTGTCTAATACATAAGGGTATAAATAGGCACCTCTTCCTGCAGTCATAGGTGGTGCCATATGCAGTTCAAGAACAGTTTATTGACCTGGATTATATGAACATTGCACTGTCAGCTTATAACAGATACCTAGGATGCTCTATGCTCAATCAAATTGTGTAATTACATCACTCAAATATTTATACTCAGGCTAATATGGCTTTAAAAAGAGAATACGTGTCAGTACAAAGCTAAACATAATGAAATATATTATCTAATATCTACAAAAAAGGTGGGTTTTGCCATAATAAAAGGTCTGTATGATCTGCTGCGCTGTATCACTGTATGCTTTGAATGGGAAAAAAAGTCTTTGGGTTTGACTGAATGTGGCATCTGAACAATATGTGAAAACATCTGTGTTATTTCTTTTGGACATAAATTATGCTTCTAGGTGAGAATTTGATTAACAGAAATAAAATAATTTAATGACAAATATAATATTATGCCACTGGAGGATAACAGCAAGAATATCCTCTTTCATCTAGGATCTTATTCATCAGAAGTAAAAGAGGAAGAGAAATTTTCATGGTTGTCTAATCAGTGACAGGAAACACATATGTAAAAATAAAGGGTGATCCTAGGATATGTCATTGAAAACATACATAATAAAAGTAGAAATTTCAGTCTATAAAGCCCTGATAGAAACTTAAATATGGTTTGTTTTTATTACCTTTTTTTAGCCAGAATAAATTTAAATTTAAATAGAAGTAAAGGGGAGATGCAGATAAAAACAAAGACAGTTTAATGTAAACAAACAAAAACATTTCAGAAAAGCAAAATTAATCATTAAACTCAAGTTCAATGCCAGAAAAATAAAAATAGGTATAAAACATCTGTTAATAAATTTAGACTGAAAATTAAGAAAGTATTCCAACCATAAAAAGAAATAAGAGACTGAAAAAGCTTTTCTGTTGAATAAACAAGGATAAAAACAAAAGGCCTGTTTTAAAAATAGGTTTTCTGAATCTCTGAAAATGATTATGAGGTAGTAACCTGTTCTCAGTGACCCTGGAAACTCCTTTGAGTTATAATTCATTTTGCTTCAGTAACTACAGCAACATCCAAACTGCAATTTGTTGTACTTCAGGGTCACCAAAGCCTTCATGGTAAAGAATTCAAGACAAAAATAATTCGAAAAAGAAGAGAAAATGTTTTTATTCTGCTAGACTCACTGGAGCTGTCAAATGCATTTGTTTTTGTTTGTTTGTTTGTTTGTTTGTTTGTTTGTCTGTTTTAAGAGGAATGGCTCAATAAGGATTTTAAAATGTATCCTGATTTATTTCTCCCATTCATAGATTATTTATAATCAGCTTTTTGCTGGTTGCATCTATTAATCAACCTTTTTTAGCTCAGCAAATAATAGGGACAACAGCTGGATGAAGAAAGTGGGCTAGGTAGTTTATTCATTTAAATAAATGGAAAAACTTATGTTGCTTTCTGTAATCAAAAATAAGTTATCATAAAGAAAAAAATAATGGTACTTATAAAGAAGTAAAAGGGAATAATAAGTAGCAGAAAGAAAAGAACTCTAAAGAATGAAATAAAAAAAAAAAGTTAGAAACCTTTTTGTCTCTAAATAATTAATTGCAAATAATTAATCATTCAAAAAACACATTAAGAAATTCTGCTGTTCAGTCTGTGTATTTCAGTAATACATATATGGACTGCTTGAAACTGAGTGTGAATTAAAATTTCAAGGTAAACTTTCATGAAATAATAACCTATTAATGCAGAAATTTTAGAAAAGCAAGGATGACATGTCAGCTGAGATTGCAGTCTGATCTCTGGTCCCAAACTCGATTGATTTCCTATTAGATTGCCTTAATCAAAGCTTAAGTTCATCACATCTAAATTTAAGTACTTTAAATATTTCAGAACCCAAAGCTTTCTGTTTCTCTGCATGTAATGGAAACCTTCTAACAGCGTAATTTAGGCATCACTTTCTTGATTTGTTTTGTTTTGGCTTGGGTTGGGTTTTTGATTTCTTGGTTTGTTTTGTTTTACTAGATTCCCAAATCCCTGTTTAAGCTGAATACACTTTTTTAAAGGTGATGATATGACTAAACAAAATTAAGTGGGATTTTTTTGTTGCTATTTTTAGTCAATTTCTCGTACTTGAGATATGCAGCAATCTGATGGTGGCAGAAGCTGAGACATTTAAGATGCCCATAGAATGTAAGCAACCAGACCTATTATACAAAATTACTTGAGTGCCTTTGTATAAAACTGCAAACCTCAGAATGCCACTGAGTTTTAGCCTCTTGTCTCTGTAATTCCAAATGCTATCACTACTGTAAAACCTGATCTAGATGTCAGTTTGTGATACCACAGTACACAATTGTCAATGCTTAACTGATGAAAACTACATCAACTACTGAAAAACCTAGTCCTGTAATCATTTAATCATCCCTGAGCTAAACAGCGTATTTCCAAGTGCAGTTCATTTAACTCTTCATGGTTACCTACATTATGATGAGATGATATATACCCTGGTAGTTCCTTTTCTCCCCACTAAGAAAATAATGGATACAAGAAAGGGTGATGGATGAGCTGATTAGGGAAAAGAAACAGTTTGTGGAGAAAGAAGCTGGTAGACAAAAATGGATTGGCCTTTCAATGTCAAATGTAGAAAAAGTGGTAGAAACTCAAAAAATCCATGTTATGATTGGATCAGGAAAATGAACTGAGCAATATTAAATGAAGAGTACCATAATTATCTATCACGGTATTCTTCACCAAGAAAATAAAAAGACTTTCTTCACATAATAGGGAGAAGGGATGTAACTGACTTATTGAAAATTGTCATTTTGTCTGCCAAACATATGTTCTATATGTATATTATTTGATTTTCTGCACAGGTTCTTTTCTTTTCACTTCCTTTGCTCTTTTTGGTTCAGTCTGAGTTCTCTCAGTCACTAACTATCTGGACAAATTTAGACTAGATTAGACTAGACTAAAATATTTTCAGTTGGAAAGGACCTACAACAAACATCATCGTGTCTCACTACTTGAGGACTGACCAAAAGTTAAAGCATACTATTAAGGGCATTGTTCAAATGCCTCTTAAACACTAACGGGCTTGGTACTTCGAACACCTCTCTAGGAAGCCTGTGCCAGTGTTTGACTAGCCTCTCAGTAAAGAAATGTGAAATGCTTCATAATATTGACTCTGAACATCACTGGATCCCAGAGACAAGAGATCAGCACCTCCATCTCCACTTCTCATCCTCAGGAAGATGTAGAGAGCAATGAAGTCACCTCTCAGTCTCCTTTTCTCTAAACTAGACAAATATAAAGTCCTTAGCTGCTTCTCATAGAATATGCCTTCCAACCCCTTTCACCAGCTTTGTTGCCCTTCTCTGGACGCATACAAGGATCTTTGCATCCTTCTTAAATTGTGGAGCTCAGAACTGCACACGTTACTCAAACTGAGACCTCACCAGTGCTGACTATAGTGGGACAATCACCTCTTTTGACCGGTTGGTTATACTGTGATGCACCCTGGGATGCGGTTTGCACTCTTGACTGCCAGGGCACACACTGCTGACTCATATTGACCTGCTGCCAACCAGTGCCCCTGATCCCTTTCTGCAGGGTCACTCTCTAGCCATTCCTTTCCCCATTTATATTTGTAGATGGCATTACTCCACCCCAGGTGCAGAATCCAGTTCTTGGACTTGCTAAATTTCATCTCAGTAATCATTACCCAATGCTCCAATCTATCTCGATCACTCTGAAAGGCCTCTTATCCCTCCAGATAGTCAACAGCACCCCCCAGTTTGGTATCATCAACGATCTACCTAGTATAGGATTCAACTCTTACATACAGATCAATGATAAATATATTGAACAGAAACAGCCCTAGGACTGAACCCTGATGAACACTGTTGATGATCAGTTGGTCATTCCCTCAAGAAGCCAAATCTGGAACTTGCCAGTGATAATCAAAACCCAATAGAAACATGACATCAGTATTAACATACTGATGTTTTTTAAACTAAGAGTTATTTGTTAAGATCTGATAGAGGTGAGTCTTTTCCTCCTATTAGCCTTTTAACTGAAGACTTTATTAGGCTATTGAGTGTAGATATTGATTTCTTGGTCAATTACTTACCATTTCTTTTTTTTTCCCTCAGTGCTAGTGAGTTTTTTCATATGGCTATTTTTTGACCTGATGAAATTTATTTGAGGGAATTGAACATCTCTCTGGCTCACACATACATGTCAGTGCTCTCATAGTGTTTCATGTTAATAGTATCACTTTCTGCAGTGAGTCTGCTTTAAAGTCAGCTTTTACTTTTATCTTTTCTAAGCTTGGAAGTAGTTAGTATCTTCAAGGACCATATCTTCATTCCCTGTGCTCTTACTGTCTCCTGTTCACATCAATTACTTTTCTTTCTTTTTTTTTCTTTCTCTAGGATTTTTTTTTTCCCAAATCTGTGTCCTCTAGGGACCAGGAGAGCTACTCACACTGAATTTTTGAACTTTGATTCTTCTAAATTGAGAGAATTTTATCTATAAGCTTCAAGGATTTATTTTTATTTGAAACATTGTATAGGTATAGGCTCCACCAGAGGTCCGTTACATGCAGCTTGCATCTGTCTAAGAGGCATGGGGAGATGAAGGGAGCAATAACCACCTTTGAACTCTACCCACCAAGCAGCAGGTGAGCAGTGTCAGTCAGAAGTGTGTCAGTCAGCCAAGACTCTTGCCTGCACCTCTCATCCTCACTCATTAGCATTCAAAACCTTTTCCTTATCACTCGTTATGTTGTTATCCCTTTCCTTGTAGCCAGCCAATATGAACCATTAATGTAAGAAGTCTTACTCAAGTGTCTTTTCACAGCAATCACAGATTACATACAGGACCATGTGTTCGAGCACCAGCACTTCTGCCCAAGGAAGCTACTTTGCACCTTGGGGTGAGGAAGAAGAAGCCAAGGACCGGGGCAGGGGAGTACGGAGATGTGGTCAACAATTACCTGTGAGTTGAGCTGTGTTTATTTACTTTGTACATACTTTTACTGCACCCTTACCTGACTCCACAGTAGACTTTAAAGAATACACTTTTTACAGTTCTTGGGGTTGAAAAGCCTAAAGACTAGTAAAGCATAGAAAAATAACTTTGTTATAAGTACTGAAATAGCAGGACTGACAGTGTTGAAAATCAAGGTACGGAGTCAAAGCATGACATGGTGTCAAATCTTAATGCTTAGAGATTCTCAGGAGATGTGCTGATCCATTGAGTCTCCTCAGGTCTGTGTGATCATACGTGCTTATTGGGGTGCACTGTTTCTGTGCTTCAATCAGTGTTTGAAGGTCTATGTGTATTATCAGAGTTGCTGCTGAAGATGACTACGTGCTAATCCTACAGGCCTTGAATGTCTTTTTTTTGTTTGTTTGTTTTATTACTGCAATTATTTATTGCTGTAATTATTACTGTAATTCATTGCTGTAATTTTCCCCTTCCCCAGTCCCCCTCCCAGGATCAGACTGATTCCTGGGATAGCACAATGTCTAAATCTCATTCTGTTGTTAGAAATTAACAAATCTGTTTTTTACAGTTCCAGGAATATATGGTAGTGAAGTAGTAGGAAGCAAAGATGCATTCTACTTAGACATTTGATTTGTCTTTGGTCAAAAGAAGTACATAAAGTTAAACAATATGTTATGTATATTCCCCTATTGCACTTTCTTACAACAGTTTCTGAGGCTTCTTTAGAGTTAATATCCTCTGAGGCCTATGCAGTGCATTGCAGATCTTAGCTAGAGATAGTGTGAGTAGATTTGAATGAGCACATAACAAAATAAAGCACCAAAATAATTATAATCCAGGATGCAGAGGTTATATAATGAGGGCATAAAAGCATTGCACCCAAATCAATTAGTCCTATTTCTAAGCAGGAATAATAAATTTGGGTACAACAGTATACTGATTTTTTGTCTAAATTCGGGTCTCTTTGAGAACTTATATACAGCACCATACTCTGGATAAATACCTTTATAAGTCTTACTTCGGTGTAAGAGCCACCATGAGCCTTTTTTCTTCATGCACATACCGAAAAAATGTGGGCAAGGGATAGGAACTAAGACAAAATTTTGACTAACAAATTTATTCGAGTGGAAAGATGCAACTCCAAGTACTGATGACTAAAATTATTACTTCCTCCATAATAATTGTTTTGGTGGCTTTTACCTCATCGTTCTGTTACTTGTGGACCCCAGGAGAGATGTTCATATAACCAGGTTCAGATAATTCATCTGTCTTCCTTTTAAGTCAGATATAATTAAGCCTGTTTCAGTTTGGACAAAAATGTGTGATATTCTGAAAAATCCTTGCATATCTCAAGATAACATATTCCTACCTTTAATTAATTTATTAGCTCAGAGTAAGGTCAGCAGTACTGACTTGACCCAAGATAAAGTAGCATATCTCAATAGAAGAGCCCTAAGTGTAAGTACAGGTGCTGAATTCCTCAAAAGCCAAGCTACTTATTTTTTAGCTGTCAGATGACTCATCTTAGCCTAAGGCAAAGGTCTATAATGGTTAAGGTGATCTGTGTCCACAAAGCTTCTATTTCTACTAATTGATAAAAAAAGACCCAGGCTGACTATCTCAAACATAGTTATCTACAATTAAGACATCGAACAAGTAAGGTGAATCTCATCTACAGAGTAAAAAGTATTACTTGTATTCTCCATTTTCTGTCAATTTTACATGTAATTTTAATTATAATAGTTTTGAATATCTGAAATAATTAAGATTTTCTTGTCACAAATATTTTATTGCAACAATACATTAGAAGAAAAATAAATACTAAACAAATATTGATGTATATTACATCCCTATTACATATGTGTGTACTTACAACCTAGTTTTCATGTCAGTGAAAAGAAATAGGGCACTTTGTTTTCCACGCTTATTCTTTGGTAATAAAGCTAAATAAAAATGTGGCTTGGGGAAAGCTGTCTTGTATTATGTTAGCCTGTAATTTAAGAGTTTCATAAGATGTACCATAATTTATTTATATTTTATTACTTCCCAGATTGCAATTAAGAATTATATCTCTGCACACAATGACTGATAATCCCCTAAAGTAATGAACTAAACTATGGCTTTTCTCAAAAACAGAAGTCTACTTTGTAATTTTAACAGTAAATTAAACATGGTTCTGGTGCAGCTTTAATAGTAGTCTTCAGTAATTCTCTACTATGATTTAGGTCATCTTTACAGTTGTTTTTTATTTACAGAGTGGACAATAGCTCAAGGAAGTAATTAGAAATGTGCAATAAAGGGAACCAAAACCTTGTTTATTCAGTCGTTCCTATTCTGATAAATCATGATGGTACGTGGAAAGGATTGGCCTAACCCCTACATTAAAATGATCATCATGTGTGTAACAACATTCGTCTTGGGACCAGGATCTGCTTCATATGCTAGAAGTATTGCTAAACACATTAGATTCAGAGAGTTTCTGATCTGTTTGTTAAACTGTGGAGGCTGAAACATGTCCATATTGCTCATGTGGACACATCTGCTTGAGTAGACTGTCTTCAACACAGCACTTGTTAGGTCTCATACTGAGCTCATGACTTTCTGTGTCTTAATTACTATTTTTGCAAGTTGTTCATTTAGGAGTATTTAAATAAAGTGAAGGTGTCACAGCCCAACTGAGTGCTACTTTTATGAAATGACACTGAGAGTATATGGTTCACGTCTTGGATGTGTCATGAGTGCAGGACGGTGCAAAGTCTGTTAGAATAGTGTTGGAGCACAGTAGAAAGAAGGCAAAAATAGGGCCTTCAGGGAACAGTTCCTGGAATAAAGTGTCCCCCAAACCACACAAACTGCACATTGTCTTGGACAGAAGTTACTAGAGTGAGCCAAATCTGGAAAATGGCGCAACCCAAAAATTAAGCAGTGAGTATGTTCATTCAATTCAATTTTCAAAACTGCTCCCCTGTCCTATCTTGCCAAGAAATGCCTTCTAAGTCTGAACAATACCTTTAAGTCAGTATTAACAGATATGGACAGAAACCTAATCAGTTTTCTCAGAATTCTAAAATAGATTCTTTGAAATTCTGATTTTTGCATAATTAGCTTATTTGTTTTCCTACAAACATTGCTGCTTTTCAAGAAATATGTTTTCGGGACCTGCCACTACATGATGTATGTTGTAACTCCTCTGAAGTACAATTTTGCTTCGTGCACGAAAGTTCTAAAGGAAACCCACAGAGTATTCTAATTCTTACTCAAAGCAAAACTAAAAAAATACTTAAGAATTATGTAAATTGCACTACATTAACATGACTACAAAATAGAACAATATATTTTGCATTTCTGATTATATATGTGTGATTATATATTCTTGAGATTATTCTAAGAGTATTCTAAGACTAATCATACTATCTCTGTGGTGTCAAAGTTCAGATAAAATTTAGTTACTGACTTGGGAGAGGAAATAAAGATGTATACTGATTAAGAATCATGTAATTTTTTTGGCATAAGTGTTTGAAATCATATTCTTAATGGAACTTGATTTTCACACCTCTGTCACTATTCATGTTTCCTGAGAGGAAAATGTAAAGTGTGATTGATATTCTGGACAGATATATAGCTGTTCTTTTTGGCTATTTCATTGTGTCCAAATGTTTGCAATTTTTTCACTGCAAAACCATAGGTTTATCTGGCTCTGCTATGGAACAATTTATTTTTCTTGAGACATAGGAATGTATTCAAGAGACCTTAACTTTTAAAAACTTTAATTTATATGAAAATGTCACACCAAGGTTTCTTGTTCATACTAACCTTGATTAGGGAGGAGTGGACAGATGTATTATGGAAGATTTTGCCTGATGTACATTTTCCAGTTTCTTAGACAGTGGATTCCACCATCTGTTTAGAAAGTCTATAGTTTCAGTAAGGAATGTACACTAGTATTCTAAGCATTCCTTAGAACTAAATGCAAAACCACAGAAGCAGTGAACATGAGAAGGTGTATCTTTCTTTTAACCAGTATTATTAATAGCTGAAGGCCCATGTACACCAATACTTCTCTCTGGTGATTATAATTATTTTTGTGACATTTATTACAGATTTATGAAGCCTTATTTTTTCTTATTACCTGATTAATATTTAACATTGAGTTTGAGGTTTTACATACAGTAGGTCTAGACTGTGAAGTCTGGAAATATTCTGCAAAAAATAAATCACTAATTTGAGAGAATGAAGCTAAAAGAAAGTATGTGGCTTTGCTATTTAAAAATAAATATAAGTAAATATTTTTAATTATATCCTTGCTTCTAAGATATTAATAGTACTTTACTGTGGGGTACGGACACTGTAATTTACTTCCGGAAAACACAGCAAGGTGTTCTAATTAAACACTGCATTATAATGCCTGCGAATACATATACAAATTTACTTCGTATAGAAATCCTTAGTTTTTAAATGTTATGATTCCTGAGTAATTTGCAATGTGTTGTTTGTTGTGTGGGTTTTTTTTTTTTTTTTGGTGGGTGGTGGGTTTGTATTTGTTTGTTTGTTTGTTTGCGTTTGTTTGTTTTCCACAGGTCTAATGAGGGTCCCATTGAAAACAAAGTTGTTTTCAGTGGACAATGGAACAGAATCTTAGAGATATTATTCTAACACTGAGGAATCTAAAAACATTTAATTCTAAAGCAAACATACCATAAAATTCCACAACCTGTGCTCTCAGCTTTAACTTCAACCTCTGTAGTATCAGAAAAGCGATAAAGCAGTGTTTTCCTTTATGACTATTTAAAAGCTTATCGATACAATCAAAGGGAGGTGGAGAAGCTTAGATTCTGCTGAAATGAAATGCTGAGCAAGCAACATATTGATCAAACAGGGTAGATCAAGGTCAGAAGTTGCTTAGCATCTCTTTTTCTCATAGCTGATGAGAAGGCAGGAAAGAATAATGACTCATAAGCTCATAAACATACTCAAAATCAAAAATAAGGGACAAAGAAACTCAGAAATAAACTGAGAAAAAATGCTTTGAATAAAGAATTAGGAGTTTTCTTTATTTGTTTGATTTTTCACATGAAGATAGATGCTTTCTGTAAATCCTTGGCTGGTGTTAACATACTGTGATCGACTACCAGGAAAATTAATATCTTTAACTGTATATAATGTTTCATAAGATTATATTGAATATAGTATAATAAGCCAAGTATATAGCTTATTAATAGAGTGCCAAAGATTAGAATAACATCCTATACACATGTAGAGAAATACTGTGATTATGAATAATTTGTGTCACTCATATTTAAACTTAAAAATATAATTTCAAATGTATGTTGTTCTTGTTTGCTTTGTCAAACCATCTGGTATACTCACGTGATCTGAGGATCATAGGACTTTTATAAGGGTTGTTTAAATTCATGGGACTAAGCACAGACTGAAGTCTTTTTACATGTATGTACGTACAGATCTCGCTGAAAATTTAGCACTGCAGAAATTGACAATTAAACAATCACCATGCTGAGGCCTTTACTTAGTCATAATTCTTACAAAAAACTTAATTTAGCAGGACTCCCTTTTTTTACTATCGTACCTCCAGTCTTTAAGCCACAGTGTATTTCCAGGAAGTATAATAGAATCTGTAAGTATGGATACATTTTGCCACACAATGAATTTGTTAAATAGCACAATTCTTTAGATAAATTACTATGTTTCTAAATTCACATAAGTCTTGTCAAGTGGGAGCTTGCAGTGTAGTTTACATTTTATTTGAGATGGTTATTTGATGATAAATACAAAGAATCACAACATCTTTAAGTAGATATTTAAATTGTAATTAAGAATTATAATAATTAAATGCAATGCTTAACAGGGTTTATTTAAATAATTAGGATATTTTGGGTGAAGTGGATATTACAGGAAATGTGACTGTTCTCACAAAGGTCTGAACTGCGCTCAAAACCATTATTATCTTTTGCTTGTGTTTTGACCACAAGAATCAATGGACAAGAACCTTTCAGTATTTATCAGGCCATATTGATTCAAATTCACAGTCATAATAATGTGACTGGTATTGATTTCTGTGCCTGAAATTCTTAATGTAATAAAGAAAAGTCAGAAAGGAAACTTGGGGTTCTTTAATTCTCTTTGTTCCAGTAAATCCATGTTTCAGATCTGAGGCAAGAGTATGATCAGATCCAGACTTTTTGACACAGAAGTTACTGGCACTTGCTTTTGTGGGAGAATAACTGGATTTTGAAATTTTCAGAGACTCTGGATACCTCCAAGTAGTCTATTTGACTTACACTCTTAACACCTAACATCCACTAAAGATCAGGTTCCTCCTCTCAAATTCTTCCTAACCCATTGTGTTACTCTAAACTAACTTGTGATATTCAAGGCGAAGTGTTAAATATTAATGAAATACAATGACAACTGTAATTATCTTCTAGAAAAAGGGAAGCCTTATATTATACTGCATGGACATTCTGGGATGTGGGGAGAAGAAGGTGAGAAAATTTTTTGTATTTCCAGTGAAACTGGGCTTCTATGCAATCAAGAACACAGAAGAAGAGTCATGGGGACCAAAAAAATTAGATGAAAATAAATATTACTTTCGTTAGTGGCTACAGAGCTCAATTAGAAAGGATAGGAAAATAGGGGATTGCAGTGTCTCTATGGGTTGTTTCTAGCTATCGAAAGACAGGTAAATATTGAATCTGTGAACAAGCAGTTGAGAAATCAAAAAGACAAGTTGGATAGGAGTCACCTACATGCATAGTTTTATCCTAATTTACCATTATAAAATCATCCTCTCACCTAGAATACATGTTTGAGACTCAGAAGCTTCATGAGGGTTTGAAATCTACTTTTAGCTTTCCTGAGTAAGTGCCTATATAGTTAGGTTACTATGCAAAGAAATGCTACTACTAACTTCTCTTTCTTCATCTTTTTACTTTTTGGTATGTATTTACAAGCAGTTTGGCTTGAGTACATGGATAGAACTGCCTAAAATGTACCTTCGATTCAACTCAGAGGTTGAGAGGTCCTCTTAAGCAGAAGATGAGACTTGCCCTGGCACTCACCAGTTGTATAGCTTTATGCGGACAGTCACGTAATACCTGACCTGTTTATCTTTAGAGGGTCCTTGAATAGAGGCCTATTGAAGGCTATTTCTATGATCTCACTGGAGCTTAAAATCTATACTTTGTATTGAGGAATAGAATTAAAATGGTTTTAGTGGATTAATCTCACTTGATTAAATGTGTGCGATGTAGACAGATACATTTATCTGATACTCACTTTAAACTTCTTTTCAATTGAATAGAGATAAAAGAGCACTTTGAGAGAAGCCAAGTAGTAAATGTGCATGCTAAGAATAAATGAATCACCCCAGAAGTGCATTCAGCTACAATAAATTGTGCCAGGGGTGACATGGATGTCTATATGCATCCAAAGTTATGGAAAATTAAATGTAGCCATTGCACCTTGACCTTAACTTTCATTCACATTCTTTTAAACAGCATAGAATTTACTGCTATTGACATGAAGAGGAATGGAATTCTGTGATTGTTATCTCCTTTATAAGAGCATAGTTCCTTTTTTTTTTTTCATAATCAATAGTGATTTTCTCTAATAAAACATTAATTTTTCACACATTGGCCTTCTTATGTCTTTTTCTTTTTTTGTTATGTCAATTTTAGAAACAAAAATTCTTTTATTTACAAATAAATTTATTTATAAAGAAAGTGTCCAGGAGAAATACAAATAAATACCACCAGGAGAGAGTCTGTTATTGGGTAAATTGGGAGATAAGAGCTCAAGGCGTGCTACTGATTTTGGAATACTAGCCATATTAAACACAAAACAAAACAAAACAAAACAAAAGACAAAAAAAAAAAAGACCCACAAAACATAAATGTGTTAACTTTTTTTTAGCTCATTTTCTTACAAGCAGTGTATTTCTCAACTTTTTTCGTAAAACTTCTGATTTTAATAATACCATAGGATTTTCTATATTCCAGGGGTTAAAAATACTGGTGTGTTCAACTGTGTATAGTGAGATATACATGAGAGAAAATTAGATTAAAGTGCAGACAATATGATTCCAAAAAGGATGATATGGAAGTGGCATAATTTTATCTCAAGCAAACAGTCAGAATACTCACAGAATTATGTTTGGAAAGTATTATATAATTCCTTGGTGATATTTTCTTTATCTACTATAGCTACTTCACTTTGCTTTGTCATTGTTTTTAGGTAATGCAAATTAATGAGAAAATAAGAGTAAAAGCGTCTCAGTAGAACAGCCAAAAGATTGCATGATTTTGAAAATTCAACCCACTTCTAAATAATCTCAAATGCTTTTTAGATGGTCTAAATGCTTGAAGAGGTGGTAGCATTTTTAAAACACTCTTAATGTGCAATTTTAAAGTTATATGTAAAGATTTCATTAATACCATTGAATTCTATGGACTATGTGACATTCTACATAATACTGACATCTTAATCTTTCTAGTAGGTGTCAACTGCCTATAGGTTGTCACCATTTTCACTGTAGGGAAGGCTGTAGATCTGATCCTGGTATGTCTGTGAATTTTCAGTGAAGTATGCCAACCTTTAGGATAACTCAATGATATTTTATTTAAAAATTACTGAAGATTCTAGATAATTTTATTGCAGATTGTAGTTTTTGGAAATAATTTCTCAGACAAACTATCTCAAACCTTCTATTCCCAAACCCTGTGGAGCTTTTTTTTTTTTCAAGAAACCTTTGCTTTTATGCAGGATTAATAGATTTCTTTAAAATCACAGAATCACAACATGTTTGAGGTTGGAAGGGTCTTCTGAAGGCCACCTTGTTCAACCACACTGCATGGGTAGGGCCACTAAGAGCCATTTGTCCAAAATAGTGTCTAGATAGCTTTTGAATATCTCAAGAATGGGGATTCCACAACCTCCCTGGGAAACCTAGTCCAGTGGTCAGTCTCCTTCAAGACACAAAAAAAGAAACAAAACAAAACAAAACAAAACAGCAACAACAACAAACAAACAAACCAAAACAAAACAAAAACAAACAAAAAACCCACCACCAACAGCAACAACAGCAACAAGCAACCAAAACCACCAGCATTTCCTTTCCTGGCTCTGTTCTGTTTGCAACCTACCTTCAGGTATTTATACACATTACTAACAATCTCCCCGAACCTTCTCTTCTCCAGGCTGCAGTCCCAGCACTCTCATCTTCTGTATGTGAAGCCTTGCTAGTAAAGACTGAGGCAAAGAAGTCATTCAGTACTTCAGCTTTTTCCATGTCCTGTGTAACCAAATCCCCAATCTCAAGCAGAAATGGCCCCACAATTTCCCGAGTCTTCCTTTTGTTGCCTCTTCACTTGGAGATGCCCTTCTTGTCTTTGACATTCCTGGCCAGATTAAATTCCAGCTGGGCTTCAGCTTTTCTAACTTCATTCCTGGATGCTTAGACAGTGTTTCTGTATTCCTCCCAAATTACTCATCTTTGCTTCCACCTTCTCTATGCTTTTTGTGTCTGAGTTTGGCCAGGAGGCCCTTGTTCATCCACACAGGCCTCCTGGAATTTTTGCCTTGCTTCTTATTACTTGCGATAAAGGTCTGTTGAGCTTGGAGGAGCTGATGCTTGAATATTAACCAGATTTATTGGGCCCCTCTTCCCTCTAAGAAAAGGAATCTTCTGAACAGCTCTTTGAAGAAGTCAAAGTCTCTTCTCCAGGAGTCCAGGGTTGTGGGCTTGCTTTTAACTCTCCTCCCTGATCTCAGGACCTCAGCAACTCTCCTCATTGGCTCCTCTGTCACTTGTAGGAGGAATTTATCACATTGCCAGTTCTCTCTGGATAACTCTTGAACCCACTATCTAATTTCAGTAAAAGCTGAAAGAACAGGAGACTTCAAATACAGGAATTGTGAATCAGTTTACTAAAGATTAGCATCTAGAGAAAAAACAAAGATTGTGGAAAGCTTGCTTGGTAAGAGCCACAGTTAATCATCATATGATTATTTGGAGTTAAACAGACCACATATAGCTGAGAATTATCCTAGGACATGCTTCTTGTCAGACTAGTGCTCAGGGATGTCAAAGAAGTGAGGTATTACACTGAGGGAGAGTCTGCGAGGAAAATGAAAAAGGACAACTGATCAGAAGGATTTGGAAGACTGCTGAGCATGTTGTAAACTGACAATGCCATGGACTACAGAAATTACCACAGAAAATAATGGAAAATGCTCCATGCTTTCATTAGTTTTTCTGATGATTAAATAAAACATTTATTTTCATTTCTGTTTTTCTCCAGTTATCAATTTTGCATAATTGAATCCGATGGAAAAAAACTTGATTGACAATCTTGATGATCAAATACATCACCAGAGGTTACACAAAACTGAGACTTAGTTTCTGCCTTTCCTCTTCCCAGTGAGTTCAAAATATGATCCGAGGAATCACTGCACGAGGTAAGAAGTTAGGTTTTCCTTTCATCATGTGAAATTTTGTTTCTGTGCTGTGATTGCATAGATTGGCTTATGTTACTTGTGATGGTAGGTTTTCATCATACACAGTTCTCCATCAGAAGCTGGGAGAAGACCAGTAACTCATTTTGCATAAGGCACGCAACAATCCTAATGTTTACTAACCAAGGATACATCTGAACAAAGGAACTATAGTTTGAATTAAACAGTACTCATTTGTCATCTAAGCTACATTATTCGTGCTAAAGGTCCTTTTTATTATTAGCACTATACTGCTTCCAGGGATTTAGGTAAGCAGTGAATAAAATAGTTAAGTACCTGAGTGCATTGAATTATTAAATCTTATCTCTACTGAAATTGATAAACAGTTTTGGTCACATTTTCAAACAAGCTGAAAGCAAGTAATTTGGTGCCTTTTTAAAAGAGAATCTTGAAATCTCAGGGTAAAACTGTATTAAAAATAAAACCCTAATGTACTGATACTCACAGAACAGAAAAATAAGTGGTTTTCATCTTACAGATGATGTGGCTTTTTTGTCATACCATTTCAAGAAAACATGCAAAATAAAAAGCAAGATCAGAACAAAAAACCCCCTCTCTCTAGTGAGTATAAAAGCTGTAAATTTCCCATGGATTTGTAACTTATTTTGAAACCAATGGGAAATAATGACTGTAAAGAATAAAAACATGTTGCTCACTTTTTGTAAATGTCTATTAATAATCAGATTAAAACAATAATGTTAGGAATCTCAGAACGTGATTTCCTGAAATCTTGAATCAAAATTTCAGATGTATTTCAGAGTTTCTGTCCATGTTAAATCATACATATTCTGGTTTAGTTAGTTGATGTATTTTCTAGTTGTGTTCCCTACAAACTGAAATATGGAACATAACACAAGTGTATTATGAAATAAGGTTTTCAATCTTTTACATAAAACATGTTTATGTATATGTGTGTTCATGCATACATTTATATAAACATATTCACTTATATATAAAAGAATATTTATATACATTTTATTTCCCCATTCAACAGCTAGTGCAAGCTAATATCTTTATGCGAGGGCTATATGGAGCTGATTTACCAGCATGAACTGCCTTGTCTTTGGAAGACAGCTCTGGGCACCTAATCTCAAAAGAAGACTCCACACTGTACCCTAAATACCAGGAAACAGCTGTCTTTGCTTTTGAATTGCTGCCTTCTTCATGAAGTGAAAAAGGAAAGGAAGAAGACAAATCTCAGTATATCAGCATTTTTGTTGCTTGTTATCTGATCCCTTCCTTCTGAGCATGTGGGCTTCTTGACATACATTTCTGATGCATTTAATTTCATTTATAAATAATATAATAATTATTTATGACACTTCTAGAGGGCAGAACCAAAATGTTTCAGAGTTGAACTGGTAGGATTTTATGTATTTTACTGAGTCAAAGTCTTTAATTTTTTCAACATACCAGTTTTATAAACTAATTACCAAAATAAAAATTTACTGAGGATTGGAAAGTATTGCTACTTTTAGCCTGAAAATCAGCCATACTTCGTATTCTTCTTGGACTATTGCAATTAGGAGAAGTAGTTAATGATGGGATCATGTATTGCCTTGACAGAGCCATTTTTATTCAATAAAAAGAAATACAGTGTTGTTTCTCTCAGAACAGGAGTAAACAAATTATAGAAGACAAGTTCCTTTCTCACATCCTCAAGGGATTTTCAGGCAGAAGCTGACCTAAAAACTCATCTCTGGGTTCGTTTCAGGACAATGCCCATTCTCCTTCCCCCAGCTGTGTTCAGACTGTCTTATTCTATTTCTCACTACCACTTTCATTCACAACGTGCACAAACTTAACCCTAGATTGCTACACAACAATGTCTGACTGGAAAAACAAACAAACAAAAATCTACAAAGCTTTAATTACTGAATTGACTTACATATTTAGTTTCAGTAATTACATGTTTCCCTTTTGGTTTCGGGGCCATCTATTGTTTCTTTCAATTAATCTGAACAAAAGACAACTACTGACCTCAAGAGCTTCATGAGTTTTGCTTCCAAAACTCTTGAACTCATAAATGGAGAACAGAGGCTAAATAAACAGCAGTCTTGCTTCCTGCTTGCTTCTTTTCTGAATTTCATGTTTGTAATAGGAAAAAATATATGTTCTATTTTTAGACTTGTAAACAGTCAGTTGTATGTTAGCTTATAGATCACTGATCACCTGTTGTCAGCTTTTGTTCTGCCCTATGAATGAACTTCAGTTATTAAAAAAAAAAAATAAATAAAATACCAAATGAGCCAAAACAGGTTTATTTGGTTTTACCTATAAATAATATTCTGCCTTTAGCATGCTTGGCACATATTGTAATCTAAAATATAGTGACAACAATGAGCTATGCATTATAAAAGCTTCAGAAAAGAATTTTTTATTAGTTTATTATCTCATTAAAAGGGTGCATAAATTGGATATCTAATTTAGCAATGGCTCATTAACTCTTTTCTGTGTTAATAATATTATGAAAAAAGGGGCTTAGAACACAAAATCTTTTAATCACATTGGTCAGCTACAGAAATAAATTACCCTCTCATTCTGACAACCATATTTTTTTAGTAGGGATGGGGCTATTCTATAGGCAGTGATCTGTGCGAGGCCTTCGACAATAGCAGTCATTACCTGCATCCAGTTGTGCCAAAAATGAAGCTGTCATTTGTCTCTATTATGGCTGAAAATTGAAGCTACCTCACACTTTATTCAGCAAATGAAATGTTTTAACATCTGACTGTGAAATGCTACTGGAAAAAAAAAAAAGCATAAAGAAAGGGAAGTTATCATGAGATAAAGACAAGAAACAAAGACTACTCTTCATAAAATATTATGTCATTATGAATTTTCTTCATTAGAAAAATCAGGAATTCACACAACAGGCAGATACTGCTACGTGAGTACTCTCTACTGATATTTTTGTTGATTATTATTTACAATCTGTCTTCGATATGATATATATGAATGCAATCTCATGCTATTTTTTTGTTTATGTATTCTCCACCCTTGTTGGTGATGGAGAAGACATTGACATAAACTGCTTGCTGGATATAGACCAATTAAAAATTTACTTTCTGTTATTTTAAACAATTAATTTCCCATACTAGAATTAAGCAAAGATGGGGCCACAGAAATGATTTTTTCTTTTTCCAGTCACAAGATTAGAAGCACTTTTTAGAATAAAACCTTTTTTAAAATGTCAACTTTCCTCATTCGTTGCAGTTAAAATGACATCTTAGAGCTGTCTCTGTATAGATGTGTACCACCTGAAGTATTGACTGGAAATACACCCATGAATCTTGGTTCTACGTCTACAGGTTTCAGCAAAGTATTTTTTTATATTTCAGTAACTATTGGATAAATCTCCTAGCCGGAAACTGACTTACAACGTAGAAAGGATAACTCAATACTTACTGCAGTAGTTGTAGTTATTTCAGAGATACACTTTGTAAGGGAAAATTGAAATGAATACCTTGTGGAATTATTAATTATCCTAACTTTTTCAGTGCCCACTTTATGATGGTCACTATGAGGAGCTAGTTAGATTACAACAGCATGCCTGCAGGCTGGGTTTAAAAAGTGTGTCCTCTGTACATCTTATAAATTTTGTGCATTCTACTGGGACATGATCAGATAACATTTTTTTATGCTTTCTTTTTCTAACTTCTTTATCTCTACGTTTTTTACACTTAACCCCTTTTTGTCTGACAGAATGAGGAGCTTGACCAGCTAAGAAAGAAAAACAAACAAACAAACCAACCCAAAGAACATCCTTTTTACCACGAACTAGATGTAAAAAATAGTTAATAAAGAATTCACAAGTCAGTGATGTTAATAAGTCCCATCTCAAAACTAGCCAATTTGCCCTCAGATTATCAAGAGGTGACTGTAATTTTGGGTATTCACACTCAGAATAAAACTTGTTTCTAAAGTGTGCAAGTAAATACTGGCATTGTCTGAATCAAGAAATCATGATGAGAAATCTTTAACAAAGCATAAAAATTCATGTCATTAGAATATAAACTTCAACAATTTTAAGAGCTGTGGAGGGATATTTTTTCCACTACTATTATTTTAGCACAATTGCAGAATATAAGAAAATACAGAAGTCATCCAAGTTTATCTGAAGAGGTCTCCTTTACAGCCAAGCAAGTTGCTCATTCCAGTGAACTACTCCAGAACTAGAACAAGAGAACAGGAATCACTCCCCCAGCAGCCATGTTTCTCTTCATATGCACTGAATAGTAACAGGTAACTCAGATGCAAATGTTTCATTTGTTAATGTTTCAAGCTAGTAGAGAAGAAATCCTCCTGCGGGTATTCTCTTTTCATAGATAACCAGGAACTGTTTTGAACAGGTGGATATGCACATGAATTAATACTTCATTTCTGAAGTTAATTCTTGTTTCTCAGATAATTAACATATATAAAAATATCTCATAAATGACCTCATATCCTATCATGCATGAGATTCTGGAAGATGTAGAAGCAACCTCTATGAAATTTTCCTTTAAAAAAACATTCCTGCAAGCTTTTAAGTACTTGTCACGGAGGCACCCCGAGGCTAATTTAAGGGACAACAGGGTCCAAAACAACTTTTATTAAACCGGTGAGAAACAGGGTTTTAGCACTCCAAAAGTGACTTAAATATAGGTTCGGGTATCAGTTGAGGAAAATTATTAAGGGGCAGCAACTAGTACAACAGGCGGTCCACGGAGTGCATGCACGTGGCTTCACCCAAAACAATGCCGGAACCACACCCGAGTCCCGGAGGAGTACACACTTGCCTGAACACGGTGCGGGATTATTCTTAAAGAGATACAGGTAAAGTGTACGCTCGCGATTCCGCGAGGGTAAATTTATAATACACTCGCAATTCTGCAAGGGTTAATTTACTTACATGTGCGAATGTGCACGGAATACTACACGTGCCTATGTGGAAGCACGGGAGGAAAATACACTCGCGATTGTGCGAGGATAAATTTAAAATACACTCGCAATTGTGCGAGGAAATAAAGTTACACTCGCGATTGTGCGAGGAAATAATTTAAAGTACGCGTGCAAATGTGCACGGAATATAAATACACTTGCGATTGTGCGAGGAAATAATTTTATACGTGCTTGTATTAAGCACGGGAAGTTACACGTGCATATGTGCACGGAAAGGATAAATATACTCGCAATCCTGCGAGGGGTTTTACTCACACCCGTGGCGGCAAGGCAAGCGGGGTCTCCATCCCGGGGAGGGGGTGTCTCGGCAGCAGCATCTTCCTCGTGCTCCGAGAGACCGGTGACAATGGGCCCAGTCTCGACGAGAGAGTCCCGTTTTTATACTGGCTGATCAGACCTGACTGTAGGCATTCTAGAAGCTTCTCAGTACCCCCACACCGTGTGCGGGGTGCCCCTGAAGCCTCCAAACATCCCCCACACTGGTCACAGGTGCCCAGCGGCTCACTGGCGCCTCGGCAATCCCTTCTCCTAATGGCCCTGGCCAGGGTGCTCTGGGCCAAACAAAAGAAGCTGTTAGCTTCAAGTAGCAGAGAGAGGGAGATGTGCCTACTCCCTCCATACTGAAGGAGGCGGGGGGAGAGAGGGGGGATTTGCATTCTGCCACAGTACTTCATTACTTAAAAGTATCTCAGACTTCGTAACTGTGAAAAGCATCTTTCAGCACTATTGCCTTATATACAAAAATAATCAATCCACTTCTTTACAGATGAAGATGTGGGACTTTATGGTATGCCTCTCTTAGAACACACTGGCATCGGAACATTTATTTCAGTCTGTGATTTCATATGCTTAGAGCAGTATCAGTAGAAGTAAAAGACAGCTTTTTCTTCTGGAAAATATAAACAGATTGATAAAAAGTGGACCAACTCATTCTAATGATAGTTAAACCTACAAGGAATTCTGTCTTTTTTATGTCAATTTCCTTTGTGCTGATCTGATCTTACTAATTCTGCCCTTCCTTCATCTGAGTTATAACACAGAGCTGAGATTCAGTTCACCTAAATTTAGGCATATAGATAAATGGCATAGATAAGAGGTGATGACTTCCCTCTGACAACTTTATTTGCCTTGACAGAAGAACTTAAGTGTTTCAATGATCTTTTACTTGGATACTGAAATAGCAGAACGTTATGTACTGAAATTCAGTCCTTCATTCCAATTGTGTTGTTTGTTTCAATATATAAGTACAGGCAGGTATGATTTGTATATCTAAGGCTGTACAGTTAGAATTAGTCACCTAACTTTTCCTGTTTCTTTGTTTGATTGGATTTGGTTTGGTTTGGTCATTCTGTTTCGTTTATATGTTATCTGTAACAACAGCAATGCTCTGGACTCTTCTCTAAGTACTTATACTGAAGAGTTTCTATGTCTCTTCAAGGATGAGGCAGAAAAATTTGTTATTAATATATTTTTAATAGGATCATGGTCCAATTCCGAAAAAAGAAACGAACAGAACTCTATGTGGTATCATCTACAACAGGATAACAGAAATTATTCTCATTATACAAACTGTTCTAGCTGTTTTTAACCTTTGCTCCTAAATCTTCACTTCTAGATCCTCATGATTTGATAATTTCAGAAACCATTATGTAGTGTTCAATTTTATTGTTTCTTGAACAGTACTATTCCACTAGATCTTTTCTTATCATCTTGAACAAGGGTACAAATATTTCCCTGTTTTTACTGGAAGTGCTTCACCTAATAATCTCTTAAAAGTCTTTATACATCATTTCATGCTGGTGACATATTGTCATTCAATAATGAGAGAAAATGTATTTTTATCTTTCACTGACATTTCAGATAATGATTTCATGTTTTACCAGGACAAATTTATTGTTTTCTAAAAAAATGTAATTCTACTTTGTAATATTAGTTTTAATTTCATTCCTATAATTAGCTCTGCATCTCCAAAACAGGTTAACTAATGAGCGCCAGACCACTGAGTAAAATGTATTGGCTGTATCTTGATCCTTTTGGGAGAAAAAAATAAAATAAATTCAATTTACTCAAATAATACTTACTGTTTCAGATAACATTGTTGAATATCATGTGATATTTTTGGTAGGGAAGGCCACTTTCTGTTTTCTAGCACTGCTATATCTTAGCTGTCACAAAGTAATTTCGGTAATATACCACTGATATTGTTGTAGCTAGTACATATTAATAACAAGTCGCCATCCAAGCATCATATCTGTCTGTCTGTACAGATACAGTTATTTCTTCTAATATATCCTTATTTGTGCAAAGTATTTTATGATCTTTGAACAATAAAATAGGAATTATGTTATGGACACCAGAGCTTGGAGGTCATTGAGGAAAACCAGGAGATTGTAACAGTAGCCCCCAAAATAAAATGAACAGATTATGTCAGAGACCTTGACAGAGCAAGCACAGCATTCATACTGATCACTGGAGGGTTGCAATTTCATAAACCAGATAAGAGCAGTTTTAGGGGTAACTGATTAAGAAAGAGTAAGTGAACACTAGTAACAAACATTTGTCTCCAAGTGTACCCTAGAAGGAGGGGGAAGGAACCACCACCACAAACACTGCCGTAACTCATTTTGGTGAGAACATGGAAGGCCAAGATCCTCTTGTTTCCATCCTTTTTCTTGAGCAAAATTAGAAACATCAGCTGTAGCATGCTAAGGAGGAAAGAAAGGATACAACACAGGACAGAAGAGATAGGTAATAAAAATTTCTGCATTTAGCAGTTTTAACTATATCATAATGATATAATGAACTGTACTAACTGAGTGATTTCAAACAAAAGTATTAGTATTATTCTGATTGGACTAGTAATAATTATTTAAATAGATTTTTAGGACTGCAATTAGATTACCAGTAAATTATCGGTTTTGTATACAAGATTATTTTTACCATAACTCATTTAAAAATTAGTGTTTTTTTTCTGAGACCCTGCCTTTGAAAGCTTGCTGTTAAATGTAAGAAGAAACATGGCCTACTGATTAATATTATCTTAAACTATGCATATTCTATTTTAGCTAGATTTTAAACATTAAATTAAAACAAACAAACAAACAAAAACAAAAACAAAAAAAACCAAACAAACAAAACAAACAAAAAAACACTTACCTGTGTAAATAAAGTATATTTTAGAATATTTCCTCTTCTTTTTGCTTATTTTTTGTTTCATTCTATCTGAATTGCATGTTAAAGGAATATTGGAATTTATTCAAGTACAAAGAAGTCCCTTGTTATTTTTTTTCTTTTTTTTCCACAATGGTATTAGTAAAACTGAAATTGCAACATCATCTTCATTTCCAAAGAGCTGTAACCCATCAAATAAAGGTTCATAGGTAGTCAGTATCAGCACACAGTGTTCACATTGAGTCATTCCTTAAGGGAAAAAATTGCAATTGAACATTGCTGTATTGAATTTATGTTGAAAAAGTTTGATTAGTTCTGTAATAATCATGGATACAAATTACGGATGAGTATGTATAACATAGAACTGAACAGAATTTCTGCATCATCATATTCAGTTCCCACTACCTTTGTGTTCTACAGTATATATTTCTGTCACGCAGTCTCATTGTGAAACCATATAGATATATCTTAATTCAATAAATTCAATACTGATTTACACTTGTTGTGGATCTGGCTCAAACAATTTTGAAAAGACTAACTTTTTAAGCAGCTTTATGGCATGAGAGTCCTGCAAAGAGTTTCACATTACACACTTCATGACAAGAACACTTATGTTTCCAAGTACTTTTTACTTTAACAGAAATTCTTGGGGAAAAAAAAAAAATAGTCACACTTTTGCAGAGCTCACCACACAGCCAAATAAGCTTAACAGGTTAAATTGCTATAGCAAGTTGGAATCACTTTGAAGAAATTTCATGCACTTTTTGATGTAATGACATAGAAAGAATTATTTCCATATCCATATGGGGGTTTTTTTCGGGGGTGTTCATGCTCATTCTTCAGACTACAAATTGTGAAAAATAGTATCCTGTAGACAGACCTTCCTCTGATTAGTAATATTTTTTTTTTTTTTTAAAGAAAGTGATCTACCATCTTTTAAAAGATGCTTCATACAGAGCTTTAATGAATATATTATTTCATTTAACATCATGTTGCATACATAGATCTGCGGGATAATGAAGAGATGTATATACTAATCTATGTTACAGTTTTAAAGCAGCTTCAGTGTTTCATTTTAGAATATGAAAAGCATTACAGAAAGATGTTTAAATGGGGTGGAATTGGTAGCTAATGATTCTGTGGGGGCAAAACCACATCTGCTATTTTGAATCACAGCTTACTTTCAATGGAGAGAAGGATGTTGATTATTTCCAGATAGGAGCTGATGAATGACATATATCAACTCTAATTTTTTAGTTTAGTCAAGGTAAAAATCTTCAGAAATAGATAAGAAAACATTAGTGTGGTAATGAAAAAGGAGACTGAAAGATGGATGATTCAATATAATCCTGAAATCCTTATAATTCAGGAATCTAACCCTGAATTCTTTTCAAGGTTTTGAAGTTGCAAATCAAGACTTCTAGTCTCACAATTTTCGTGAAAATTTTACTACGTTTGTTGCCTGAGTGGTAGAAAAGCAGAGAATAGTTAGAGACTGTAGTATTATTCAGAATTTTCTCGGTGTTAATAGGTTTGTGCCCTTGCCCAGTCAGCTGAATATCAGTTGTGCTGTGCTTATATATGCTGTGCAAATGTAAGTTTAAGCTCTCTGCAATTGCTCTGGCTGAAAAATAACTGCAGAAAAATGGCTGGGAAAAAAAAAAAAAAAGGCAAGACCAAGCACAAGTGAAAAATTGAAATTAACTACTAGGAGACTCATTTCTGACATATGCAATCCTACAAAACTGTACTTTATTATTAATATGATTTTACATAAAGCTATAACATAGCTTTATAGAGCTGAAAAATGCAAACACTGAAGATGTAAATCATGAGATATTTCTGTTTCATCTCATTACATTTTCATGAATTACTTCGCTTTGTTGCTAAGCGGGCTGATAGCATACTTTATTTTGGTTTGGTTTTCCCCATATACAAAGAGAAGAAAAATAAAATGGCACTCCATTAAAAAAAAAAAAAAAATCAAAATAATTTATAAGTACAGCATATTAAAACTTCACGGTCTTTCAGCTTTCAATATTCTTAGAATGACTGTAATTGTAAAGTATTGTCTTGTTTTTCTATTTAATACTGATCATAACCGAAGACGTACTTTGTCAGGGACAAATGGAAATGGCACTAAGAAAAAAAGGAAGATCACATTTTTTTTCTTAGGATCTCTTATGTTTCACAGAAAAAAATATCAAACATTGAGAAACACAGCATATTTAACTATATTTCTGGCATGAAATGCTACAGACAGTAATTACCACTAAATAGCTCTGCAAAGCTTTATTACCAGTGCAAATATATGAGTATACAGGAATGCTGCAGTAAGGTCAACTCAGCACATGGCTGAGAGGGAAAGCCAGTTGTCAGTTTTAATCACAGATAAGCCTATACAGCCTTCAGAAATGGTAGCAATCTCAGTTTCTCTAGGTCAGGGATGCCAAACTCTTTTTCACCAGGGGCCACATCAGTCTTGTGGTTGCTTTCAAGGCGCCGAATATAATTTTAGGACTGTAAAAATGTAGGAGTGGGTTTTTTCTTTGTTTGTTTGTTTTTTTCCCCTCCTAATTCGTAGGAATACCTGGGAGAGTGTTTTCCAATCAGATCAAAAAAGTGCTTTGAAACAGATTGTCAGAGAAGAACATGGCACAGTTTTGATAAAATCAACAATTTTCACAGTTAATTTTGACTCTCATTTCTCTTTTCAATTTTCGGCATGCACTAATCTATCTTCTCTAATCTTTAATAGTTTGGTTTTATGTATTTTTTGTAGATTACTGAAAGATTTTAGCACTTTTTAAAGCAATTTTCAGTATTTATATTTGAGAAAAAGAGGCCTCATGTACTTTATTTTGACAAGAAAACAATTGTTTTCTCTCATAACATCTTAATGTTACCTGCAAAATCAACAATCTCCGCGATTTGCTACATTCTTACAAATGATCTTGTAAAACAGCTGCAACAAAGGTAATAGATTACACTTTTCTCTTTCTAATCATAATTAGAAATCTTCTAATTCAATTTTAATAAGCAATATTTTAAAATAAATAAACAAAGTAGGAACTTATTTATTAATGTATTTTAGAAAGTATTCAGCTAGGGATTTTTAGTGTCATGTTTTAACAATTTAGAGAGAAAAATCATGTTATGCTAATGCAGACATGTTTAAGAATTTCCTGCTTCCCTACCTTTACCTCTTTACTCCTGCCACTCCCCCCACCTCCCCTACCCTGCCTATCCTTTCTGAACAGCCTGTAGCCACCCACCATGGCACACCAGTCACAGGATTCATCCCACCAGGTTTTACTAATGCCAATTATATCATATCCCTGGGACCGGGCCAAAGCTTCTAGTTCATCTTACTCTTTACCCATGCTGTGCACATTAGTGTAGAAGCATTTCAAGTGTGGTTGATTTTGCCATTCATGTCATGGCGCAGTCCGAGGAATCTTACTGGCAAGTATCTCCTCAAGATTTGGTGTGCCACCCCACTGCTCCTCATTGACTAGCCCGGTACTGCCTCCTTCCCTCTTCTTGTTTAAAGCCCTACCAATCAGCCTTGCTAGCCCCAGAGCAAACACCCTTCTACCCTTCCTTGAGAGATGCATTCCATTGGGTGTCAGAAGACCTGGCAAAGGACTGACCATTCCGTGGTCGAAAAACCTAAAGTTCCATGGATGACACCAGTCACGTAGCCCTGTGTTGATCAGTTGGGCCTGCCTGTTCCATTCTGTATCCCTGCTTGTCAGACTGAGTGCTAGCGTGCTCATCATAGTCTGTCCTACATTTTCACTAAATTAGATTTCTAATTGTCTTCAACGTGAATGGCTTCCCTGTTTTCAGCCTCTGTGTGTGAACATCACATTAGCCCAATCAGTAATCAGGACAAGAGTTCTGGGTGCCTGATACTGTAGAATGTGGTGCTCTGTATATGCATTTGTGTGAAAGTACTAGTGTAACTGGTGATCTTATATTTGGAATAAAGGTCACACAAGGTAATGAGAGAAAAAGGTTGGTAAGAAATAATTAATAAAGCTCAATAGAAAACAAATATTTTCCTTTGACTTCCTTGGAATTTTTACTGGAAAATATTTCTCTGTGCCTAAATTCTGTACATTTTCCTACTCTATAAAATAAAGAAATGTCTTGCAAGGATAGAAATGCCTTCCAGTGGCTAAATGCCTTTTGTTGAATAAGAAAAACACATTTTGACATACTCATATCTTGACTCTTTCTATAAAGAAAGACTCAATGGAGTACTGAAAATCCTGATATTAACTGCAATTCCAATCGACTGCAATTGTGTCAGAATTTCCCTTCAGGTCTCCTCAGCTCAAAAAATAATTCTTCTAATATTTCCATTGAAAAGGTCTCAAATGTTTATACGAAAATCTGGTTAAAGAAGTAAGAATTAATATATGAAAATAATCTGGTGTTTCTAGGTCAGCTAATTGTGTCATATCTTTATGCCATAGCTCACAGAACCACTGAAGGGTTAGGTTTGGAAGGGGGCCCTAGAGGTCATCTGGTCCACCCCCCCGCTCAAGGAGAGTCATCCAGATCATGTCCAGATGGCTTTTGAATATTTCCATCAATGGAGATTCTGCAGCCTCCTTGGGTAACCTAGTGTTCAGTCACTCTCATAGTAAAAAAGTGTTTCCTGAAGTTTTTTACTGCGAAGATGACTGAGTACTGGAACAGGATGAATTTAAGGGTTGCACTGTGTATATAGAAGTGGAGTTCATATGTATTTAAGATATATATATTATAGAGGTAGAAATCATGTATGCATAAGCATACAGACTATAGTATATATATATAAAAGCTGCATATAAATGATACCAATATACATCTTAAACAATGCCTTTAAAAATACATATATATATACTATATATATACTTGCAGTATGTTCAAAAACTATTTTTTTTATATTGATGTTTTCTAAAATAAAAAAATGCACTTCCACAGTTTTCTTTTGATTAGTCTTCTCTAAGCAGAAGTAAGTTTTACCACTAGTGACTTGACATAAAGACACTTCTTGATTTTTTTTAATATTAAAAAAAAAAAAAAAAAGAGCCAAAAATCCTAACAGCTACAAGTATGAAACAAGTCTACATCCAAATACAATAACAGGCAAGTAGCTATAAAGCCTACACTCCACTTGGTTACTAATGTTTTGGAAAATAACTAGTTTCAGATAGTCAATCAGCTGTGACTATGTCATTCTTTTCCATTAAGCAGAACAAAAGATTATTGTTCAGTATTAAAATACTGTTGATCAAACACCTTTAGAGTTTCAAAGAATTCTGTTTTCACTATAAAACTATACTGTCTAGAAAGTCTTTCAAATATTTAACCAACTAAAAATTCTAAATCCCATTCTAAAATTCAACTAGGTTGATGTTTATATAAACTGCATCTTGCCATCTATAATTTTAAAATTAATTTTTATTATTTTAATGATCAATATGAATAGACAGTGTTACTGGTGATTTATTTGCTTACTAATGGTATTATTCCAAAAAGAGACTTAAATTTTTATTCAGTTTTTACCCTTCTCTTTTGTCTTAAATATAAAGGGAGTTGAGATTCACTTCTCTGAGGGTAAAATCAAATTGAAATTTTAGAAATATGATTGACTCAGGAGTTTAATATATTACTCCCCAAAATGTAAAATATCTGCAGTTACATGTAATTTAAAACCTGTGTGAGTCTGTGTGTTCCAGTAAATATTCCAACAGAATACAGGTTCATCTCTAACATAAAATGTGTAGTGTAAAAGGAAAGGATTATTAGCAGTGTGTGAAGAAAAAATAGAAAATTTGCTCCAATTTACATATCTCTGAATAAATACAATATGATTATTCATTTATTTATAATGCTGATAAAATATTTTTGTGTGTGTGTGTCTATATGTTCATATATATATACACAACTGCATATTCATAGCATTTTTGATTAGGTGTCAGAAGATTCTTGATTACTGAAAAGTGAAAGGAAAATATGACAGAAATTACATTCACATTTAGAAGAAAAAGGAAAAAACAAACAGACAAACAAACAAACACAAAACTCCAAACAACAACAAATTGAGTGACCAGTTTAGACTTGGCATTAAAATAAATTACTGATGGACTTGGGGTTTGAAGTTTTAATGTTAAATTTTAAATTTGGTTGTTCATGACTCTGATGCTTGCTTATTTTTGAGAACTTGATGCTTCTCAGATATTACAGTATTCTCAGATATTACAGCTTCTCAAATATTACAGCACATATTTTTGCAAAGTGTCTTAAACTTTTTATTCATTTAACTGATATATTTAAGGAGAAAAATGCATTAACCTTATAAAATGTATACATCTGGGCAAAGTTAAAAGGAATACTAATTATGAACAAACTTTAGTTTTCTGCCTACTCATTGTCTGTTTATTTTATAATTTGTTGAATAACAATTATACAATTATACATTGCATGATAACACATCACAATTTCATTATGAAATTAATTTGGCAAACAAATGGATCAAATCAGAATCAGTCTTTTAAGAATATGAACATTTATTCCTAACAAAAATGGGATGCTGATGCTTGTGTAGTTTTCTTTAGAGAACCATTATATGTTTATTATTATTCATGTTACTGGGGGTTTAGTCACTCCTGAGGTCTGGTATGAAGAATAAATCTTTTCTCAATCAGTTTAGCAGGGACTAAATACTTTTCTCCCTTAAAGCTTGTAACCTAGTAACATTTCTAAGACTAGCTGACATTTTCACTTAGTAAATTCTCCATTAATGATGACAACAGTTTATCCTGTTTTAGTCTGATGGTACTCTGTAGTTTTTAGTCATTGACTATCTTCTAGTAAAGCTCTAAAGTTTGCTGGAGCATGGGTTTGCTTAGGCTTCATGACTGGGGCAGCATGAATCTGTTGCCAGAACTGAGGAAGAAATGGAGTTACCAGATGCAATTTGTAAACATTCATTAAGGCTATTGAGAAGTGTGGCTTAGTGCACACTCAGGTATCCTGCTGACTTAAACCTGTGGGTCTCGGAGCTACACAATATGTTGTAGAGTAGCATATACATACTCAGCCCTCAGCTTTTCCATTAAATATTGTACAAGAATAAAATTTTGCTTTTAAAATAAGTTTCAAGTCCTGGAATATATATATTTTTTTTAATGTGTTAAAACAATGCAAACCCAAATAGCTAAAGATTTTCCAATGAACTGATGAATTATAATGATAGACCTTTAAAATTATTTCTTAAGGAAGATCTAAGCTTATTCTTCCAAAAGATGTAAAACACAAAGAAGAGATGGCACATTCATCTCCTAATTCCCACTATTTAAATATAGGGACTTTTATTCTGTAATATGAATGAAAATAAATTATTTTGATAGTGTCTAAAAAAGTACTGTACTTCACTGAAGATTTCTGGAATGTGAAGTTAAATGTGAAAAACACTTCAATAAAAGTAATTCAAACCAATTCCCTAGTTCTATATAGCTATCAGGAGGCAAGAGAAATTTAAGTCTAGATATTATTATTAATATTTTATCTCTGTGATAAGATAGATGAACATTTAATTACAAATATTAAATTGAACTTTTTATCATTAAGAAGTCTTATGCCCTGATCTGCATCTCAATTTGCTTTCCAAACAGAACTTACGACTTGAACATAATATATTATTGTAAAGTAGAAATGGCTATATGACCTTTATGTTTTCAAAGAACTCTCTTAATTGGTTAGGTGTGATATTCTTTCATTATTCCTACCTTATATTGAGACTGTAGGACTCACAGTGTCTTTCGTATGAATAGTATACAATAGAAAAGACCAAAACTGAAGCACAAAAAAATTAAGGTGAGGACCCAATAAAACAGTGTGCTTTCAAGTCATACTTTAATGATCTACATGCTTGCCTTTTCACATATCAGTAACTAGAAAGTTCAATGTCATTTGAACTTGCTCAGCAAATGCTTACACTGTTTTATTAAGGAATTAAAAGTTTGCTTTGGTTATAGAAGGTGGCTTTACCCTAACAAAACTTTCTAACTCTACACAGTAAAACTTCATAGGCTTGCTCAAGATGCAAGGTTTTGGGGGGACAGTATGTAACATCTAACCAGTTTTCAGATTTATTTCCGAAATATTACATCTGAGAGATATTTTGAATGCTATTATGAACAAGCCTTACATTTCTCCTCTGCTATTCATAGCTTACGAACTTTCCCCTGTCTCCCTACCTGCAACTCTGAAGAGCTCTGAAAAGAACTTCTGACTTCTGTCAACAAGAAGAGGTCTTTTTATCCTTCATCATGTTTTCAGAGAGGAGTGAATTTTGCTAGGGAAGGTATTTGGGCTAACTGTGCCTGACTGGATCTTTAAACACACAGAGGAAATGAAAGGTAAAAGTAGTGGTGGGCTGTCTTTTGAAAGACCTGCAAACTTCAGAGCTTTGCTGTATCTTTTGGACCTCAGACACTTCAGATAGATTGGGAAAGCTTGTCCAGCACTGCAACTACCACTCTTTGCAATGATTGTAATGTTAAAGAAGATTTTAAACAAATTTAAGTTGATTAGAGGTCTGTGTGGGACAGGATGAAGGAAATTGGTTCTTGCTGGTATATTGTTTTTAAACAACTAGAAAAAAAAATCTCTTGATCACAGAAACTGACTCTTATGGGAGATTCTAACAACTCCAGATCTCATAGAGAGGGCAGCATATTTGACACAAACAAGGCACATGCTTTCTAGTACCTGGAGGTTGAATATGTGATGCAGGTACTGGATGGGCCAAAAAAAAAAAGGTACTTCACTGAGTCTGCTAACCACAAATGAAAAAGAACTGGTCAAGGATGAAGTAGTCAATGACAGCCCTGGCTGTTGTGACCATCAGACAGTAGAGTTTAATATCCTAAGGAAACAAAAGGCAGACCAAAGACCCTGGGTTGCAAGAGGATGGATATCACTTTGCTCAGGGTCTGAAAAGATCCTTTCCTTGAGAGGCTGCCCTGAAGGGCAAAGGAGCCCATGAGAACTGGCCTGTCTGCACCGACAGCCTCCTCAATGCACAAGAGCAGCCCATCCTCAACAGCAAGGAAACAAACAGTACTAGGAAAAGATCAGCTTGGCCCAGCAGGGGGTGCTTGACCCAGCCTAAAAGCAAAAAGAAAATGGATGGGACATGGAAAAGGGACAGATTATTGAGGAGTATAACACAACACGTGAACGTGCACAAGTGGAATCAGGAAGACTGGTGAAGAGCGTGAAAGGAAATGGGAAGGACTTGAGCAGGCACAGCGACAATGAAAGCAAGCCAAAAAGAATACCGACCCTCCAACAAACAGGAAAGGAAAGCTAATGATGGAGGGAATGGAGAAGGCTGGGGTACTTGAGTCCTTCTTCTCGCCCTCTGCTGGCCCTGGAATGAAGCCCCAGGTTTCCATACTGGGTTGTCAAGCTTGCAGGAGCATCTATGAATGGATACCAACCAGCTGTAAAGAAACATTTATCAAAATGTGTTAAAAATTAAATGATCACTGATTCTTTTTTGTACACCAGTCTCTAGCTGTGATTTTTACCTGTCCTTTCTAATGTCAGGTCTTTGTTGCTCTGAATTATATCAATGGACTACGTCTGATAAGGGCTGCTGCAGTGGCTTTGAGCATAAACATAAGCTTTGTGAATTTCTCACTACTAATACTATGCACTGTATAACAGTATCTCAAAGACCTTTATCAAAATGCCTTCCATAAGTTTTTTTCTGCTCACTATATGAAGAGTACCTAACTAAGCACAGATAGCTATCAATGATAACTAGTCAGTCAGTATTATTTCTTTCTTCAGTGCTCAGTATCCACAGTCAAATTTCTTTAATTGTAAATACTTAAACAATCCAGATTTAAATGCTAAGCAATTCCCTTAACAACACATTGCTAATATCAACATCTGTTTCAGTAAACATTTTCTGTCATATTCAAGGAGGTAATCTAAGTCTCGGGGTTGCTTTTCGCAGATTATCACTAAGCAAATGTATCAGGCAAAAATTAAAATAAGTGTAGAACTATCGAGATGTAGCATTCATCGTGATACAGGTCCTCATATATTTTCAGGATTAAATCAAGTCTGTACACAAAATTATTCTGTAGACCCATATGCCTGGACAGATGAGGTATGCCAAATAATATTGCCTGCTACACAGAGTAACAACTCATAAACCATAATCTGAGTATTTCAAGGGTATGCTGGAAGAGACAGAAGTTGATTCTAGGATTATTTCTTTAGCACATAGAAATGATAGGAAAAACTAAATACTTCCACTTGTTTTGAATTCTTACTACCAAGCATTCTTTCTGAACTGAGTGTTTTATGAAGCAGAAGATTGTATTTCACAGGCATTTAGTCATAGAGTGTTCATTCAGGAAAAGAAAAGCCCGAGTGTTGGATCGTACTTTACCTGAGAGTAGAACCTACAGATATGGTAGTATACAGACATGAGAAATAAGTGTTCTTCAGACATGAGGGCAAAATTCATGGCACAGCTGGCATCCATATGATATATATGGGTTCTCCTCCAGAATGGGGTGCCGACTCCTTATTGGGAATGTTTCCAAGCCATGCAGTTCTCTGGAGAGCACTCAGGTTTTGTCTCTGAGTTAACTGGCATGGATGAAAACCAAACTAAAGGGTGTTGCTAATGAAACGGTTTGCATGACAGCAAATTCTTGACTCCATGTCTTGTGTAGGTTACTAGTTTTGATGCAGTCTAAGAATTCAACTTCGTAGTTCTCACAGCCAGGAGAGCATTACAAATACAAGAAAATGTGCTTATCCCACGATTTAGACTAAAGACATTTGCAATAAAAATCCTAAAATACGTACGGACAGAGAATGGCAGACTATTAGGAATGCGGGAGCAACAAAAAGAACAGAGGAAAATAAAATGGCATGTGATGATAGCATTGAAGTTGTTAAGTCATCAATATCACGACACACCTACTCACAGCTTTTAAAGACATCTCCTATCAGGAAAACAATGAATACCCTATAGTCTTGCTGTCAGAAAAGGAGAATAAATAAAGTCATAGCCATGGAGACTCCTTTATCTACCAGTCACACTCGCTGGCCTTGAGGCTTCTGGGAAAGAAAACAGCAGTAACACACAGCTTCCCTCTATCCTTTAAATCAGTATGCCTTTAAAGTGTTCCTGTTCCGTCAGTGTACAACTGGACAGCTGCTTTTAATATGTCCTTTATATGCACAAATGTGAGGAAGAAATTAATTAACCCTAACCTTCCATTGCCATTCATGCAACTGATAAAAATAGCTAAGATAAATTAGAAAGGCTGCACAATCTATCCCATTATCTTGCATTCTTACAATTCTATATGAATTAATTCAGCTGTGCAGTCACTCAGAAATGCTGAGTTAAGGAGGTCTTCATTTTTTTTTTGCCTTTGATTAATGTGGATTCGTATCCATAATCATTTAATAGAATATTTCAGTGTGCCATCAAAAATCCAAATACATGATAATAAAGTTAAGCTAGAATCCATTCATGTATTATGGAATCGTTGTTAATAATGATACTTCATACTAATACCAAATATCTTTTATTTTAGCATTATAGCCTGTTATCTCACTTGGATTATCTACAAAGATACGGTTCCTTTCTTTATAAGAAGTTTTTCCCTATTGTTTTTCCTCTTCCTGAATCTTTGAGCTAGTGTGCTGCAAATACACTGTCTGATGAGGGTGAAGCAGCCTTATTCATGACCAGTTTTACCTGCTTTGTGTCTGCACAAGTACCAGAGGTCTCTGGCAAGGTCAGTATATGGCTTCCAGAGCAGAGCTGACTTTGAGTTCCTAGAGATGTGCATCACATTTGCACAGACAGTTCACAAGCAAGCTCCAAAATATTCTGTGGATGGGGGAGATCAGAGAGATCAGGATATAAGGCATACCACATCTACAGTTTCTGTTTCACTATAAACACAGATATTGAAACCAATATGTTGACTTTTTTTCTGTATGTGCACGTGCGTTTTCCCCCACTTTTGGAATATTGAGGGGGTGGTGAATCCAACAAAAAAAAAACCAAACAAAACAAACCCAACCCAAACCAAAACAAAAAAACCCCACCCCTCCAAGAAAACAACAACAACAACACAAACAGGCAAACAAACAAACAAAAACAAAACCAAAAATTGAAATCTGTTCAGGTGAGGAAAGTTTTCCTCCCTTTTTCCTCTTTCTTACTTATCTATATTGTCTTTCAGTCAAAATTCTTGTTTGCTGATTTCTATTTATTTCTTACAGACAGAGAACAGAGAGAGAAAGATTTCTTGAGAGCACTTGGAATTCAAGACAACAAAGTAAATCACATCATGTAATTTAATTTGTTGTGAGAAAAGCTAACACCTCATTCTTGACTTTTCTATCCATTACATCACCCCCATAATTAAAGTATAAACTGGATACAAGGAAAGGCTCAAAGACTTCAGCGTGATTACTGGATAAAAAAGGTTAGTGGGTAACTTTTAGTAGTTTTAAGTGCCTGTCATGAAATGATGGTTAATTGAGAAAAGTCAGGTGATGCCTTCAACAGAATTTATTTGCAAGCCAAATTATCATTCCATTAACATTAACTAATTACAGATTCAGGATGTCAAATGGATTTGTCATTACACAACTGACTCAGGAATTTCTAAGTTTTCAGAAAGATAATACGTGCAACCACTTATCTCAACAGGACAAGAACTCTCAAGGGTAGCCCAGAATGTACACTCACTCAGCAATAAGGTGAGGGCTCTCAACTTCCTTAGGTGGTATTCCAACCCAAGGGGAGAGTCTTCACCTGCAGACCCGCAGCTCTGAGGAGGACTAATTGAAACAAGGTCTCCAGCAGGGCTCCTTTTATATCCTAGTCACAAGTGATCTGTGGTCAAATACGGTCATATTGATCCCTATTGGCTGGTGGTCCTCTTTTCCACCCACCAACAGCCACCATACAGATGTGACGAGAGTCAGGTTGCACAGGATAGTTGCTCCATCTGCAGTCACACCTCACCAGCTGGGGAGGGACTGCAGTCAACTCCTGCTAGGGTGGGTGCACCTGTCACAGTACCTACATAGGACCTGAACTCTAATAACAAAGACTTCTTCAGCCTATCAGATAAAGGTATTACAAGTTCAGATGGAACTGAACCTAAACAGATTTAGATTAATACAAATCATAGGATATTCAGAGTTGGAAGAGATCCACAAGGATCATCAAGTTCAACTCCTGACTCCAAACAGGGAAAACTTAAATTTAAACCATATATCTAGGTAAAGAATGTTGTCCAAATGCTTCCTGAACACTGACCAAAAAGCTTGGGGCCATGATAATTTATATGACGAGCACGTTCCAGTGGTTGACCACTCTCTTAGAGAAGAACTTTTTCCTAATATCCAATTTGAACTTTCTCTGACATAGCCTTTAGGCATTCTCCCATGGCCTGACTGTACACCAGAGAGACCAAAACCTCTGTCCCCATACACCCTCATGAAGAGGATGTAGACAGCAATAAAATCATGCCTCAGTCTCCTCTATGCTGAACAAAACTAGTATCCTCAGGTGTTCCTTATAAGTCATGCCCTCTAGTCCTTTCACTGTCTTTGTTGCTAGTCTTTGGACACATTCTAATTTTTCATACCCTTCTTATCTTGTGATGACCAAAACTGCACGCAGTCTACTCGGTGAGGCCACAGCAATGTTGAGTCTAGTGGGACAATTACTTCTGTAGATCAGTTAGCTATACTGTGTTTAATGCACCCCAGTATACGGCTGGCTGCCAGGCTTTAGGCTGCCAGGGCACATTGTTGACTCAAGTGGAGCTCATCATCAATCAAAACCCCTAGATCCTTTTCTGCACGTCTGCATTCCAGCTTCTTGTCCCTCAGTCTATACATACATTCAGGACTACACTGTCTCACTTGCAGAATCTGGCATTTGTCTTTGTTAAATTTCATACAGATAGTGACTGCTGAACACTCCAATCTATCAAGATCTCTCTGCAAGGACCCTCTACCCTCGAGGGAATCAACAGCTCCTCCTCATTCAGTACCTGTTGGCAAACTTACTTTGCATGCATTCAACTTCTTTGCCCAGAGCATTGATAGAAACATTGAAGAGAACTGACACTAAAACTGGGCCAGCCCAACCCTTCAGCCAGTTGTTCATCCATCATATTTTGGGTGAGACACTTCGGAAAAATTAAGTGGGAAGGATGACAAAAATTTCTTTGGAAATAGTTGTTTTCTATCAGAATTTTTTCATTCAAGCAGGGGTTAATCTCAATGATTTATGGTACATAAAACTAATACCAGAGGCAATGTAGGCCCACTGATGAATGAGGTGGGTACCCTGGTGGCAGAAGACACAGAGAAGGCAGAATTGCTGAATGCCTTCTTTGTCTCTGTCTACTCTGCTGGAGGCTGTCCTGGGGAGCCCTGTACCCCTGAGACCCCAAATGAAGCCAGGTCAATGGAGGAGTTTGCTTTAGTCGATGAGGATTGGGTTCGGAAGCAATTAAATAGTCTGGACATCCATAAATCCATGAGTCCAGATGGGATGCATCCGTGTGTGCTGAGGGAGCTGGCTGAAGTCATTGCTGGACCGCTCTCCATCATTTTTGCTAAGTCTTGGGAAACGGGAGAGGTGCCCAAGGATTGGAGGAAAGCAAATGTCGCTCCAGTGTTCAAAAAGGGCAAGAAGGAGGACCCGGGTAATTATAGACCGGTCAACCTCATCTCTGTCCCTGGGAAAGATATGGAACAGCTTATCCTTGGTGTCATCTCAAGGCATATCAGGGATAAGAGGGTCATTAGGGGCAGTCAGCATGGCTTTACCAAGGGGAAGTCATGCTTGACCAACCTCATAGCCTTTTATGAGAATGTAACAAGGTGGATGGATGATGAAAGGGTGGTGGATGTGGTCTACCTTGACTTCAGTAAAGCCTTTGACACAGTCTCTCACAGCATCCTCACAGCTAAGTTGAGGAGGTGTGGTCTAGACAATAGAGTAGTGAGGTGGGTTGCAAACTGGCTTAAAGAGAGAAGTCAGAGAGTGGTCAATGGGGCAGAGTCCAGTTGGAGGCCAGTATCTAGTGGAGTGCCTCAGCGGTCAGCACTGGGGCCAATATTATTCAATATATTCATTAACGATTTGGACAAGGGAATTGAGTGTATTATCAGCAACTTTGCTGATGGCACTAAGCTGGGAGGAGTGGCTGACACGCCAGAACGCTGTGCTGCCATCCAGCGGGACCTGGACAGGCTGGAGAGATGGGCGGGGAATAACCTGATGAAATTTAACAAGGGAAAGTGTAGAGTCCTGCATCTGGGAAGGAACAAACCCAGGTTCCAGTATAGGTTGGGAAATTACATATTAGAGAGCAGTGTAGGGGAAAGGGACCTGGGAATCCTGGTGGACAACAGGATGACCATGAGCCAGCACTGTGCCCTTGTGGCCAGGAAGGCCAATGGCATCCTTGGGTGTATTACAAGGGGGGTGGTTAGTAGATTGAGGGAGGTCCTCCTTCCCCTCTATTCCGCCCTGGTGAGACCCCATCTAGAGTATTGTGTCCAGTTCTGGGCCCCTTAGTTCAAGAAGGACAGGGAACTGCTGGAGAGGGTCCAGTGTAGGGCAACAAAGATGATTAAGGGAGTGGAGCACCTTCCTAATGAGAAAAGCCTGAGGGAGCTGGGTCTCTTTAGTTTGGAGAAGAGGAGGCTGATGGGTGACCTTATTAATGTTTATAAATATATAAAGGGTGAGTGCCACGAGGATGGAGCCAGGCTCTTCTCGGTGGCAAATAATGATAGGACAAGGGGTAATGGGATCAAGCTGGAACACAAGGGATTCCACTTAAATTTGAGAAGAAACTTCTTCTCAGTGAGGGTGACAGCGCACTGGAACAGGCTACCCAAGGAGATTGTGGAGTCTCCTTCCCTGGAGACATTCAAGGCCCCCCTGGACACATTCCTGTGCGACCTCACCTAGGCATTCCTGCTCCATCAGGGGAATGGACTAGATGATCTTTTGAGGTCCCTTCCAATCCTCAACATACTGTGATACTGTGATACATATATCAGACAAAATGATTCTGTTGGTCACTTCAGGCTTTACAGTTTATACACATATTAACATCTTGTACATATACTCATATAATATACATATACTCCTATAATATTATAGAAGCACAGTTTTGTAATAATTATTATAATAGCTATATAAATGCATTAAAATAACTCCTTGGAAACTAAAAAGAGGTGGAAATAAAACAAGACTGTAAACATTGCACTGAAGTATGTGTTCTTACTACAGTTTTAAAAAATGAGCCCTCTGCACCTGCAGTATTTATCTTGATACAGGAGATTCAATATGCTTGAAACAAAGTTCTGATAATGGTTGAATATTAGGAGCATTAAGTTGAACTGGAGTGTAATTTAAACTTTAAAGCTTATTCTTCAAAAACACACTATTATTTATTACTTTTCCCATGCTTAACAAATAAATTTCATGCTATTTATCCATGTGCTATAAGCAGGCAGCACAAGATTGGATAGTATGTGATCATAATGATCATCAGTATATATATACATATATCATAAAAAAGACCAGAATATAAATACTGGAGTTTTATCGATGTCCTGAGGTCCCAATTCTCTAAATTTCCTTGATTTAAAGGCACAGTTTGACAAATGTTTCCATCAAAGATTATGGACAAACAAGTAAAATATTATAAAGCTCTCCTGAACAGGTTGTGAACAAAAGCAGGGGATGTGGAAAGGAGACTTCTCATTGAGAATTAATGAGGAATGTTAATTATGTACTGCTAAATTCTTCCAGAGATATTCCTACAAGGATGGGAAAGATAGGCATTTAAGAATTAAATGTGCTTTTTTTGGCCGTGGGGTGATGAGTTCAGCATTCTTCTTCAGGATAGATGACATGGAGTTACTTCTAAAAATGCCTAAGGGTAGAACATGCAGTTCCTAGAAAAAAAGAAGATATCAAGAGGTTGATGATTTTGTAGGTAAAATTGACTTGCTGTCTTTCTAGACAATTTGTCTCTGACACTAAAAACATTGAAGGAAATCTTAAACGGCTTATAGATACAAAAACAGACCAAGAAGTGAATTAGTCTTCTATTATTTAACACATTTAACACAATTTTCTTCCATCAGGAAACAAAACAATGCGATAGGACAGAACTAGTTCAGGATTCTTAACACTTTTTTTTCACACTGTTTATGGGAACAGGAAAGACAGAAGTCTGTGGAAAAAAACAGACAAACAAACAAACAAACAAAAGTTTTCAAGAACAGGGTTCTCAAATATTTTTATACACTTTTTTCATAATCTTATTTTCCACAGTACTCTATCTCTGTGTCTTGTTCCGATATCACTAAGGTATAAAATAAAATTTTACAAGCTCACTTAAAACTCCATTAGAACATCCTATCTTATTGTCATTAATTTGTTATTATTTCAACTATGTTTATTCTCTAACAATTCAGCAAGTATAACCTTTAACCAGAAATAATTAATATTTTTTTTTTTTTTTAAGAAAAAGGATACAACAAGCCACTACTGTAACTTGTCCTGGGTAAAATGTTAGTGTCATGTTTTAACACCAGCCAGCAGGCCAGCCTCACACAACCTCACTCCCCACCACAGTGAGTTTGGGGAGAGAGTGGGAAGGGTAAAATAAGACAACTCACAAGTTGAAATAAAGACATTTTAGTAGGTAAAGAAAAAGCTGTGCTTGCAGGGAAAGAAAAATAAGGAAAGCAGAGCTCCCTTGTACATAACAGTTACTCGGGAAGACAAACACCATAACTCCAGATGTTCTTCCTTCATCCTTCTTTCCCAGCTTGTATTGCTGAACACAACGTCATATGGTGTGGAATATCTCTTTGGTGAGTTCAGGTCATCTGTCCCAGCTGTGTCTTCTCCTAACATCTTGTGTACTTCCAGTCTACTTACTGGTGGAGCAACAAAATAAACAGGAAAAGACTTGGTACTGTATAAGCACTGCTCAGCAGTAGCTAAAACACCCCGGTGTTATCAACACTGTTTTAATCACAAATTCAAAACATAACACTGAAGAAGCAACTAAAAATAAATTTAATGCTATCCCAGCTAAAACCAGTGCAGCTAGCCACCCATGTTGGTATGACTAGAAATCTTTCATATATGCCAAGGCACTCCCAATGCATACATTTAGAGCATTCAATAACTACATTGACTAGATAAAACTTTCCTCCTTGTATTTCTAGCTATTTGGTTTTGCCCTACTTCCTAGACTGCCTCAGCTAAGGAAAATTCCAGGAAACATGTTGGTAATTATTTTATGAGCCTATTAATGGTGCTTTACCAAGTAAAACACATCCAAGACCCTTCAGCAGCAGCTGATTTAAGTTGCTGTCATTTCCTCCTGGTGCAGCTGGGATGGGATAACTGCTGATGCTGCTGTGAAAACAGCTGCACAAACTATTCAGCCAACTGGAGATGGCTGGCAGCAAGCTGCTGAATACAAGCTGCTGCTTATTTACAACACCATCCCACCAGGGAGCACTGCTATTTGTTGCTATAGTGGCTTGAAAGTTGTGCCAGGTAGGAATTTCTGAGGGTTTAATCCTAGATCTCATTTCCAGCTGGTATTCTGTTACATCCTCCAGATTACTAAAGGCCAAAAACTAGCTAAGGAGTTTGGGATATGGTCCCACAATGGTGAACAGAATATGAAGAAGCTTTTCTGTTGTGTATCTAGTGGTAAGAGCCAGCTGGCTGTATCAATACAGCCACTGAGTAATATGCAATAGTTAATGCATTCAGCATTTTTGAATAGGGTCTTCTGTGCAGATAAATACAAACTTTTGTGAGACTCAATATCCATAAATCATAAAGGGTTGAGACAGATAATTTTGATTTGGATGCACTTCCTAAACTGAAAATGTGTCCTCACAGTTCACTTGTTTGGCTAGTGTGACAGCATAAACCTTGAAACACTAACACAAGCTATTCAGATAATCAGTTAAAAGAAAGAATGGAGTCACATATATGGGCAACATCACAGAGAGAAGTCCTTCCTGAAGCAGGGATATTTATATTATAAGATAAATATTTTATTTTATAAAACATGAAGTGTTTTCTGCCTGTGCCCTAAAACACCTCCTTACCTCCAGGACTCAGATGATTGATCAAATTTCTCAAGTAATTTAATGTGCCTGCATTCTTTAAAGGAGCCTCTGTGGTTAGCATGTTGATAGCCCATGGCAAATGTAAGACAACTCAATTTAGCATTGATCTTTTTTGTTGTAGGCTAAACTGAAAATCATTCAGCTCATACATCTCTTAAGCCAAATAAACAGAGCTGTGCAATTACTGAAACTTACCTGAAGTATGAAAGCTGATCACAAAGTGATTCTTCAAGATAACTTGGTAAAAATTTTAATTTTACCTGCTGACTCAATGATAGATGTTATGAAGGGATTTTGACAAATAGAAGTTTAAACAAGGTTTTCCTTTGTTTCTTGTTTATTTGCTCTATCCTCTGGAATACTTATTGCTAGTAGATGAAGTTGAAGCTTTAGTTTTGTGGTAATTTTACCACTTCAAAACTTGGATTTGATTATGAAATTTTAATCCAGACCAATGCTCTTCAACACCCAAAATCATACAAAACAGAAAGCCTGTGTTGTTGAAAATAATGATACCTATTATTTCTGGAATGAAATACGGTGTACATGTCTTGCAACGACTGATTGAATTTGAAGTGAATTATATCAGCTTTAGTACTTCCGTTTAATGACACAGAACATAAATTCTCACAGTTGTTGTGGGATTTTCAAAGCCTGGTTGGACTGATTTCTTTAGGATTCCACCTCCTAAACCTACTGTTTTTCCTACAGGGAAGTTGTTGATCTCTTCTGAAACTGGGTTCATAGTTCCCTAGCTATGTTGAAGCTATGCCTCTTGAAATTATTCACACCAGAAACACCAGACGTCTTCTGACAGCCATATATCGGACACCTGTGTAACTGGAGGGGCTGACAGAGACAAGTAAATTATGTTTCCATCATAGTATGTCTGGATTCTGTAATTACAATGATACCTCAATAAATTTTTATTTTCAACAAATTGACAGATGCTGGCAAAAACATTTTATTAATATCTGAGAATCTCTTTCATTGTAATTCTTTTCCAGACATGGAAAGTTTCTATTTACAACTGTGATGACGCTTTATTGTAACTAAGAAAAAAAACAATTTAATAAGAATATCTGCTGAACAAGAGGGATATCAGATTCATATAAGATATCACATTTCTCATCAAACTGCTTATCAGCTAACTTTAACAGCTAGATTTATCCTGAGTGTTCCACAGGCAGTTAAATTTCAGCCTTTTAAGGAAAAAGATTATCTTTCAAAAGTTTTAAATTTAACACACCGACATATGAGGTTCTAATGTGCATTTGGTTCAATTTTACCCTTTGTTAATTTTCCTTGTTTTGTCATAGCCAAAAGAGAACAAGACTTTTCCTCTGCTCCAGCTTTCTCTTGAATTCATGATAAATTATTTTGAGTTTCATTTTACCTTCTTAATTTTTAAGGACAAGGTTGTCAAGGGGCTAGATTTCTTATGTTTTGAAAACTTTATGTTCTAGGTTTACTGAGACCAAAATATGATAGTATGTAACAGTCCTTTCCAGAAAAATTAGTTCTTCATGAGAGCAGTTTTTTTATTGATATGACATCTTAATGACAAGAATGGAGCAAAATAAAATGTTTATTTATGTCATGTCCTAATTTACCTGTATGAAGCAAAAATGTCTTGAAGAGCACTGAGATGTTTAAAGGCAATATTTAGAATAACTTAGACATCTATGCATTAAACTGTTCAGAGAATGAGGAATATGAGGAGCAGATCCAGCATGTTGCTCTTGGGAGTAATTTTCCATGAACACAAAAGGGAGATCCTGCATTATACTTTTGAGACAAAGGCAGAATACCGTCAACATCTAACTGGAACATTTGAATTTTTTTATAACTAAATCCATTTCCATCTCAAACCTCAAAAGACTCCCATGGGAGCTTTGCAGGACTGACAGGGTAAGGTTAAGGAGAAGTAAAGGAAATTTTTTGTAATCTAAATTTCCCTATTAAAACAGATTGTCTTCTTTTTTTTTTTTTTTTTTTCCCCCTCTGGGGAAATACATGTGATCCTGAATAGGTGAACAGTTTTTTTAAAAGGTCCCACAAAGCAAAATTCAGCTGTTGGAAAAATAGAAGACGTGAAAAATCTAGAAACAGGATACAGCAGTGTAATTGCAGTTTGGATTCACTTTTGTGTAACTATGTTCAAAGAACCATAGATGACATTTATCATATTTCTCAAGCATTCTGAAGTTCTTTTTTTTCCTCTACTTTAGAGTGTTTTGCTTTACAAGATGAATAATATGTTTGGATTTTTTATATGAAACATTAAACCGTGATCTGAATATCTTAGGGAAAGGTGGAAGAACCCTTGTTGCATAATAGATTATGTCAAGCACTCCCAGACTTCAGGCATCTTTATAGAAGAAATGTTATAGTAAGGTTAATAAAGTACACACAAAAGTGAAAGAAAACATAGCTTTTGAATATTACTTTATAACTGCAGTGAAGTTATTTCAAAAATATTTTGCTTTGACACTTATTTCCTCTTTATCACTATATACCACTCTTTCTCTGACTCCTCATTACCACTGTAAAGGCACTGTGTGCCTTCTGTGGCACACACACTACATCAGAATGTCCCTACAGGAAATATGATTTTCAGCTTCTGACAAAAACTTTTGGTCAACAAAGGCTCACCTGAACCACAGTGTGCACAGAAGGGCCTCTGTTACCTGCTTTGCAAATGTCCATGCAGGGCTCCCTAGAGGTTTTTAAATCTCTGAAAGGTCAAGACACCAAAACATTCAAAAGAACCTTTTAAAATAAAGAAATTAGAAAGAACATTTAATAGCATTTTAAAGCTTCAGAAATTCTAATTAAGGAAAGGTTTTCCCTCCAAATTTTTACTATCTTTTTTTTCACAGTTTTACAATTTTCATAATCATCTCCTTGACATCTAGAAACTGTCAATGCTGAATTTCAAATATATATATATATTCTGTTAATGTATAACTTAATGATTCAGAGTTTATAAAATCTCAACTAAATGTGTCCAGTGTCTACTGACTGCTGAGTCGCTTTCACCTTCCCTCCCTGCATCCCCCTGCATCCTGCTCCCTGTCCTGTGCCAGCGCTGACACTTTGACACTAAACAGCCAAACATCCCTCCAGATCTACTCTCTGCATGTTTAGATCTCTAGTCACAGTTTCAGATGATCACCAGTAAATGAAGGATTGAGACTGGAGGAGACCTTGTGAAGATCTTTCCTGTAGCATCTATAACATCAGTCTAGTGGAAATGTGTAAGCACATCTCAAAATGAAATGATGTAAGATAGCCCTCCAAACACAGGGCTATTATTCATCTGTCCTGTCACCACTACCAATCAAATCTGTTGACACTGATAACATGAGAAACAGCAACTGATGACTGACCAACCAACCAATGACTTGGCTAACAATGAAAAGGTGACTACTTGTTTTTCCTTTCTGAATGTCATACATTTCCAATGGATATTTTTCCTATTGAAACCTTAATCTACTAACATTTCCCCCAAAATTCTACATTCATTCTTACGTTTCTGCAGACATTTTCACAGCTATCACAACTTAAAAATTTTATTGGAGGTCTGGGCAAAGATTATACAGCTGTGCCAAATCAGTGCAAGGTTTCAGATCACAGAATCACAGAATCACAGAATGTTAGGGATTGGAAGGGACCTCGAAAGATCATCTAGTCCAACCTCTCTGCCGGAGTAGGAACACTTAGATGAGGTTACACAGGAAAGCATCCAGCTGGGTTTTGAATGTCTCCAGAGTAGGAGGCTCCACAATCACCCTGGGGCAGCCTATTCCAGTGTTCTGTTACCCTTACTGAGAAGAAGTTTCTTCTCAAATCCTTACAAGAGAAACAGCCAAATTTCTAAGTGCCAAAAAAATTGCAGTGGACGTTATGGATAAAGTGGATTACATATATAACATAACTTTGAACAAGGATATTGCTCCCAAACCCATCCAAATTTCTTTAAATATGTAATGGATGAGAAAAGTATAACTGAATCTCACATATTGACTTATATATCAGTTGACTAATATGCTTCCTTCACAGAAAAATATTGGAAAAAACAACTGAAAACTATAGAGATCTATTTTAGATTTGTTCTTATCCTAGAAGGTAGTGCATCTCGTTTGTTTGTTTGTTTGTTTGTTTGTTTTTTAATTTCAGCATCACTGAAGTAGCATGACAATATTAATGTTGTATCTCTCTAAATAATATATAATAAATACGAAAGATCACTGTGGTAATGGCTGGATATAAGCCATATATACAACTTAGAAAACTATCCAAAAACACCCCAAAACATTTGGAACACTTGTCTGAAAGCAGAACATGCATTAAAGGGAAGGGAAGGGAAGGGAAGGGAAGGGAAGGGAAGGGAAGGGAAGGGAAGGGAAGGGAAGGGAAGGGAAGGGAAGGGAAGGGAAGGGAAGGGAAGGGAAGGGAAGGGAAGGGAAGGGAAGGGAAGGGAAGGGAAGGGAAGGGAAGGGAAGGGAAGGGAAGGGAAGGGAGGGGAAGGGAGGGGAAGGGAAGGGAAGGGAAGGGAAGGGAAGGGAAGGGAAGGGAAGGGAAGGGAAGGGAAGGGAAGGGAAGGGAAGGGAAGGGAAGGGAAGGGAAGGGAAGGGAAGGGAAGGGAAGGGAAGGGAAGGGAAGGGAAGGAAAAAAGAAAAGGGAAAAGTTATCTTTGTCAGAAAACCATTGTCATAATAATTTATGCAGTTTTTGTAATTATGTTATTCCTTGTCTGGAAAGACTAGATTGGGTACATTTTTTCAAAACTATTAGAAAAGTATTGTGATAAAGCTTTAAGCTTTTGTGCATAAAATTACCGTTCACAATGGCAACATTATTTTAATTTTCTTATCTAGCATATGTAGGATAGCTTAGCTGAATTAATATTTTAAGACTGCAGAATAACTACCTATCCAGGGTATTAAGAATTCTGTACTTTTGGACAGTTTATCAGTCTGAAATAATTTGGAGTTTTGAGTGTTTGCATTGGCAAGGTCAGAGAGAAGTGATGTAAAATAGAGTTGCTCAAATATATAAGTTGCTTTCTGTGACTGAACAAAACAAGTCACTTGGAGCTCAGTTATCCTTTTTGCAAAATTTTAGCAGAGAAGGAAGTGAAAAGGTAAACAGCCACTTTATATAAATGAAGCATTGTTTCTGAGGCTAGGTCTACATAACAAAAGGGTGGAATTATAGCATGGATTGGTATAACGTTGTTATGACAAAGACCTACCCATATGGGTGACAAATAAAACAGCTACCCATGCATCCTGGATAGTTCGTGTTCCAGTTTCTAGTCTCTGAGGAAGCACTTGAACATATATATAGAGCAACATTTCACCATTTTTCAGGATAAATTTAATGAATGTATCTGCAATATTACAACAGAAAGAATATAAAGAACTATACCAGAATCTACATGAATTTTGTGGTTAAAAAGACAGCACAGGGTTGAATACATGTAATTCATAATATGTCAAGTCAGGTTGAAAAACATAGCTGAGTAAAATTTGCCCATAATCATACTGATCTTCCATTTCTTTGTAATTAGAATTTAAACGTTTTTCATTATGTTTTGTTTCACCCTCCTCCATCTGTTTCTGTGGTTTTAAATCATCTAATTCCTTCAACCCTCTGTCAATGCTTTTGAATTTAGCTTGAGAGCTGTTTTCTTCCTGTATTGATTACCACTGAACTACAGGAGATCTTCTATCAGCCTGCCTTTTTTACTGAAACATTGCCACAGGAGGTAAACAATTCAGAAAGAACTTGCAGCACCAGTTCGCCGTGTTCCTTACTAAAATTCTCATTAAAGACCAATGTACTCTACTAATTGCCATCCGTAATGTCATCTATCCCATAAATTTTTATCTCAACCACCACTGTAATGACACCTGTAAAGTCTGTTACAGACTGTTTAAGGTAGACATTAAGAATTTACATCCACAACTACAGTCTTTATGCCTAACTAAAGATTAACTATCTAGGAAAAGCAATTGCTTTCAAAGTAAATTTTATTTGATGACAATGTCAGTGAATTTGCACAGTCACTGTTTTATCTAATGTTGGAACTGGTAACCTCAAACACAATGTGAAGTTAAACAACAACTGAAGGGAGTCTAAAAGCAAAACTGTGTTTAGGATCAATATCCTAACAGCAAAAGGTGTACTAATGAAGAAGAATTGAAGACTTGTCAAAATTAATAAAAATAACTGTATCTGACCTACATAATGGGATGCTCTTAGAAAAATAAAAATAGTATCTAAAGATTGGATAGGCTTTTCTAGGTAGACCTAAATTTTTCCTTTCATAACTATCAAGAATCGGACAACAGGGTAATTAAATTCAAATGCAGAAAGATAATATTGGAAGAAAAAATAGTATAAGTGCTTCCTGTAGTCAAATGCCTGATTTTTGGTTTTTTCCTCTGTATGGTCAAAAGGAGCAGGGTTTTTTTGAATATTCACGTTACTCCAGCTACTTTAAATGAAGAATGACTGTAATAGATACATTCTTGATCCTTTTCTACTGGCAGTTACATTCTAATTTAAAACACAAAGGCAGTCTAGAGCCTCCAGGTCTTCCATTTCCAGTTATGGGATGGTATATTGGATGCTATCTATATGCTAGGCCTGTAATTTTTTTTTATTATTATTTTTTTTTTTTTCCTTCTCTACAATGCTTCATTCCTTGTAACTCAGTGCTGATAGCAGAAGGAGCTTTGGAGCTTCTACCAGCATTGCCCAGCACTTGAGTTCTCCCAGGTTAACATGAGCCAGCATGGGTGAATGACGTAATTAGAAACCTGATGTGGAAATGTGGACAACAGCGGCATCATAAACTCCCTTCTCCTGATGATCAAAGTTGCTACTAACCTTCAGGCTTACAGGCAGATAATGTAGATAGTATTGACTACCTCCTACTGTAACTATTAATACTACTATTGACTACTGAATACAGACAGCATTGGCTATGTTGATTCACTGACATTTATCATCAAACAAACACACAGAAAGACCTTATGACAAGACTACCATCTAGGAATTTGGCATGTAAATCCTCAGTTTAATTAAGGTCTGATCGTATTACAATTTTTTCCTTTGATTTTTCTTGTCTGTGTGCACTTCCACAGTTCCATATTCTTCCTCAGCTTTCATTCTGTGTGGATTAATATAGATATTATATTACATTACATTATATGATATGATATGATATGATATGATATGATATGATATTATATTACATTACATTACATTACATTACATTACATTACATTACATTACATTATATTCTGCATATGGCTATGGAAACATACAAATCAGGGGAAAAAAGCCCATGGATTCTACATAGTTTATTTGTCTAATTCTGAAGAATACTTGATAATAAATAAGATCCAGTAAAATAAATTTATTATTTCATAGAATCATAGAATCATTTAGGTTGGATAAGATCTTTAAGGCAGTTGAGTCAAACTGTAAACCTAACACTGCAACTGCCAACTCCACCAATTATATATTGCTTTCAGCATTAATATTATAATAGTAAATAGTATACAATTCTTACATGTTATTCTTCATATAATGGTTCTTCTGAAATTAATGAATCAATTTGCTGTTATATGTTCTAAAATAACAACCAGAAACTTTTGAACATGTCAATAATGCCTTTTTGTCTTTCATGTTTCCTTAAGCCTAATCTTTCTCTAAAATTGCACAGTCCTTTAAGATAGAGACTGAAATTACTAGCTTCCTTTAAATAATCAGGTTGTTTATAATGGTTTGTAGCTAATAATCAAACATCTAAATCTTGATGAAGCAGAGAACTCATCCAAGGTTGTTTATGTAAGAATAATGTCAATTGTGTTGATGTGATGTGTTTATCAAAATGTTAATCAGCTTGGAGAACTTAAACTACCATGTACTTACTTTTTTTGTGCTTCTGAGAGTAAATGCCATATCAAAATTGACTCGGGATATACTAAAAAAAATGGAACCATTACTCTGTTTTTGGTTAAAAAGTTTTAGATTATGATATTAAGATATCTTTTATAAGGCAAACCAACAAGAAAAATAAACTAATGAAAAAAGTAAGGGAATAAACAGTAGAAAAAGAACATTTGTACATGTCTACATATCAGGGCTTTTTCTGGCAGATGAAAAAGGAGGAATAGCACCCTTCACTTAAATCTGGAATATAACATTTTTGATTTATTTTTGTCACTATAATTTCAATAAAAGTGAAAGAAAGAATGGAGCTAAAAGTGTCTGACATTTTCATGTCTCAAAAAAGCTTTCCTGAATCTGACTTTCCGTGCACAAAATTATCATTTATTAACAAAAATTATACATTTGTCCAGGCTTAGTAGGAAGAATGAACAGAAAATGTAAGATACATGTACATTAATGTAGTGTTGGTTGATGATTGTGAAGAAGGATAAGTCTTTGACATAGCAGGACAAAATGATTTACAGATGAATATTGCCTGAGCAACTTTGGGACATGAATAATGTGACATCTGCTCTTAGCAAATGAGGCTCTGGTCTCTTCTGCCCTTCAATTCCACTTTGAATGCAAATTAAAAAGTGAAGTCTTTACTGATGTTTCTTCCAAAAATACTAAATTAAATTCTGGCAGTCAAAGGCTTTATAGACATAATTATCAAAGATTTGTTACTGGCTTTATTTCTGCAAAGTGTTTACTTTTCTTATTTGAAATTTTCTAATCAAAACAGATAAATAAAGCACAAAACCTGGAAGAGTCAATGACAAGGACCAAAACTATAGGTTTTTGGTTTTGTTTTTTTTTTTTTTTTTTTTTAATATTATTTTTTGCCACATGACTGAAAAGAATTTTGAGCAAAAACATAAATCTGCCAAATCATTCACTTGCTTTCTTAGAGACTGAAGGAGGGAATTGGATTGTAACATATGAAAAGTTAGATTATTTTATGGCCATAGGTAAAGACTCGCCTGAAATTAAAAGTTTCAAAGTTCTTAATTATGAATTAAGGTTTAGATTAAGAGAAATTACGAACCCACTGTTAGGTTCTGATTAGACATCATGTATTCTGGACTACAAAGTAATGATAATGTTAGGGGTAAATTGGAAGTGATAAAAGAAGGCCTGTTTAGTGCTATCCATTACACGTAGATTCACAATGAATTGCTAGCATGATACAGACAGTGGAAAAAAGAAGTAGAAAAAAAAAAGGATATTGCAATTCCATGATAAATTAGATACAGGGTTGAAAAAGCAAAAAATTAGAATTAGTAGTAAACTAATCAAAAGCCACAAGAACAACCACGTGGGTACATATCTTGCACTGTTTTTATTATGTTGATTACTGCTGGAGTAATTTATATCCCGTTTTGAGAAACTATGTAGTAACTATAAAAATAAACCATGATAATCAAGTAAACATGAAATTTCAGCAAGTCAAAAAAGCAGGCATTTGGCAGATATTAAAAAATTTCTGTAAACTTTTTTTTTTTTTTCCTGAAACTACCATCTTCTTCTCCCAGGCTGTCTGACGAATCTTTGTTTAACATTGTCTCATGAATGGGAAAAGCAATTTGGAGCTGATTTTCAAGTCATGTCTTAGTGGATGTCCCACTTCCCCCACACAGTGAGACTTACTACCTGTTCAAAGCATGTGAAGAGGAGAAAAGAGTAGAGGTTTCCATAGTAACGTTTAGTAGTTCAAAGTAAAATCACATAAAATGAAGTCATTATCACTCAACAGCTAAGGAAGACAGCTCAGATGATGAAAATGCCAAGTTGTAAATGACTACTGGACTACTGGTGAGTATCTTTTCTTTGTTTTCTACCTTTACTATTACTGTGACTTAAAAAAAATCAACAACAACAACAACAACAACAAAAAAACCCAAAACAAAACAAACCACAATCAACCAACCAAAAAAAAACACATAACCAAAACTCTTGTGTCATGTTTAACAATTCTGGAAACTGATTTTTAATTCAGAAACAGTGTAAGTACACTTAGTGTTAGACAGAATACATGTTGGTATCCATGGTAACCCAGGAGATCTTAAAGATCACACTGTTCATTTATGGGGAATATGAGCAGATTGTTTGTCTCCTGGTAGACTGTAAAATGTCCTGTTACTATTAGGGTGGAAAACAAATTCAAAATGGCTCAAAGAGCTTTCATTTCACTTGTAATAAACATAGTTGGATAGATTTATTCACACCAGATAATAGTAGTATAAAATATATTGAAAAGTCTTTGAAGTAATTAATTCCTGAAATGCTCCTGAAAGAACAAACTGACACGTTGAACAAAAATGCCTTCTCAGAATCAATAGAAGAAAGCAAATTGTTGGAAAAAAAAAATCTTTTCGAGATTTTTTTCTTCCGTCTGATCGACTGACTGAAACTAGACAATCACTACAATTTTGTTGATCCCTAAGGAGTTCTAACCAGTTACTCCCTGTGGGTAAAAAATGTATCAGAACAGACTGTAATTAAGTTATTTGTTCATACAGATAATGTAATGCAAGGAAATGTGAAAGAAACATGTTTCAAGTATGTAGAGGAGAACGGGTTTCCTGGTTTGGTCTTTTGGTTTTTCCCTTAATAAATGTCTATGGAGAAAGAAAGGAAGAATTTTGTGGGGTTTTTTTTGTTTGTTTGTTTGTTTGTTTGTTTTTTCATCTTGATATTTTACCATTTAGACTCCTACCATTAAAATATCTTTATGCAATTTACTACATTTCTATCAAAGAGACAGAGCTCTTCAGGCACTGGAAACCTAAAAAAAATGATGATATACTAGTGATTGTTTTCTGATCCCCTTTGGTCTACTCAGTGAATAACCTGGAAACTAAGAAAACAATACCAAGAAGAAAAAAAAGTAGCAGGCAACAAATAACTTTTGTATTGTTAGACTGATCCTGCTTTAGCCTCTCCTGGGATAGAAACCAGTGTCCAACTTATCTCTGAGGAAAATGTGAAGAGCTCCCAGGCCCTGATCCACAGTCTGTATGAAGAGATGTATGCAGTGACTCTGGGACCATGTGCATTTTGATAACCTCCAGTACTGTATGCATAGGATTTCTAAGAATCCCTGACACTAAAATACATGTGAGTTTTTCAGTCTGTTTTGCTTCTGGTTCCATATTTGAAGTAATTTTCAGTCATTATACCTGAAGAAGAAATTTCCATTTTAGACATCCTTGCTTCTCAGATAGAAGGAGGGTTTGACTGATGCTTAGGCATTATTACTAAGCTGGGTTATAAGAATGTGTCTTCGGACAGATGCAGTTTTGACCTTTGCTAAACTAATTATCTCTAGAGTGAAAGTCAGGGAAGTCATCAAAAATCTGATGCTAAGTCTGAGCTAACACAATGGTGCTCCAAGCTGCTCCAAGCTGTTATGCACCATAGCATGGCATTGCATTGCAATAGCACAGATGACTTATAATGATACATACACATTTTTGGAGTGTCACAGTCTACCTGTATACCTTAGCTTTCTCCATAGATTAGTTCATATACAAGAAACCTATCTATTGGCCCACTTGTCAGTTGTTTTAGTTTTCTGTGTGAATTCAACAGAAGAGTAAAAAAAAGGAAGGCACATTAATCCTGAAAAAAAAATATTAAGCTTTACTTCCTCTCAATCTTTGATCCTTGATAGTTTCAGACCATCTTTCTAAACTGTATATTCTGTCCTTTCCCAATGATTCTCCTGTCATAAGCACTCCCTAAAGGCATAGTCAAACCTCTTCTGTTGATTTCTGCTTCTTAAAACATATTTCTGCTTCATACCATTCTGAAAGATCTCTCAAAAAATTATTCTGCTGAATTCCCCCTACATTATAATGAAATTCAGAAAAAGATCAAGAGATTATTTCAAAAGATTTTTTGAAAGAAACATAATTGAAATTAAGCACTTTGCATCTAGGAAGAAATTCAAGTGGCACTTTGTAACAATTTCTAATACATTTTCTAAAGCATAAGCATAACTGAAGTAATTAGAGGCAACTAAACACTTAACTTAGTCAATATTTTCTATTAAAAAAATTATCAGAAAAAAACACAACAAAAAACAAAGAACAAAAACAAACAAAAACAAACAAAAACAAAACATGCAGGCAAATTCACCAGGAGAAGTGAAGTTATAAAAACAATTTAAAATAAGAAGTGTTCTATGAGATGTCCTGAGCTATCCTGCACGGACTTAATATGGTCTTCTTAAAAGGCATGGAAGTTTACAGGTTCTCTATGGTATCTACTAGTCCTCTGGGGGTGTTTCTTATGCCTTAGAATGTCTCATATGTTTGTAACTGATTTGCACTTTAAGGTATGTAAATGTTAATGTTGGTTTGTGAGACAGGGGCCAAGTTTAGTTGCCAAACATAAGCATTGAGTCTTAGAAGTATGAAGGCTTATGACATCCTCTTTGACTTGCAGATGCCACTCTGGGAAGGCACAGATCCTCCATAGATCTTTCATAACAGCTTCCAGCACAATGCAGATATTTCAGCTATCTTTAACTCTTCTTAGAGAAAAGTAGGTTCCTCTTTATAGGAAACTGAAGAGATCTCTAGATGTGAAAGCTGTCATTACATCTAACAGAGAAGTAGGATTTAGTTCGGATGCCTAAATGTAGATAACCTGTGTAGCCTCATCTAGGTGTTCCTGCTTCAGCAGGGGGATTGGACTACATGATCTTTCGAGGTCCCTTCTGTGGAGAGTTTTTGAAAGAAAGAGGGCACAAACTGTATGCTATGAACAAGCCAGAGCTTGATATAACTGAAGTGTAGGCCAGGGCCTACACAGAGGGTTGTCTGGAGACACCAAGAACCGAACGGAAGTTGCTTAAGTAAACAGAAGCTGGTCTATCCTCAACCCAGGCTGCAGGAGGGGCGCTGTCGTCACTGCGCGTGGACAGTGCCCTGCAGCTGATCACCATAGTGGGGGGACGCGTGACTGCAGAGAGTAACCAATCATAGCCCGTGTTTTGTCACGTGACCACTAAGTAAGAGCATATATGTGTTGTTAGAACGTGCATAGGAGGACATTGATATTCAATGTGTTGTTAGAACGTTCATTAAAGGGCATTGATGTTAAACTCATATTGAGCCCGAGTCTCTGTCCTCATCAGTCCGCCCGTCGCACTCAAAGAGTCTTGCCGTGCCAAATTCTACATTCTCCACACCCTTCCAATTCCTAGTGTTCTGTGATTCTGTAATAACCAACAGTGTTTGAAATTCCCAAGGTTATCTGAGCTTGTCTCTAGTTGTCACCCTGGAACAGCACATATTTCCTTCAAGTCCTTGTGTGTAGTGCCCAACAGCCTCACATAGGTATTTTTGGCATTTCAAGACAAGCCAATAAGATTCTTATTTAAAATTTCACTCCTGGTCAATATGTTCAGTGTAGTCAAGAGCATTATCCAGGTTGAAAGAGGGTTTCAGTTATCCAGATGTGGGCACCTATTGCCATGTGTGACACCTTGGGGTATCCAGGAACACACCTAAATGGTGACCTGCACTTTTCTGGTCCAGCTACTGGAAGCCTGGCTTTGTAGCAAGAGAAAGAACTTCAGATACTACATTTTGGCAACTGAATTGTATGCTAATTCTAAAAATTAGGGTGCTTTGTAGCACACCATAGGCTCCCTTGAGACTACTGCCTAATTCTCCATGGAGATAAATGGGAGCATAAGTGCCTGTTTCACAGGAGTACACCTTCATTTAGAAGTCTTAAAGTGGAGCTGATTTCTTATTTGATCAGATAAAGTAATGTGCTGATTAGACTGTAATCATGAAGTGCTTTTTTAAGCAGGAATTATATTTATCAGTTTTTAATTTATGCAGCCACACTGCGATGAATAATCACAGAAACAGTATCAGAATGACAGTCGTTACACTAACCTCAGTAGGAAAATTATTCAGGCTTAATTTAAGTACAGCAAAACTTAGAAGAGATACTGGAGGAATAGAATAAAAATTATTTTATTCTTAAACACTATTTTTTTCTGTCTTAAGAAATAAAATTTTAACACTATTGTAGTAATTTCCAAATTACCTGCAATTAACCATTGAATACAGTGTGCCTGATTATTCTCTTGGTATTTGACTGGTATTGCAGTGAAATGAGTGATTGTTGAGAGGGATCTACTGATTTTAATTTAATAATCAGTGTGACTTTGAGGGTCCACAAAGTAGAAGATTTACTAGCACTTCCGCCTAAACATATGTTTTGTATGTAAACTTTTCCTTTTATTCTTTAATATTTCCATGCAACATTTGCTTTATTTTCCTTTTTGACATTTAAGCACAGAGAATGATTTAAATCACCAATCAAAAGTATCTAAGAGAACATGCTGCTTTTGAAATAAGCTGAATTATAAAACTATTTTCTTTTATGTTTATTTCACTATATTAATGATTCTGCAGCTGTCTCCATTGTCACTCTGTAGATTCCAGTTTTAATAGGGCAGCATACTTTTTATTATACTATGTGTATAGCGGCACTGTAGTTAAAAAAAAAAAAAAGACAAAATATTTTCTTTTTAGGATGTTTTCAGTGTTGAATTCATGGCAGGATATTCAGATTCCCCAGGTGTCACAAAATTAAAACAAACAAACAAACAAAAAAAAAACCCACAAAACTGCAGCTACAACAAAGTACTTGTTTTCGATAGCTCATATATATATATTCTATGTATTCAGATGTTGAGACCTGGAGTATAGCTTAATGAATCTGTGTTTTGATTTCACCCATCACCCATCTGACAAGAATTCACATCAGACAAGAATTCAAGCTGTATAAAACTTCTTTTCACCTTCTGTTGATGTAGGAGTTGTGTGTCAAGAAGCTAGATGAAGGTGTAGGTAAACATGCATACAAACATAACAGGAGATTTTCAAAGTTTCTTATTTCCTTATACATAAAAAGGTATTCTTTATGTAAGAAAGTGTGAACAAAATGAAAGGCTGGGATTGTTTCCCTTTTGTATTCTTAAAAATGCAATACAAATGTTACATAGTAGCTTATTGTTAAACTCGTGTTCTCTTATATGCCCTGCATATTACCATGTTGTTCACTCAGTGTCTGAAAGTTGAAGGCAAATTAATTCAGATAGATGGGAGAAAGAGAAAAGTTACAGAATTCTGGTACAATTTCAGACATTAGTCTTGCCATCAGATGCAGCACAGGCTGGCAGGTCCCTGTGAGCAGAGCCCCAAGATGGTCAGCTGGACCACGTGGACTGGGTCAGGCTAACAGGCCAGGATGTGGGCTTGTGCATGAGCCCAGTTTGGTGTGGCCCATGGCTGGGCAGGGTAGAGCTGTGGGGAGCTGGAGACCATCCCTGCTGTGGCATGGCTGAGGCAGGGGCTGATGGACCTGGAGGGCTGACATGGGGTTCTGAGTCATGGGCAGGTGTGGGGAGCCCAAGGGGAAGCAAGCAAGCTCACTGAGGTCTGTAGTGCCGGCAGAACCCTAACACTTACTGCAAGTAAAATCATTATTGCAATATTGGATTTTCCATATATTTTTGTCTTGAAGACAGTTTAATTGGAATTTAATCAGGATTGTTAAACTTGAAACTAGAGTTTTTTTATGGATTAGAAATTATTACAAAACAATATTCTTGTTTGATCTTGGCTCTATAAATATGTCACTTGAAATTAATGCTTCTAAGAAAATATAAATAAATTGGTATATATGTCCAGCTGTCAACACCATAGAAGTTGCACTCCAGTTGCACCAAGCACTGGAGATTTCATAATTACTTTCAGTACAGATATTATTCCTCTGTAAAGTGAGTATAGGACAGATTTTCATCACAGTGACTGATATATGACTCAGTATCAGATTTCCACCTGGAAATGTTTGTTCCTTTCAAAGCAAACCTGAAGACTCATGCTGTGTATTTAGTCAGTTTACATGTGTATTTGCCAGCATTCTTTAGCATGCATGTGCTAGTTCTTGACCAGTTATAGCCAGAATTTGTCAGATCTAAGAAGACTGACATAATTTTTCCTACTTAGCACCAATCACTGTAGTTGGCATATTCTCACATGCATTACTCATCACAACTAAGTACCTTCCTTGGCAATTCCTAATGTCCTTTTTCCTCTCTATTCATATAATGACAGTATCTGGCCTTGCATGTAAGCTGTAGACCTTTAATAGCAGCAGGAGTAGTCAAGGAAATAACTGTACATCAGAAACATTCGTGACCTAAACAAAATTATTTTACTGTGCAACTGTCACATTCAAATCCATGCTTAATTTTTTTGAACCACTAGAGGAGAGTAATAGAGCACAAGGTGTAAAAAACATTTGTTCATATTAAGGTATTTTATTAACGTCATTTCCACTAGCTGCCTAGCCATCTCCACTTCCCCCTCAAATCAGTTAAAGATGGTAAACTAAGATATGCACTTGGTTTCAACTCCCTTCTTCAACATAAACAAGTGAATTTGAATATGGCACCAGCTATAATATAACTAATTAGTTAACTCCTTTTTTTCTTCAACAATGAAGTGGACACCATTATTATTAATCTCTTACTCCTGAAATAAAAATTTTATAGAAAGTAAAATTAAATATTAGCTGACCTCCACTAATAAATTATCTTTTAAAGTGCACGTGTGTATTTGTACTACTTTCATACATAACTTTGTTCATCATTACATAACCATATATCATTGTATAGCATCAACAAATAATACTAAATCATTGGTCAAAATTTTAGTAAACATTAAAACCAACACCATTGGTTTATGCAGAAAATTAAAATAAGTCCTCTGGATTGTAAAAGCAAACGGACAAATCAATCACCAAATGAACAAACAAGAATTCAGAAGCTTCTTTAATCCTCTGGATCGAACTCAGCAGACAAGATTCAAACTCAGAATTACAGTATCACAGTATCACAGTATGTTTGGGATTGGAAGGGACCTCAAAAGATCACCTAGTTCAATCCCCCTGATGGAGCAGGAACGCCTAGGTGAGGTCGCACACGAACATGTCCAGGCAGGTTTTGAATGTCTCCAGGGAAGGAGACTCCACAACCTCCCTGGGCAGCCTGTTCCAGTGCTCTGTCACTCTCACTGAGAAGAAGTTTTTTCTCAAATTTAAGTGGAACCTCTTGTGTTCCAGCTTGATCCCATTACCCCTTGTCCTATCATTGTTTGCCACTGAGAAGAGCCTGGCTCCATCCTTGTGGCACTCACCCTTTATATATTTATAAACATTAATAAGGTCACCCCTCAGTCTCCTCCAAACTGAAGAGACCCAGCTCCCTCAGCCTTTCCTCATAAGGAAAGTGCTCCACTCCCTTAATCATCTTTGTTGTCCTACGCTGGACCTTCTCCAGCAGTTCCCTGTCCGTCTTGAACTAAGGGGTCCAGAACTGGACACAATATTGTAGATGGGGTCTCACCAAGGCGGAGTAGAGGGGAAGGAGGACCTCTCTCGATCTACTAACCACCCCCCTTGTAATACACCCAAGGATGCCATTGGCCTTCCTGGTCACAAGGACACACTGCTGGCTCATGGTCATCCTGTTGTCCACCAGAATCCCAAGGTCCCTTTCCGCTACACTGCTCTCTAATATGTAATTTCCCAACCTATACTGGAACCTGGGTTTGTTCCTGCCCAGATGAAGGACTCTACACTTTCCCTTGTTAAATTTCATCAGGTTATTCCCCACCCAACTCTCCAGCCTGTCCAGGTCCCGCTGGATGGCAGCACAGCCTTCTGGCGTGTCAGCCACTCCTCCCAGCTTAGTGTCATCAGCAAACTTGCTGATAATACACTCAATTCCCTCGTCCAAATCGTTAATGAATATATTGAATAATATTGGCCCCAGTGCTGACCGCTGAGGCACTCCACTAGATACTGGGCTCCAACTAGACTCCGCACCATTAACTGCCACTCTCTGGCTTCTCTCCTTAAGCCAGTTTGCAACCCACCTCACTACTCTATTGTCTAGACCACACCTCCTCAACTTAGCTGTGAGGATGTTGTGGGAGACAGTGTCAAAGGCTTTACTGAAGTCAAGGTAGACCACATCCACTGCTCTGCCATCATCCGTTCACCTTGTTACATTCTCATAAAAGGCTATGAGGTTGGTCAAGCATGACTTACCCTTGGTAAAGCCATGCTGACTGCCCCTAATAACCCTCTTATCCTTGATATGCCTTGAGATGGCAGCAAGGACAAGCTGTTCCATTACTTTCCCAGGGACAGAGGTAAGGCTGACCGGTCTATAATTACCCGGGTCCTCCTTCTTCTTGCCCTTTTTGAAGACTGGAGTGACATTTGCTTTCCTCCAATCCTCGGGCACCTCTCCCGTTTCCCAAGACTTGGCAAAGATGATGGAGAGCGGTCCAGCAATGACTTCAGCCAGCTCCCTCAACACACACGGATGCATCCCATCTGGACCCGTGGATTTATGGATGTCCAGACTATTTAATTGTTCCCTAACCCAGTCCTCATCGACTAAACCAAACTCCTCCATTGACTTGGCTTCATCCGGGGTCTCAGGGGTACAGGCTCCCCAGGAAAACCTCCAGCAGTGTAGACAGAGACAAAGAAGGCATTCGGTAATTCTGCCTTCTCTGTATCTTCTGCCACCAGGGCACCCACCCCATTCATCAGTGGGCCTACGTTGCCTCTGGTATTAGTTTTATCTGCTATGTATTTGAAAAAATTCTTTTTGCTGTCCTTGACCCCTCTCGCCAGCTGTAATTCTAAGGAGGCCTTGGGTATCCCAGCTGCCTTCCTACATCTTCTAACAGTAGCCTTATATTCCTCCCAAGTGGCCAGCCCCTGCTTCCATGACCTGTAAACTCTCCTCTTCTGCTTGAACATACCCAACAGATCCCTATTCAGCCACTCAGGCCTCCTGGCTCCCTTCCTCAATTTCCTACGTGTGGGGATGCTCTGATCCTGAGCGTGGAAGAAGCAATCTCTGAATGCAATCCAGCTCTTTTGGGCCCCTCTTCCTTCAAGCAGTCTTGCCCATGGGATTTCCCCTAGCAATTGTTTGAAAAGGCCGAAGTTAGCCCTGCTAAAGTCCAGGGTTGCAATTCTACTTGCTATTCTGTTCCTGCCACACGAGATGCTGAACTCCACCATCTCGTGGTCACTGCAACCCAGACAGCCCTCAACCTTTACTGCTTCGACCAGACTGTCCTTGTTAGTGAGGATGAGATCCAGCAGTGCACCTCTCCTAGTTGGCTCCTCTACCATCTGCATGAGGAAGTTATCATCAATGCACTGGAGGAACCTCCTGGACTGTGGCTGGCTGGCTGAATGGTCCTTCCAGCAAACATCAGGGAAGTTAAAATCACCCACAACAACCAGGGTCTGTGACTGTGGGGCCACTCTCAGCTGCGCATAGAAGGCCTCATTAACTTCCTCAGCCTGATCTGGTGGCCTATAATAGACACCCACAACAGTGTCACCCCTGCC